>NC_136063.1:1177129017-1177799642 GCF_964261635.1 Lissotriton helveticus | reverse complement strand
TCAAACACAGTACCTTTTCCTTGAGGCAGCCAGCATGGATGTGCGAGCCGGTTCCGGTGTTTGTCGCGGTGTAGAAAAAGAAAGCGTTGCAGGTCACGGTGTCCCTTCCATCGCGGTGCAGGCTACGGCTCGTTGACGGCATCGGTGAGCTCAGAGCTTGCGTTGTTCGGGGCGGACGTTGCTCATTGCGGTGCTTCCAGCTTTACGGTGCGGCGTTCGAGCCGGAGTTCAGGAGCTGGCGTCGGTCAGTCCGGACAGCGGTGCGAGTTGTGCGGTGCATCGAGAAGGGTGCGAGGCAGTTCCCCAACTCCGGTGCGGTCACAGTACTCGAAGTCAGCAGCAGTGACCGTGTCGCTCAGACCAGTTCAATTTGGTGTAGCGCGGCGTTGCACGTTGCGGTGTCCTTCCAGTTGCGGTGAAGGCTACGGCTAATTGACGGCATCAAGACGGAGTCAGTGAGCGCAGAGCTTGCGTTGTTCGAGGCGGACGTTGCTCAGTGCGGTGCCAACAGGACACCGGGCCGGTCGTGAGAGTCGGTCACAGCTCCCTGCCTCTGTAGCCACTGGAACAGTAGGAATTCACAAAGGCTGGTGAAGTCCATTGGTCCTGGGACTTCGGTCAGGGGGCAAGCTCTCTTCCAAGCCCTTGGAGATCTTTTTAGCACAAGTTGAAAAGCAAAGGTAAATCCACAAAGTCCTTTCTCCTCTCTAGACAGCCATGCAACCACTGCAGGCCAAACCCCCAAGGAACACTTCAGCTTGGGAATAGTCTCTCCTCAGTTTCTTCAGGTTCCTTCTCCTCAGCAGAGGTTTCTTCTTGTCAGTTCCAGGAGTGATCTAATTTCATGGTCTCAGGGTCTCGATACTTTTACCCCAAAATCCTTTGTTCTCTGAGAGGAGAGCGGCCTGTGCCCAGTTCAAGCCAGTTCTGAAGCACTCTGTTTACCAGACTTCTCCTTTCCTTAGACAGCACAGGACAGGCACATTAGACGCCCCACAGGAGGTGGAGCCAGCATTGTGGATGGCAAGTACAGGCCAAGAGCACTTTGTTGACAGTCTTCCTTCTCTTCTTTCAGTGTGCAGGGTAGAGACATCAGACACACCACAGGGGGTGGAGCCAGCATTGTAGAGGGAAGGCCCAGCCCTATTCAGGTCCCAGGTGCAACTCCTCCCTCCCATCTTGGATGCAGATCTCCCAATTCACCACCAGGTAGCCCCAGCCTGTCTCCTGGAATTCCCCAGTCCTGTCACACACAAACCCAGACAAGGAATCCACAACCGAGCAGAGGCGGGCTCAAATGGTTAGGCAAGCAAATACCTACTTTCTAAAAGGGGTATTTGCAAACACAGAATATTAAAATAAACTTTACTAAAAGATGTATTTTATTATTCTGAGTCCAGGCATACTAAACTTGAATTTGTACCATGGTCTCTGAGTCTGCTAGGATAATAAACATGTAACAATCCAGCAGCCCATTCTAACCTATGGAGAACAGGTAGCCTTGCAATAGTGAAAAACGACAATGGCTGTAATTCACTACTAGGACAGGCCACACCCATCAGGGCATGTCCTACCTTATACTTACAATGCACCATGCCCTTGGGCCTACCATAGGGGTGACTAATATGAAGACAAGGGAAGGTTTAGGGACTGGCAAGTGGGTGCACTTGCCCAGTCAGCATGACAGTACCAGAATGTACGCAGGTTCTGCAATGGCAGACCTTAGACACATTTTACAAGGCTGCTTCTCTGGGTGGCACAACCAGTGCTGCAACCCAACTAGCAGCATTTGGATCACACGCCCTGGGCACACTCATGGAACTGTACTTGGGTCTGACAGTAAACCAAACATCCAATCAGGGAACCACTAATCAATACATCAATTTACAGTAGGGAGAGCATATGCACTTTAGCACTGATCAGCAATGGTAAAGTGCCCAGAGTCATAAAATAGCCAACAACAGGTCAGAAAAAATATAGGAGGAAGGCAAAAAGTTCAGGGATGACCCTGCAAAAAGGGCCAAGTCCAACACAGGGGGATCTCTGTTGACATGCAGAGATGCGTCAGTTATTGTGATTCTACCCCTTAATGTCTAACACTGTGGGCCTTAGAAGACGTGTAGGACGCCATGACGTAATGCAAGCAACCATATCATAGGCACAGCGGCCGGCTGGATGCATAGAAACTCCCATAGTGGCATCCTGGAGTCACAATGGTTAATAGGCTGGCAGTAAGGCCCTATGACACCAGGACACGTATCAGTGTTCCATGAATCTGTCCCTATTAAGGACGTGGGTGGTGCGTTGATAGGGCAGTCTGTAATCCATTAGCTATACAGCATGGATCAAAACAGGAACAAAGAAGATCCAACCACTAAGGGGGAGGGGAGGATAGGAACAGGATAGTGGGGAAGGATGAGCATATGCGACGATGGCTCAAAAATTGACGCCCTATTGCCAGTGTAAATTAACATCACAGGGCATATCATCAAGCGCAGCGTTAACATCATCTCCGCTCCAGTCGCAGTTTCCTTGTACGAAAGCAGAGCCATTTAGCTAGGTCTTCTTGACAATATGGCACTGTGAGACCACCATGTACCACTACAACTTCACATAAGCTACCTCATCAAATTCATAACCATTTGGCAACAAAAAGTCCTCCCCCCCAAATCAGTATGATCCGACATTGTCCTGCTGTCTCTAAGTTAAATAAACAACTGCATGATTGTTGCTGACAAACACTGATGCAATTTATCTCCAATATCACATTTCAGAGGGCGAGACAGCACCTCCTGAACAGCTGCCTGGCCTAGCACACGCTGATGACATGGATGAGTATGTGGACATCGACGTCAACTCCCTGCAACTCCTGATCGACAGCATCAACTCGTCAGCCTCCGGAGCAGGGTAACCCAGCAGCCTTCCGGCAACCCCACCCCCTGCTCAGACCAACGAGCAGCAGGCACCTCCCACCCCAGTTAGCTCCCAGGAGCCAGATCCCACCACTCGTGCCTTCCAAAGGAGGGTCATCGAGCTCCAGGAGCAGTTGGGGGAAAAGCTGCAGGTGGGGTTTCAGCAAGTGGCAGACCAACTTGCAGCCTACGTGGGTGTCTCAGTCCCATTAGGGACTGCATGCAAACACTCACAGACACCCACAGCCCCTTCAATGCTCTCCAGCAGTCCATGGCTGGCATTGCTGAAGTCATGATCAAGAGACAACAGTCACTATCTGCTCAGGGTGGCTCCAGCAGTGTCAGACAGGATCTGGCCAACATCAGAGCATGGAGCGGATGCAGGCCCAAGACTTGGCTGCCAGGGCAGCCCACATGCGCCAGGTTGCAGGGATCTATAATGCCCTGAACCTGCTTGTTGCCTCCTTGCTGCCACAAGGTTTGGTGCAGTTGGATGCTGCTGCTGCCTCAACATCCTCAGCTCTACCACCTGGTGTGTCAGTGCCTCACAGTGCTGCACCCACAACACCAACTGAAATCTGTGAGGCACATGACACACCAGATGATGGAGATGAGGATAGCAGCACATTTGTGCTGAGGAGGAAGCGGTAGCATCCCTCTGTGCCCAAACCCCAGTTTCTTCTGTCGTGCTGTGCTCAGTATCGTGCCACACATACACTTCTTGCACTTTCTTCCACTGTCCCCTGGAACCTCCTCAGACCCCCCCATGGGCTGCCATATCACCCCATTCCTTGCCCCTTAAACCAGCCTGTAGACTGAACAATGCCTCTTCCCTTGGCCCAGTTAACATCAATTGTCTATGTCTGGCTCTCCAACGGGCACCCTCTGTACTTGTCCTATATGCTCACCACATTTGTAAATATTGTAAATAAATAATAATTAATTCACACATATGTGCTTTTGTCAAATGATGTTAAGGTACAAAGTTGGCAAATAGGGTCTGAAGACTGATCCATCCAGAAGGTACACCAATATAAAGACTAGCAGTGTACATGTCTAAACAGATCCAGCGATTTTGCTAAATTGGTTGATATGTGTAAACAGGTGGTGCCACCATTGCACCAATGGAACGGTATACCAATGTCACAATCTCAATAGCCCATCAGGCAAGGTAATGTATCCGTACATACCATTGAGCTAGTATTAGCAAAATGTGATAGAAGAACGCTCCCTGTTCCATGTTTGCTTACAGCGAGGCAAGTACTAATGACCTGATGTCTAGTATGCCATGCACTGCTACATACCTGTCTTTGATCTCTATTTTGATGTTCAAGAATAGAAAGGGGACACTCAGTCTGACCCATATTTGTTCCACTCCTGCATACACTGAGTATCCCTTGGCATCCAACTGTCACAGCCAACATTGATGTAGATGTTGTATTTCAGGTTTTAGACAAATGAATTTCCTGTAGTCTCAGTGTTTGCAGAGGCGTAAGAGTCCATCCATTTTTCAGCCTGTTCTTGATTTAGAACGAATTGAGTATTTCCCCTTGCTACTACACGTAGACATGCTGGGAACAGGATAGAGTCCGGAAGCTTGTATTACCTAAGACTTTTCTTGACTGTCATGAATGTGTATCTGTGTTTAGTGACCTGTGACGTGTAGTCCTGGGTGGAAATTTAGAATGATTGACAACCTGAATGTCTTGTAGTTTTAAAGTTTATTGCATTATGGCATCCCTGTCCCTGTAGTTGACGATGCAGATCTAGAACGTAGGTGGCTTCAAACCTGTTGCCAATGTTCTTGTAGGCACCCTGTTTCCCCGTTCCAGTAGGACGCAAGGTGAGAGAGTGCCTTCAGGTAGCATCGAGTAGGGCCAAGTCACAGTGTACACATCCGGATCTTTAGCCTCCTGGCCTTTCCGGCAGGCCCAACATGCGTACGTTGTTGCATTGTGTCCGTCCTTCGGCATCCTTGACTCTGTCTTGCAGCAACTCTACATGGTTGAGTAAGTGTAGTATATGTAGGTCCGCAGCTGCAACATGCAGGGCATTTTGAGCAAGGTCAGCTTCTGTGGGAATGGTGTAATCTACCAGTTAGTGATGATCTGCACGTAGATGTGTGAGGTCTATTGCCACGTTCACAATTTTGTTTCTTGAGGGAGTGCATACTTGCTGTAGTGACTCCCCTAGCTTTTCAACTGCTACTAACACTGCATCCTGCTTGACAGAGCCATAATCCATTGTGGTTTGCAATGTCATCTTACTTGATATGCCCATGAAGGACGGAGGGAAGGTCAGTGTGCCTCCGGCAGCCACCCTGGCACGAGTGCCATGTGACATGTGGCTGGGGTCTCAGCCACATGTTGCCTCCTGGCGTGGAATAGGTGGGTCTTCGGAATGTCCACCCATTGCAGGTGACGTTGCCACACCAGGGTTACACCCTTCAGCATGGAGCACAGGCTGAGTGTAGGGCACCTGGAGATCTACATTCCATGCGTGACAACAGGTTTGCAGCTTGGTGGACAGTGTCCAGCTGGAGAGTGAAGTGCTGTTTGCTAAAGCACAGCTCTGTGTGGTGTGTGTGTGTGATTTATCTGGGCCAGTTGACTCTGTATAACAGGGGTAGAGGCCTTGCCTGCACCACGATGTCAGGATGAACATGCTACAGTTCCCGTCTGTGGGCGCAACACTTTGATCCGCATCTGCAATGCGAATAGGGTTGGCTGGCAAAGTGTCCATTACAAGTCACTCGGTGTGTGGTTGCAGTATGGCACATGTACTGAGCGACTGTTGCCGCACCTATCAGTGTTTCTCAGGCATCGAGTCCTCCCCGTCACACTTGTGCACCCACGCCAAAGGCACAGCAGTTGGTGAGTGCTGGGACATGGCCGCAGTCGTAGCTACTCCACACAGCAGAGGGGAGCAGAGTGGGTAGAAGTGGGGCTATGCGGAGACTGTATTTTGCGGCTGGGCCAGCAGAGGCACCACCGCACCACCCCAGCACGCAGGATCGCAACAAAACTTCAGTCGTCTCCCTGCGCTGACCACCAGATCCACAGTGCCCAGGATCAGACAGTCTAAGGTCAGGATAGGTCAGGGGTGGGTAGGGTGTGGGTAAGGCCCTCAGGGATGTCCAGATGCACTGTGAGTCATCATGACTCACCACCAGTTTGTCCTAAGTCTATGTCCCCACTTTCACCAAACACCCGTTTGGCAGCAGGACTCTTGGAGGACACTGTATTCCATCTAGGGCTCTCTTTCACAAATCTGGGAGTGTAGTGGTCTGTCACAGGATGTAGGGTGTGACCCTCCGGGTCATCCTCCGGGGATCAGGTGTCAGTGGCCAGGACCACGCAGGGACACCATAGGTTGCCGTCAGGGTCGAAGTTGCTACAATGGTCAAGTCCAGTGGATCAGTTTTCGAGGGCACAGTTTGCACTCCCCTGTGCATTGTGGCCCTAGTCCTCCTCCCAGTGGCACCGTAATGGTAACTGCACCACTTCCACAGCCTAGGGGCCGAGCTCACCCATGGGCTCACATAGCCAGCATCTCAGATATGTTATTGGTACACTCTGTGGTTCAGGAGTCCCTGGCTCAGCGGTACGATGAGCAGGCCTTGATTTTTCTTTAGATTTGCCTCAGGGCTGCAGCAGGTGCCACCATTCACCAAGATGTGCAGCAGGTCAGCAAACAACAAATGCTCCCGGCTGTGCTGTACCCAAGCACATCTGCACTATTTGCTGGCTTCACCACCACACATGTCACGCCATATTGGCATTGCTCAAAAGTGGGCCATCAGTAATGAGTATTTCTTTTACATGTGCTACTCACCCATGGGGGACACATGACATAGGGCCATCACTTTTTGTACACTTCCAGGGGTGTGTGTACCTGCATGCGTTTTGACAGATGTTGATGTTACGTAGTGGTTCATATGCAATGGGGGATGTGTCTCACTGGTAGCTATGTATGAGTCAGGTGTCGATGTGTATCCTCATATAGTTGTCTGTCCAGCTGTGGGAGGTGTCTTCACCCATGCATGTACCTTTTTGGAGATGTTGGTGTTTTCTGTGTGTCAGTGGTGGTGGTGGGCCATCAATTTTGGCAAGTATCTGGTCAACATAGTTATGGTAGACCTTGTTGATCTGTATGTGGTACTGGCTTCCAGGCTAATGTCTTATGACAGACAGATAAATCTTGTTGCCCCATTATACACCACATTTCCCATTGTTGGCAAATATGTCCCGTATATTTCATAATGCCCAACATTTCACGCCGCATTTCCTTATTTGACCCCCAACTTGACGCCCAAATTTCATATTGTGCCACATTTCACACCCCATTTCCATATTTGACGCCCAAGTTTCATATTGTGCCACATTTCACGCCCCATTTCCATATTTGATCCCCAACTTGACGCCCAAATTTCATATTGTGCCACATTTCACGCCCCATTTCCATATTTGACCCCCAACTTGACGCCCAAATTTCATATTGTGCCACATTTCACGCCGCATTTCCGTATTTGACCCCCAACTTGACACCCAAATTTCATATTGTGCCACATTTCACGCCCCATTTCCGTATTGGACCCCCAACTTGACGCCCAAATTACAGATTGTGCCACATATCACGCCATATTTCCATGTTTCCAGACATTACATGCCCTCTTTGCAGCTCTTACCCAATTCCACCCATACATCTTCGGGGCATATGTTCGAGAACCTCATTAACATCATGGCCATCTGTGCAGCTGTTAATTGCCAATGATACAGCAACAATGGGATTGCTAATATGCAGGATATATTTCAAATACAAGCCCAGGTTAGATTTCCAGCACATCTAACACAGGCCTCTATATAAATTGTAACACGCAGATTAGCAAGCCCATTGTTGCTTTTTTTAGGGACAGTTTCCGGCTGCTAAGACAGACATGTTTTACCAAGGGTCTGGATGATATGACCCATTGTATATTGGAAGGTTGCATGCACTATTAGCATCCTTTACACCATTTCACACACTCCTTAGTTTGAAATTTCACACTAAGTACACCCTCCAATATACCTTGATTTGGCCAATGTTAACCGATTCTGATTCTTATCCTCCTCACAAACAACACCCTTGTTTGCTTGTATTAAACTCAGGGGACACAACCTTTTTATATTAACTAGCCTACGTAGCACCATGTAGACTATAGTGTCATACATTTGACACACTGCGAAGCACATCTGTACTGTGGACACATTCCCAACATCAATGGAGTAGTGTTTTCTCTTACAACATGTTGAGCCACGTAACTGTTTCATGAGTACAGTGCCCAGGGCAGACAGAGACACGCAGACATGGTATGTGTTTCAGACATTTTATTTGGCACACACCACGTGTGTGGTCATTTTGCTCGGACATGCATCGGAGGGGGACAGTCACAATGTGACTTACTCAGTCTTAGAAATTGTTTATGATTCTGTACCTTCGTGCAAGTCCGGCTGCATTTGCTGCGGGGTGTACAGCACCAGCCTCTTCTTTGTCCTCATCTTCATTTGGTGGTTCTGGCACTTGGATCCATGGTGCTTTTGTACGCACACATATGTTGTGCAACACACAACATGCCAGGATGATATTGTTCACCATTTCAGGGCTGTACAGCAGGCTGCCACCTGCGATGTCCAAGCACCGATAACGTGATTTTAAACCGCCAAATGTGCGCTCAACAATGGACCTTGTGCGTTTGTGTGCCGCATTAAATTGCCTCTGGCCATGGGTGTTGGGGTTTCGTAGGGGTGTCATCATCCATGGTCCGAGTGCATATCCTTGGTCCCCTGTGACATATAAGGGAAAGAGGAATTAGTCGTTGGTTGTGCTGGATGTATTGTTGATGTAGATGGATTTGTGTGTTAGCATTTATGAAATGTTGTTTCTCAGGTTAGCCATGTTTTGCACCAGAATGCTTTAGTGCATGTTTGCAAATAATATTGGCTCTCTGCTGTTACTCCCGCCACTACCCAACATCTCTTTTTTGTGCATCTCAGTTGAATGAGTGGCTCTTCCCCCGTCTGCCACTGACACTGATCCACCAAATGCACTAACCTTTGCATTTGAAGGTAGGATGCAGGAGAACACACAACACACAGCTGACATTCTGTGCTGCTGCAGCTGGCCAGCCTGCAGCAACGCACAACACATGATGTTTCCTGTCATGAGCTGACCCAAAACAACAGTTAGCTACCCCTTACATGCATGGACAATTGTGGGATTGTTTGCTTCACCAACACCATCGACTTCAGCAGATGCAACACCATCCACTCCCTGTACTACGTGCTCCTTCCTGGCTTGGACTCCAATTCACATGCCATGACTGCTCAACATACATTGTCCATGTTGACATATGACATGTTGTCTGACATTAGGCTGAGCATGGTTGTCACCACACTGATCCACAATGCAGGGCACATCTTAGACTCAACATTATGCACACCTAGGGGCAGCACGTTGGCACCTGTCCACAACAAGCCAGGACCAGGCCCCTGATTCCTGCAAGTCATACACCCCATCAAAGCATTGAGTACACGGCCAATTAACTGCAGAGCAGGACTCCAACATTTGGAAATGTATGTCAGCAATGTATCCTGGGTGACAAGGAGACTTTAAATTGTGGACACTGCAACAATGAGATCTCACACTTGATTACGGTCACACAACTGGGTAGAGACCTGTTCTTCCTCCAGCTGAATAGTCGGTCCATTACCTAACATGAACCTGTAGACCACACCATACTCAAGGGAGAAAAGGCCAAAGGAGATGGTCATTGCCAAGCCGTTGCTTGTTAAGAATTCCATCCCTGACATCCTTGATGCTGTATATCTAACCAACAAGAGAGTAAGGGTTTCAGAAGTCACTCTCCTACCCCTATCAAATATAACTCAACAACTAAAGAGTGACTAACAGTTAATGTGCTGTGCAAAATACAAAAACAAGGGGAAAAGGAAAGAACGGAGACATGAAAAGACAACTCTATTGGTAAAAGGAACAACTCCATTGGTAAAAAGAACCCTCACTCACCCTAGTGGTGACATGCTTCATCATAGGGTTCCCACGAGGGAGACCGAATGTCCCCCCGTGTGCTTCAACGCCTGCAATTGCAGCGGAGCTGGTTTGTATTGAAACGATTAGAGTGTGCTCAGTGATGTGAGTGCAAATTTTAAAAGATCCCAGCAGTACCTAGAAAAACTTTATTAGTGGGCCAGCTGCTCACATTAAAAACAGGTGTGGACTATGTGGTGATTTTATTGGAAATCACTGTGTCCTAAAAAAGGTCGACATGTTTCTTCTGTTACGTGCCACCTTCGGCTCAGCTTTCTTCAGCACCATAAAGTGAAATCCCCCGGGGGGTCCGTGCTCACTAAGGCGCATCCACTCGGTGAGGATATATATGTGAAAAAATTGTATTTAGAAATAGTTTTTTTGTTTTCAAAAACTCACGGTTTTACACCGTATCAGTGAACTCCTAGAAGTCACCAGGAGCCCGTTCTGTAGATAAACAAGTTTAAACAAAACAGACAATTAGTATACATATTATACCAAGTAGAATAATGCCATCTATTCATTTTACCATTATTTGTAATTTAGAATCGATCTATACCTTATAGTTTACCTCTAAGCCCGTTCTAAAACACCAAAAGTGCATTGCATCCTTTTGATCGAACCCTCCCTCCTTCTTTTTAAGTACTCAGAGAGGGGTTCTATTCGGACCAAAATTCAGTCCCTCTATGCGCTATACTGAGATTTTTAGTAAAAGATAACATATATCTCACATATATCTCACAAAAAGCGCCACATTTGTGTCGTTAAAAATTAGTGCAATACCCCTCATTAAAACGTACGTCCAACATGGGACGATAGGTTTAAAAGTTCAAACTTAAGGAAGCTTCATAACATGATGTGATATATAACACCATGTAATTGTCAAACACTTACAACACACAGAGAGTCAGGTGTGCCACATAGATTAGCAGCGGGGCATCATCTTCACGCTGCGTGTCATCTGTAATCGTAACAGAAAAAACGGCATTGGTAAATGTGCCACAAAACAATCCCGTCTGGCAAAGTACGATAAGCCAAACTGAGCGCAACCGTTCACAGACTTACTAGATACACAGCGACTCACCGCCGTCAACCTATCTCGATATCCACTGCTATCTGGAGATGGTATCCCTTTGAAAAACACCGGGTTTTGAAAGGAGCACAAATCGTTACGCACCTAACTGACGTCACACGTCCAGGTCAGGTGACCAATGTAGCGTGCTCCGAGTCATCCGGCAAAAGCTACTAGAACGCTGACCTTCTGAGCACAATAGCTTTATTGATCACAAGGCTTTGGATACAATTGACAAACCTACTCTTATTGGAAAGAGAGTACGTCTATGTAATGTCCCGAATTCTTTCGGTAACAGAAATTAACGATGTCCCTGCTAAGTCCAATTAGTTCAATTATATCGTCGGACTTCAAGGGTGATGATCGTGAAACAGCCGAATAGTTTATGTGCAACAAAATTTATCATGCATTGAGTCTAAAATGCAAAGTAACTTTTTGTACCTCCCAAATGCCAGCCGGCACGTAGGGGCATGGATCTGTAAGTGGACGCAAATCTCATATTTGGGAATATTAAAGTCATATGCAGTCTCGGGACAGACCCCCAAATACCTGCTGGCACGCAGGGGCATAGATATGTAGTGGCAGTAAAACTCCTAATGGGCATACTGAGATCATGTACACTAGATCAACGTCTTAAAACAGACCCCCAAGGAATATCGTCATTCAGGCCAGTCACATGGCTTGAGAGGCGGTGAACCCACCTTTGCTCCTTCTCAAAAAGTGTTGTTTCTGTTCCATACACGAGCTGCTCTATGACCATCCAATGAATATCAGTTGGAGAATGTTTGCATTCCATGAAGTGTGTGGTAAGTTTGGTGTTACTCTTACCGCACCGTATACTGCTCCGGTGTTCACAGATCCGGAGTTTTATCATCCTTTTTGTCATCCCTATATACCTTAAACCACAGGGACAGGTTATCAGATACACGACATTGCAAGTGTTGCAGTTCGTATGTTGCCGTTGTTGCGATGTTTTCCCTGGTTCGAGGTTGAGCGTCTTTGACATTGAAGTAAGGGGGCACACACTACATCCCCCGCAGGGATGGTGACCAGTAATGAGTGGTAAACCCCAGGCATCTAGTACACTCCTTATCGTCTGTTGTTGTCGTTTCGGACGCGTGTGAACAAGGGAGTCCTTAAGGCTCCTAGCTCTCTTATAAGAGAACAAAGGTTTCTCCCATGTGCAATTATTGGATGTTAAGATTCTCCAATGTTTTTTGATGCTACGACTAACTGTGTTGGATGCTGTATTGTAAGCCGTGACACACGTCAGAGGTACCTCCATCCCTGTTTCTCTAGGGAGGTCCTCCAGGAGAGCCTCTCGATTTTGATTACGTGCCCTCTTGCAACTCTTAGACAAGAGATAATTGGGATAACCTCTCTTCTGTAGTTTTTTGGTAATGTCCTTGGCCTGTTCCTTGTAATCAGACACCTCACTACAGTTCCTCCTAATTCGGAGGTATTGACCAAAAGGAAGGTTCTCTCTCAATGGCTGTGGATGAAAACTTGAGTAGTGTAAAAGGTTGTTCTTCGCTGTGGGTTTGTGGTAGGTCTTGGATCTTAATCAGCTACCCACTCGTGTGATCGTTACATCCAGAAACACTATCTTGGTTCTGTCATATTCATGAGTGAACTTGAGATGAGGATCTTGGTTATTCAACAAGACAAAGAAGGAACGTAATGACTCCTCGTCACCCCTCCAGATTAACAGCACATCATCTATGTATCTTTGCCATAGAATTATGTTGGAGAAGTGGGGGTTGGTGATTGGTAAGATGTTCTTGCGTTCGAAATTAAACACATACAACCCGGCCACACAGGGGGCAAACGTGCTCCCCATTGATGTCCCGGTGGCTTGTAAGTAAAGATCTTCCTCATATTGGAAAAAGTTTCTTTTCAGTGCCAGTGTTGCACAGTCTACTACAAAAGATTGAGACGTTTGGTATTGCCAATTGGTTTGTTCCAGTGTGTCTGCAACCACCTCAATTGTGGCATCTTGGGGTATGGACGTATAAAGACTCTCAATGTCTAACGTGGCTAGAAAGCAAGATTCTTCCGGCATTACAATAGTTTGTAACATTGCAAGTAGACTTTTGGTGTCTTTAATATATGTACTGGTCGTTTCAATGAGGGGCCGTAAAAAGAAGTCGCAATATTTTGACAAAGGTTCTAACAAAGAACCTAACCCCGAAACAATCGGCCTCCCGGGTGGTGGGTGGACGCCTTTGTGGGTTTTAGGGAGGGTGTAAAAATATGGTATCTTTCCTTCAGTCAGTGTCAAAAAGTCCGCCTCTTGTTTGCTTATTTGGCCCTCATGTTCAGCCGTCATTACCAAATCAATTATTTCTGTTTTCAGACTGGTTGATGGATCCTCCCTCAGCAATACATAATTCGTTTGGTTACTCAGGAGGCGTCGACATTCTCGGTCATAGTCTCTCTTATCTTGGATGACAATCCCACCCCCTTTGTCCGCACTCTTGATCACTATACTAGTATTGTTTTGTAGAGAATGTATCGCCTGGAACTCGCCCGAAGTTAAGTTCTTAAATGGTGTTGGTGTCACTATTGACTCAACATCATTAACCACTGCTTGCTCAAAGGCCAATATCTCGGGTGGGATAGTATGCATTAGGGGGGTAAAAGTGGACTTCAGTCTGAAACTAGTATCCCCTTGTGACGTCTGGGTAGATTCCGTTGTTTGTTTCTCGAAAAAGTTTTTTAATCGCAATTTGTGAAAGAACTCGGTAAGTTCACAGCGTAACTTGAATTTATCAAAGCCTGTTGTGGGGACAAACCCCAACCCCTTTTCCAGAACTCTGATTTCTGTTTCCGTCAAATCAGTTGAAGATAGATTTAAAATTAAGGTTTCTGGTTGCTCGGTCCCGCCCTCTGCTCCGAGGTTTTGCTTCTCGTGTTGTCGCCCACTGATTCGGTTGTTTCCCAATGGACTTGGTGGGACCCTTTCCATCTCCCTTTCTTCCCCCGGCCTCTTCCTAAAAAAGGCTGTTGGGACATTTGGGGTTGGAAGAATTGTGGTTGTGGTGGACCATAGGCTGGGTTCCACCCCATCATAGGTGGAAACGGTAGGAGTTGATGAAAAGCGTTCTAGAAACAAGTCCCGCCTTGTTGGTATGCTTGTTGGCCACGATTAAACGAACCCCTGCCTCTGCCCCGTCCTCTATTTCTTTTCCCGGTGTTACCCGTGCTGGAACCACTCGAGTTAGAATCCCCCGAAGCATCGGAGTTATAATCCGTCTTCGTAGGTGGGGTGTAATCAGGGCTAGTGTAAGGGTACACTTTAACGTATGACCATCGTGTCAAGTCTTTTTGAAACTTCTGGGCTTTCGATTGCGCTAGACCCTCTTTATACTCATTCATTTCATTATTCAAATCGTCCAGTTTTTTCTTATAGCCTGTCAGTGTCAAGGTTGCCCTGAAATGGCTTTCAGTCTGTTGGATCTCGATTTGTAGAGCTTCCGATAGTCGAAGAGGGGTTTTTATTATTAGTACTGCCCAGTCCCTGGTGCAGTGCCAGGCTATCTGGGCCATTCCTTTCTGAATACTGCATCCTCAAGGAAAATTCTAGGAGCATTTGTGACCAACAACCCTTTAGGGGCTGTATTCTTCATGAGGTATTCCTTTAACATTGTACCATGCAAAATGGCTCTAATGCGGCTTCTTTTCTGCTCGCCCAGTTTATCCCAGTCAGTTGTTTGGGAAATGGTTTGGGATATGAGTGGATCGACAAACAGGGATGAATCTCCTAAGAGTGCATCCACTTCCTCTCTCAAGTACGAGAGACCTAAATCTTCCATATTGTCTGAACAGGAGTGGCACTAAAAAGGGAGAGAAAAAAAACTCTTGCAGCTGTGCGCTGCCAAATATATCTAACCAACAAGAGAGTAAGGGTTTCAGAAGTCACTCTCCTACCCCTATCAAATATAATTCAACAACTAAAGAGTGACTAACAGTTAATGTGCTGTGCAAAATACGAAAACAAGGGGAAAAGGAAAGAACGGAGACATGAAAAGACAACTCTATTGGTAAAAGGAACACTCTATTGGTAAAAAGAACCCTCACTCACCCTAGTGGTGACATGCTTCATCATAGGGTTCCCACGAGGGAGACCGAATGTCCCCCCCGTGTGCTTCAATGCCTGCAATTGCAGCGGAGCTGGTTTGTATTGAAACGATTAGAGTGTACTCAGTGATGATATTGCAAATTTTAAAAGATCCCAGCAGTACCTAGAAAAACTTTATTAGTGGGCCAGCTGGTCACATTAAAAACAGGTGTGGACTATGTGGTGATTTTATTGGAAATCACTGTGTCCTAAAAAAGGTCGACATGTTTCTGATGTTACGTGCCACCTTCGGCTCAGCTTTCTTCAGGACCATAAAGTGAAATCCCCCGGGGGGTCCGTGCTCGCTAAGGCGCGTCCACTCCGTGAGGATATATATGTGAAAAAATTGTATTTAGAAAAAGTTTTTTTGTTTTCAAAAACTCACGGTTTTACACCGTATCAGTGAACTCCTAGAAGTCACCAGGAGCCCGTTCTGTAGATAAACAAGTTTAAGCAAAACAGACAATTAGTATACATATTATACCAAGTAGAATAATGCCATCTATTCATTTTACCATCATTTGTAATTTAGAATCGATCTATACCTTATAGTTTACCTCTAAGCCCGTTCTAAAACACCAAAAGTGCATTGCATCCTTTTGATCGAACCCTCCCTCCTTATTTAGAAGTACTCAGAGAGGGGTTCTATTCGGACCAAAATTCAGTCCCTTTATGCGCTATACTGAGATTTTTAGTAAAAGATAACATATATCTCACATATATCTCACAAAAAGCGCCACATTTGTGTCATTAAAAATTAGTGCAATACCCCTCATTAAAACGTACGTCCAACATGGGGCGATAGGTTTAAAAGTTCAAACTTAAGGAAGCTTCATAACATGATGTGATATATAACACCATGTAATTGTCAAACACTTACAACACACAGAGAATCAGGTGTGCCACATAGATTAGCAGCGGGGCGTCATCTTCACGCTGCGTGTCATCTGTAATCGTAACAGAAAACCGGCATCGGTAAATGTGCCACAAAACAACCCCGTCTGGCAAAGTACGATACGCCAAACTGAGCGCAACCGTTCACAGACTTACTAGATACACAGCGACTCGCCGCTGTCAACCTATCTCGATATCCACTGCTATCTGGAGATGGTATCCCTTTGAAAAACACCAGGTTTTGAAAGGAGCACAAATCGTTACGCACCTAACCAAAGTCACACGTCCAGGTCAGGTGACCAACGTAGCGTGCTCCGAGTCATCAGGCAAAAGCTACTAGAACGCTGACCTTCTGAGCACAATAGCTTTATTGATCACAAGGCTTTGGATACAATTGACAAACCTACTCTTATTGGAAAGAGAGTACGTCTATGTAATGTCCCGAATTCTTTCGGTAACAGAAATTAACGATGTCCCTGCTAAGTCCAATTAGTTCAATGATATCGTCGGACTTCAAGGGTGATGATCGTAAATCAGCCGAATAGTTTATGTGCAACAAAATTTATCATGCATTGAGTCTAAAATGCAAAGTAACTTTTTGTACCTCCCAAATGCCAGCCGGCACGTAGGGGCATGGATCTGTAAGTGGACGCAAATCTCATATTTGGGAATATTAAAATCATATGCAGGCAGTCTCGGGACAGACCCCCAAATACCTGCCGGCACACAGGGGCATAGATATGTGAGTGGTAGTAAAACTCCTAATGGGGATACCGAGATCATGTTCACTAGATCATCGTCTTAAAACAGACCCCCAAGGAATATTGTCATTCAGGCCAGTCACATGGCTTGAGAGGCGGTGAACCCACCTTTGCTCCTTCTCAAAAAGTGTCGTTTCTGTTCCATACTCGAGCTGCTCTATGACCGTCCAATGAATATCAGTTGGAGAATGTTTGCATTCCATGAAGTGTGTGGTAAGTTTGGTGTTACTCTTACCGCACCTTATACTGCTCCGGTGTTCACAGATCCAGAGTTTTATCATCCTTTTTGTCATCCCTATATACCTTAAACCACAGGGACAGGTTATCAGATACACGACATTGCAAGTGTTGCAGTTCGTATGTTGCCGTTGATGCTTTACCTGGTGGCTATGGGATTACAAGTAAGGATCAGGTGGGACAAGGAAGGGGTGGTCAGCAATAAGTTACAAATTATCTTTCACATGCCGAATGGGAGAGGCAGACATGTCCACATGTGAAGGCTATATATCCACAGTCACCATCAGTGACCATAACAATATAGCATGCTTCCTGATTTCCCGCACCACTGGCCCAGGATCTAATTTTTGTTCAGTAGCCGTGTGTATTCAGAGATACATTGATCAATCCGACACAAATTTGTCATCAGCTTAGGGTATCTCAACATACACTTTGATGATGTTGGGATATCAGAGGTAGCATTAGTCTGTGATGGGCTCATAGTGCTCCAGCTGACACAAATGAGACATTGCTCCCACACGCCAAGCAGGGCACTTCCTGGATGCAATCTTCAATGACATGACAACCATGGAATTGTGAATGCTCGTGGACATGTCCATGGTACTACCACCATAGTATCCCTTTTCACATCCCAAGTCAAGTTGTAACAACATGCAAAGCCAATCAAACAGTGACCCAAAGGCAGTGGGATGATTTATGACAGAGACATTTGCACTGGCTTTACATGAAAATGAACCCATATTGCTTAAGGACATTGACATAGCCAACAGACAAGTAGTATCCTGCTTCACAGAGGCACTCAATGAGTTAGCACCATGGTCCACTGACAATGCCAGGAGAGCTATGACCTCTGCACCCACGTTCAACATGAACATACGATAGGCAAGAGCAATGATGCAAACAGCTAACACACCGATGGCCTTAGAACTATTGTTTCATAGTTACGAGGCTTACAAACAAGTGCAATCACAATCTTAAATACTGATCAGGGCATTCAATGCAGGTTGTATGACACACAAATTGATATGTCTGAATACTCATCTGCAAACATGTTTAGCTTACTGAAAGTCTTACAATCAGATGTGAGATTGACTCAACCCCCTCATACATCTGAGGGGTCCTGTAATGGATTATTCAATTTATTGTCAGATGAGGTGAAAGAAGTTTCTGTCAACTTTCCTATGGAGGCTCGCCAGGGCATGGGCAGCATAACCACTATGGATATAGCAGTCATAGGAATAACCTTAGACGAGTTTGGAGTGCTAGAAACAGATGTGATTATGAAGCTAGCAACTGTTGTCATTACAGGCTCACTGCAGGAAGCTGCACACACATACATTCATATGCAGATAGGTCACTGCATCATGCCATTATTGTCATTACTGTTCTACCACTCATTCAATTCATGTACAGTCCCCTTTGAATGTAAAGTAGACATGGTCCGTCCATTGAAATGTACCCTCACATAGACCATGAAGTGCTTTTTTGTTTGTGGCCCATTTTGACACTACCTTTCCAGGGGAAGAGTTGCTGGTAAATAAATTGATCTACAGCTCACCAACCATTGCACAGAGAATGCCCTGCTACACATGTCGCTGTCTTGTTTCCAAGCTGCATACTCCAATGAAACTGCATTGCACTTGCCTAGTGGAACCCTGGGACAACGAGCAGCCATGGGTCAGACTGATGCACAGGTCCTGTAGTTTCAAGTTTTTAGTTTCAAACTAGGTCCTGTAGGTTTTCAGTGCAGCATTTGTCACCGTCTCTCATGGGCTAATTCTCCTGTGACTGGAGTCATGTGGAGTCAAGACCTTAGCCCTTAGATGGATGAGTTATTTCATTACGTCAAGGGGCGTTCATGTGGTACAAACAAGATTCTCCTCAGAAAGTACTCCATTCCTACATGGCGACCCTCGGGGCTCAATATTGAACACCAAACAGTTTGATCTATAGTTGTAACCACTTTCCAGCATGGTGTAGGTGCACTGGGTCTCAATTGTATCATACGCTGATGATACTCTGCTTATCTTCACACTGTTCCAAAAGCCAGACCTCATCACCTGACAATTTTCCCCCTGTATTGAGGCTGTTGCTGCATGGATTGCTAATCACTGCCTGTAACTTAATGGTGGGTCAACAGAGGTGATGCTCGTAGGAGGATCGTCATTCATATGGACATCTGCTTGAAGGCCTCATATGCTTAATCAACTCCCAAAACACAACACAGACGGGAATAACTTTATTATGTGGCATGACTCTACATTCTGTAGGTGAGCAAAATGAGTAAAGTAGCAGGGACATGTTTAGGAACACTGCAAGTCCTGAGTCAGGTCCAGGACCTCCTTCCCATCCTGGTCAGCAAACCGTAGTACATGCAGTGCTTACATCTCATTTTGATTTTGGGATACCCTTGTACCTTGGTGTATCAAGGATTTGACCAGAGAAACACTAATACATATTGAATATGCAGCAGCTTGCATTGTGAATATCCTACCAGAGATTGGGGCATATTATAATGTTTGGCATTATATTCATTGGTGGAAACTGCCAATGAAGCGGATAATATTTTGACACTGGTCTTGATGATATGCCCATCAGACTTTTGGGTGGCAGACATTGAGGCTCGTTACCAGTGGTGCTGAGCACTGAGCCATGGGAAGCCCCCTTCTGTAAAAGGCTAATTACAGGGCTCTTGGCAAAAGGCTTTGAGAACTGGCAGACATGCAGGCTGTTTCTTCTATCTTGGTCCAGCATCTGGGTATCTGCTATTGTCACAGAGACACAACTGCTGGGTGAACATACACTTGACAAAGGGTGAACGTGAGAGTAATTTTATTGCATGTGTGGACTACATCTAGTTCCACAGGAACACTGAACGCACATGTGTTGTCCACTAATGCACACAAAACCTTGTTGTTGTACCCCAAGCCAAGACTGACAACATGTAGGCCACCGCTGAGTTGGTGATGCACAGTCACCCTGTGGTATGGTACACACCACCTTCAACAGCAATGGACACAACACTGCTGTTGTCAGCAATGGCACAAGACTACATGTTTGTATACATGTATGTACAACTGCCCATGCACCCTTGTACCATTGTGCAACAGCTAAATACGGCATGCACTGGAAGACAAGTCAGTCAGCTCCAACATCTGACTTGGTTGATGCATCTGTGTAAACATGTGGTGGAGCTGGTGCAGGCGTTGGGATCTGATGGGACAGCACCACCAACATTGACATGAAGCTCCTATTCACCATCAACAACACACACACACAAATTCACTTTCATGTGGGTTTTCTGTGATTTGCAACATTGCCAGTCTGCAGCTGGTACATCATCTACACATGGGATTTAATGGGCCATCCTCCTAGTGACATAACCTTCAGCATGTGTGATCACCTGGTTTGCCATTGCCTTCAGATGTACCCACCACTAAACTAGGTACATGGGCACCATATTTGAGACCTCCATCTCCATATACCTATAGGTGTACCCAGTGGCCTTAATCTCCCTCGCTTGCCTCTGCATCCTCCATGCAGCCTTCACAGGTTTTCCCACGGTGTTGTGTGCAACTGGGTCACAGACAGTAAGTGACGTCAGGCTGGGCTACATTTGCACACTATATGGCAACATGTCCACATCTGCTGTGGGATTCCTCCTGCCTGTCCAGCACAAGACATGCACAGTGGTACTTGTGTTTCAACTTTCTTTGTGAGTGATGTTTCTCAATCACACATGCATGTTTCCCACCTCTCACCACATTTGCTTGGGGGGGAGAGGGTCTACGCCTTGGAGTAAGGTTGATCAACGTGTCTAGCTGCAGTTCCCACACTTCTTGGTGTTAGTGTGTCTGGTGTGGGATGGTGTTGTTTGACCTGTTGTATGGGAGATTGTGACAGGGGCATTTGCACATTTCTGTTTTGCATGTGTGCAATGTTGATGCAAGTGGTATGTTGGATTGGTACTTACCAACTAGGACTGCATTTCCATATGTCCCATCCTGGAAGCGCTGATTTATGACGGACTGTTGGAAGATGTACGAATCATGCACACTCCCTGGGAACTTGGCTATGACATTTGTGAAGAGTCCGCGGTTGTCCACTATCGCATGCACATACATTGAGTGAGTGTGCTTTCTGTTGCGATATATGTGTGCACTGTCCGCAGGGGGCACAAATCGGACATGTGTGCAGTCTATTGCACCAAGGACTTGTGGAAATCCTGCTATGGCATGGAATCCTTGTTTGACCAGGAGCTGTTCTCGCACGGTGTTGGGGAAGTAGAGTTGCTGGAGTATCAGACTGATTATGCCATCCAACACTTTTGGGAGGAATTTGAAAAGGATGCCTGTGAGACACCTCCAAGTCTGGATGTTGTAGGTTGTGAAGTTCCTGAGGCCAAGAAATGCAGCACAGCCAGCAGATTTGTTTGTGGGGGGGATATTAGTTGTCCGCTGGGTTGGTGGTGTCAGCCTGTGGGCTATCTGATTCAGGATGTAGTCAATGGATGTCCCTTTTAGCCTGTAGTGGGCAATGATATCCTCTGATTGTAGGTCAACAAGGACGAGGCGTGTGCGCATTGGCCGCTGTCATCTTTGGCGGTGCCTTGGTGGTGGTCCAGGAAGTGGTGGCGGAGGCAGTGGTGGTTGTTGTCTTTGTGGTACTCCGAGCTGAATGATTAGTGCCTCCATGGTGTCTCCACGTCCTTAGCTTTGTGTCTGGGCTGGTCTACCTTTATAGTCTCCTTTTATCTCCAGTTTCTCAATTTTAGAACTGGTTTTAGCAGCTCTTATTTATCTCCAGGCAAGGGGCCTTAGCGCAATTTTTTTTGTCGCTAAGCTGGTCCAGGCGATTGTTGGTAATAGTGAGACAGTATGTTAGCGACTTTTTTCATGAGATTTAGCGAGGGTACGCCTACTTCGCATATCATTAGCAAAATGTATCGCTTCCATGCATGGCGATAGTTTGGATGGTTGCTATCGCCGGAAAACTGTCGCTACTGCTGTTAGCGACAGCTTGTTGATAGGGCGATAAAATGATCGCTGCTTTATCGGAAAAAGTCCCGCTAAAGCGGCTATAAGGCCCTTGATAATATGCCCCTTCATTCCTAATGAGGTGATAAAAGGAGTAGATATATAATAATTAATTAAATACCAAAAGACTAACTTATACTGTTGTCACATTTAAGCTTGATCAAAAACTCATCCATATCTGTACTCTGGACGCTTATCACAGTTCATTCCTAGATCCTTCCTGATTAGATATTGGACCTACTACATAAATAGATTATGATTAAAGTGATGGTTGTTTTATGCTCCTGCAGCTACTGTCATCATTGTGGCTGCCTCCCCTCACCGTTCCTACTTCCCATTGACCGTATCCAGTCTGCTAGTGGGGGCCATATAAAGGCTTTGCGTTTCCTGGCTTTTTGACCCTTTCACTCATATGAACCCGTTTCTTAGCTGTACATTGCTTACAGTTTTGCTCTCCATTCAGACAGAGTAGGGAGATCAGTCCTCAACCATGCTGTTGACATGCTTATACGTATAACTGATGTGAATATAAAAATAAAGAAAATTTGCCCCTTTATGCGTCAAACCTTATCATTAATTCCGAACAGCATCATCTGAGGGGAGATCTCAATCTGTATCCCCAGTACCACGCTTGTGAAGGCCCCTACTCATGGTATCAGCTCTCTGAGGCTTGGAAATGTACTAAACATATGCTCTATATCCGCGTAAGCCCCTCCACAGCAGTGGCAGCTAGCATTATTTTTCCTGCCCCATTTGTGTAGCTTAGCCGGGTTGTAGTATAGATTAAATAGAGATTTAAAGTGTTGACTCCTGAGCCCAGCAGTTAGCAGTATCTACCCTCCCACCTCTAATGAACATTTGAGGTTCAATCCTTCACTCCCTAATCTTGTTTCCCGCTTTGCTGCCTAGTCTTCCAGATCATATGGCATTGTATCCGTTAACTGTTTATAGATTTGCCCATTTCTGTCACCATTAGTTATGGCTTTGACTGTTGGGATTCTACAGTTGGAGAACAAATTGACATTTAATTTACCAGTGAAATACCTTCCCTGAAGAGACTTAAAAAAAGGTGGCTTTAGCCACACCAAACCTTTCCTGTAAATCACTAAATGAGAGCAGCAGTCCCTGTTCCAATATGTATCCCAGTCTACTGATTTCCTTCTGCTCCCATTTTTTACAAACATTATCATGAAATATGGGCAAGAAGATGGGTGAACTACATAATGGCGTGTATTTATTATACTTCATGATTCTAAATCTCACGTTCACCTGTCTCCATATCCTTTTGTGTGCCTCTTGCTGTTTTAAATCTGACCTTGTTATAGTATCTGTACTCAATGTTTTTCAGGAAACATCCCTCCTCTTCAGAGCCCTATGTTAATTCATATATAGAGGAGGCAGTTTCTTGATGTCTTCTGATGATCAAGAGGTCAATATACTGCAACATACATGACCAGTAATAGAATTGTAAACTAGGTACAGTCCACCCACCCTTGTTTCCAGGGAGAATCTTGTAGCTAGCGGCTCTCCTAGCCCTGTTAAGTTGCCACAGGAAGCAAAAACAGAGACCTTCAAGCCTGGAGAACCATTGCTTCCTGATTTCCAGAAGGATACGACAAAATAAATATAATATCTTGAGTACTATCACAATTTTCAATATATTACATGTCACTACCAGTGTTAGATCCAGCCTAATGTTGTCCACCATAGGGTAAAAGTTTTATTTCCACACCCAAATAAATTGTGGTACCCACTCTACACTGATCATTCAGATTGACATAACTATTACAAACTACCTGCGGCTTCTTGCTTTTCAGATTATAGCCCACGATTGCCCTGTTGGAGGGTGATTTTAGGGTGGTCTTTAACCAGCTTATTTTGAGCTGGGGTGTGCTATCTAAATTAATAAGACACTTTTGTGAGAGGCAGGAGCAGAGTCAGAGTGGCACCATTTATTTAAACAACTTTAAATAATAAATGTCAGAGACACATCATTAATCAGAAATTTTAATTTCCAATCTTTATTTCGACCATTTGGTCATAAAAGATGCACAATACACTTATACAAATATCATTACGGGTAAAATGTTACATATATAAAAAAAGTCTGTACAGGGTTAAACAACTTTGCAATGAATTTAAAAAGATGTTTAAACACTACCCAACATTTTTTAAAAGACGGTTTCGTGTATACCACACATTAGAAAAAAACTTAGAGAGTGCGAAAACAGTTGGGCCAGTAACATCAGTTTTTAAAATCCTGTACATTGGTGCATATTCCCTGCCACCCATGTTCCTTATCAATGGAAGCAGCCAATACTTTCTGGCTGCCCTATAGGCTGGGCAAAAAAAGACAACATGCAGGTCATTTTCCTCCCGGTCCTCGCACACAGGGCAGTGCTTTACAGGGGCAGCCGACGACCACAGACTGGTGAAAGACCGGAAGGGTAATGTGCCATACCGCCACTGGAGATACAATTTTCTGGCAAGTATGGGATAAATGGGATCCAGGGCCTTTTCAAGCATATAAGTATCCTTGCTTTGCAGGAACACAGCTGATAGGGACCCATCTGACTGGGCAGCTATGGCCCCTGCCAATTTGCGTTCATGATATAAAATCGCCAGGGACTTCTTAGAAATATTAGGTGCTGCCGTGGCCGGGTCTGTCCATAAGTCAGGGAGCCCCAAGTCCATGCAAGTGGCTTGAATGTTTTTAACCCAAGGGACACTAAGCACCTTCGGGTGTTTCAATAGTTCGACCAGTTCTGCCCTATAATCCGTGAGATCAGTACTGCTCCATAGCCTGCGCCAAAAGGCTAAGGGTCTCAAGCCTATCTCATCCGCTAATGGTCGTAGTCCTAAATCAAGCCTCAATGGAAGAAGCGGTGTGCTCGGGGGAAGAGCAGCCACCTTTCTTATGAACTTATTTTCTGTAAGAGAGAGACTATGACAAGTTGTGTGCCCCCACAATTCGACCCGTACATGATTGCTCCCCTCGCCTGGGCCTTATAAATCTGAATTAAGGAGCCCAATGGCCGGTATGTCGAGCCAATCATTATACGTGCAATGCCTCCAGTAGATTGCACAAGTTTAAGATTTGCCCTACTCTGGTGGGATCCCCAGGTCATAGTTTCATTGAGGGTCACACCCAGATATTCAAAGGTGGCCACTCTCTCGAGCCGCGCAGTTCCCAGTTGAGGATTCTGGCGCAGTTTATGGCTCGGGTTTAAAACCATAAATTTGGTTTTAGTGGCATTAATTTCTAACCCTCTGTCAAGGCAGAATGCAGTGAAGGAGTCAAGTATCCTTTGGATACCCATAGGGGTTTTTGAAAGCAGCAGGGTGTCATCCGCAAACATAATTGCGGGCACCCTACGGCCATTTAGTTTAGGGGCGTCGGTGTAATCAGTGGCATTGAGATGGGCGATTACCCCGTTGACAAAAAGGCAGAACAGGGTCGGCGCCAGCACACAACCCTGTCTTACCCCTCGGTCAACGGGGAACCTATCAGTCATCTCCCCCGACCTGCCGCACCTCACTCGGGCATAATTACCATGATGGAGCCTCTGCAAGATTGACAGGATGTCTGGGGGGACGCCCATCTCTGCCAAGACGCTCCAGAGTTTCCCCCTGGGGACCAGGTCGAAAGCGGCCCGTAAGTCCACAAAAATTGTGTACAGACTGCCGCCGTCGAACTTTGCTGTCTTCCAATAGATTAAATTCAATCTAAATACCTGGTCCACTGTGGATACCCCCTTCCTAAACCCCGCCTGATAGGGACTGAGGGCTCCCACCTCCTCTATCCAGTCCTGAAGCCTGTTCAACAAGACCCTGCCAAACAGTTTCTGGGGGACGTCAATCAGGCTAATTGGCCTGTAGTTGGCTGGAAGAAGAGGGGATCCCTTTTTGAAAATAGGGACCACCTCTGCCCCCAGCCAAGTACCAGGGATTTCCATCCCACCAAGAACACTGTTGAAGAAATAACTCAGCGCAATCTAGCAGCAAGAAGTGTCAAAGACACATTGCAAATAATGAACATAAAAATGCAATCTTAGTAAGTTTAAAATCACAGCAATGCAAGGAAGAGAGAGAGAGAGAGAGAGAGAGATAAAATTAATTTCAAAATAGAATGAGCATTACGACCTCAATAGAAAATGCTAAATTAAATCGTTAACCAGGAGCACACACACATGTCGTGACCCAAGAGTTCGCTATGTGCGAGGTGGTCAACAAATGGACTGGGGGAAGCCGTTTATATTATTATAATATGGAACTGCTAACCGCAAGTCCTGGCCGATGTTTGATTGTAGATCATAATGAAATTGAACGTTTATCGAAAATTTGTTTCGTCACTTCCCGGGAACTTTTTAACAAAGAAGAACTTTACAAATGGTTATAGGTCATTTCTCAGGCCAATTTGCTCTCTTAATTTCTAAAGCTTTAGCAGAAAAACATCAGATGTGAAGCAATGTAATGTTGCAGCTAGCCCCCACCTGATTCTAACCCCATTGTGTTCTCGGAACTAACAGGGGCATTCTGTTATTGGTACATCCTTGTGATGTACAGTAACTATGTGCACACAGAAGGGTTGCGGGTGGGGGCTTGGTGTCTGTGTTTACCAAAAAGACAAAGAACTGAGGTTTGTGGCTGCCAGGAGGGGAGAGACATCTTTAATCTTATGAGACAGCCGTGGGGCCTACAGTGTCCAGTGAATGCTTTAGGGCACTATGGGCAATTTAGCAGTCTGTTACCTATGGACTGGCAGGGCCATTCAGGGCTTTCATGTTTCAAAGGTGGGAAGTAATAGCTGAGATATTATATGGCAAAAAAGACCCTGCTTCAGCACCAAACCGTCTGGCTTCCTTCTCTAGTTCCAACAAAGCAATGCCAGGTTCTGGTGTTACAACAGCAATATCATCTGCATACGCCAAGATTTTAGTACTTGTACCATTATCTGTGATAGGTGTTATTGAAGGATTCTTCTCTAGTTATGCAATAAAAGGATTTTTATAGAGTGCAGACAATAGTGGGTAGCTTGGGCACCTCTGTCTGGTTCCCCTTGTTATCAGGATTTGATCTGACTCTTCTCCATTGTCTTTAGCCTAGCAATTGTTATAAGATATAGCTCCTTAATAGCCTAGATTATCCCGGGTCCTAGCCCCGACCTTCTTAAGATCTCCCACTGTTGGGGAAACATGGCGGCGGCCGGCTGAGCCGCGGCAGTACTCCGCCCTCGGACTCCTGCAGTTTCTTTAACCGGAGGATAGAATCCTTTTCAAAACTTGATTACATATGTTTCCCTGTCAAGCCGTAGTGCAACACTGTAACTCTCACTTACTTTTTAATTTTTGAGAGAGCTTTCTAATTGGTATTTTCCTCGGTAGCGGCATCTCTCTGCCATACCGCCATACCTTCGCCTTCCATGTGCTTAGGGGAGGAGACAATCTCGGAGCCCGCAGCAGCAGAGTGCACGGCGGCGGCGGCGGTGTTCACGGAGACATCTGCGTTTTCGGACGAAGCTTTGTTTTCATCCGGCAGGCAAGAGAAGGAACCACGGTGCCTCGCGGCAGTGAGCCAGCCAGCAGTAGAGCACCCGCATCCTTCAGCGTGTGTGTGGATCTGGTCGCTGGCCACCCTGGAGCTCAGGAGGGGTCGCCGCACACGAGGTATTGTACTAGGGCAGCATGGCGTGGCTGCAGCTGTAGCTTCAAAGGCCAAAGCACAGGCGGTAGCTTCAAGGGCTAAAGCACAGGCACCGGTACAGGTGCAGTTAGAGCAGCGTGAGGAGGGAGAGATTCTGGAGAAGCGGCCCCTAGCTCAGCAGCGATATCAGCGAAGACATCGGAGAAAGAAGCAAGTCGGCGGTAACAGCAGTAATAGTGCTGAAGGGAGCAGTGGGGAAGAGTCTGTCACTTTGAATCCTGTGGGCATATCAGTGTGCACTGAGGAGACTTACCAGGAAGGCAGAGGAAAGGGGAAAGTGAGAGGGCGCATGAGAGGGAAACACGCAGTTGATGGTGGAAAAGATACTAATAAGGCGTTTTCTCACAAAACTGATCTTAAAAATAAAAACAAAAATAAGCTTCCTAGAGTGGGGACATCTCTAAACTCTAGTGATCTGAGTGCAGCAGCAGCTTCCGTTAGCATTGGAAAGGAGGTTTTGAGCACAGAAGGTATAATTCCCCATACTACTCCTAAAATCAATACCGCTGCTGCTGATATTGCTGCTGATATTGCTGATATTGCTGAGGGTACGGACAAAATAAAGTTGTCAACATATCTCACTGGTCAGGTAAAGGCAAAGCGTTCCTATACCCCTAAGTCTATAAAAAATAAATCAAAGAATTTTGTTACTACCTCAAAAATAACCCCCTCATTGCGCTCCTACTTTAAAGTGATTCCTCAAGTGGTGCTTTTGGCAAATAATTCTTGCTCCCCCTTATTGAACCAGGAGGTAGGGGATATTATACCAGAACTGCAGATGGCCGCTAAACAAGTGGAAGGGCCTCCTATAGAGGAAACGGCAGGAATGAATGTCCCCACTCCTGATCCCTTTTTGGAAGATACTGAGGGTTTAAATGAAATCAGCACTTCCGCCACTGCTGAATCGACTGTAGACAGCATCACTGTGAATAATAACCTCAACAATAGTGACAATAGCGACAATCGTAAGAAAGATAAGGTCTGCCATTCGGACCATCCGCTCTCCCCTATGAGAGGAGGAGCAGGTCAATTGAATCCAGCAGATCCCCAAACAGTCATTAATTTGGAGCAATCTGTGCCTTCTCTGGAAATGCACGCACCACTGGCACCCCTAGTTCCCCCAGCACCACTGAGTATACTATCTGGCCTCAGCCTACAGACTGCCCTCCAAGAAACAGGTTCAACTTCCTCTACTAGTGGCAGGGGAGATTCTAGTTTACCCGATGATACTACTCAGGCTCTGAACTCAGATCTGGTTTCCACGCTGCAGGCCTCTTTTCAGGCAATGTTTACAACCCTGGCCACAGATATTAAAAAGGGGTTTGAGACCTCAGCATCAAATCAAGCCGATATTCGATGCTATTGTCAGGCATTGGACAGCAAACTTGGTGCTCTCACCACCAGGACAGAAACTCTTGAAGACTCCGTTACAGAGGTTAATATTAACTTAAGCGCCACAAATGCAGAGCTAAGGAACCTTAGACAAGAGAACCAGAGCTTGTCCGATAGGCTGGAGACTTTAGAAAATCATGCCCGCAGAAATAATCTCCGAATTTTGAATATACCGGAGGAGAAAGAGGGTTCGGACATCAAGCAATTTATTGTTTCTCTCTTGAAAGAGGCCCTACGGCTCGATATGTCAGAGCAAGAAATAGCTACGGATATTCAGCGCATTCATAGAGAGACATTTCGGAGAAACTCTCAGAGATCAAAACCTAGGAAGGTTTTGGTTAATTTTCTCACATACTCCCTTAAAGAAACTATTCTGAATATCGCATTGAAACAGAAAGTGGTAAACGCCAAGGGGTTCAATTTTCAGATCAGATCTGACCTCTCGAGAGTCACGCTTGATAGACAATGGGAGCTTGGCAAAAGGTTGGAAGCTTTCAGGAGTCAAGGGGCCGTCGCTCAGTTAGTCTTTCCTGCGGCATTAAGAGTTATGTACAAGAACAAGATCTCCTACAGGTAATCCCAGGAGACCCAGTCAAAGTCCTTTTCTGCATTGAGTGTAATCAAGCCCCAATGTGTATTTGTGGCCTCAGGTATGTAATAGAGGGTGATAACCCTCCTGATGTGTTCTGTAAACCCACAGCCAGGAATTAATGCTGTTGAAGAGATACCAGATTAGCTATTACTTTGCTTAAAAGCATAGCAAGACTTTTTGAATATATTTAAACACCAAAGTTTACATGTGAAATTCGCCTATATGAACTCAGGTTCGGAGATGGCTTTCCGTGTTTAAAAAAAATAAATAACCATGTTTGGCAAACTCACATGAAGGTGGTACTTTCCCATTTCTTTGAACTCCAAGGAATGTTGCAACCATATCTTCCTCTAATTTGGGATAGAAAACTCGAATGAACCCTAAGAGAATCCTATCCAGCCCTGCCACTTTACGCAGAGCTAGAGATTTCAGTGCCTCTTTCAATTCTTTATGGGTAATAGGCCAATCCAGCAAGTTCCATTCTTCCTTCCCTAAGCCCACCGTGCCTGTTGTATCTAAGAAAATCTTGTACCTGCTCAGGGAAGGAGATACATCTTCCCTTCATAGTATTGCTTTAAGCCCCTGATAATCTCCCTTTGGATATTAACATGGCACCCCCCGCTGCCCAATATTATCTCAATTCACTTTGATGTCTCCTTTTGCCTCGTACTTAACAGCAAGGTTTTGCCAGTATTTTCTACATTTGCATAGTTCCCTGCCCTATAAAGTTGGTGTTTCTGAGCTATCTCCTAGATGTAATAACCATTAATCTTAGCCTTTGTCACTGCAGTCTTTTGTGATACCTCTTCCTTATCCACCCGACTAATATCACCTCAATATACTGCAATTTTAAAGTTGACAAGCCTTTATAGAGGGCCTAAACCTCCCTGCTCTTCTGTTAATGAGTCCGATACTATACTATCCATAACGAGTCCCTTGTTTATTACTAAAAAGTCCCTAATCCAAACTCTCGTACCCTCGAAGTATTCGAGGCCCAGAGGTAGCTTCCTATTGAAATTCTAACTTCTTTTTGATTTAACTGCACCACCCAGTAGACTCTCCAATACTGGAGGAATATAATCTGAGAAAACCCTTAGGTATCTTTCAATGTTTTCTGTTCCTGCCAGACTTGCTGAGATCAGGAAATAATCCAGACAGACTAGATTCCTGTGAGGATGAAAAAAAAAATTGTATTCATCAGCCATTGAACAGCGTTATATACCAATGGTTTTCTGCCTATATGCTGTGCCTGCTGCCCCTGTGTATTCCTGACATCCATGGGTAGATTGAAGTCGCCACACATTACTAAGGGGGGTTGTCTGGTATGATAACTTTAAATGCAGATTGAATCCACAATGGTTGGGTCATCTATTGTAGGGCCACATATTGAGCACAGAGTAAAAGGCCCCCTTCCCGTTTGACACTCCAGAATTACGCACATTCTTAGCTCATGTACAGACTTACGATTCACCAAACAACCATTCCTTCTAGCTAATATTGTCCCCTCTTTAGTGGTGGACCCCTGTGTTGTGTAGCCAAGGAGTGTACACCCTAGATTGTCGAACAGCGTTCTCCTCCCCCAGGTTGCATGTGTTTCTTGGATAGATATAATATCAGGCTTCATATCTCTAAGATCAAGCACAACCCTTCCTCTTTCGTTTTTAACATTCAAGCCACTACCATTAACTGAACAGACCCGGAGTATATTAATTTGTACATGGCTAACCAGCATTCAGCCTAAAGGGAAATTGTTTAGCCATGAAAGATCATTCAGTAAGTGATTAACAGTCTACCTACTGTGTCTGATTCACGCATTCCATTTTCCAGCCTCAAACCTCCCTTCCCAACCCTACCCCAACCCATTTCCTTCCCCTCTCCATCCTCCATCTTCCTCCCCAACTCACCTAGCATCCAAGTAAAACAATTGGTTGCAGTGTGCTCTCCTCCCGTACCCTGATCCTGAAAAATCCATTACCATTCCATAAATCTATTTCCCTGCCTATCACCCTACTAGTGTTCTGTATTCACGATACTCAGCAGCCAAACCACAAGATATATATCATAGTATGCAACTCGTTCTAACCACTACCCTCCATTCAACTTCAGTGCATCCTGACAGACTATAAACTTCATTAACTTTAAGACTTGTCGATTACACAATTACATTCCCCCCCCCCTTTTTTAAACTCATATTTTTCACTCATGGTTTCAAGAAACTCTTTCATCTTGATCTCTGAAGAAAAGATATGGGTCTTGTCCTGTTTGATCACTTTTAGTCTGGCTGGGTTCATAAGATAGGCTTGGTCCACATAAAAAGGTTTTATCATCAGCCTCCAGCGTCTTTCAACTGTGGTATGACAGAAATATTGCTGTACAAAGAAAGTACAACTGTCAGTGGAGCATTTGGAGTCTGGGCAGGCTTTTCAACTACAGTCTGCCTTAGGAGGAAATAAAAAAAATACTATTATGGTCCTTGGCTTCCCCCGTCTGGTGGGCATTGTTGTTGCCTAAATGGGAACCTATGTGCTCTTTGGATCTCCAGTTCCCAATTCCAATTCCAAGCTCCCAGCTCCGGAAAGGCACTCTTGACCAGCCCACTATGAACTTCATTGTGTTGCTTCCCTCCACTCCTTTGAAAACCCCCAGAAACCTAAGGTTGTTGCATCTCAGTCTATTCTCACATTCATCCAGTTTCCACTGTGTGTTGGCCAGTTGTGATTCATGCACCTTGACTGTGTTCTTATGCGTCACTTCATCATCTTCTAGGGTGGCCACCCTGTTCTCCATCTCTGTCATTCTGTCCTTGCAGTTTACTATTGGCCGTCTGCACCCTATGACTGTCCTCCTGAGTTTCCTCTCTGTGGGCAATGATCTTGTACTGTAGTTCCTATTTTCCCAATAGGCTCTGCGCATTGGAATAACAAAAATAGCAGTTTAGACGTAGGACTGAGGTCATCTAGGTCTCTACTGACTATGTTAGACTTAATTAGGTTTGCCAGCTAGCTCAGAGGTCACTAGAAGCTTTCTCGAGTAAACAAGGAGGTGTTAACTTCCCTGAATAGACAAGAAGGGATTAGCTTCTGACAAACGCATAAACACGACAACTTTGCTCCCTCAGAATGAAGAGTATATCTCTAGAGTCGTGTGAAAACAATAGACAGCTATTTCACTCAGTTAATCATGCATGCTTAAGAGAAATAGAGAGACGGGCGTTTTCAATAAAAGTTGTTATTTATTGAGCAGTCTTCTTTCTCATGCAAGAGAAATGAATTGCCACAATTGCAATACTTATCATGAAGTAAAGTGCGTACAGTAAAAGAAGTATTATGAAATAATACTGTAAAAGCATTGATATGGTTTCTTAGCCATATGATACTTTAAAACGGATAAAATATATACATACATAAAAACATTGACTAACGTACTCAACTGGTGCTTCTAATATACGCCTACCCCGGTGTACCTGACCTAAGCCTAATACGTGGGAAGGAGTAAGTAAGTTGCAGTTTAAGTTAAGTTGGTTTTTTGCCAAGAATCTGAATCAAGAATTCTCTTAAGGTTTTAGTCAGCTCCGTACCTTGGTTATAGAATGAAGGAGGTCTTGTATCTCTCTCTCAGGACTCCATCTCCCAGCAACCCGCAAGGGTGACTGGAAACACCGGAGCTGGATTTCTCGCAGGAGAAAAGACAGCGTCTCTCTCAGTGCGTCAAATGGGAGGGTCTGCTTCCTTCAGCACTCGCATCAGCTGGGCGTCGGGCAAGTAGATAGCCGCTCTGCTCCAAACCACTGTGTGTTTGCTTAAGGCAACGTTGGTATATTTATACCTGAAAGGTGCCGTGTTTGACGTAAGGTTGGACATAAGACGTCACTAAGAACTAACAGTTCTTTCTGGACTCTAGGAGTTCTTGTGCAAATCAAAACAAAAGCAGGGGGAATTCCCGGGCTGCTGGAGGCTTGGTTTGTTTAAAGAACACGTTAGGCTTTCTAGGAGTCTATGGGAGTAGCCTTGCCATATTTGGACTGCATTGGCTATGCCTAAATATGGACATGATTCTTATGCCTTTATAGGGGTATGTTTTGTTATAACCAAATAAGGGCATGAATCGGGGATATCTAATTAGTGTCCTAGATAGATTCACAACAATCTCTTGAGAGCCAGTGTAGCAGGGTCAGGCTCAACTGGATTAGCTTTTTCATGGGCATTCGGAAAACTACCCTCTAGCCTTGGCATAGCAGAGTAATCCCATTGTAGGCCCTCTTCACCTCCAGCTGCACTATGTGCTCCCTCAAAGGGTTTTTCTTCATGGTCAGCCAAGGGTCTTTCTTGCCCAGTTTGCCTGACAAGCCTTCATCTCCCTTACTTGGGCCACTTATAAACCTTGAGATGCTTTCCCTCAAGCCCCTCCTTGAGCGTCCTTACAGAGATTCTCAGTTATCCCCAGACCAGTATCACTGATCTGAAAGTAAAAAAGCTCTTTAGTATCAGTTTCTGTGTCTGTATTTACCAGGGAGAAATTTCCTTTTTTTGATGGCCTTTTTCTATGATTTTTAATTCTGCCAGGTAGTCCATAGCCGCGTCCATGTCCAGCGTTTCTTCTCTTACCCTAACAGGCCCTTCTTGTGCACCTGTCTACAGTTTATTTTCCGTGCCGCCTATGGTGCTGCCACTGTAATCCCCTACATTGCTCATGGCACCATCTGCCTCAATTTGCTTTACCGCGGCCCCCCAGCATTAACTCGCTTGCCTTGTTAGGTCTCCATTCATCACTATAGATGCTAGGTCAATGGGGCTTGTGTCAGCCTGTACTGAACACGAGTATGAACCCTCCAGAAAGCTTACAGTAGCCATCATCCCCGTCAGGAAAAATGGAAGAACAGAACCCTGCTAGGGCTTGTGTCTAGGTCCTACAAGAGGATCCTTCAGATAGAGACTGAGGAGACCAATTAATGAACATCAGAGCCAATTACTACTCAACAGTCATTTATTTCCTTTTTTTTTAAATATATAAATTTATTGATTTGTCAAACACATAGATATTTATTGGATATAGATACACTTAATGTTATGATAATAAATAGACACTTTTTTTCTCATATTAATTTTAGAGAAACTGTTTTAGGCATGTAAGCGTCCCATACACTCCCAATCATCACAACAAAATACACACTCTGTTACACACCATAAATAGATACCAATCATTCATACTCAGTCAGTTCAACACTATCACTTTCATACTGGTACAACAGGGCCTACAGTCAGAATGGAGATGGGGCTGTATGGAAAAAGATATATCAAGGAAGGTGAGATGGCAAAGACAGAATGACAATGTTTAAGCCAGAATGACGCAGCTTCTGCCGCTCACAGGAACAACGCCAACGTGCGTTTCGGTGTGAGGCTCTTTTCAGGCCACACCTTCATCAGGGCGATGATGTACCAAGGGTTGGGGGACACACAACAATAGATGTCTGCCAACAAGGCAGGAAATGTTTGCCAGGTTAAGATCATCTGTTTGTAGATGCCCAGGACGCAACGGCGCCAAGATACTCTAGAATGATTCCTTAATGATTATCGGTCGGGGGGAGAAAGATGTAGCGGATATCACCCGAGGCGGTTCAGGCAGTAGAATGCTGTCCCGTTGTCGAGGGGGAGATGGATTACCACAGCAAGTAGAGGGTTAATGTATCTGCCAGATAGGTAGTTCTCTGTGTGCTCACTGTCGGGATCTCTATCAGCCTGCCCAGAGCGGGGGAGAAAACGGTAGCCGATATCCACCTCAAATGGACCGAGTCAGTACAGGGTTAGTAAGTCCATCAGGGTAGAAACGCACGGTGTTCTCAATAGGTAGTAATAGCCTCCACATGACGAGCTCTCTCTTGTTTAAATACTCAGCAATTAGGCGTGCTTGTCAGACATTACGCTGGTGGCGGTGAGGCTCACTCGATGGAGAAAGAAGCGACCCGCGATGCGGGGACCTTGTTCATAAACCCGGGCGACCGAAAAAGCTCCTGGGAAGCATCATCCCCGTCAGTACTACTTCTTTGCCCTCGCTGGGAATGTTCTGGCATGACACTGTGGTGTCCTTAGGTGCAGTTGATTGACTTGTGCCGGTCAGGAGGCTCGGAGGTGGAGTACCATGAGGAAGTTCCTTAGCCTTGCCAGTCACTGTTATGTCTTGCACCCAGCTGGGCCAAGGGCCTACAGGCCACACGCACTGCGTTTTCCATTGGTTATTTTCTGCAGTTATGTCTCCTGCTGTGATTCTCACGCCCTGCCCTGCCTCCACTTAGATTACCCACCCATGGCTTTGATATGCCCATAGTCTTTTGGACCATCATGATTGTTGCTGCCAGTATCACCCTTTGGTGTTGTCTCCTTCCTCTGGCCACTCGTGCAGTTAGTATCCAGTGCAGTGCCTTCACTGTCAAAATCAACCTTCCTTACAAAGTCATCATCTAGCAAGATGGTTAAAATGTACAGACATTTGATTTGGGCCCTCATCCCTGCTAGAGCCGGTTCAGGGAAACAACTGTTGCAGCGCCCCTCTCTCCTATTGAGGGGTGCACCTGATATGCACTGCACAGGTTTTTGGAGATTTTCCGGGGCTGGAGTAGCTGGGCTGCTTTGTGAATTTTCTATGCTGTTCAAGCGTTGTGAAATGTAAAGCCTATTAAGTTCTATTTATGGAAAAGGTAAGCTGGTGTAAACTTAGAACTCTCCCTCAAAACATCTTACCTGAGGTGGTGCATGTCCAGCACTCCACACTCAACTTTTTTTTGCTGGATGATGTCCTACCTGAGAAATTCTGTTTCAGGAAATCATAATACCTGGAAAGCCTGAAGGGATAAACCTTACCGCAAGTAAATTTAGGAAACCTGATCTGCTTCATAACGTGTGGAGTTTCCTTATTTGGCTCAACTTCGTCGGTGAAGTTTTAATTTATTTCACTACTAATTTATAATAATTTTACACAATACATAGAGCATATCTATCAAGGACTATTAGAGAAATTTGTGGGGAAGAAAGTTTTTTAAACAGTTTAGGGCTACAGCAATGGTGAAAACTAAAGAGAATTTGCATGTCATTTTACAGGGAAAGTTGGGAGGTACTACAATGAATTTCATTTTAAGCTTTTGACAAAAGATGGATTGTTCAATTACATTTGATCAAAAGAATCAGTCAAAACTGCATGAACTTGAAGCCGACTCCAACATAGGTGTAGACCTCTTATAGTTATAGGCAGGTTGTACAAATGGTGATGTACAAAATGAGACATTCGTCAGACATCGACCAGCAAGACAGGTAGGCATGATAAAGGTTAGGTGTTTGTGTGAGCCTGGGATGGGTCCATTCCAGGCCTGTGACCCAGTGAGGACATTTTAATTATCAGAGCCACAGATGGATAGGCACGAGCATTGCCTCTAAGGCTATGAGTGGTGTTTTCATGGTTTGCATCTAGGATCCTGCTCTGTGACAACCTTCTCTTTGATGCTGCTTGCATGGTACCTCCCATTTGAATGCTACAGATTTCTCCCCTTCCAGAATTATAGACATTCTCCTCTCTTTCGCATATCGTATTTTCCTTCCATAGAATCCCAAAAGTGGAACCCTCCATGTTCTAACAGTGCTTGGAAGAGCTTGCACATTTCTGAGTGCCTAATGTAGAAAGCATGGAAGCCTGCCATGTGTGCTAGTAATGGAAAATATTTAATTGCAGAGGGATTGTTTGTCATTACTATAGGTGGAGATAGAAATCAAGCTTCAGGTTATGAAACAGTTTAGAGATAGTCATATTTAAGTGTACACTAGAAAGCCAAATCACCTCCATAATAGGACTTGAACTTCTCAACTAGTAGGTTGTACTTTCTACCAACTATACCAGCAAATGTAGACAAGGCTGATATGCATTAAAAGGGAAGGAATTAGCACTTCTAATCAAGAGCATGTAGCAACAAATAACAAAGAGGTGCCATTGATGAGCAATTTGTAAAAAATAAATGGTTAGACAATAATGATAACAAGACATCAAAGACTTGCTATGCAAGGTGAGTTTTGGATCCTACACTAAGATCCTTCTTGGAAAACAAGTGCCAAATTGTGAATTGAAATTACATTAGGCCAGAACATGATATGCTATAAATTTCTCTTAAAATCTCACTTTTTCTCCAGGTGTATCTGGCACTTATTTTGCTCATTGAGGATCTATTCTACTTTCACTGTTTCTCATTTCCTAATTTCTGCCACCATTGCCTTTCTCACTTTTTTCCAACTAACCCTTTATGTTTGCTGCTGCATCTATCTCCCCCTTCCTGTCTCTCCTGTTTTTTCAATGTACTCTTATTTGTTTCTCTCCATCTCCTTTCCTTTTTTAAAACCTCTTCTCTATTTCTGCTCTATACTTCTCAATATTGTTTATACTCTCCCTAGCACTCTTCTCCATTGACCATGTATACAACTGAAACTTTCCCTTGGCTGTGAATGGACATGAATAGCAGCTGCCACCTTTCCTTGGTCACTGTGCTTTTCAGTGTTCTCCAGTCCCGCATAGAACAAAGAAGTTGGTGCAATGTGGCCATCATATCCATGCAGCTTGTGGTACATTCGTATTGGGCAAGACAACAGGTTGCATGGAGTTTGTGGGATTTAACTGCTTTAAGGCATAAAACAACATATTGACGTTCACCGCACTACCTTCCCAGTGCGGTGGACTTGTACAGGTTGTCCACGGTACTGGACCCAAACATGCTTCAGGTAAACACAAGAGAAACATTTTATTTTCCTAAATCAAATGCTTTCCTCTAGTACTGAGTTAGATTTTTTTGTTTTGCTGTAGTGTGTTGCATGCTGCACATGCTGATGTCACAGCAAAACAAACCTACTAATGGAACCCGCAAGTGTACTATCACATAGCGTTCCTACACTTCTCCCAATAGCAATAGTATCCCATTTGTGTGGCTGTACTTTCACCTGTTAAAGGGGTGGTGTGGCATGCATGGGTCCTTATACTTTTTTTTACCAAAAAGACACAGCAAGCAGCAAACTTTAGCTAAATCACAGATTGTCCTCATATTTCTGTGAAGAAAAATTCCAGAATATGTGAGGCAATTCTTACCACCCAGCATTTCAGCACTTCTTCCAAAAAAAAAGATACTCCAAACGTTCACCAAGCATTATGCATTTAGTAAATTCATTGAATATTCTCTCATAACAGACATTTATTCAAAATGATGATGAGTTACATACAGATAAAGAAGAATTTCAAAGGTGAAAATACATTTCAAAAAGCAGTTTCATACTGCACCGATCTGAAATAACAATATATAAAAATCTGAAAATGCTAATGGATGTTATGCAGGAATGTGTTGAAAAATCATTTATAATACAAATTCTTTCAGCCTCAGAGTCATGATTATGGTTTCCACAAAATTTTGTTCAAGAAGATGAACACTTAGCTTGCTGACACTGGAAGGATTATCTAGGTATAGAACCGTTTATGAAAGATATATAGTCCTATATAGAACCCCATTGTGACATGGCAGGCTATATTGGATCATTTCAGATTCACACTGCTGCTAGTTAGGATATTTGGAGCTTACTGAAACTGGAACAGTAGCCTAACAACCTATCTGGTGCCTGCAAACAAAATAAAGATCTCTAAAGAAGTACATTATCTCACCAGACGATATTTCTCCAAGGTCAATGCCCCTACAAAGGTTGCAGCCTGGACCTAATGACAGTGCCCCAGTCCAATGTTATATTGGAATCTGGAGATTTCTGGGTGGAACATGAATGACTAGTAGGTTTAGGTAGTAACAGCCACATATGTGCCAGGAGTAGGAAAAGGTATAAAAGGTGCTAGCTCTAGAATAACATGACGCAATGTCCTGCAAAGTTGTGCCATCTTTTCACACAACAACTTCTCATTTGACATACCATTTTTGAAAGGTGAGAAGGGAGTCCAGCTAATGCCCATTGATTTCTTAGACTATCAATTTTGTCTGCAAACTAGTGTTGGTACCACATTCAACACCAGTTCCTCACACACAACATTGTGGCATCCCTCAGGGGTTCTTCATATCCCCTTTCATATTAAACAACTAGCTAGTCCCCTTACCAAACCCAAAGAACTCGTTTACCCATACCTGTTCCAACTAGGCAAAAGACATCCAATCATTTAAAGAATAGAAAACCTTGGAAAACCTCTACAATTTAAAAATTAATGCCGGCCTTTTGGCCATAAACACATGAATGATGAATAATCATCTTAAGCTCTTCAAGGTAAACACATAGGTTATGACCTGTGGACAATAGCAAAAATACCAGCCTTTCACCATATGGCCTAAGGAATATGAGGCCCCTCAAACACCATCAAGAGAAGTCAGAAACCAAGAGGTAGCCATGGATTCAGACCTATACTTGATAACAAAATTTACCACTGTCACATAGAGTGCATTCTACACAATGAAAACACTACTTCACACCTTTCCATACCTTAGATAGACACAGAAACTGCCTGCCATCCTCACACTCATAATCTCCAAGATTGACAGTGTCAACAGCCTATACCTTGTCACACCCTTATTCATCATAATGCAAAATACAACTTAACTCTGCCTTTACTCAAGAAAACACATGGCTCCACTCTTGCAATCACTATGTTGGTAGAAGGGTAATGTGCAAGAAACTTTGTATTGTCCACAGAGCCTCCCAAGGTAAGGTTAGCTATACCCACAAGTTTAACTCAAGCAATACAAACAAAACAGGGCTCTGCTTTCCAGGCTTGCTCCCCTTATCATCATACCACCTTACCATAGGAAATCTGTAGGAGGCCCTGCTTTCCCAGTACAAGCTGTCAAGATCTGCAACTCACAACCAGTGAGCATTTAAAACTACCAGGAGCACATACACTTCAGTAGACTGTTAACAACATGGCTATTTCAAATACAACCACACATCACCCCATCCCAACAACAGAAGCCAGAAAGAGAGTTGCACCCTCAAGCTCAATCATCAGCTTTCAATTCACAGGTTTAAAACAACCTAACCAGCAAACTACTTTCAATAGACAGGTAATTTTATGTTACCAAAATGTATCTATAGGAACTGAACAAAATGCTGCTGAATGAGGCACTAAATATATACCTGTCTGAATAACCACATTTTTAGAGATTGTCTAAATTTCATGGAGGTCTGGGTTGTCTTAAGAATGAATTATTTCCCTAAATGTCAAGGGACCCAACAACCCAATCAAACGTAGGGTAGTTCTGGACTATTTGTATAATATGGGGGCTGACGTGTTTACTTCAAGAGACACATCTCCTTCCACAAAATTACCATAGGCTTAGATCCTGCTCCTTCCCACACCAATTCCTCTCCACTATGCGCTCTAAGACAGCGGGGTGACAATCCTTTTCTCATACACTTTCCAAGGAAACATAGGCACTAAAGTAGCAGAGGTAAAGGGTCGCCTCCTCGCTCTCTACCTGACCCTCGGGCCAATGGTGACTAGTGGTCGCATCCATCTATGCTCCTAATGAAGGCCAGGAGGCATTCATATTAGCAGGGTTTGCAGATGTCCTTTCCTCCCATAAGCAACTTGTCCTCGTTGGCGGAGACTTTAATCTAGTATTTGTTATTACCCTTCGGTAGGTGCACACCAGGTACGGGCAAACTGGAGCACTCTCAAAGGGGGGACACCAGAAGCTTGAAGAGATGGGCCTCCTCGATATATGGAGAACACTCCACCCTTAGGATCACAAATATTCTTTTCTTTCACATGTGCACAAAACGTATGCATGTCTCGATCTCTTTTTGGGGAAAAAAGACGTTCTCAATCTCACTTCTGATGCCGAGATGCTCCCGGCTACCTTATGAGACCATTCAGCAATCTCACTGACACTGAGACCTCTACCCACACGACGACCTACATGATCCTGGTGGTTAAGAGATACACTATTGCGGCGTCCTGAATTAGTGAAACAGCTTGAACAGGCTATCTCCGACTATTTAGATTTCAACAGCACTCCCAACATTTCTATTGCTACACTCTGGGAGGCCTTAAAGGTGGTGATTTGCTGGTAATGTATTGCCATTGCAGCTGTGGATAACAAAATCCATAGGTAAAAATGGGATCTCCTAACTAAGCGGGTGATGGAGCTGGAGTGCATCCACCAGCACACAGGAGCGCACAGAATTTGGTGGCAGCTGACAACTACACACACACAGTTGGCAAGCATCGACCTAGACAAGAGCAAATGCACTGCACTGCAGTTCCGCCATACATTCTATGCAGGGGGGATAAGGGCAGCCGCCTCCTGGCCAATAAACTATGTGCAAAGCAGCAATATCAGGGACTACGCATACTGAGACGCAACCGGGACGAATAGCATAGTCGACCCTTTAATTGCCAAGTCCTTCTGAGACTCCTATGCAGAACTTTGAACTACCCAGTAGCTGGACTCTGAGGCCAGTGAATCATATCTGGAAAGGGCCCACATAACACCTCTCACCCCAGACCAATCAATCGCCCTTGAACAAGACATCAGGATAGAAGAAGTAATTTCAGCGATCTCGCGACAAAAACGATCAAAGTCTCCGGGTCCCGACGGGTTCTCACCTCTCTTTTATAAAACATTCTGCCCAAAGCTTGCACCGATCTTGACCAGACGATACAACTCCTTCTTAGTCCTAGGAGATATTCCCATCAAGGTGCTGACAGCCCTAGTAGCTGTTCTTCCCAAATCAGGCAAAAATCACCAGCAGTGCAACTCTTATCATCCAATATCACTATTGAATGTGGCCCTAAAGATACTTAACAGCATCCTAGCGGCCAGGTTGGGCCCCACATGCCATCTATCATTGACCCTGACTAGAGGGGCATTATTCCACAGCGCCAAACAAGCAATACCAAAAAGTGTGTTCTGCACATTTATAGAGAAGGTTTCACGTGTACATGGAGAGTTTATGCTCCTTGCTAGTGACGCAGAGAAAGCCTTCAACAGGGTTCACTGGCCCTTTTTAGAGCAAATACTGGCCCACTTTGGGGTGGCTGAGAAGTTTCGCACATGGGTGCTCAACTGTTATCATCTTCCTTCAGCGTCGGTGAGGGTGAATGGTCACATTTCTACCCCCTTCCCTATTAACAGAGGCACGCGGCAGGGGTGTCCACTGCCACCCCTGCTGTTTGCTTTACATAGGGAACCCCTGGTCCAGAGGGCTGGAGACATCCCCAAAATCACGGGCACAGTGTTTGGAGGAGATAAACATAAGATCAGCTTATTTGCTGATGATGTGCTAGTGACCCTTGAGAGACTGACCTTAGCTCTGCCCACTTTTCTTACGGAACTTGAAGAGTTTGGTCTCACCTCGGGCTTTCGAATTAATGTCGCAAAGTCCCAGGCCCTGAATCTCTCTCTATCTCCTGACACTGAATCACTACTTGCAGCCCAATATTCTATACAGTGGTATAAAGATACAATTCCCTGCTTGAAAATCCAACTAGAGTCCTCGCAACAGATATAAATTACTGCTCTCTACACAGACACATTAAATCTGAATTATCTTGATGGGGAAGTTTTCCGGTCTACTGGCTTGGAAGAGTTGCTGCACATAAAATGACTGCCCTACCCAAAAAATTCTCTATCTATTCCAGACACTTCCCCTGTCCCCACCGGTAGGGTTGATACCCAAGCTACAAAGCAAACTTCAACACCTTGTATCGACACGTAAGAAACCCCAGGTGCGGAGGGAGGTTGGCTACCTGCTCCCACTCGCCGGACGACTGGGTATTCCTAATTTCCCACTTTATTCTTCCCAGCTAAGATATCAAGTTGAACGGAATAAGGAGGAGTCAGAACGACACTGGCTCTCTCAGGACTGAGTGGTGGCAGGTACCTCCTTATGGAAGATTCCCTTCCTGAAGAAATCACAGAGACCCCCAAGACTATATCTTTCCCCTATTACCAAGGGGACTATGGATTCCTGGGACCTGTGTAGTACTTGCTTTGGGCTATGATCCTTCCCCTCTGTGCTTACCCCCTTGTTTGATAGTCCGTGCTTTTCCCACGAGAACCACCATGCAGCGTTCACTGCCTGATGCCAGACGAGCAGCCACTCCATGGGGCACCTGTTAGACAAAGAAGGGGTAATATTCTTCCCACAACTGAGCTCAGACTTTAATCTCCCCGACACGGTACGCCTACAGTATCTGCAACTACACCACTGGCTCCTTCACCCTGACACCAGGACAGAGGCCCATCACGACCTATGGAAAGTGGCTAATCACGAAGACTTCGGACACAAGGACAATCTCATACTTATATGTCCTTTTACTCCAACCTGAGAGACGTACACATAAACCCAATCAAACACACTGGGAAAGGGAGATTGGGAGGCAAGTAATGGATAAGGAATGGGAAAACATCTACTACAGGGCCTGTCACACTGTCCATCATACGGTCCTCACCGTAACCTTCACTAAAGTTGTGACATACTGGTATCTCACCCCCAAGCGACTTCACAGGATTGACCCATTAAAAAATGAAAATTGTTGGAGAGGCTGTGGGATGATGTGCACTTTGACACATATCCTGTAGGAATGCCCACAGATACAATTATACTGGACACAGATACTCAACGACATTGATCGTCATTTGGATACAAACTCCCCATATTCCCTGTCTCTATTCTATTAGACCTTCCCAACCCCCGTACTTACCTCATGAAATCCATACGATGACTGCAAATTGGAATGGCTCTAGGGGCAGCCACACAAAACATACTTTCACACTGGGAGGACGGGGCACATACCTTCCCATCTGGGATGGTTCAATCACCTGTGGTATATTCTCAGAATGGAAAATATTACACTCTCCACTATAAACACTGGTTCCTCATATGGGGACCTTCTGGAGGCCAAACATATCCCTTCTTTCTCAAGATTTTAGGAAACTCACATGGGCAAAGTTCCTCTGTATTCTGCGGCTTCCTGAGTTATCTGCTCCACCCGACTTAGGGACAGACACATGAAACAAATTGTGTACTGTGCGGAAATGCTGCCATGATGTAAATTGAGTGTGTGTTTGGGGCCAGGAAGGAGGGTATGGGGTGTGACTCTTGTTTACAAGTTGTTTCTCTTTTATAGCCTCCCTGCCTTGTCAACACGAAATTTGCGTTGTATATGGAGTGGCATTTACTTCGACAGTTGGCACACAGGCATACGATTTGCATCATGAAAGAAGTGTTATGCTAGACAGCAGGGAGGGCAGGTGAGGGGAACTATGGGTATTTTCTTCTTCTCTTCCTTTTTTCCCTTTTAAAACATTCAGACCAGATTACAGTGCCAGCCCCTGGGCGGTAGACAATATAAAGAAATTGATTTTGAACGTGGCTGGCCCGGTTGGGTTGTAGGCAGCTTGCTGTGTACGCTGTGTATGTACTGTGCTAATAAACAGATTTGATCTCAAACCAGTGGCAAAGACCCACTTCCCTTAACAATATATGTAAGACTTCGCTAAGGAAGTCTTACTGACCCCAAGGCAGGGTGCTGTATATTATTAAGTGGGACATATATTTTTAATATGCCCTAACAGCAAGACTTCCGAATTGTCTTTTTGCTCTGAAAGAGTTTGTATTCCCATTGCCTAACACAGAGGTACTGGGTGAACACTTAGCCCGGCTTACTTCTGAATAGGACTACTAAAATAGACACTTTGAGGTATCAAATAAATTGGGCCTTGAACCCAACTTGATGTCCAAGTTGAATTTAAAGATACTCTTAAGGAAAGGCAACTTACAGGGAGGTGCCCCTCTGTTACCCAGTTTTTCCAGTGGCCTCACACAGCTTTTTGGCCACCAGAAGCCTTCTGCATTCCTGGTACGTAGTGTGAATGACTCCCAGGTTCTGGAATAGTAGCAGCCTACTACCATGGCAGGTGTTACCTCCCCCATGCAGGAAGCCACTCAGGGATTTAGTACAAAAGGTGCGCTTTACAGGCGAAGCCACCTTTGATCGGAAAATGGCGATCACACTCCTGTAGGGTTGCCCTTAGTTCAGGTAGACAGGCTGGCAGCAGGAAGAGATAGGGGAGACCTGTGCTCAAACTGTTGTTTCCATGGGTGTGTAGCCCACAAGAGCAACATCTCTAGGTTGGGCTACCAAGCTCCTACCATCGAAGGAAGTGTTCAAACATCTTGGGAGTGGGCAGAATAGTCCACCCTGGGATTGCTAGATGCCACACATGTCATCACAGGGTTGGAGTGGTAGCCCATTGGCTAGTGATTGCATTTTTCCCCCAGGGCACTTTCTGGGCATAAATATGGCAACTCTGGAAAGCTGAACCTCAGATCACCACGGAACTGGAGAAAGGACGGCAGAAGGACTGCCCTGCTGACCCCTTGACTTGGCAGAGAGAGGCTACAGGTCTGCTGGACTGCACCTGCCACACCTTTAGCTAGGGAAGAGTTGATTGTGCCTGTTACTCCTGGCTTGAGGAAAAGTCATTCCTAAGCCCCAGGCCAAAGAAGTTACTCCAAAGATTAGTCGGCTGTCCCATTGGAACCAGGGCCGTCAAAGCTTAAGTAGCACAACTTGGCAAGTCAGTAATCACTTCTGAAGAATTGCTGCTTACTGCTACTGGGCACCCCAAGAGACCAATCGTCAACAACCAAAAGTTGCAAATGAATCTTCTGGACCAGGGAGTGTTTTCTGAGTCCAGATTGGTTACCCAAGAGGGACACTAGCCCTCACCAAAGGATACTACTGGACCCGCTGTGGTAGCAGACTGGTAGCCCAGCCGGTCTTCTACTTGCTCAAGGATCACTACGAGGGACCACTACCTCTGTGGTCAAAGTCAACCCACCTGACCCATGGACAGAGGAGTAACCACAAGGACAACCTCATCGACCGAACAGCACCCATAGCATCCTTGAGCATTCTCCATCTCCTGCATCCCCAGCATCAGGGCTACTCGGTTAATCTGGGTGAGACAAAATAAAAACATTCAAAATGAATACCTGATGTGAGATTAAAAACAGGTATAAAAAGCATTTCAGCTTATGCAACAGGAAAAAACAAGCATTGATGACAGATTTGACCTACTGTGCTAATAATACAGCAGAATTGATTTTGATGTCCAGGTTCTTCACACAGGTTGACAGGTTAGGATTAGGGCCCACTGCTAAGGGACAAAAAAGACAGAGAAGACTGACAAGGCAGAGAATCTCTGTCTTGTTTTTATTAGGTTTTAGGTGGTTTCAACTTATCCAACTCTACCTTTGAAAGAAAGTCGAAAAACTAAGCAACAATAACAATCATATCATTCGAGGTCTTTAAAATGAGCTGAGTGTAATAGGCTTATCGAAAATTATCAAAGAGAAAAGTGAGCTAGAATAATAGGAAATAAATTAAATAAGAGATTAGACCATGTAATCTTCAAGGAACACTACAACCCAAATTTCTGTTTGATTAAGTAAAGGAACAATTGATACCTCTGGTGTTCTGTCTGCTAAAAAGCTTGAAAACCAGAGAAAAACTGTGGGGCAGATGTATCAAGATACCATTTTGCGATTCTCAAATAGCGATTTTTAAGGAATCGCTATTTGAGAAGTGCAAAATGGTATGTATGTAGAAATTCGCTATTTTTTAGCGATTTCTTAAAATTCCTTAATTGCGATTAGCAAATTGCTAATCGCAATTAAGGAATAATTTTCCATTCATTTCTATGGGCCAGGAGGCCCATAGGAATCAATGTGAAATTATTCTCAATTTGCGATTAGCAATTTGCTAATCGCAAATTGAGAATAATTTCAAGGGTGCAAGGGTGTCTTAAGGACACCCTGCTGCACCCCTGAATTTGACATGTGTGCGCATATGGCGCACATACATGCCCTAAGGGCATGTATGAGCGTCATATGGCACCTTTAGAATTTTTTTAAAGTGCATTTTGAAAAGAATTCGCCAATTACCACCAACTACAAGTTGGTGGTAATTTGCGAATTCTTAGTCAAAAATCGCAACACTGAAATGCTTAATACATTTCAAATAAGAAATCGAAATTTGCCATTTCTTAAAAACCTCGCACTATTAAGGAATCGCAAAATTTTCGATTCCTTAATATTGCGAGGCTTTTTGCATGATACATTCCAAATCCCGGTTTTTTGTCGCAAACGCTGCTATTTTGCGAATCGCAGCGTTTGCGTAAAAAAAAACGGATGATACATCTGCCCCTGTATCTTTGACACTCAAATCATTAAGTCTGTTCAACGGAATGTGATGGTTTGCCATGTAAAAAGCTGTTGAAAAAGCTGATAGGATCAGAGTGACTGTAGCTCATCCATGGCTGACAAAAGTACCAGTTATATTCTGTAGCCACGGTGCAAGCCCATTTTAGAAGGAATCAAGTGTTGGCTAGCAATCATAAACTCTTGGAAGTGGAAAAAAGCAGTTTGTTCTAACAAATTGGTCAGGTAAGGTAGTTGACAAAACGGTCGATACTAGGATAATTGTCAGGATTCTTATTTTTTTTCATTGGTAGAGTAATAAAGGGAAACTTCGAGCAGTTAGAACCAACTCCTGGCAACAACGAGTTGCATATAATGGCTTTTGGAAAGTAGTGCTCCAGAAGTAACAAGTTCTTGTAAAATTAGCTTGAATATGAAAAACCAGAGGGTTTACTATTAACTATTAAAGATACTGGGCCTGATTCACAAAGGTAAACGTACACTTTTGATTATGTTTCTGACTGTTTTCTATTCACAAAGCTATTTTACGGTCGTACCTTTACCAATGCGGGGTCTCCGCACATAAAAAGATAGGACTGTACTACCTTTTTATGAGCAGGTACTCCTCCCTCGAAATGAAACTACTCGTAAAATACCTTTGGGAATTGTAAACAATCGTAAACATGGGCGTCCGCAGGGGGGGGCAAGGAGGGGCGCTTGCCCCCCCCTGGAGCACGCCTCATTGCCCCCCTGCCAGGGCCGGCTGACCCACCGGGTGCTGGCTTCCTGGGGGTGCCGTCTTTACATCTTAATTATGATTTTAAAAGCACCTGCTTTCCTTTCCTCCTGCAATTACGGGGCCCCACAAAAGTGGAAATGGAACTTCTGTGATTAATGTTCTTCATGGTCAGAGATCAGAGTTTTGTGTAGTTGAGGTTTTTGACTTATGTGAAGGTAGTACAGAGGGCTAATATGCCTGCTGCAAAGAACGTGTACCAAGTAGATTAAAGAGTGCATTTAATGTAAATAGATCAGCAGGTTACTGCTTTTAAGAGCTATCATTTTCTTACTTGCAAATTATAACTTAAAGTCCTAATATAGAATAGTGAGGTATTAACTTTCATCATAGAAGTGCATACACTCTGCTAAGTATAGAACATTGATTAATGTTGCAAAAAAGGTTAATTTGGGTAGAAATGGATTCTTATTATTAAAGAAAACTCCCAACTATGCTGTTTCTTTTTCGACTCTGAGTTTGTGCTTCTCCACACCAAGCACTCCTAAACTATACTGCCTACCAATATGGATGACATGCGACTCCTACACTTTTAGGGGCATATCGTCAACGGCCAGCGATAATTATCGCTGGCCGTGGGTAGCGTGCAAAAAATTAACGCTGCATATTGCCTTATTCTATCGCCTGGTGAGCGCACTATTAGCAAGGCGCATCGCCCAGGCGATAGAAATCCAGGCAAAAGCGGCGGAAAGAGTCGAAATCGCCGGAATTCCAGCGATACAGAACTCAGTTATGGAAAACCTGATCTATAATGGGAGACGTGGACTCAGCATAACAATCCATATCCCATTATAGATATGGCTTAGTAAGGGAAATAGCAAGCGTTACAAACCGGCGAAAAAAACGGTTAGCGCGGATTATAATATGGCTATGTGTGTTAGCGATACACTTGAAAATAGAGAGAATCAGGGTTAGTGATGATATCCCATGTTGTTTCACCGGACACGCCTCCCTTGCATCTCATTAGCGATGCAAGGCGATGCGATGTTGAAACCAGCGCTAATCCCATTGAACACGCGTTAGCGTGCTCTTGTAAATAAAGTGATATTTTTATCGTCGCATTTCGTCCGAAAACGGACGCAAACGCGGCGATAAATATATCGCTAGGCCTTGATAATATGCCCCTTTGTCCTTTGGCTTATGTAACATTTCCTATACACTGATTTACACAAGTATGATTGATTGTCTGTGTAATGTGTGTGTGATGCAAAGTGCTCTGACATACTTTAATGGTATGAGGAGCGCTATATAACGAATTTAATGCATCTGAGAGAGAGTGGTTATGGAGACTTGGTCACTGTTAAAGGGTGCTAGTGAGAGAATCCGTGGTGGAGGTGGTCATTGGGGGCGCCAACTAACATTGTTGCACTGGGTACCACCAGCGCTAAAGTCGGCCCTGCCCCCTGCGGACGCCCATGCCACTATGCTTTACACATGGTGCTCCAGCCACGCTTCCTCTCCAGCTCGCACTCTCTGTTCTATTCTGAAGCTCCTCTGCATTTCAGGGCTCAGTAGGACAAGACGCGAGCTTCATTTTCCTGCACCGTCCCATTGGCACTTTCTTCTAGGTGAACTCCTGTGCATCTCATCGCATGTCACATCTAGACAATACCTGGGGACTCTGTTCTTTTCTAGATCCTTCTGAGTACCCTCTGCCCCCCCTCCATTTTATAATTTAGTCAGTAGCGCCAGGAGACCTCTGACTTCATAGCGCGCTCTGACACAATAACAAGATTGAGGCAAAGTCTTTTCAAATAATTATTGGATTATAGTGATTGACTGCCAAGAACAGTTGCTGTTAAGTATATTACTAAGCAGAAAGAATAGTCACATTTGAATAAAAGAGTAGCGTCTGCCTCTTGCTCTGGTGTTTTTTTTTGTACTCAGGCTGCTCCCCGCCCCGTCTCACCTCTCTGAGAGCCAGTGTCCCCTTAAACCCTCAACCTGCCGCCCACCCCCTGCCCCACCTCTTCTCCTGGTTCACACCTTGGTGCTTTCACACTTAACGTCACCTCCAGCTACCATTTTCAGAAAGGGCCCCGGGCTCCCTATCACCGACATGAGGATGAGGAAGAGAGAGGGAGGACAGAGGAAGACTTGGTGGGGTCAGGGAGACATATACAGTGGGGGTGAGAGTGAACGAAGAGGGGGGAGAGAAAGAGAGAGAGAAGCAGTGGGGAAAGAGACCTAGCAGTAGGGAGGCAGGAAGATGATAGAGCAAGTGGAGGGGGAGTGGGGGTCTGGGTGAGGGAGAGCAGCTTCAGAGAAGTGAGACCTGTGTTCTAACTCCACCAGTGAAGACAGCAGGTCAAAAGGAGAAAGAACCAGGCCAGACAGAGTAGGTCCAGGCAGTGGGCACGGAGGCAGGCTCGGTGGGTCCGGAAGAGGGACAGGGCAGGCAGAACAGCTCCAGAGAAGGGCAAGCAGAACCGGACCAGGGCGAGCCGATCCAGACCAGCAGATCCTCCCTGAGCAGGGAGACGGCGCGATACACAATCAGAATGTAGTGTTCAGCTTTTGTGGTGCCAGGGGGTACATTGAGGGTTCAGGGTGGGTGTGGGTTTTAAGGTGCCAGGGAATAATTTTAAGGTTCACGGTGGGTTAGGGATTGGGGTGCCATGGGGATAATTTTAGGGTTCAGGGTGGGTATGGGTTTGGGGTACCATGGGGGTAATTTTAGGGTTCAGGGTGGGTATGGGCTTTGGGGTGCAAGGGGGGGAATTATAGGGTTCAGGGTGGGTATCAGTTTTGGGGTGCCAGGGGGACAATTGTAGAGGTCAGTGTGGGTATGGGTTATGGATGCCAGGGGGGTAATTTTAGGGTTTGGGGCAGGTATGAGTTTTGGGGGGACAGGGATAATTTTAAGGTTCAGGGTGGGTATGGGTTTTGGGGTGTTAGGGGGTAATTTTAGGGTTCAGGGTGGGTATGGGTTTTGGGGTGCCAGGGGCATAATTTTAGGATTCAGGGAGGGTATGAGTTTAGGGGGGTGGGGTCCTTTTAGGGTTCAGGGTGGGTATGGGTTTTGGGGTGCTAGGGGGTAATTTTAGGGACCAGGGCAGGTATGGATTTTGGGGTGCCACAAAAGAAAGAGATGGCTGTGGCACAACAGCCCTATGGTGTATGAGATCATATGTGGCCTGCTTCCTGCCCCCATGGCTCCTCCTGCGCCCCAGTGTTTCTTGTGCCCCACCTGGCACATATCATGTCGGAGGATGGTGATGATGTTAACATTTTGCCCCCCCCCTGGAAAAATGTCTGTGGACGCCCATGAAACCTACACAAAAGTGTACGTTTACCTTTGTGAATCAGGCCCTGAAAGCAGCTGCGGCCCATGCAGGTAAAAGCGGTAGGGCCGGGTGAGAAGGGATTTCGATGGATGATGGCGAGGAAAAAATAATTATTTATTTTTCCTTCGTCATTGTCCGTTGAAATCCCCCTACCCGGCCCCACTCGTACCTGAAAGTCGTCTACATTGAGAGGCGTAAATTTGGCTAATGAGTTGGTAGGTACTGAAAACTGAATGGAAGGAGGGGAAAGGAAAGCAATAATATACAGTTCGACAAAGTGGACAAAACTGTAGAAATGTTGCTCATGAAGAGGTCGGCAATGATGTTGCACCTCTCCTCGAGCAAGGAAGGGTCCTGCTGTTTTGGTGGGTTTCTTACTTATCTTATAATAGAAACTATGATTTCAGCCATAGTGGAGGAATTACAAATGTTATTAGAGACATTTAAGCCTTTGCTTTTTTTAATGAACCATTAATAAATATAATTTAACATAGAGAAATACATTTTCAGGGTGGGGTCATGTCCCTGATTTCAGAAGCGTTTAGGGAGCTAATCCTCAGTAAACAAGCAGCTGGAAGGGTAAACTAATTTACCATTTTTTTAAATTCTGGATAAATGCATCCAATTGGGCATGATAACTATATACTAGCTTTTGTGGATCGAAACCATAATGTCGACTCCCATAGGCAGCAGATGAGCCGGGGACGCACTGGAAATATTCTTCCGACTGGGGAACTCATTTGGAGGCAATGGTTGAGAAACAGCCTTTGGCCCCTCTCACGTAAACAGGAGAAAGCTAACACCACAGTAATAGCACCAAAGAACCGGAAACGGATAGAGCAGGGTATTAGAACAAAGAATGTCACAAGCATGCCCCAACGGATGCGTGGGAAGGGGACTATTCATACACAGATCAAATGAAGAAAACAAGCCAGTCAAGTTGACGGACAACACTCTCTGGATTACAAAAATGAGTAATAATACCAGCTATGACAACACTGCGAGCAGCTCCATAAGGAACTTGAGAAAGAACTGAAACTAAAAAAAGAGGGGGCATATTATCAACAAAAAGCGATATTTATCGCTAAGTAGGGTTAGCGGCAATTTTTTTATCGCCGCGCATCACGGGATTTTATTGCTGAGATAACGTGCTATTAGCAATGTTTATTTCAAAAGCGATAAAATTCCCGGTGATAGCGGCAAAATCCGTGAATATCGCTGAGAATACAGCGATATTCACGCATTATCGCTAACAGGGTCTTAGCCTTTATATCCACCTCCCATTGGATATAATGGCTAAGAACTGGTCTGAGCAGGTGTTAGTTTTTGGAGATATTCACGCTTAGCGCGAATATTTCCATCGCTACGCCTGTGTTGGTAAATAGGCGATAGCAATATTAGCGACTGCTTTCAGTCGCTAACAGGTTGGGTACGCCCACTTTGCATGTCATTAGCGATAAATATCGCTGACATGCAAAGCGGACCACAAACCGCTCGCTATCGGCTACAAGCTGTCGCTAACTGCTGTTAGCGACAGCTTGCTAATAGGGCGATAGTATTATCGCCACTTAGCGACCGAAAACGGATGCTAAAGCGGCAAAAATTGCCTATCGCCCCCCTTGATAATATGCCCGAGGTTTTTAAGGACCAAGTTGAGAGCTGTAACAGTAAAATAAAAAAAACTATTTCTGCAAAAGGTCGTGCTTTTTTAAATCGTTCATTTTATTCTTATTGTTAGAGCCTTTTTCTCACATAACGTCTTTCTGAGAGTCTTCTAAACAAGCATTTGCAATGCAATAGGTCTCGCATTATTAAAGTTTGAGCTATTGGCATTGCTAATAATAATGCCACACCAATAGCTCAAACATTCAGTAATGCGAGACCTATTGCATTGCAAATGCTTGTTAACCATTCTTCAGGGTTGCAGGCGTTTAGAACACGTCCTCTACTCCCTTGAAGCAGAAAATCTTATCCTCTTGACAAAGGTGCTGAAATGTCAAGGACTGCTATTCTTTATGCCCATAAAATAAGCAACTTGCAGCATGTAGTCTGCATTTTAAATTGTTCATTTTGTCTTAGAGAGAAAGGAGAGGGAGAAAGCTCCTAGAAGGATGTAACAATGAGTTGGCCATGCTGTGGATTGAAGCTGTGGTGCTCAGCCTAATAAACTATCTTACATACTGTTCTTAAGTACTTACACATGCTTTTAAAAGTACATGCTCCCTTTCACATTGACCAAAGAAAGAAGATTCTGTTCCTTGTAAGGCTTTTCTAATCCAGTGTTTGAAAGGTCTGAACGTTCTTTAAAGCGTGCAGGGAAGTTGACTAACACACTGCTAGAAACGGATCGAATTGAATACATAGACATTTAGAAAGAGACATGCATTGCTTTTTAGAGTAACTGATGATGGCTCCTGTCTGCAGCACCAGGTTTTGAAAAGGTCCACCCTTTCCCCTTAAATTGCATTCTCAGAATCTATTTGAAGTGACAGGCCCAAAAAATATTACGTGATGAAAGATGCTCTATACATTTTTATAAGTGATTGGCCATGTGAAGTTGGAAGCGTAAGTACCAATAGCCATGCAGAGTGTAAAGACTTCCGCAGAACACCACATAAGTACTATCCAGGATAGTTCCTAAGTGTCCTTCGTAATCTATGCCTTTTTGAGCATTTATTTGTCAAAAATGCTGTAAAAGTCACCATTTGGTACTTTTTTGTTTTTGGGGTGATCGTCTACCCGAACCTATTTAGTAGGTTCACTAACTTATTTTGCTTCTAAGTGGGCCTGGTGCAGGCACTGAAGACAGTGGGTAGTGTGATGTTGGCCCAGTGGTGCAATGGGCCGCATTGGTGGTGAAAGTGGGAGATGACATCTTTAGAAAAATGTTGGGCAATTGCACTTATTTATTTATTTGTTTATTTTTACAAAATAAATTAATTTGTAAAAATAAACAGTAAGCACTGAGCCCTGTTATATATAGCACTTAGGAAAGAGTAAAGAGAAACTGCGTAAATGGTTGTGTTCTCTGGTGTTAAGTTTTAGCTGCTAAAAAGATAGTGTAGTTCTGCATACATACTCTGAAAATATAGTTACAGAGAATGTAATAGTAGAGTCCAGTTCTACATTAAATGTGAAAGATCTTGTTTCTGTTGGGTTGCACTTGAAATATGTTCTGTTAAGGGATGTTTTATTTGGGAATGTATCAAACACAGGAATGTCCCCACACTTATTACGTCACTCTGCCAGCTGCGTTGGCCACCGGCCTCTCTCTTGACCGGTCCTTCTGTAATGAAGTATGAAGGCAGGAGACATAAATACTTCAAGATAAGAATTTATTGGTCACAGCTGCAGCAGTCCCCAAGTAACTGTGAAACATGGAATTCCTGAGCTCAGAATACACATATAACATTCTGGATTCCTATGCCCAGGAATCATGATGTAATGAAATGACATCACCACAATATCTATCTTCTTTATACAAAAGTAAATATATTAAACTTAAATAAATAATGATAAACATATAACAACAAAAACAATGATATTCCAAAACACAAGGATACCTAGAACCAATTGAAAAGAAATAGAACTAAACTAGAAACATTAGTCACGAAAACTTAAGGGTCTGACAATATTCCGTCTACTGGTTCTACGTTCAGATAAAGGATAGGAATTACCCTTTTGTTCACCAACATGAGTATCAGCAGAGGAAACTGCAGGAGGAGCAATATGAGACTGCAAAGATGACTTGGTTGAAATACCAGAATCATGGGAAGGAACATCATGATTATGCACCTTGACCACTCTTCCCCCATTCCACCATTCATTTCTGCTGGTTCTCACCGCATTCCTGGTCACCACCTCAATTCTGACCGGAGGTTTACATTTTGACATTCCCGTAGGAACATGGGGGCCGATTAGGATGGCAGACGGAGAGCGTCCTGACCGCCAGTCCCACTGGAATTGACCGTCCGAACGCACCGTGGTGAAACCGGCGGTGCAATTATGATTCCCCTCCAGCAAAACCCGACCGCGGCGAACGGGTGTCATCAAAGTCCGCCGACCGCGGACAGAAACATGGAAAACCCGTCCGCGGCGTAGGGATGACAACAAAGACCGCCGACCGTAGACGGAACCATTGAAAAAAATGACCGCCGCGGACGGAGTGGCCGCGGTAACAGGCCCAACGGGCAACAGTGCAGCCGAGTGACAGGCTGCACGATTAGGATAACACCGCCAGGGCAACGTTAAGAATCCCCCTCCACGACCATGGCGAAAAATAACATCAACAAATGTAAGTAACAGCGGAGGGCCAAAGCTAATCCCCCGCGGCAGTCTGACCGCAAAAAAAATGGCGGCTGCAAGGCACTATGCAATACAGCAAATCAGGACACATACCTACCATGAACACACCCCTTACCCAATAACCCACATCAAAAACACACCCCCATGGTGGAACACCTGACAGGCAAGGGTCCACACCCACAACATACCTGACTGCAAGATCCCATTGGGACACAGCCACAAAGACGAAAATAAAAGCAGCCCCTCCCATCCCCACAATCCTTTGCATCACAGCAGAACCGGGAGACAGAGGATCACAGCAGAACTGAGAGGAAGAGGCACACAGCAGAGCACAGCACCACATACACAGCAGAGCACAGCACCACATACACCAATAGCCGCACAACAACCTGCACATCAACAAACACACCTCACAATCCACCACAACACCATCACAACAAACCACACACCTGCACCCCCAACAACCTGCACAGCACACACCATGGCCCACAAGAAACAGCCCAAGTTCACAGAGAGTGAGCTGAAAGTCATGGTGGATGAGATCATACGCGTAGAACCCAACCTGTTTGGAAACCTTGTACAACAGACCACACTGGCCAGCAAAACCAGAATGTGGGAAAGGATAGTCACCAGAGTGAACGCATCAGGGACCGCACCACGCAACAAAAGAGACATCCAGAGGTGGTGGCACGACCTCAAGGCAAAGGTGCAGTCAATGAGAGCCAAGAACCGCAAGCGGGCCGAGCGTACTGGCACCGGCAGTCCCATCCAGCCAATACCATACACTGAATGGGAGGAGCAGGTGCTTGGAATACTGCACCCAGAGAGCCTGGAAGGAATAGCTGAGGGAATGGAGGCTGGTAAGTACAACCTAATGACCACAATCACAATGCCAAGTACTACCGTGCACAACTGCTAAGATACTCCGCCTAGGCCCCACACCATGCATGTTGAGCACACATACATCCAAATGTGTGAATGTCAGGGCCAAAATGCATCCACCATGACCACCCACACACGGAGCAACCACCATTTCCTGGGTCACATGTGGCTAAGCAGCCAGCACTACAACTCCCAACAGGCCCCCTTCACCCACAGCCCAGCAAGATGGAGTCCCTCCACCATGTGCAATCAATGCAACCACTCTCACCAAAGTAACAGGTAGGTAGCCATCTTCACAGGGAGGGGTGTACCTGGGTGAGGGGCCAGCACTACAACTCACAACAGGCCCCCTTCACCCACAGCCCAGCAAGATGGAGTCCCTCCACCATGTGCTAGCCTCACCAATGTAACAGGTAGGTAGCCATCTTCACAGGGAGGGGTGTACCTGGGTGAGGGGCCAGCACTGCAACTCCCAACATGCCCCCTTCACCCATAGCCCAGCAAGATGGAGTCCCTCCACCATGTGCTAGCAATGCAACCTCTCTCACCAAAGTAACAGGTAGGTAGCCCTCTTCACAGGGAGGGGTGTACCTGGGTGAGGGGCCAGCACTACAACTCACAACAGGCCCCCTTCACCCACAGCCCAGCAAGACGGAGTCCCTCCACCATGTGCTAGCAATGCAACCCCTCTCACCAAAGTAACAGGTAGGTAGCCATCTTCACAGGGAGGGGTGTACCTGGGTGAGGGGCCAGCACAGTATGACACCTAGCCAAGTGACATATGCCACCCGAACCCGTCATGATGCCCAGTACTGTGTACCACAACAATGTGATGAGTTCGTCAATCTTGTGCTGCATGACATGACATCCCAATTGTCACAACAACCAACCTGTGCAGTACACATCAATGACTCTCTATCCTTTGTACAACAGGTGATCATGAACTGGCAGGAAATGTCAGCAACCGGCAACACCAGGCACCCCCTCAGACCATGGACTCTCTGGAGCTGATGACCTTAACGCCTCGGATACCGTGGAAGTGGCCAGAACATCAGTGACGCCAGTGCCTTCACGGTCCCAGGACATTGCTGTCACCACCACCTTGACCACCACACCAACAGTGGCCCCTGCTGTCAGGACCTGTACTGCCACTACCACCACCACCACCACTGCAACAAGTCTACCCTGTCCCACCCTCCCAGACCCATTGGACAACAAAACACCCACCACATCCCAGGAGAGCAGGGAGAGTCTCCGGGCTAGGACCCAGGTTAGGCAACAGGTTCCCGACAGGAGGGCAGGTGGAAGGGCAGGTGGCCAGCAACACCCACCCAATTGTGGTGCCGAGGCCCTGGATGCCATTTACAGGGTTGTGGACGTTTATGAGCGTGCACAGGCACAGGCACGCCAAGACACACTGGAGCACCGGCAGCTGCTGAGGTCCATCGACCACAGGCTGGCACAACTGGTGGACATCATGGGGCAGCAAGCAGCGTCTCGGAGGGAGCAGCCTGCAGCCCATATACCACCTCCCCCTACCCCCAGTGGCCTGCAGGATGTCATTACACAAACATTCCCTGACGCCCCAGAGAGGGATGTGTCCCCCGAGCAAGCTGCCCCCACAGCAGTCCCTCCTCCGTCCAAAATACAGAGGGGACGTCTGAGGAAACAGCCAGCTGAAACCAGTGGCAAAGCACCAGCCAGCTACCAGACGAGGAGCCAGCGCTGACTTCACCATGCCCTGAGCCTGCGATTCACTCTGCTGACTATCCTCCCCCACACCGCCAGGCCATCGCTTTTATGTGTTGTACTGGGTTACCACGACAATGTGGGTTCTACACGATGTTCTCATCCTCCATGACTTTCAACTTGATGATCCCCACACCCCCATCTTGTAAATATGCACTCCACCAACACTGCCACCATTGCAAATAAACACCTTTGAAACACTCATGTCTGTGTGTACTCCATGTTTTAATCACAGGGTGTACAATGATGTAAATGTTACCATGTCCAAGGAGCAATGCTTGTCTGTACTCATGTTGAAAATGAAGCAACCTAGGGAGAACAAGAGCACAACATACACATGTCAGGAAACTTCATCACAGCCTTCACACCAGACCCCATTTCACGACTGTGCTATCTATCCACTCCACAATTTTTACCAGTCACAACATACCCATTCGTGAGCCGTGCATGACTACCATGTCCCACACACATTTGCAAGCAGCACAGAGCCAAACGCAGGCAGCAGTCACAACACACATCCAGGCATCACCACCAACCATCCCTCCCGCATACCATGTCAACACCGTACGTTGACACCCACCTTCAGGGGAAGTAGCGCTCAATGAGCTGACGTCTCTGGTCCACACCTTCCTCCTCTCCACTATCATCATCACTGGACACAGGCGGGATAGCATGCAGAGCCACTTGTTGGTCTGCAGGGCCCAGGATCTGGGGGATCCCCTTGCGCAGGGCCAGGTTGTGGAGCAAGCAGCAGGCAACCACGATTTTGCAGACCTTTGCGGGTGAGTAAGGCAGGGCCCCTCCGGTCTTGTCCAGGCAGTGGAACCTTGAATTCAGCAGCCCAAATGTGCTCCCCACCACCCAACGTGTCTTGCCAGGTGCAACATTATATCGCTGTTCGCCTGGGGTAGTGGGATTCCGTACTGGGCTCAACAACCATGGGCGGTTCAGATACGCAGAGTCACCTATGGGAGAGGTGGACAGGCACATCCAACATTACCACTGTGGTGGGGGTCAGCAGGGCACACATACAACACAGTGTTTGACACTTACAACTCACCAACCAGCCAGCCACGTTCCCGATGCATATTCGCCATCAGTTGTGGCACAATGCTGCTCCGCAGGACGTGGGAGTCATGTGCAGAGCCTGGAAATCTGGCACACACATGCAAGATGATCTGATTGGCCTGGCACACCACTTGGACGTTGATGGAGTGGTAATGCTTCCTATTACGATAAATGTATTCACGTGCCTGTGGTGGAACCAGACCAATATGTGTGACATCAATGGCACCCACCACATGTGGAATCCGACCCAGAGCATAGAAATCAGCCTTCACAGCTGGCAATTCCACGGCCCCAGGAAAATTTATTTATTCATTCTTAAACAGCATCATGGCTGCCAGGACATCACGCTGTACCACACTAAACATGGGTTGGGACATCCCCCCTGCTGTACCAATTGTATGATGGAAAGTGCCAGTAGCGAAGAAGTGAAGTGCCGCCATCACCTTGGCCGTTGGTGTGATTGCCCCGGGATATTCCCTGCGTGGCTGCAGGTGGGGCTCCAGTTGGGCAACGAGTATCTGCAATGTGGGCCGGTCCAAGCGGAATCTGTGTATCACCTCGTCGTCCACAATGTCCTCCAGCACAGTGTATGGACGGTGCACATTCGGAGCCCTCCGAGGATGGTAGCACGTGTCAATTGTAAACACAACACAGCTGTACCACATTTGAGATCATGACAGACACAGCAATAACAATGACTGACTGACATCACCAGTGATGGTACCGCAGACTACATGTGGGTTTGCCCTGGCACACAACAATGGCACACCTGTAGACTTGCCACACATTGACATCCCCACAATGACGTCATAGACATGTGTATGCACAAAGGCACGTTCCCACATGTAGCACAGACAGCCTTGATTGTGCAACATACACCTCATGTGTGGATCTGCATCCAAACAGGCCCCAATCTTTGTGCTGCATCATGCCAATACATAAATACACAGTCCATGAGGTCATGCACCTCTGACTAGACTTGCGTAGGCTGGACAGGGACACATGAGAGGTCAATCCATCAGACATACATCACACAGCAACTAATTCATAGTGCATCCATCACATCATCACATGTCGTTGCACATACCATGCACAGACACACATGTAACACAATCTGCAGGTCCATGGTAACAATGAACTGTGTAAATGTAAACCAACAACCTTTCAAAATTTAAGAATGCAGGAATTAAAAAATGCCCTAAGTGCGGGGAAGAAAGGGCAGATGATATTCATATGTTCTGGAGCTGCCCATCCCTGAGAACATTCTGGGAAGAAGTTGGTAAGACGTTAAGTTTGATATTCCGAAAACATCTAAAAGTAAGTGAAACTCTTATTCTTTTTGGGATTGGTAACACAACGGAACAAGTAAAATTAACAGTAATGGAAACAAAGCTACTTTTTGTGGTAATGGTGATAGCAAGGAGGGAAATATGCATCAAGTGGATTGGGCCAACATCCCCATCACATGGGGAATGGATGAACTCCGCTATAAAGATAAATAAATTAGACAGACGGGGTAATTGCAGTAAGAGATTTAATTATTGGGAAATTATGGAGAAACACCTAAATCCATAAAAAAGGTTAGAACACACTATCCTATGATTAAAGCGAAAGCACAGTCTGGAATATGAGTATGATACTCATAGAGTAGCCAAGGTGGCTAGCTCCCTCTCCCTCTGATTACAGACTTGTGAATATGTAATGGCAAGGCGTCTCCTCTGATTAAACATGGAAAAGGAAAACTCTCATGACATGAGGGAAATGGGCAGTGACGGTACAAAAAACTGTCAGAGGTAGAAACCAAATTTTTCCATACACATAGAATTTTCGCAATATGAGGATTAAAAAAAAAAAAAAAAAAAAAAAAAAAAGTAAATGTAAACCAACAGCCCATGTCACATGTGGGCCAACACATCACTACATTGTCACAGATGTGCACTGGCCTAGCATGTGCACTCAGCACTGGTCTGGGTGTGTAACTTGCAATGTTAGCACTGCCCTGTTGCATGATCATGGTGGCCAATGGACACCCTTGGATAGCGCCCGCGCCACAACATGATGTGTTGGCAGATACCATGTACCTACTCAGCCACCCATGTCCCCTTGCCAACACGGAATGTGTGCCTGACCATGCAGTAATTGGCCTCACGCTTGCAGTGCATGCCTGCCGCAATTTCCAAACTTGCATTCAACCTCCACAAATGCGTTTCCCATTGGCTGTTGAATAGGGTGCCATGGCGGGGACACACCGGTGCGGTCATGCGTGCGCTGCCGCTAGGGTGCATCTTTCAAATGCATGCAGTTTCCGGCACCGCGGTGGAAGTTCACGCATGCCGCGTGGGCGGGGCAGGCTTTCCACAACATTTAAATCTACTCTACATTGTGAAATGGCAGTTGGTATGTTCCTCCATGCAGATAGCGGTACCCACCGCCGTTCCATGGTGGTGACTCACCGCCCATGCCCATTCAGTCCAGGCTCGACTACACGGATGTATGCTCGTGCACGTGAAGAAATTGACTGAGAGTCACCCTGACTACCGCGGAAGGAGGAAGAGAGTTGCGAGAAAGTTTATTTAAAAGCAAGAGACCTTAACGACTTCCTGGACACTTTAGTGGGCGCCTAAGTCTTGTGTCCCGCCATTAGAGATTGGAGTATGCCCTTTTGAAACAAGTTTGAAGTACCCTTGTCCTGATGAAGCAATAAGAGACGACTTGCTGAAACGCGACCGCGACTGCGTCAAAACCTTTTGATAAGGAGTCCCTATATATATGTTTAAATTAATCCATATTATATTGCAAGCGCCCTGATTAATAATTTTCTGAGGAGTTCTACCTCTGGCGCTTCTTGGACTTCCTTTGACGTGTATCACTTTGAGTTAAGAGTGGATACTGTGAGAATTTTGTTTGTTTCCTTGGGATATATATGTTCTGTGTATGTAGTGTATATATTGTAGATGTGATGTATATATTTCGTATATTGTATTGTATATAGAGATGAATGCTAGCTAGGTTGTTTACATGGTTGTACAGTCTTTAGTGTATATGTAGCAACTGTTCATATTATTGAATTTTTCTTGTGCGCCACCCTGTCATTTGACACGTATATATGTTTTTATAACTTCTGAACATTAATGATTTCAAAAAATATTTGTGACCAACAGGGTAAATAATTATATCTTGTTTGCAATTAAATGTTGAATTGATCCCTTTGTACCAATTCCTTCTTTATTTACATCATTTGATGTCCCGTGCTCAGGTATGGGAGGGTGATTTGGGCATAACCCCTATTTTTTCCAGCATTCAGTCCAGGGGCCCGCCATGCAGATAGTGGTACCCACCGCCGTTCCCCGGCGGTGACTCACTGCCGAACGACGGTGAGACTCACCACCCATGCCCATTCAGTCCAGGGGCCCGCCATGCAGATAGCAGTACCCACCTCCGTTCGGCGGTTGGTACCGCTATCTGCATGGCGGGCCCCTGGACTGAATGGGCATGGACGGTGAGTCACCGCATGGGCGGTGAGTTACCGCCGGGGAACGGCAGTGGGTACCACTATCTGCATGGCAGGCCCCTGGACTGAATGGGCATGGGCGGTGAGTCACCGCAAGGTCGGTGAGTCACCTAACGCTATCTGCATGGCGGGCCCCTGGACTGAATGGGCATGGGCGTTGAGTCACCGCATGGGCGGTGAGTCACCGCTGGGGAACGGCAGTGGGTACCGCTATCTGCATGGCAGGCACTTGGACTGAATGGGCATGGGCGGTGAGTCACCGCCGTTCGGCGGTGGGTACGCTATCTGCATGGAGAGCCCCTGGACTGAATGGGCATGGACGGTGAGTCACCGCATGGGCCGTGAGTCACCGCCGGGGAACGGGTGTCGGTACTGCTATCTGCATGGCTGGCCCCTGGACTGAATGGGCATGGGCGGTGAGTCACGGCATGGACGGTGAGTCACCGCCGGGGAACGGCGGTGGGTATCGCTATCTGCATGGCGGGCCCCTGGACTAAATGGGCATGGGCGGTGAGTCACAACCGTGTGGCGGTGGGTACCGCTATCTGCATGGCGGGCCCCTAGATTGAATGGGCATGGACGGTGAGTTACCGCATGGGCAATAAGTCACCATTGGGGAACAGCGGTGGGTACCGCTATCGGCATGGCGGGCCGCTGGACTGAATGGGCATGGACGGTGACTCACCGCATGGGCGGTGAGTCACCGCCGCGGTGGGTACCACTATCTGCATGGCCGGCCCAGGACTGAATGGGCATGGGCGGTGAGTCACCGCATGGGCGGTGAATGGTGGGTACCGCTATCTGCATGGTGGGCCCCTGGACTGAATGGGCATGGGCGGTGAGTCACGGCATGGGCGGTGAGTCACCGCCGGGGTACGGCAGTGGGTATCGCTATCTGCATGGCGGGCCCCTGGACTAAATGGGTATGGGCGGTGAGTCACAACCGTGTGGCGGTGGGTACCGCTATCTGCATGGCGGGCCCCTAGATTGAATGGGCATGGACGGTGAGTTACCGCATGGGCAATAAGTCACCATTGGGGAACAGCGGTGGGTACCGCTATCGGCATGGTGGGCCACTGGACTGAATGGGCATGGACGGTGACTCACCGCATGGGCTGTAAGTCACCGCCGCGGTGGGTACCACTATCTACATGGCCGGCCCAGGACTGAATGGGCGGTGAGTGGTGGGTACCGCTATCTGCATGGTGGGCCCCTGGACTGAATGGGCATGGGCGGTGAGTCACCGCATGAGCGGTGAGTCACCGCGGGGGAACGGCGGTAGGTACCGCTATCTGCATGGCAGGCCCCTGGACTGAATGGGCATGGGCGGTGAGTCACCACATGGGCGGTGAGTCACTGCCGTGGAACGGCGGTGGGTACCGCTATCTGCATGGTGGGCCCCTGGAATGAATGGGCATGGGCGGTGAGTCACCGCATGAGCGGTGAGTCACCGCCGGGGAACGGCGGTAGGTACTGATATCTGCATGGCAGGCCCCTGGACTGAATGGGCATGGGCGGTGAGTCCCCGCATGAGCGGTGAGTCACCGCGGGGGAATGGCGGTAGGTACCGCTATCTGCATGGCGGGCCCCTCGACTGAATGGGCATGGGCGGTGAGTCACCGCATGGGCGGTGAGTCACTGCCATGGAACGGCGATGGGTACCGCTATCTGCATGGCGGGCCCCTGGACTGAATGGGCATGGGCGGTGAGTCACCGCATGAGCGGTGAGTCACCGGTACTGATATATGCATGGCGGGCCCTTGGACTGAATGGGCATGGGCGGTTACCCACAGTCGGCTCCGGGTGGTGGGTGCTGCTATGTGACTGAATGGGGGGATAACAACTGGCATTGCCACTTGCACATTCATATGTATCTGTTAGCCTGCCTCACCCCCGCGGACTGCGTGCTCCGCCATTGCGATGCCAGCAAGTGATGTATTTCAAATGATGAACCATCACGTTAGCGCGCACATGCGGTTGGCGGTGTGTGACCGTGATGGTCCTTGCACATGCAGCCAATGGAAACAGGTACCGCGGGACGCGTAAGCGATTTTCGAAAACTGCGGAAGCCGTGCACCGCCACACCGGGGCCAGTCATTGGCTAATTTTGAATGAGGCAGCCTGGGAACACCAATTGCTGCAGACGTGTGCCACTGATATCAGCTCAGGGCCCTATAAATGTGTAAGTCTGAGCACCACACATCCACTGCTTCCAGCGACTGCTGCCTGCACCCATTACCTCTAACTGCTGCTGCTGCCCACTCCACCAACTGCTGCCTGCATCCATCACCTTGACCTGCTGCTGCTGCCCACTCCACCAATTGCTGCTGTTGTGCCAGTGTCCTGGACCTTGCCATGCCGGGAGTTGGACATATCCGGTCCTGTCCCTTCAGTGCAGAGGAGCTGGAGGTCCTTGTGGGACAGTGTGCTCAGCCACTATGAACGGCTCTACGGTGCCCCAGGACAGGTGGTAAGTGCAGTGGGGGACATGTTGGTGTGCATGAGGTGGTCCCTGACTCCTGGTGTCTTCAATCTGGGCTGTGTTCTGTGGGAGGCAGTGTGGGTATGCCCCAGCAGGCCAGGAATGCTGTGATGTGTTCCTGGTTCTGTCACTGACTGATTGACCTCTATCCTGCACCGTGTTATCTTTGAGGGGTAACAAACATGACATGTGTAGTCTTGTGGCTGTGCTGGGTCACGACCGATCACAGCTATCTTGTGTGTGTGTGTCTCACCTGCTATCCATGATGGACTAATGCCATATTGTCCTGTCAGTCACATATGTTGTACTGTGCATGTCTGCTGACAGATACCTGTACCTTCTATCTGTGTGAACGGCCAACTGTTCACTGGCTTGCCCCCTCTTGTCTTCCATTATGGTAGGTCAAGCTGCACCATCGCAAGGCCGTGTGGAGGGCCATAGCACGTGATGTACGGGCAGTGGGGGTGTGCAACAGGCGACACACACACTGCCACAAGCGGTGGGACGACATCTCCAGGCTCAGCAAGACTGTGGCGGAGATGACACTGGGGCTGATTCCAAGGTCAGGCCGGCTTGCACAATGTACGATGACCCCTCTAATGCTACGTATCATAGCTGTGACATATCCTGACCTGTCGGCAGGGCAGAGAGGGGAGCAGCAGCAAACTAGCGGTGAGCACACTGACATGGGTTTGTGACTTGGGAGTGCATGCATGTATTGCTGGTCAGACACAGTAGTGACATCCATGGTGTATATGGTGTGCTGCTATTGCATGTTGGTGGATTAGCGGAGTGAGTGTCAGCATCCATGTTAGCCAGCTGGACATACCAGTTGCATTGTAGTGTAGGGGCCCAGGACATGTCATTCATGTCTGTGGTCCCATGGCATCACATGTGTGGTGGTCTGCATGCACTTGCCCTGTTTGCTTCATGTACATGTGTCACAGGGCCCACTAATTCTTTGACATGAGGATGTCTGGGAGGGGTGGTTCATGTGCAGGATGGTTTCGACATGTTGTCCAGCAGTCAAGGAAGTTTGGATTTTGTAATTTGCAGTTAGTGAGTATGGCACTTAGGTATACCTCTGATCTCTCTCTTTCAGCTTTGGACGAAGGCACTGACAGACAAACGACGGAGGTAAATGGTGGCAATGCATCCGGATCAGAGACCACGCAAACACAGACTGAGATGGAACAGAGCAGCCCCGGAGAGGGGGACAGAACTATCCCTGAGGACTCACATGTGGAGACACCATTGTCATCATCTTCAGACAGCGGTGGTGAGTCAGCACTGTTGTTAGACACAGGGAGTGGACAATCTTCTCCTTCAGGCGGTACACAGCACACTGGCCCACACTGCCACCAACTGCATAAAGTACTGCTCGTGCTCGCAAGAGTAGGGGGAGCAGAGTGGCCTTTGGTGCAGGCACTGCTGCCCCTGCCCCTGTGATACAAACTACCCTTAGTGCTGAGGCTGTTGATCTGCTGCGACAGCTGTGTGTAGGGCAAACAAACATGATAAATGCATTCCTGGACCAGGATAGGAAGTTGGGGCAGGTGGTAGCATTCATGGAGGGGATACATGGTGATGTTGCTGGTCACATGGACAAGGTTCTACTTCAGTTCCCCCATCCACACCACTTACTGGTTTAGAGGAGAGTGACACTTCTGAACATGCATCATTTTAAGGGTCCTGCACTAGAAGCAGCCACAGGCAGCAAGGCAGGCAACGGAGGCCACAGACACCATCCCCTGGGAAAGGGAAATCTTTCACAGAACACGACATCAGCTACCCTGGAGATGACACACAGGACCCTCAAGGGGTGATGGGGGCACAGATTCACGGGACACACAGGCATCCCCCTCAAAAGGTACTCACAAGGGCAAGGCACATCTCATGGACAAGGCACAGACCAAGGACAGGGCATCCGCAAAGGACAGGACACCACCCACGGACACGGCTCCTCCCAAGGAGCAGGCACCTCCCAAGGACCATGCCCCTACAAAGGACAGGGCACCTCCCAAGGACAGGGCACCTCCCAAGGACCAGGCCCCTAAAAAGGACAGGGCACTTCCCAAGGACAGGGCACCTCCCAAGGACAGGGCACCTCCCAAGGACAGGGCACCTCCCAAGGACAGGGAACCTTCAATAGACAGGGCACCTCCCAAGGACAGGGTACCTTCAATGGACAGGGCACCTCCCAGGGACAGAGCACCGCCCACGGATAAGGCACATTCCAAAGACAGGACACCTCCTAAGGCCAAGGTGTCTCCCACGGCCAAGGCTACTCCCAGGGAGCAGGCACCTCCCAGGGCCAAGGCGTCTCCCATGGACAGGACATCCATCAAGGACAGACATCCATCACCCTTGTGTCCCCTGAAGCTGGTGTTGGTGAAGGAACATAACCCACATGTGCAGAGGTGGAGGCCCCCCATACCTCTACTCCCATCCACACCCCAGTGAAGCAGAGGAAGGAGTATACTGTTGTTGCATCCTCCATTACACATGATGCAGAGGGCAGAAGGCAGGGCCAGAGCAAGCGTCAAGCAGGTTCCAGCGTGTTGGACCTGGCCCTTTTGGCAGGTTCACCCCGAAACTTTTTGCTTTTTCCTAGCCTGTTTCTGTAACCTGGTGTTGGTGATTTTAGGCCTCTGTGCACTTTTTCACTGTGGTACAGTGTAAAGTGCGTAAGCTCTCTGTGTGTGTGGTGAGAGTGACCTGCCCTCCCATAGGAATGCATGGGGAATATGTGTGACCATGGTAGTTCCTGATGTGTGGGGAGTGCAGGGTCGAATTTGGTATGTGCGAACTCGTGAGATTGAATGCTGCGCAATAATGTATGCAGCATGATTGTGTCTAGTGTGGAAGTGCCACTTCTAGAAGTTGGCATGTTAGTGTAATTTGTGTCTGGCGTGTGCTTGGCTGGAGCGGGCTGGTGAGCCTGGCTCCAGGAGTCAGGATGTGTCTGCCCCGGTGGTGAATGGCGAAATTAGTATGCTGATGTGAGGGATGGGTACACCTGGGACCTGAATAGGGCTGGGCTTTCCCCACACAATGCTGGCTCCACCCCCTGTGGTGCGTCTGATGTCCCTAGACTGGCCAGTGAAAGGAAGTTCCCCATAAACAGTTGTAGCTGGTTCTCCCTTGCCTGCACCTTTTACAAGAAAGGAGTTTGCTGTATAAATGAGGGGCTGTGACCCCATGTCAGGGTTTTTGTTTGCCAAACTTGAAACTACCAGGGGTGTGCTGCTGCTTGGGTCCAGGGGAAGGCTTGCCTCCCTGGGCCCTGCTCAGCCCCTGGATTATTCCAGTACTTGCCTTTACTGGGAGCTACTGTGCTCCCTCTTAATGCTATAGGACTTCTTTGGACCCTTCTCTTTCTGCAGGGGTCTCTGGGGACTTGTGGGGCTGTCAGAGCCCCCAGCGCGATGTGAGCGCTTTATTTTTAAATGCCCCAGAAGGAATGCGTGGATTGTGGCAGTACGGCGAGGCCTGACGAAGAGAAGGGGGATTCCCCTGTGATGCCGTCATTGCGAGAGCCCACCTCGCTGCTTTATGGCTGGATTCCTGTTTATTTTTATGTTGCGGGTGTCACCCCGTTTATGGTGCCTTAGCGAGTGCCCACCTCGCTTCTACTTTTATTTTGCCTACCGAGGGTGCCGACCCCTCATTTGCCGATCTATAAATCGGCGGCGCCCGCGGCCCGCCTGACCGTGGGCGGGGCCACAGGACGGAAGTCCCGAGTTTGGCCGGAAGTGGCGCCACGATAGAGGAGGTCGGGAGCCCACCCTGCCTCCTCGAGCCAGGGAGAGAAGAAGTAAAGTTCTCCCGCGGCCCGGGGCTCCGATAGCTGTGGAGAGCCCCGGGGCCGCCAGTGGTAAGGAGAAGCCATTGCCCGCCTTCCTGGTCTCCCGAATGCCGAGGGAGACCGGAGACAACCTAAGGGCCAGTGATTGGGGCCACTAGCGCAGCAGAGAGTAGCCGAGGTGTTGCGGGGCTCCCGTGTCCTGGAGGGAGCCCCGGCAGAGAAGTCCCGCACCGCCGTCCACCGAGGACTCCTCAGCGAAGTGTCCCGCCGCTCGGAATAGCCCCGACACGAGAGAAAAGCCCGGTGAGTGTGAAAGGGCTGGGGGGAAGCTCCAGGTGGGCGCAGTGGTGCCTTGGGGGCACCAGGATGGTATTTGCTTTAGAGCGGCCCCGGATGCCAGTGGGCCGCTCCAACGCGGGGAGCATTTGGTGGATTCAGAGCCACGAGGCTCACGGGGGCATTAATGTGTTTTTAGCCCACGAGTGCTCCAATGCACCTTGTTGCACCCTGTTGATAAAAAGGGCCAGAGGAGCCCATGCTGAGCCCCGTGGCTCCAACGATGGGGGCCCGGGCGTGCCCTCTATTTGGCGCCCAATGCTTTAGGAGCCAGTGTGCTCCTGGGGGCAAAGAGATTTGTAGAGCCTGCGGGCATGTTTCTTTTTAGAGCATGAGGTCTCCACCGATGGGCAAGCGTTGGCTCAGAGCCTAGAGGGCTCCCCTGTGCGCTACATAAATTCTCAGAGCCAGAAGGCTCCAACAGTGGGCGCAGTTTGGTTTCTAGGGTCAGTGAGGGCCCTGTCACAGTGTTGTTGTTTCCCAGCTGCCCAGCAATTAGTGGGCAGCTGCACTGTTTAGGCGCCATTTGAGTGAAAGTCCTTGTGAGGGATGGAGATGGCACAGAGGTGCCAGGCCTTCCACAGCTGCGCAGCACTTAGTGCCAGCTGCAGCGTTTAGGCCCTTGGGATTGTCATCAGCTGCCCAGCAAGTAGTGGGCAGCTGCAATGTTTAGGTTTGCGCCGGTGGCGCACTCCTGACTGGCGCTGCGTGGCAGCGCGCCCTGACATTCTGGACACAGGGTATTTGAGCCCCTTCTTGGATGGCCAGTTGGCCAGGGGGCTGGTATGTGGATAGGGCGCAAGGCCCTAAGGTGATTGTTGCGCAATGTGATTACCTGTTAGGTTTGTGATGATAATTGCCTGATATGATTTATGTGCTAGAGTGATGTGGTGCTAGGAAATGTAATGCATTTAGTATGTTTTACGCACCCTGTGTTTTTTACCTCTAAACTTGGGTTTATGATTATGAGGTTATTTTACCTATGTAGGTTTATGTTAGTGAGATGTTTTCACTTTGTGAGTTACGCCCCTAAATGTGATTTATTCTTAGGAGGCAGAGTCTAATGTGTTGAGACTAGTGAGAGATTGCCTACTGTAGTTATACTGTTTAGGCCTAAATGTGATTGCTGCGTAATGTGCTTTGCCTTTATGCTTGTGTTACACTTCTATAGGTGATCATGCTTAGAAGTTTGCTTTGCCTAGTATAATTTATACTAGAGAGGTTATGTGTCCATGCGTGATCTAGGCCTATGGTTATTAGTATTGCGTAGTGTGTACCTACCTGTTACCAGTGGTTACTGGTTGTGATCTATAATTGTTATTTGGTATTACAGTTATTCTAAGTGCTAGTTCTACTAAGTGCTGATTCTGACAGTGGCCCACGTGGCCCTGTCCTGATGTAAATAATCCCATGTGAATATTGCCCGTGCCAGTTGGCACAATGTATATTGTGTGATTACTATCTGATGTGTTTTGACAATACAAAAGTTATTTTTATATAACCTTGTGTGGAGTTCCTTTTGTGGTGTGCCTAGGATGTTGTTGCTGTTGTGTGTGTGCACAAATGCTTTACACACTGCCTCCGGGATAAGCCTGTCTGCTCGTGCCAAGCTACCAAGGGGGTGAGCAGGGGTTATCTTGGCGTGTGACCCCCTTGCCCTGAATTGAATGGTGGTTTCTGCCTGGCTTTGGCGTAAGCCTTAGCCAACTAGAAATCCCAGTTCTAACATTGTTGGTCAGCGGTGAGGATTAGGACTTGTGTTTGCGCAGTACCACAGCGACAACTGGCTACATTACAAAACTCTGCATTTTAGATAGTCACATGTTTGGGATTATTGTTATGATTTTGTTTTTCCTCAAGAGTGTCATTTTCAAATGGTGTTCCTGCGCTTTATGTTTAATGGCAGAAGAGAGAAAATGACAGGGCGGGACGCCACTAGATAGGGAGTTCCTTCATGGGTCCAGTGTCCAATCCCCGTTGCTGTCCCCAGAGGTGTGGATAGAGGAGAGAGAGGGGGTGTGGAGGAGAAATGGCTAGCTCAGGAGGGTGGTTATCCCTGAGCATAGTATGTGTGTTTGGATTACCCAGTAAGGGTAGGATCCAGTGGTGGCAGCTAAAAATAAAAAATATACGTCCAGTGCATGTGTTCCCCGTCCCGTTCCCAGAGTATGGTGCCTGGTGCTCAGTAAGAGGGGTACAGGTTGAGAGTCAGGGGCAGTGAGGAACTGTCTCACCAGTCTGGAGGGGGAGTGTGTGGATGAGTGGTGTGTTGAACTGGAGGAGTTGGTGTGAAGTTTTTTTTAAAAGGAGCTTGCAGAGGAGGTGTACCTCTGGTGTTGTGCAGGAGGTCCTGCAGAGGCACTGGACGAGAAGGTGGATGTCTGGCGGTGTGCTATATGTCTTGCAGAGGCAGTGGAGAGTGATTCCAAAAGGAGTGGCTTGTGTATCTGATGATCCTGTGTAGGTGAAGAGGTTCATGTGTAGCCCAGCTAGGTCCCAGTAGAATGGGCGGGGTGTAGGGGCTCACGTCCTGTCTCAGTGGAGGCGGAGTGAGTGTGGGACGGTGTGTCTCACAGTGGCCCAAAACCCTCTCTCAGGGCCTGGAGGGTTCCCTAAGTGAGCGCCAGGTCGGGGGCCTAGGCTGTACTAGCAGGTCATTTGAGGAGGATCTTCCTGTGTCTAGAGGATGGGGAGTTTCTGTAACCAGAACTCCGGCGGTCCTAGTATTGGGCAGTACCGCTCCTAAGTGGAGGGTGCATAAGGCCTGGTTGAGGTCAAGGAGGGGGAAAAAAGCCCCAGTGGAAAAGCCAGTGGGTCAGGGGCCAGCCAGAAGGGCTGAGCCATCGGTGAGTGACCATGGTGACGCCATTTCTGTTCTGAGTCAGGCAGACTTTCGCCGACACATTGACACTGACCACTGACTCATTGTCAGTGAAATTGCTCTCCCACCCTCGCAGCTCCACCATTAAGTGAGGTGCCCCTGCCCCTGCACTCTTGAGTGTTGGTGATCGAGGCCCTCCTCCACCCGCAGGTTTCCCTGCGCCTCATCCCTGGTGGTCCAGTGGACCTCTGTCTCCTTTCTTTCTTTCTGCTCCTTCACTCGTTTTTCTCCCCTTTCTATCTTTCACCTTTCTGCACCTCTGCTCTTTTGCGCCTTATTTCTGCCCATTTTCCCTTTCTCTCCCTCTGCTCCTTCACTCGTTTTCACTCGTTTTTTTACCCTTTCTATCTTTCACCTTTCTGCACCTCTGCTCTTTTGTGCCTTATTTCTGCCCGTTTTCCCTTTCTCTCCCTCTGCTCCTTCACTCGTTTTCACTCGTTTTTTTACCCTTTCTATCTTCCACTGCGCCTACGGCCTGGTCACCCCCACGCTCCTGTGCCTGCTGCCGCTGCCGCAGCCCCAGCCTCCCGAGGGCCGCCGAGCCCACACCAGCTTTTCCCGCCGCCCCAGCCTCCCGAGGGCCGCCGAGCCCACACCAGCTTTCCCGCCGCCCCAGCCTCCCGAGGGCCGCCGAGCCCACACCAGCTTTTCCCGCCGCCCCAGCCCGTGGCCCCGCCCCCCTAACAGCCGATTGGCTCGCGCTCCCGCCTCCCCGCAGACCCTCCCGACCGGCTCCCTTCTTAAGGGGAGCCAGAGCAAGTTCCAGGGAGTGACCACTGCGCCTACGGCCTGGTCACCCCCACGCTCCTGTGCCTGCTGCCGCTGCCGCAGCCCCAGCCTCCCGAGGGCCGCCGAGCCCACACCAGCTTTTCCCGCCGCCCCAACCTCCCGAGGTCCGCTGAGCCCACACCAGCTTTCCCGCCGCCCCAGCCTCCCGAGGGCCGCCGAGCCCACACCAGCTTTTCCCGCCGCCCCAGCCCGTGGCCCCGCCCCCCCAACAGCCGATTGGCTCACGCTCCCGCCTCCCCGCAGACCCTCCCGACCGGCTCCCTTCTTATGACGTCCCTAGAGCGACCGCGCAGCGGACGCGCGCAGCGGGAGCACCGATTGAGCGCCGAAGGTGCGCCAAAGGTAAGCCCATCTGCGCCCGTCCGCGCCTGGCCCGCGCCCAGCGCCAGGACCCCTGGCCCCCGCAGACCCCAGCCCACCCGCCGGACGTACGACGCCGCCACCCTCAACGCACTCAACGCCGGCCGAACCCCTGGATGCTACCGAGCCACCCCGAGACGCACCCACGGACCCTTCATCTGCCAGTCCTGCAAGTTCTCCTGCACCCGGACCTGCACTGCACCAGCACCCACCAAGCCGAACTCCAGCAGCACCCACCTGAAGTGCATCCTGCTCAACACCCGCTCCGTCCACAGACACGCCGTCGAGCTCTGGAACCTGCTCGACACCACAGCCCCAGACGTCGCCTTCCTCACGGAAACCTGGATGAACGCCTCCTCAGCGCCCGACATCGCCATCCCGGACGGCTACAAGATCATCCGGAGAGACCGCGTCAACCAGACAGGAGGAGGCATCGCCATCATTCACAGGAACACCATCCGCATCACGACCAACACCGACGACACCCTCGCACCCGCCGAACACCTGCACTTCCAGATCCACGTCAACCCCAAGACCACCCTCAGAGGCACCCTCATCTACAGACCCCCGGGACCACGCACACAATTCAGCGAGGACATCGCCGACTTCATCAGCCCGCTCGCCCTCCCCTCAGCCGACTACATCCTCCTCGGGGACCTCAACTTCCACCTGGAGAACAACGACGACCGCAACACCACCACCCTGCTGGAAAACCTCGCAAACCTGGGACTCAAGCAGCTGGTGACCACCCCCACCCACCTCGCCGGACACACACTCGACGCCGTCTTCTCATCCAGCAAAGACATCGCCTTCAGCCACGCCACAGGACTCCACTGGACGGACCACAGCTGCGTCCACTTCACCTTCAGAAGAACGACGACCCACCACCACCAGCAACAGGTTGCCCGAAGAAGCGGGAACAAGATCACAGCCGACCAGCTCGCCGCTTCCCTGAGTCAGCACCCTCCCGCCAGCTCAGCGAACCCCAGCCAGGCCGCCGACAACCTCACGAAGTGGATCAGCAACTGCGCGGACGAACTCGCCCCTCTGAGGACCCCGCCCAGCAGACCAGGCAGCAAGAAAGCCCCATGGTTCACCGACGAACTCAAGAGCTCCAAGAAGAACTGCTGAGCCCTCGAGAAAGTCTGGAGAAGGGAACCAACACCGGACAACATGACCACCCTCAAGCTTGCCACCCGGAAGCACCACCAACTGATCCGCGCCACCAAGAAAACTGCATTCAAGGACCGACTGGACAACAACGCACACAACTGCAAGGAACTCTTCAACATCGTGAAAGAGCTCTCCAACCCCAACGCCGGAAACAACGACATCACCCCATCGCAAGACCTCTGCAACTCCCTCGCCTCCTACTTCCACAACAAGATCGCGGACATACACAACAGCTTCAGCATTCAACCATCGCACACAACGACCGCAGCAACGCCGCCCACCACCACCCTCCGCGCCTGGACTCCGATCAGCACCGATGACACCGTCCGCATGATGAACTCCATCCACTCCGGATCTCCGACCGACCCCTGCCCTCACCACGTCTTCAACAAGGCCGACGCTGTCATCGCACCCCACCTGCGGGACATCGTCAACACCTCCTTCGACACCGCCACCTTCCCGGAGAGCTGGAAGCACGCCGAACTCAGCGCTCTACTAAAGAAACCAACAGCGGACCCCACCGAACTCAAGAACTACCGCCCCATCTCGCTCCTCCCGTTTCCAGCCAAAGTCATCGAGAAGACCGTCAACAAACAGCTGGCCGCCTTCCTCGAGACGAATGGATCCCTCGACCCCTCACAGTCTGGCTTCCGAGCCAACCACAGCACCGAGACCGCCCTCATCGCTGCCACCGATGACATCCGAGCCCTGATGGACAACGGAGAAACAGCGGCCCTCATCCTCCTAGACCTCTCCGCGGCATTCGACACTGTCTGCCACCGCACCCTAGTGCAGCGCCTCAGCAACGTCGGAATTCAGGAGAAGGCACTGGAATGGATCGTCTCCTTCCTCGACGGAAGAACACAGAGAGTCCGTCTACCACCGTACAAGTCAGAGGCCACCGAAGTCATCTGCGGCGTCCCTCAAGGATCCTCGCTGAGCCCCACCCTCTTCAACGTCTACATGAGCCCCCTCGCGCCCATCGCACGCCAACACAACCTGAACATCATCTCCTACGCCGATGACACCCAGCTGATCCTCTCACTGACCAACGACCCCGCCGCTTCCAGAGCCAACCTTCACGAAGGGATGAAAGATGTAGCCGAGTGGATGACGACCAGCCGCCTGAAACTGAACTCAGACAAGACGGAAGTCCTCATCCTGGGCTCCTCGCCCTCCGCCTGGGACGACTCCTGGTGGCCCCCCGCCCTGGGCACCGCACCCACACCGACAGACCACGCACGCAACCTGGGCTTCATCCTGGACTCCTCCCTCTCCATGACCAGACAAGTCAACGCCGTCTCCTCGTCATGCTTCAACATCCTGCGCATGCTACGGAAGATCTTCCGGTGGATCCCCACCGAGACCAGGAAGACGGTCACCCAGGCCCTCGTCACCAGCCGACTGGACTACGGCAACGCCCTCTACGCCGGAACCACCGCCAAGCTCCAGAAGAGACTCCAGCGGATCCAGAACGCCTCAGCCAGACTCATCCTCGACATCCCCCGACGCAGCCACATCTCCGGACATCTGAGAGACCTGCACTGGCTCCCCGTCAACAAGAGAATCACCTTCCGTCTCCTCACCCACGCACACAAAGCCCTACACGATCAAGGCCCGAGCTACCTCAACAACCGCATCAACTTCTACGCTCCCAAACGCCTCCTCCGATCAGCCAGTCACGCCCTCGCCGCCGTCCCCCGCATCCGAAGAACGACAACAGGAGGAAGGTCCTTCTCCCACCTGGCCGCCAAGACCTGGAACTCCCTCCCGACCGACCTGCGCCTGACCCAAGACCACCTCTCCTTCAGGAAGAAGCTCAAGACCTGGCTGTTCGAGCAGTAGCAGCACCCCCCCCCCCCAAGTGCCTTGAGACCCTCCGGGTAAGTAGTGCGCTCTATAAATGTCCTTGATTGATTGATTGATTGATGTGTCACCCTCAGGGGGGCATGCGTGCTCCCCGTGAAGTCCTGGTTTGCTGGGCATTTGACCGTCTAGAGTGCTTGACCATTTGTGGGGCCTTTGGAGGTCGTTCCCCGAGGAGGGGGAAGGCCAGGTTCAGGTAGCCTGACCTGGAGGGAAGAGCGTCTGTGACAGGGTCCTGAACAGTTGGGAGGAAAGTGTGTTGCTGATACGCCGCAGGCGTGTGCTCTGTCTAGCCTGGGACATACTGAGAATCCCACGGGGATAGGGAGTACTGGAGGAGAGTGTGTCGTTGATACCCCCACTGGCGTGTGCTCTGTCTAGCCTGGGACATACTGAGAATCACCCTGTGATAGGGAGTACTGGAGGAGAGTGTGTCGCTGATACGCCGCTGGCGTGTGCTCTGTCTAGCCTGAGACATACTGGGACTCACCCTGTGATCATGGAACTGGAAGGGGGTGCAGAGGGAGGGAATCCTCGCCTCTGACCCCAGTGTAGTTGGAAGGTAGATCCCAGGTGGTAGACCAGTTGAGGGAGTGAGGTCCTGATCTGGTGGGAGAGTTGTGTTCTGGTGGGTGCTTCCCTAGGAGGGTGCAGAACCCCAGAAGTAGAGGTAGGGTGGGGCATTCTTGCCCGTGACCTATGGTCAGCCTGAGGGTATGGTCCCTAGGTTGAAGAATCAGTGGTAGTTGTAGCTACACTGAGAGGGAGAGTGGAGACTGGCTATTGTGTGCCAGGGGTTACTGCCCCCCACTCTGTGGATTGGTCAGGACCTGTGGCATCTGGATGGCCTAGGGCCTGGTCCTGGCCGTGGACGACTAGAGAGTGCCAGTGGGGTATCCTAGTTGGGCCAGAGAGTTCTTGTTGAGAGGAAACCATGTGGGTTCAGAGTGGTGTAGAACCGGAGGGTGTCCCTGCCGTGCGGGCCCATGTCTGTGTTTTGTCGCCCAAAGCAGGGAAGCCCATCAAGTGAGTGATTGGTCTCCCCTGTGTTTTGGCTGGAAGGGGGTTGTGTTGGACCTGGCCCTTTTGGCAGGTTCACCCCGAAACATTTTGCTTTTTCCTAGCCTGTTTCTCTAACCTGGTGTTGGTGATTTTAGGCCTCTGTGCACTTTTTCACTGTGGTACAGTGTAAAGTGTGTGAGCTCTCTGTGTGTGTGGTGAGAGTGACCTGCCCTCCCATAGGAATGCATGAGGAATATGTGTGACCATGGTAGTTCCTGATGTGTGGGGAGTGCAGGGTCGAGTTTGGTATGTGCGAACTCGTGAGATTGAATGCTGCGCAATGATGTATGCGGCATGATTGTGTCTAGTGTGGAAGTGCCACTTCTAGAAGTTGGCATGTTAGTGTAATTTGTGTCTGGCGTGTGATTGGCTGGAGCTGGCTGGTGAGCCTGGCTCCAGGAGTCAGGATGTGTCGGGTGAGTGTGAAAGGGCTGGGGGGAAGCTCCGATTGAGCGCAGTGGTGCCTTGGGGGCACCAGGATGGTATTTGCTTTAGAGCGGCCCCGGATGCCAGTGGGCCGCTCCAACGCGGGGAGCATTTGGTGGATTCAGAGCCACGAGGCTCATGGAGGCATTAATGTGTTTTTAGCCCACGAGTGCTCCAATGCACCTTGTTGCACCCTGTTGATAAAAAGGGCCAGAGGAGCCTGTGCTGAGCCTCGTGGCTCCAACAATGGGGGCCCGGGCGTGCCCTCTATTTGGCGCCCAATGCCTTAGGAGCCAGTGTGCTCCTGGGGGAAAAGAGATTTGTACAGCCTGTGGGCATGTTTCTTTTCAGAGCCTGAGGACTCCACCAATGGGCAAGCGTTGGCTCAGAGCCTAGAGGGCTCCCCTGTGCGCTACATGTATTCTCAGAGCCAGAAGGCTCCAACAGTGGGCGCAGTTTGGTTTCTAGGGTCAGTGAGGGCTCTGTCACAGTGCTGTTGTTTTCCAGCTGCCCAGCAATTAGTGGGCAGCTGCACCGTTTAGGCGCCATTTGAGTGAAAGTCCTTGTGAGGGACGGAGATGGCACAGCTGCGCAGCACTTAGTGCCAGCTGCAGCGTTTAGGCCCTTGGGATTGTCATCAGCTGCCCAGCAAGTAGTGGGCAGCTGCAATGTTTAGGTTTGCGCCAGTGGCGTACCCCTGACTGGCGCTGCGTGGCAGCACGCCTGACATTCTGCACACAGGGCATTTGAGCCCCTTCTTGGATGGCCAGTTGGCCAGGGGGCTGGTATGTGGATAGGGCTCAAGGCCCTCAGGTGATTGTTGCCCAATGTGATTACCTGTTAGGTTTGTGATGATAATTGCCTGATATGATATATGTATAAACTGCAGAGCCCTCGCACACACAATTGTAATATAACCATCTAGTAGGCAAATTGCAATAACAAACAATGATAGAGCAGGAATGAGACAAGGAATGAGACAATTGCAGTTCAGAACTGTATATGAAGGAATCAGGTGTAGGTTTAATGGTTCCCAAAAGCCAACCGACACGTGTTTCGTCGCGTAGGACCAGATAACTGCGACTCCTCAGGGCTGGGAAGGAAGCACAGAGGTATAGGTATAGTATATTTACACTGTTGTAAATGCATGTGTACAAGTAAACAGAAAAATCAGACTCTTTAACATTGAATGCACTGATCAAATGTGTCAGGGGAAAGAAACTGATTACAGAAAATTTGTTCCTGAAATGTTCAAAAGAGCACCAAAGTCAGTGAATAGCGTGCTGATATGGAGAGCCCAGTGACTTGTATAGTAGTCATAATTTGAAACAGAAAATTGGGGGGGTTACTCCATATTCAACTTAGTTGTAAGCGAACGCAAAAGTAGTGTTAAAGAGTAATGGATAAAGAATAGCAAGAGCGAAAAAAGGAAACACCACCAAAATAAAGGTGCTAGGGCATAGCACACAGCATAAAGTAGTTTCTCGCCGTGTGTCAAAACATGCCTGCATGCGAACCCGATTGATACAAGAGGTCTAGTGAGAAAAAAAGCGTACGAAAAAATCGCATACCTAACAACACGACCTAAAAGACCGTCTGTCCTGGTCGATATGTATAACAGTATGATTGCTACAAAAGAAAAAACGACAAAAGGGGAAACAAGTGTACAGTTAGACGACACAGGGGAGGGAAGGACGCATACGCCAGTAATCTAAGGAAAAGATTTGGATTGGATCAAGGCGATTAAAGTCAGGCAGTCTGCTGCGGTTAGCAGATCTATGCTTCTATATTGTAAAATAACAGCAACTCTCACCTTGATAACAACAACGGTGGCATACACGTTGTCCGTGAATGGCAATGTAATAACCGAGGGTGCTCAATTATTCTCTGAACTCTACGAGGTACCAGGTGTGATGGTGCACTCCTGTAGTGGGTTGTGAAGAACAATAAAGCTAGTATGAGCCAACGTATCTTGTTGTGTTAGGAAGTCACGAGATACTAAATATCAACTACGTCAGTGCCATAAAGAACCTCTCACCTTAGTTATGAGTAGTCCAAAAGATAATTTATTAGGATATCCAATCATAAAAGATTTTCAATTTTAAAAGGTAATCGTAAAGCAATCCGAATCTGGACCGATGGCTTCGCTCGTGCTAGGATAAAAGAAACGTAAAACACGAGTAAGTGTCTATGCTGTTTTTTTCACCAATTACTCGAAGAAACGATATTAAGACAGTTTCGTATTAAAATGTAAATGCACGTGCGGTCAAGAGAGCTCAATTCAAGGTGTACCTTAGAGTCAGTACTCTCCAAGCCGTAGACCGGGAGGGGACGTTTGGTCTGGTAACGGTTTGGTTGTTTGCAACCTGATGCCGGAAATCTACAAGAATAAAAATAAGACAATCGTCTCAAAACGAGTGTTCGGACAAATCTCAAGTAGTGAGATTACAATGTTATTCGGTTTGTATTAACTCAAAAAACTCACTGTGTGAGTATAATCCCTCCTCCTGTGGTTCCCGGTCGCCGTTCTCCTAGTACGGTCACGTGACCGGAACTGGAAGGGATTAAATAGTTCCTCATGCTGAAAGACTAGAACGGGAACTCTCACAATATGTCTGCCACAGAACCGACTGTGCATGGTACGAGACATAAAAAAGGGGTAATCCGGGGTAAAAACACTCTAACGTTTGTACAGAAAAAACGCGTGAGAGGTGTTTATGATAAAACACTGAGGTTGTATAAGTGAGTGTTACCAACCATGTTGGTTATATGTAAAAATCTCAATATATATACATCCAGTACTTGATTCTAGGGGTTCGGTTTAAGCGGTGATTGAATGTGACATAGAGGACAGATAGAAAACACCACCGTCCACATGACCATATACATTAAGCTTCGTTATACATACAGATATTCCTCAAGAAGATTCAACACTAAGGAGTGTCACATAATACATAGTAATTGATCGGGTCATTGAGATTGTCACATATTTTACAAATGAGCATATTGTTTCTGGACAAAAAACAAACAAAATAGGCACATCTTTAGCGTAACACAATGTGGGTTAATGCAAACAGATGAATGTGCCCACTCAGTCCCCTAGAAAAAACTGTAGTTCTGGGTCATAATTAAGCCCATGTTCAATACACTGAAGGCGCATGATCCACATTGCTTCCCTGCGTCTGAGAGTGAGTTCACGGTTTCCACCTCTGATATTTGGTGGAATGGCATCGATACCATAAAAACGTACTTTTGCATCTACCTCCATGGGTTGACAATCTGCCACATGTAAGGCCACTGGGTATTTGGGGTCCCTTTTCTGTAGGGCCCTCATGTGTTCGGCCATCCTATCTTTGAGAGCCCTGATGGTGCTACCCACATAATATTTGCCACATTGGCATTCTATTATGTACACCACAAATTTGGTTAAGCACGAGATGTTATGTCTGATTTTGTAGGTAGCACCATCAAACCCTACAAAGGTTTTGGTACCATGCTTGCCCCATCTGCACATTGAGCAAAACCCACATCTAAAGAAACCAGTACTCAGTTGAGTCATCCAGTTATTGATAGGAATGTGACGTGGGACAGTTGGACTAAGTCTATTCCTCAAGGTAAGTCCCTTTCTGTATGTGATTGATGGTTTGTCAGGAATCAGACCCCTCACTATGGGGTCTGCTTTCAAGAGATTCCAATGTTTGTTGAAGCTTTTTTGTACAGTGTTGTGCATGGCGTTAAACTCAGTTATTAGTCTTATGTAGTTAGTGGAGGATTTGGGTTCTGTATGTTTTTTGAGACTAACTGGTCTCTGAATTTTCTTAATTCTTTTCTTGGCTTTGTTCACAGTAGCCTCGAGTAACCTCTCCTTAGAAATCTGTTGCCCATGTCGGTCACGCAATTCTCAAATTCAATTGGTTCACTACAGTTGCGTCTAGCTCGTAACAATTCACCATAAGGGATAGAATGTATTTGGTGCAAAGGATGAGAGCTAGATGCATGTAGAATCGCATTGCAGGAAGTAGGTTTCCTGTAGAGTCTGCTTTGTAAGGTATTGTCAGTAACAAAAAATTCTAGATCCAAGAATTCTATGTGCTTCTTACTATGTTTCATAGTGAACTTGATCTCCCAAGAGTTCGTGTTAAGGTATGCAAAGAAGTTTTCTAGAGTTTCTTCAGAACCAGACCATAGTAAGAAACAGTCGTCAATATACCGACCCCAAAATATGATGGAGTCGATATATTGTGACCCACTCGTTCCCCAGATTAGGTCTGTCTCCAATGCCCCCATGAAAAGGTTGGCAAAGAAAGGGGAAAATTTCGAACCCATGGCCACTCCCCTTCTCTGTTGATACCATTTGCGGTCGAACATAAAGAAATTGTTGTTTAAGATGAGGTCCATCATAGATAAAAGCATATTAGTGTGCGCCCATAATGATGCAGGTCTATTGGATAGGATCTTATTCATGGCTTGCATACCAAGATTTGGATTAATGCTTGTATATAAAGCCACCACATCCATGGTTACCAGAGTAGTGCCCGGTTGCCATTCCATATCAGTCATAATACTCAGTATATGCTTTGAGTCCTGTATATAGGACGGTAGGTTCCTAACAAGAGGTCCTAAAAAAAGGTCAACATATTCTGCTAACCTTTCCGTAGGACCTCCAATCCCCGAGACTATGGGTCTACCAGGGGGGAATGGGAGATCTTTGTGTATCTTGGGTAGGGTGTACAGCCAAGGAAATGATGGTTTGGACACTTTCAGGTAGAGGTACTCTTCTTCGTTCAAGAGGCCATATTGTTTCTAATGGAGGAGCTTGTCATTGATTAACATTGTCAAGCCACCCACTGGATTGTGTGTTAGTTGAGAGTAACATACTTCGTCACTCAATTGGTGCAGAATCTCCTGGTTGTAGTCCAGAAGATTCATAACCACAATATTGCCCCCTTTGTCGGCTTCCCTGATAACAATATCAGAGTTATTACTCAGTATAGAAAGTGCATGGCGCTCACCCTTAGTGAGATTGTCTTTGTATTTGAAAGTAGAATCTAAGTTCTTAGTATTCAACCTATTGAGATCTTCCAGGATGTGTCTATGGAAGTTATCAATAGCGTTACCCCCAGGTAGAGTAGGGGTCCATTTGGATTTTGATTTCAAACCACTGGCTATACCATAGTCTGTTACGACATCAAGCTCTTCCAGAAGCCTCTCCATGTCATATGGGCTCTCTTCGCGTTCGGTCAAAGAAAGAAGCAAGTGTGTGGATTGTACATCTTTTATTGTCAATTGATCGGTATCAAAAACAGTGGGAATATTCTTAGACTGTTTTGTGGTATTATTTACTCCTGCAAAGTGTTTCTTGAGTTTTAAATTACGAACAAACTTGAAAACATCAATTTTCGTCTGGCAGATATCACCAGTACAATAAGGATTAAAACTAAGGCCTTTGCTGAGTAAAGAGGTCATGTCTGTGGTTAGTGGGAAGGAGGAAAGATTGATAACTTGTACATCTTGACTAGAAGCACCTAGTTCCTCGTCGTTCCTGATCTCAACTTCTTGCGGTACTCGTCGTTGTTTACTCCTCCTGCCCCTGTGGGTTTTGGATCTGGTACGTTTTGTGGTGGCAGTGCCCTGTTGCCTTTCCTGATACGTTGCATTTCCACTAAAAAAGCTGATATGATTTATGGGCTAGAGTGATGTGGTGCTAGGAAATGTAATGCATTTAGTATGTTTTACGCACCCTGTGTTTTATACCTCTAAACTTGGGTTTATGATTATGAGGTTATTTTACCTATGTAGGTTTATGCTAGTGAGATGTTTTCACTTTGTGAGTTACGCCCCTAAATGTGATTTATTCTTAGGAGGCAGAGTCTAATGTGTTGAGACTAGTGAGAGATTGCCTACTGTAGTTATACTGTTTAGGCCTAAATGTGATTGCTGCGTAATGTGCTTTGCCTTTATGCTTGTGTTACACTTCTATAGGTGCTCATGCTTAGAAGTTTGCTTTGCCTATTATAATTTATACTAGAGAGGTTATGTGTCCATGCGTGATCTAGGCATATGGTTATTAGTATTGCGTAGTGTGTACCTACCTGTTACCAGTGGTTACTGCTTGTGATCTATAATTGTTATTTGGTATTAGTTATTCTAAGTGCTAGTTCTACGAAGTGCTGATTCTGACAGTGGCCCACGTGGCCCTGTCCTGATGTAAATAATCCCGTGTGAATATTGCCCGTGCCAGTTGGCACAATGTACATTGTGTGATTACTATCTGATGTGTTTTGACAATACAAAAGTTATTTTTATATAACCTTGTGTGGAGTTCCTTTTGTGGTGTGCCTAGGATGTTGTTGCTGTTGTGTGCGTGTGCAAATGCTTTACACATTGCCTGTGGGATAAGCCTGTCTGCTCGTGCCAAGCTACCAAGGGGGTGAGCAGGGGTTATCTTGGCGTGTGACCCCCTTGCCCTGACTAGAATGGTGGTTTCTGCCTGGCTTTGGCGTAAGCCTTAGCCAACCACAAATCCCAGTTCTAACACAGCACGTCCCCAGAGAGCAGACCCACACATGCTCATGATCCAACCTTGATGGGTGATGTTTCTGATGAGGCCGCACCACTTACCAGTCCAGTCATGTCCAGGGTGCCCTTCCAAATCCCCAAGAAATGGAAACACACACCGGTAACACCTGACCAGCCCAATGTTGCACAAGTACAGCTGTCCCCAGCTCCCAGAGCCACCCTGCCTCCTGGCCCATACAGCCCTGTAGCTCATTATTTCAGTGGTCCTAGTGGGTCAGCTGCAGTTCACTCTCATGTGTCAGATAGTGGCACTGTGTCTGTTGTTCGCTGTCATGCCTCATGTAGTAGCACTGTGTCAGTTGTGCCCTCTCCTGTTTCAGGTACTGCCACTGTGGGTGTCCGCCAATCTCATGTCTCAGATGCTGGCATGGTATTTGTTGGTCAGTGTCCAGGGACAGGTCCTGGCAGTGTGTCAGGGTCTGATGCTCATGTGTCAGTCACTAGAGCTGTAGCTGTTTCCCACACTCCTGTATCAGGTCCTGGCAGTGTGTCAGGGTCTATCTTTCATGTGTCAGTCACTGGAGCTGTGGCTGTTTCCCACACTCCTGTATCAGGTCCTGGCAGTGTGTCAGGGTCAGTCGCTCATGTGTCAGTCACTAGAGCAGTGGCTGTTTCCCACACTCCTGTATCAGGTCCAGGCAGTGTGTCAGGGTCTGTCGCTCATGTGTCAGTCACTACAGCTGTGGCTGTTTCTCACACTCCTGTATCAGGTCCTGGCAGTGTGTCAGGGTCTGTCGCTCATGTGTCAGTCACTAGAGCTGTGGCTGTTTCTCACACTCCTGTATCAGGTCCTGCCACTGTGTCCGAAGCTACGAGGTCCCACAGTCCACCTGATTCTGTGCTGTGAGGTGCAGTTCGCATCACTCAAATCTCATTGTACTTGATGTCTGGACTGTTCATTGTAACCACCCTTGCAATATTCTTGTCCGTGGGAGTGTCCGTATGACACACATCCATGTGCTGCCTCAGCTGTACCTGCTCTGTTCTGTACCATGGACTGTTGCTGTTCTGCTGTTGCATTGTGCCCTCCCATGTGCTGCCTCAGATGGACCTGCTCTGTTCTGTACCATGGACTGTTGATGCACTTTGCCCCTCTCATGTGCTGCCTCAGTTGTGCCCGCTCTGTTGTGGACACTGCCCTGTTGCTGTTCTGCTGCTGCATTGTGCCCTCCCATGTGCTGCCTCAGATGGACCTGCACTGTTCTGTACCATGGACTATTGATGCACTTTGCCCCTCTCATGTGCTGCCTCCGTTGTGCCTGCTCTGTTGTGGACACTGCACTGTTGCTGTTCTGCTGCTGCATTGTGCCCTCCCATGTGCTGCCTCAGATGTACCTGCTCTGTTCTGTCCACTGGCCCTGTTAGTAATGTGATGCAATGTGTCCCTTACTTGTGCTGCCTCAGCTGTACCTGCTCTGTTCTGGCTACTGTCCCTGTTAGTAATGTGATGCAATGTGCCCCTCACTTGTGCTGCCTCAGTTGTGCCTGCCCTGTTGTGGACACTGCCCTGTTGCTGTTCTGCTGCTGCATTGTGCCCTCCCATGTGCCTCCTCAGATGTACCTGCTCTGTTCTGGCCACAGGCCCTGTTAGTAATGTGATGCAATGTGCCCCTCACTTGTGCTGCCTCAGCTGTACCTGCTCTGTTCTGGCCACTGTCCCTGTTAGTAATGTGATGCAATGTGCCCCTCACTTGTGCTGCCTCAGCTGTACCTGCTCCGTTCTGGCCACTGGCCCTGTTAGTAATGTGATGCAATGTGCCCCTCACTTGTGCTGCCTCAGCTGTACCTGCTCTTTTCTGACCACTGGCCCTGTTTGAGTTATGATGCAACGTGCCCCTCACTTGTGCTGCCTCAGATGTACCTGCTCTGTTCTGTACCATGGACTGTTGATGCTCTTTGTCCCTCTCATGTGCTGCCTCAGTTGTGCCTGCTCTGTTCTGTACCATGGACTGTTGCTGTTCTGCTGCTGCATTGTGCCCTCCCATGTGCTGCCTCAGATGGACCTGCTCTTTCTGTACCATGGACTGTTGATGCACTTTGCCCCTCTCATGTGCTGCCTCAGTTGTGCTTGCTCTGTTGTGGACACTGCCCTGTTGCTGTTCTGCTGCTGCATTGTGCCCTCCCGTGTGCTACCTCAGATGTACCTGCTCTGTTCTGGCCACTGGCCCTGTTAGTAATGTGATGCCATGTGCCCCTCACTTGTGCTGCCTCAGATGTACCTGCTCTATTCTGGCCACTGGCCCTGTTTGAGCTCTGATGCCATGTGCCCCTCAACTGTGTTGCCTTAGATGTACCTGCTCTTTTCTGGCCACTGGCCCTGTTAGTAATGTGATGCCATGTGCTCCTCACTTGTGCTGCCTCAGCTGCACATGCTCTATTCTGGACACTGCCCCTGTTTGAGTGCTGATGCCATGTGCCCCTCACTTGTGCTGCCTCGGCTGTACCTGCTCTATTATGGCCACTGGCCCTGCTTGAGTGCTGATGCCATGTGCCCCTCACTTGTGCTGCCTCAGATGTACCTGCTCTGCTCTGTTCTGGCCACTGGCCCTGTTAGTAATGTGATGCAATGTGCCCCTCACTTGTGCTGCCTCAGATGTACCTGCTCTGTTCTGGCCACTGGCCCTGTTAGTAATGTGATGTCATGTGCCCCTCACTGGTGCTGCCTCAGCTGTACCTGCTCTGTTCTGTACCATGAACTGTTGATGCACTTTGCTCCTCACATGTACTGCCTCAGTTGTGCCTGCTCTGTTGTGGACACTGCCCTGTTGCTGTTCTGCTGCTGCATTGTGCCCTTCCATGTGCTGCCTCAGCTGTACCTGCTCTGTTCTGGCCACTGGCCCTGTTAGTAATGTGATGCAATGTGCCCCTCACTTGTGCTACCTCAGATGTACCTGCTCTGTTCTGGCCACTGGCCCTGTTAGTAATGTGATGCCATGTTCCCCTCACTTGTGCTGCCTCAGCTGTACCTGCTCTATTCTGGTCGCTGGCCCTGTTTGAGTTCTGATGCCATGTGCCCCTCACTTGTGCTGCCTCAGATGTACCTTCTCTGTTCTGTACCATGGACTGTTGATGCACTTTGCCCCTCACATGTGCTGCCTCAGTTGTGCCTGCTCTGTTGTGGACACTGCCCTGTTGCTGTTCTGCTGCTGCATTGTGCCCTCCCATGTGCTGCCTCAGATGGACCTGCTCTGTTCTGTACCATGGACTGTTGATGCTCTTTGCCCCTCTCATGTGCTGCCTCAGATGTACCTGCTCTATTCTGGCCACTGGCCCTGTTTGAGTTCTGATGCCATGTGCCCCTCACTTGTGCTGCCTCAGATGTACCTGCTCTGTTCTGTACCATGGACTGCTGCTGTTCTGCTGCTGCATTGTGCCCTCCCATGTGCTGCCTCAGATGTACCTGCTCTGTTCTGGCCACTGGCCCTGTTAGTAATGTGATGCCATGTGCCCCTCACTTGTGCTGCCTCAGCTGTACCTGCTCTGTTCTGGCCACTGGCTCTATGGTAACTGTGCTGCTTCTTGCCCCTTGGTTGTGCAGCTTCTCATGGACATTCTCTGCACTCTCTCATTGCCCTACCTGGAATTGTGTTGCTTCTTGCCCCTTGGTTGTGCAGCTTCTCATGGACATGCTCTGCACTCTCTCATTGCCCTGCCTGGAACTGTGCTGCTTGTTGCCCCTTGGTTGTGCAGCTTCTCATGGACATGCTCTGCACTCTCTCATTGGCCTGCCTGGAACTGTGCTGTGTGTTGCCCCTTGGTTGTGCAGCTTCTCATGGACATGCTCTGCTCTCTCTCATTGGCCTGCCTGGAACTGTGCTGCTTCTAGCCCCTTGGTTGTGCTGCTTCGTGCTCTGCAATGTGTACTGGCCACTGGGCTGGCTCCTGGGTACATTAGAGTGCTATCTTTGTGATGTTTAATAAAGGCAGTTACTCATGTTGTGTACTTTGTCAGTGTCCGTGCTTGTTGTGTACTTGCATTGTGGATTTCTTGTGTTTACAACATGCCCTGTCTACCACGGATTAGTTCACAATGGTGACGTACCTGACAACTAGTGAGGCGAGTTTTGATCATGCCCCCTGCACCGCTCAATATACATATATTACTGGTCCGGCCCAGCAAGAGTAAGGGAGTGATACCTCTGCCATTGATGGGAGGGTGGCAATGAACGCACATTTACTTACAGGAAGGCCTCTCAGGCACCCACTGGGCCGCTGGCGGTCATTTTCAAATGCAGGGACCTCCCAGATCGGTCCACCACGGCTGCCCACAACAGCAGCCCTCAGCTGGAACTGGATACCGGCCCCTCGGGCAGTGCCCTAGTGCCCCTGTTGCTAATCCCACGCTGCTGGTGTGAACAGGTAATAGTGTTCAAGTATGCTGTGGCGTGGTATGTGGTTATTGCATACTTGCGTACCTGCGGCGGCGTCCACGACGGTGCATGACTTGCTGGAAGTGAAGTACGAACAGGGCCAGGAAGGCGTGTAGGGCTGGGTCCATGGCGGTCGGGTCCGTGCGGTGGGTCTCGAGGCACTGCTTTCTCTCTCCGTTGTGGTGCTTCCGCCGTCTATGAGATGGTGGTTTTTCCGCTGCAGTGTTGTTGTTTGTTTGCGACTAAGTAATATTGCGGACGGTCGGGATGTCATTCTGCACGGCGGTGAGGCTGGATTGGCTCCGTCCGCCGTGGTGTCTGGTGTGTTCCCGCGGCGGTTCACGTTTTTCTGCGGCGGACGGTAAATGTGCCCAGTTCGCCTTCCTAATACGGCGGACAGAAGGCCCGCTGCTGGCGGACAGTGAGGTGCATTTTCCGCCGCCTCCAGCACTGCGGTCATGCATCCGTCCGCCATCCTAATGGACCTCATGGTTAGGATCCTTAATACGGACCCAGTCACCTACATATAGTTTGTTTTCTACAGGTTTGACCCTGTGCAATGTATCATAGTTATGTTTCATTTTATTTTGGAATTCCTCAACTTTGGGTCTCGCAACCTTGTCCATATTTAACATATGATCACTTTTATGTTGACACTCTCTTAACCAAGCAGGACATAGTCTTGAGGCAGGCGGTCGTCCTCGTAGAACCTCAAATGACAAAATACCAGAAACAACATTTGGACAACATCTATGGGACCACAACATTTCTTCAACAGATTTACAAATATCAAATTTGTTTTGGATTCCCCATTGAATGCACTCAACTAATGTGCGATTCATTTTTTCTACAAGGCCATTGGCCTGAGGATGATATAAAGCTACACACTTGTGTTTGATCGCATTGTTGTCAAGAAAACTCTTCATTTTTTTTTACACAAATTGGACACCATTGTCAAATTCAATTTCTTTTGGAAATCCTTCTCTTAAAAACAAATCTTTCAAAAATGTGATGACACTTGAAGTTTTGGGTTCTTCTACAAACTTTACCTCCCACCATTTGCTATAATAGTCAACAACTACAATAGCAAACCTTAGTTTCCTTGGGAGAGTGCCAAAAGGGCCAATAAAGTCTATAGCCAGCTTGGATCAAACAGAGCTTGGTAACTCAACAGGCTGTAGAATACACATATAACATTCTGGATTCCTATGACCAGGAATCATGATGTAATGAAATGAGATCACCACACCTTCATTGCTCTTCCTAGATCACACCCGCTTTAAGAAACGCTGTTTCACATTTCAATCGCTAATCTGTCGGTTATAGGAGAACAGTCTATAAGAAGTGACACCTGACAAGAACTAACAAATGCTGTATAGTAATATGAACAAATGCAATTGGATATAGCCTTTTAAATGGGGCATCCAGTGGAAATACAAACAAAAAAATCTATTTCTCTCTCTCAATTACTTTGTTATAAGCAATCACCACCAATAAAGACTTTTGAATGTCCTTTTGACGATGACTAAGTGGACTTTGGGACCCATAATGACATAATTTACTAGATACTAAATGGCCCTTTTAAAGCTATGTTGTAAGCGAAGAGGGGGTTTGGAGTCCAGGACCAACCCCTTAAAAATGTCTTTAAGGATCCTGTTAGAAGCAAAAAAAATTGGACAGAAATAGGTATCAGTTTCAGATTGACTTGCAGTTCGTCTGTGAGTCGTATGTTTATGTTCGCCCCAACCAACCTGCACTTACCGAGAACCCACCTGTACCTGCCTGCACACCTGGGTCGAAAATGACCCACGCGCAGCGGTATCAGCCCCACCTGCAGCAGTACCGGCCCCACCTGCAGCAGTACCGGCCCCCACCTGCAGCAGTACAAGCCCCCACCTGCAGCAGTACCGGCCCCCACCTGCACCAGTACTGGCCCCACCTGCCCCAGTACCAGTCCCCACCTGCACCAGTACCGGCCCCCACCTGCAGCATACCGGCCCCCACCTGCACCAGTACCGGCCCCCACCTGCACCAGTACTGGCCCCACCTGTGTAACCAGGACTAACCTGTGTGGAGTCTACAAACCCCGCTACCAAGGCCACCCGGAGCTGTTCGACCCACGCCGTCTCTGTACTGATTCCCCCATCAAATCCTGTGTCAGTGCCTTCACGGCCATGACAACCACCCCACCCACACCCCACTTCCACGACTTTTCAACAAGTGTCGGGTTTGCATCCAAGCCCCGGCTCTTCACCCCTCCCTGCCTGCAGGTAACACGCTGCAGAGACTTGTATTGCGCTGCGTTGAGATGAGTGCAGACTCGCAGCGCAGAGGACCCCGACCCAAAATATACAGATTTGGAGGGTCATTACAAGGGAATCTACAGAGAGCGGCCCTATGGACGGGGGGTAAACAAGGGGGCGCTGAGCCGCTGGCACAGCTGTTCCCCGCAAGCCCCGCCCCACGTGATGAATTAAAAGTCAGTCATTTCCCACGGCGTCTGTGTCAAATTTTTCAGAGAAGATGTGCAGGATTTGTGTCCCCGACTCCCATGACGGCACTTACAACAAAAAACAAAAGCGTCGGGGAAAGCGTTCGCTTTCACTTCCACTTGAAAAACAAAGAAGCCCACAAATGGTGAGCACGCGCGCGCCACTGCGAGCCATGTGCTTTCAATTATTGTGCCCGTGTCTGGGCACGATAATTGAAACCACATGGCCTATTGATGTCTATTACATGCACCAACGCGTAATAGGCACTAATAGGCCATGGGCGGAGCAATGCGCCCGCCTTGGGCCAATTGCGTGCAGTCTTTTATAAAAAGACGCACGCAAAGGCCAATAGGGTAGCACAAAAGGAAAAGCCCACGCTCTAGCGTGTGCGATTCCTAGGTCAGCTACCCAAACCCTGTTTTTCCCTTACTAAATGTCTCGCACTGTGCGAGCAGTGCTGCTTACTGCAACACTAGGCGCAAGACATAAAAATATATAAGGGTGCAATGAGAGGAAAAAACATCATCTTGTTGAACAGGCTGTACATATGAAAAATTTGGAGCAGGACAAATCATGCCTATATTTCGTATCAGGTCAAATAGCTTGGAGGCTGTTGTCAGAGACGTTTTGAGGCATGGGCAAAGTGGGATCCGGCCCAGTGCCCCAGCCTTTCAGGGGACCCCCTTATAGAGGCAGCTATGTTTTGCAGAGAGTCTTGCCCTTAAGACCTTTAATTTTCTTTAAACAGATTGATTTAAATAGAGTTCTTCTATCATTTATTTTTAATGTTTGAAAGTCTATTACAGACATTTTTTCAGACAAAATGTGTTTATGTTTCATGCAACATCCATCATAAAAAATGTATTTTAGATCAATACAGGACCTCTTATATGAGAAATGGGAGAGTGTGACAGAGATTATTTGCAGTGATATTGTTGAGCTGCTGCTGTGTTACAATAACGAAAACACAATTCACTATCCCTGAATTTCAGATGTAGACACATTAAGAATTTTACCGAAGAGGGCATGAAAGAGCTGAAACTGAATCCTAAAATCGAAGTTCCGAACATAAGCCCCTAAATGCATTTGGCCCAGGACCCCCAACATCTTTCAAACATCCATGACTGCTGGGCTGCAAACCACAAGAATACACGAGTGAGTTAGAGGTGACTGTGGTTCTAACTATACATCCTCTGTGAAAAATATATTCAAACCCACTAAGAAGTAGTGAACCAGCCTAGAGAGCAAGACCATGCTATCCAACAAACAAGGAAACTAAGATTCTGGTAGGGTGTAAAACCCTCACCCACTACTGATGGCGTACTTTATCAGAGGCTTCCTTCCTGCACTGAAAAAGGGGTGGTGCAAATTAGGTGCAGAAGCAAATGTCTTCCCTTGATGAAGGTGTGACTATTGGAAGGTCTTACCTACACCTCTCAATGGGTAAGTTGGCCAATAATTTAGGGCCATATGTGTGTCGTTTTTTTTGGTCGCAAATAGCCCAATTTTCAGAATCGGCCTGTTTGCAACCAAACAAAAAGCATTTTCCAATGAACAACACCCTATTTTGTGATTTGGTAACCTATTAACAAATCACAAAATGGGTTTACGAGTCCGTATTTGGAAGAGGCATGTTAAGGACATCCCTTCCTAATGGCGACTCACAGTGGAATGTATGAATGTTTTGAGACTGAAATGTGGTTGCAAAACATTCACTTTTTAACACCAATTTCAATTTGGTGCTAACACATTCGCAAAGGGGATGTGGTCCCCAAGGGACCCCTTCCCTTAAGAGCAGGCAGTGGTCCCACAGACCCATGCCTACTGTTAAAAAATTAAACTGAAGCATTTAATCTATCTTTTTGAAACACATCCCATTTTCTTTTAAGTAAAAGGGGCTGCATTTATTTAAAAAAAAAAGTTTATTTATTTAAAAGCAAAAGCAGACATGGTGGTCTGCTGTCCCCAGCAGGCCACCATCCCTGTGTTTTTTAGCGATTTCCAATGGGTCGCACATTTTGTGACCTACCTCATGAATATTAATGAGGTAGGTCATTTGCAACCCACTGGGAATTGCAAACAGTGTTAAACACACTGTTGTACGTACCTGCTTGCAATTTCCTGATAGCGAATCACAAACATTCCTTATTAGGAAATTGCAAATCCAAAGCTACGCACAAGTGGCCCTTAGAATACTGTAATATTGATAATAATAATAACGGTGAGTATTATTTTTTTACCATTGCTTCTTTCCCTATACTTCATTATCCCAAGTAAAATAGGATCAACAGGTATCCCAGTAATGATGAAGACGCTTGACCCAAGAAAAAAAGTTGACATGACACTCAGTGATGTGGGAATGATTGTGATTCCAATCATTATAAGTTGCTCTTACATTTCTAAGTGACTCTCATCAATAAATAACAGTAAGTCGATCATTAGATGATGTTATCACTTTGTTCATGGTAAAAAAGGGGCTTCCATCATATTACAACAAGTGGTAGAACCCACAGTGGGATTCCTATAGACAGAGGGTGCAGGAGGGAACCGTATGATGAAGTATTCCCCCAATGGTGGGTAAGGTTTCCAGGTCCTAATATAAAGGTTGGGGCATATGTACAAGGAAATGGCGGTGCATAGTGTTAAGGAAACATTGCTGATGCCACGCTCTGCATTGCAAAAAGGCAGGGATGCACCGTATTCACAAGAATACTGTGCCCCCCTTTGTTTCCACTATAGATGGCGCTAAACTAGCTACCTAGCGCCAATGCAGGCACCTTTGCACCATAGTGCAGGGGTGTCTGTGTTGGTGGGAATGATTGTTTATGTGCAGGAAGTTTCCCCTTCCTGCATATAACCAATCCAGAATTGCGAATTGTAACTTGTATGTGTGCTGCATTGAGCAGCACACATACAAGCTGATATCATCAATTTTTTTAATGATTGTTTATGTGCAGGCAGGGACACCTTCATGCATTTTGCAGCACACATAGAAACAGCGAAAGCGAGGAGAAATATAGCATTTCTCTTCGTTTCACCATGTTAAGACCAAGTTTTCCCTGGTCTTAATTTTGGCGCTTCCTCTATTTAGGCCACCCTTGTAAATAGGGGACTGCATCAAAATCAATTGGTGTTGCGCCCACCACAACACCCATTACCCACCCCTTTCATGCTAAATGTAGTATGAAAGTGAGCCTTATTTACAAGGTGGTGTTAAGCCACACTAAGTGTCGTGTAAATTTGGCGAAGCCCTTATCGCCACAGGCACATCATAAAAAGTGACATTTCTGTGATGATAGGGGCTTGGAAATATGACTCTAGTTTCCCTATTTGATGTGCTGCAAAGCCATGTTTCAGCTATAGAAATATAACTTCACTATTATTGTGGATCCAAGGTTTTGAAAATGTGATTAACTCCCAAATTATAGCTTGACTGAAATTTGCCGTGCCTAGTTAATATCCCTAACCAGATCTGAGCTATCTATTTAAGTTTCAGGAATTTGAGATATAATTTTTTTTCTGTGTCTAATTCAGCTGAATTGGCTCAATGAAATCCATGTGTGTGTGTCCTCTGACCTAGCTGACAAAGGACATTCAATAGGGAAACCCGCTTTATCTCGGTGATGTGCACACCTCTCCATTCTCATATAGGGCAGTTACTCACAATATACAATCACCTTAGTGTAGGAATTTTAAAGACACTTCTTTAATCTGCTTCCTCTGTCCAGAAGAATGATTGCATCAAAAAATACATTGAGTCATATCGATTTTAAACTAATGCATTTAATAGCAAAGATACGTCAAAGCACAACAAAGCAAGTGACTTGCGTCTTTCACAAGGATGAACTATAGATATAATAATGTGGAGCGATATGTACACTTTTGCTTAGGTCGTTTGGCAGTGAAGTTTGAAATTGAAGAGTGGGAAATGCTTGAAACAACCGCTATTTAAGGCAATTAAATGAAATTCCTCCCATTCCACTGTCCAATTTATAATTGGAGTTAAGGACACTCCTAAGAGGCACAATTAAGTGGATAAATCCATGCATTCATAATGTGTACATTCATTCCTTGACAAGGCAGTCAGTACTTTTGTCCTATAACATGGCTACATTAAATCATAGGTATTGTTTAGCTTCATCCTTGCTGCCTGTTTTTTTCCATTTCCTTTTAAAAAGGTGAACAGAATATTCAGATAATGTACTTCACAACTACAGGAAGAATTCCCTTGTACCCAATCTTGAGCTTCCTGGCGTTTTCAGACACATTTCTTTGCATTCCACAGTAAATGTGGGACAGCAGCGTGGCTAATGCTTTGCACTAGCTAAACTTAATTTGTAAAAATGGAAGAAATGTGCAGCAGCCATGTAAGCACGTGTTTCTACCATTCTCACAGAGGGCATGGGGCACATGACAATGCAGAACATTATGTTAGGCTATTTAAACAACTGTTCTGCTTGAATTTCCATATTTGAGTGTTAGGACTCTAAACAAAAGTGTAATATCAGACTTGCAGATTACTATAATGCAATTACCAGTTCTGGGCGTGCACCCTAGATTTTGACTGTCGCTCAAAATGACCGAAAAGACAAACCTCTTACAGCTTGAACACCTTATTTTGTCACCAAATTGGACACGTAAAACGCAGCTCTCAGTTTAAGTCTCTCAGGGTTATCCAATGATTACTGGGTAGCATATCTGTTAGGTACTGCCATTTGTGGCAGGTTTCCAGAACACGGGGCAGTAATAAGCTCTAGGTGGGCAGCCAAGACTCCTTTTACTATAGTTAATTCTCCTAGGGTAGCAAGGTCGACCAGTCGAGGCTTACTCAAGGAAATAGCTCTAGGTATACATATTAGATACATTGTGGCACAGTAATCAGACACCACAAAGTTCACATTCCAATTACCTCCATATATTTAAGATATCTTTCTATGCAGTAGTGAAAAAGGAGAAAAGTTAAGAAATGTTCATCAAGGAAAGCCAGAAGGCCCCACCACAATATTGGGTTAAGCTTTCTATTCTCAATTAGAAAAATACAAAAAATATGTCTATAAAAATAAATTCCATTTAACATGTTACCTTACGTATGAAAGAAAAACATGCAAGTGAGTTGAGCAGTAATAGGGAGTTTATCCAAAGTCAAGTGGCTGAATACCAATCCTCTACGCAAGAGTTGGAAAAACCATGGGGCTGGTTCACAAGGGCAATCTGAGACAAAAGTCTAACTTTATGACTTTTGTTATTCACACATGTCATTCACTAGTCATATCATTACGTCCGCAGTATGACCGGAATCTACTCACCCAGGCCGTACTCTCCAGCTCGGGCCAGGTGAAGTGTAATCAATGGTCCGGAATACAATTTTTTACAAAAAGGAACATTAGGAACGTGTGATGAATGGTAGAGGAGGTCATTAACATCAGTTTGGGCAGAGAAAAGGGTGTGGATGAACACTACATCATATCCCAGGACAGGTTTTCTCCTTTGCATCATGGTACATGCAATCCACGATTTGTGCTCCCCTCAGTAAACATATTGGGGGGATCGCAAATTGTGGACTGCATGTACCATGTATACAGAGGGGAGCCCCAATCATGGAGGGTGTGACAGAGATTATTTGCAGAAATATTATTGAGCTGCTTTTACAATACTGAAAACACACATCATTATCCCTGAATATCAGATATACACAAATTTTGAATGTGACCAAAGAGGGCATGAAAGAGCTGACACTGTATCATAAAATCAAAGTTCTGAACAGGGGCCACTAAATACTTTGTCTTAGGGCCCCAAAAAACTTTAAAACATCCCTGACCTTGTGGGTACATCATGACTCTCCAGCATTCAGCATGCCTCTTATGAATGTGATCAGTTTACCCATTAGTGTTATGAGTGGGTATGTCCTCTCTCCACCAATTCACCTATGGACTGCAGTGCCAGAATCCAAAGACTCTAGGACCATTGTGGTTCCCGTGATCTCTTTGAAGTGTTGTATTATTGTTTTCAAACATGCTTGGATGTGGCTACATTGCCATCACCTTTGTGAAATTCTGCCATGCTCGTTGTATCTTAATCAACCGTATTTTAAGGTGGCAATCATAGCCCAAATGTCCCAGGTGTAAAATATCACCTTATAAGGACTTCGTACAAGTCAAAATATTTAGTATTATAGATGGGTAACAGTGAATTGCAGGGAGTTTTTGTAACATCCAACAGACAACGAGATCAATGCTTGAGCTCTCTATGATGTCACTCAGAAACCTAGGTGAAAAACATCCCTGTAATTCACTTTTTAATCATGTATAATTTCATGATATGAATGTCCCCCAAAATCATCTGCCCCTGCTTTCAACTGCTACGCAGTGACAGAGGAGTAATGAAGAAGTCATATGTAACATGGCCTCCGTTATGTATCTCTTCCCCAAGCTAAAAAACAAATCTTACCTGCCATCCTTTACCAACTTGCTTGCAGGATTGCACTGACAGGCTCTGAGAGAGCCCTGCCACCTGGCCTAGAAGGCCTTCATGACATTGCAACAGTGGGTAATCAGGTTTGTTATTATCAACTGTTGCTATGTCATAATAATGAGTTATGTCATTTAGAAACTGTAATAAATTATAGAGGCTCTCCATGACATACATAACATATAGAATTATACATTTGTGACAGTGAATTACAGGGATGTCTTTCACTGAGGGGTTCTGAGTGACATCAAATAAACAACAAGAGCGAAACTCGAGTTTTCTTTAATGTCACTCAGAATCCCAATGCCTATTACATCACACATGACAACACTGATGACATCAAAACTGACAAGAGTGATGGCATCACTCATGACTTACCAGTGACATCACTGAGGACATTGCTACTTCCTGCTGACCCCACATGAATGACTTGCGAAGTAATGTTTGATGACCCCTTACTGGGGCAAAACCTGTCCTGGATTGCTTGCTTTGCTGTTTAGGAAGAACCTGGCCTGGCAGGCTGGGCTCAATTGTTCCTATTGGAGCAGAGTCAATAACTTATTTGCATATAGCTGGCTCCATTCTGAGGTGGCATGGTGTGCAAAATAATGATGGACTGGGAAATGGTCCGAGTATTCGCCAGTGGGTGAAATTAATTCAAGCTTGTTATCCATCACTTTTTTTATAAACTTTAACGTGGAGTAATACCACCAAAGAAAATTAGTGGCAACTCAAACCGAAGCTTGCTTTGGTCAGTGCCAGACTAGTGGCCTCAACACTGAGGTTTTAATAATCAATAAGTTGCAACTAGCATTTAAACTTTACCTCAAAGACGCATGGCCCAGTAGTTGCCTCAAGAGGTATGTCAGGTTCTTACTTGGTACCTCACCTAGTGAAAGTGTACACCACAAAGTGGCACCATGACCCTAAGAGAGATTGTGTTTGGAATTGTGCTTTTGATGGAGCAGAGACCGTCATGCAGTTATGTTGTTTTGTTCAAAATCACAAACCATAAGGAAGAAGAGGCCTTGAATTCCACAGATGCCATGGCCTTTTTTCGATAGAACCGATCTACCAAAAATATATCAAGTTGTGGCGTGGTATAATTGGGCGGCGTAGAAGTCTACTAGGGAGCTCTAGTAATGGAGCATGTTTTAAGATATTTTATTATTAATCGCTTTTTAATCATGTGATACTAATAGTTTAACTGCTATTTTATGGGCACTGTTAACATTTTTATGTATACTTATTTAGTATCGTTTTATATTTTATGACTTCTGTGAACCAATAAAGACTGAAACTGTAATAAATGGCTAGTTACTAAAAATAAGCCGTACCTACTACCTGTACAATAAAATTGATATGGTATTAAAAGCAAACAGCAGGTAAAGATGATCTAAAGAGAAAAAATGGATAAAGGGAGTGTTGGAAATGGCCCTTTTTGCAGGGTTATCCCCAAACCTTTTGATTCTTTCTTATATTTTTTCCTGACCTGCTGTTGTTGGTTTAAGGACTCTGGGCACTTTACCAATGCTATTCAGTGCTAAAGTGCATATGCTCTCTGTGAAATTTGTATTATGGATTTGTGTTTCCATTATTGGCATATTTGATTTACTGTTAAGCCCCTAGTGAAATGCACTGAATGTGCCAGGGCCTGTAAATCAAATGCTACCAGTGGGCCTGCAGCACTGATTGTGGCACCCACATGAGTAGCCCTAAAAAGGTAACTCTGACCTGCCACTGCAGAGTTTGCGCGCAGTTTGTAACTGCCATGTCGCGCTGGCAAGGGCACCCACTTGCCAGGCCCTAATCTTCCCTTTTCTTACATATTAGTCACCCCTAAGGTAGGCCTAAAGTCCCCCTGTGCGCAGTGTGCTGTGTATTTTATAGGTAGGACATGAACTTGTGTGTGTGGTATGTCCTGGAAGTGAATTACAGTGCATTTTGTTTTACACTATGGAAAGGCTATCGGTCTCATAGGGTAGAATGGGAATTTATTTATAGCATCTTATAAATATAACTTGCCAGTGGGACAAGATAGGAAGATACAGTTTAGAATTCCTGAACTCAGAATATAAAGATGCATCTTTTAGTAAAGATGATTTTTATATTCTGTGTTTGACAATACCACTTTTAGAAAGTAGGTATTTTTTTACTTAGCCATTCTATGTACCTCTGCTTGTTTGTGAATTGACTGTCTGGCTTTGAAATGACAGGGGCTGGGGATGTGCAGTGGCTCCAGAGAGTCTGGATAAGTCAGGGCTGGGCTGAATAGACCTGGGCTTCATTTAGAGTAGTGAGAAGAGTTTTCAATAGCACCTGAATAGGCCCAGTCTGCATTTAAAGTGGTGGGAGGAGATTTCCCTTGTACCTGAGTTGGCCTTATCTGTCTTCGACAATGCTGTCTCCGCTTCCTGCTGGGAAACTGGGCCAGAGAGGACCAAACTGGTTTAGTCGAAGCACAGACAATCGCTGCCTGAGAGGACAAAGGAATTTGGCCGAAAGGAAAACATGGCGGCCGGTTGAAATGCGGAGGGCTTATGGAGTGATTTAGCAATGACCCGGTAGTGTAATTTAGCTTTCAAGTCAAGCTTATTGTGAATATTCTCGGACGGAGCTGTTTCTTTTTTTTAGTCCAGGGTGCCGATCTGCCTCGAGGCTGGTTAAAGGGAAAAAAAGGAAGAAGTTCAGGGACTGAAGCTTACCTCAAGCCATCCCGCAGGCTGCAGGCTGTACTGTGCCTTGTGCTTCGTGGCTTGTGGCATGTAGCGGGGTGGAGGTGTCCGGACTCTATGAGTGGGTATCCTGCTGGGCTCAGGCGGCCAGAGAGCTCGGCAGGAGCAGGAGGGCTGCGGCTCAGCGCTCCATCAGAGGAAGTGGCAGAGGCAGCACAAGCACGGCACTGGAGAGTGCTCCACGCGACTGTGGAGCAGACAGCTGGCCAGCACTGGAGGAGCAGAGGTGTCTGGAGTTGGCAGAGCCCCCTAAAATTGGGGAGTCTGCCAGTTGCTGGGTACAGGCGGCACAGGAAGAACAGGAGGTAGGGCAGTCTTCTTTTGGGGTGAAAACAATAAAATCAATAACAACTGCAAAAACCGGGAAAACTTGGAAAACCCCTTGAGGGGAGGACTGCCGGGGGTGTTTTGGAAGGGAAATCGTGTGATTGTATTGTCGACAGGGAAGGGGCTCTTCTCCCGGTAAATCAGAAAAGCGCCTATCTGAGCTTACAATCTAGGGGTGACGTTAGAGCAGCTGAGCTAGGAGAGTCAAAGGAAAAAACTGTCCTGGCTGGTGGTTATAATTTAAGAAGTTTGGAGGCTAGGAAAAACGGGAAGAGCACTCTGCTTAGAACCCACAAGAATATCTGTAGGACGGAGCCTAGCTTATCTTTAAAAGTAGAGGAAAGTGAGTGGGTGACCCCGAAAAGGAGAAGGTCAATGGGGAAAAAGAGGGAGTTGCAGGTCTCTAATCTGAAAATTACACCCTCACTAGGAACCTTTTTTAAAGTGGTACCTAAGACTCTGGAAAAAAAAAACTACCTTGGCTTCGGGGCATCGAAGCATTTTGAGCCCTAACAAATATCAGGTGTTAGCGGAATCCTATGAGGCTGAAAATTTGCCCCACTCAGCGCCCCCAAAAAAACAAACAGCAGAGCTGGAAGACGGAGGATTGCTTTCCCCTTCAGACATTATGGATGCACAGGCTCTCAATACAGAAATAATGAATGATAAAGCTCAACTGGAGGCTCAGGATGGTGCAGTGAGGAAGAGCCCGGCGTTAGACACTTGCCATACCCAGATGCGGCAGAAGCCCCAAAGAACTGCCACAAGCCCTGTCGGTTTCTGATATTATTAATCTGCTAACCATGGAAGTTAGGAATAGATTTGAAATCTCCTCAACTAATCAAAACGAGATTAGAGCTTCCTGTGATAGTCTGGAGAAAAAACTGGATGACATCGCAGTTAGGACATCACAGTTAGGACATCGCAGCTAGAAAGCTCAGTTAGAGATCTAACAGAACAGACCGAGGCCAACTCAAAGGAGATCATGGACTTAAAAGGGAATGAGGTTATATTGAGGGAAAAGCAGGAATCTATGGAGAATAATCAGAGGAGAAACAATCTCTGCATTCTAAAAGTCCCGGATGGATCAGAGGGCGAGGATATCAAGACCATTGTGGCGCGGTTGAGTAAATTGGGAGTGCATATGGAATGCTCTGAAGAAGATCTGGTAAAGGACACACAGAGGGATCACAGGGACCCCTTCCGGTTAAATCCAAAGAAGCCAAATCCGAGGAGAATCCTGGTTAATTTTCTGACTTACAACATAAAGGAAGAGATATTATCAAGAGCTTTAAAACAAAAAAAACTCTCGGTAAACGGAATCAATTTTAATATTAGATCGGATGTCTCCCAAATTACAGCCAACAAGCAATGGGAATTTGGTAACCTGATTGAACCTTTCAGAAAATGTGGGGCGACGGCTCAGTTAAGATTCCCTGCTAGTCTGAAGGTGATGCATAATAATAAAATGCAGACCTTTCGGAAAGTAGATGAAGCAGGAGATTTCCTCAGATCCTTATCTGGCACTATTGTAAAGTAGGAAGCTGAGGATGGTTTCTCTCAGGGTTTTCCTTTCTGATTTCACCTCTGATTTCTCCTACAAAGTAATTTTCCCTATATCCCGATATATATAGGATGTTACGTACTGTATATCCCTTCAGTCCTACTCTGTCATATATTTTTTTTGCTCACATTTATTTTACTTAATTCCGATTAAGAGAGCACTTTTTTCACAATTTTTTTTAGTTATTGTAGCAGTAACCCTCCAACCTTGGGAACTCTCCATAAGGCTTAGGCTAGGCTTAGGCTATGAGGGAGAGTAAGGAGGGTTTTCCAAGGGAGAGGGAGGGAAGGGCACGTGTAAAGGCACTGGTGGGGGAGCATGGGCAAAAAATACCCAAAAATATTTGTCCTCTTTTAATGTCTAGGAACGCCCATTGTAAGGCTTGGGAGCAAGCTAGGAATACAAATGAGTATCAGTTGGGAGGCCCAGATGGATTTTTTTTTATCTTGGAAGGTTAATGGCCTTAGGGTGAGGCAAAGGAGGGAAAAGATTTTGCAATATAAAAGGGATGCCCCTGCCCAAATTATATTTCTCCAAAAGATGCATTTAATGAGTGAAGAAACTAGAAGATGGCTGCTGAAAGTAATATTCACGGACCATCACACTATAAGAGGAGTGGCGATTCTTGTAAAATCTAATCTGCAAATAATCATTGAGGATTGTAGAACAGATAAGCTAGGCAGATGGGTAATAGCAAAACTGAGATGTTATAATCAGAACTAGACGTTGGTAAACTATTACGGCCTAAACTTAGATAATCCTACCCTATTTAGAAATGTACTCTTGGAACTGCTGGACTTCCCAGACCCTATTATAATGGCTGGTGATTTCAATGTGGTTCTAGATGACAGGTTAGATCGATCCACTAAAAGTAGGGCAACTGCTCATAATAAATCACACTCTCTAATTGTAAATTCAATAAAGAATTTAGGTTTGTGGGACATCTGGCGGGAAAGGCAGGAGTCCCTAAAAATCTTTAGGTTCAACAATAAAAAATATGGTCACCAGTCACGAATAGATTATTTTTTGATTGATCAAGCTATAAAAGGCCATGTTAAGTATACTAGTCATGTGGGATCTCATTTGTCAGGTCACTCCGCCATCTCTCTATGTTTGGCTCCCCCAAACACGGTGCACCAAAGAAGGTGGACCTTTGACCAAACCTTTTTGGCGATGAGGCGACAATGGAAAAATTAGGGGTAGAATCTCTATGGTTTTTCTAGCAGAACTTGGGGGCATATTAGCAAGAACCTCGTTAAAATTATCGCTGTTTTAACGTCAGGAAACTGACGGTAAAACAGCGATAATGAGCTTGCTTATATGCGTTATAGAATTCCAATAGAAGGCCAGGTTAGATGTCCTGCACATCTAACCTGGGCTTCTATTTGAATTCTATAACGCATATTAGCAAGCCCATTATCGCTGTTTTAGCAGCAGTTTCCTGCTGCTAAAACTGCAATAATTTTAATGAGGTTCTTGCTAATATGCCCCCAAGATATTGCCCCGTCAGGAATAGTGTGGTATTCTATTAAGTCCTTTTTAAGAGGGAGGATGACATCTCTCCAGTTCCATAAAACTAATCAACGGAAGACTTAAATTCTTACCATTGAAGATCAGATCAAGCTGGTAGAACATAAGATTCAGGATAAAGAATTAATGCAGGAGTCCGGGTTTGCTGTAATCGAGGTCCTTAAAGTTGAGTTAGCAGGCATTTTGGAAAGAAGGGTGCAGAAGAGATGGCAAGCGAGCAGATTGGCCCACTTTACCTATGGAGAAGGTTGTGTCAAGCTACTCGCTTGGAAGATGAATAAATGATCAAGTAAAAATCTTTATTAAAGAAGTAAAGTTGGATGGGTCAGCACACCTAGCTAGGCCAAGGGAAGATATAGAAGAGGCTCTGATCAATCATTTCGGGGAAGGTACTCGGAAAATCTAGTTACGCAGGGAGAGATAGTGTCCGAGGGGTTGGGTCAGGAAGTTCCCCATAAGCTGTCTGAATCCCAAAGGGGAGAGGTGAATAGGTCAATTCTGGACTTGGAGATTAGAAATGTCATTAAAGCCGGGAAAGCGAAAAAGGCAACAGGACCAGATGGTATCCCGGTAGAGATATACAAAAAACTGGAGAAATTTCTTGTCCCAGTATTGGTTAGATTGTTTACTGAGATTTTTGAAGGGGGTAAGGAGATCCCTGAATCTTGGAATGATGCCACTATCACTCTGATCCTCAAGGTAGATAAACCACCTAACCGCTGTGACTCTTACAAGCCTAACTCAGAATATAAGATCTTTACGAAGTTGTTAGCAGATAGGCTGAGTGGAGTACTAGACGAATTGCTACATGAGGATCAGAAGGGCTTTGTGCGTGGCAGAGGCATCAAGGAATTAACCTATAACTCAATTGGTGCTGCAGACGTAGCAACTACTTTCAAAATACCACTAGCAAATATTGCGGTAGATGCGACTAAAGCATTTGATCGGGTTAATTGGTCTTATCTGCTGGAAATTTTACAGCTTTTTAATTTGGGGGGAAACTTCTGCAGGGCAATAGCTCTTTTATATAAAAATTCGACTGCCAGGGTTTTGGTGAATGGTAACATCTCTAATAGTTTAAACATCCACAGGGGAACCAGGCAGGGGTGCCCATTGTCTCAGAAACAACAAAGGAGGACCCGAGGGTAAATTTAACGACCCACTAGATACGTACCCCCATGTATTGAACTCATCACACAAAAGGTATCTACGGGTCAAGACAAAAAGTGACTATCAGCTGAACAAAATCCGGACCACGATATGACAAACATGAATGTAATCAGTAAATCATTAAATCATTATTAGATGTAGCGGAAGAACCCAGAGCGAACACCCGTATGTGACAAGTATTAGGTGAACTCAGGCTCAAAAGCGTGGGTGAAAATTTCCCATCAGTAGCTGTTCTGTACCGCCCTTGACATCATATGGGTTCTCCTTGCCCACGAGACAGAGTTCACAGCCTATGCATGTTTTCTAGACTGTGATTTTGCCATAGAGTAATTGTTTAGGTGAATGGTGCAGAACCTTAATAATAGTATCTACCAAATAAGCAGTGCAAGAAAGTGTAAGTGAATTTAAAATTGGGTAGAGCTATATAACTACCACTTTAATATTTTTATCAGCTCACCCAAATCTAAAAATTACTGTGTGCAGATACAGATTTAACAAAATATCTGTAAGCAATAACGGTCGACATGTTTCAGCATGGAGGGCTAGTGTGCCAATGCATTCCTCAGGACCAAATTGTTGCTACTGCTGTGTAACATGAAAAAAGAAATGAATATAAAATGATATCACCTGTTGTTTATGGCAATATACTCCACCACAAAACCATTAGTTGTGGGGATGGCGCTTCACCCCACCTGCCTGCAGCTCAGGTAAAGAGGAGCACCGCTCTGTCCGTCGGTGTTTCTAGACGTTCCTCTGCACTGTCTGGGGAGGCCTGAGGAATGCATTAGATTTGGGAGAGCTAAATATTAAAGTTGTAGTTTATATAGCTCTACCCAATTTTAAATTCACTTACACTTTTTTGCACTGCTTATTCGGTAGCTACTATTATTAAGGTTCTGCACCATTCACCTAAACAATTACTCTATGGCAAAATCACAGTCTAGAAAACATGCATAGGCTGTGAACTCTGACTCCTGGGCAAGGAGAACCCATATGATGTCAAGGGCGGTACAGAACAGCTACTGATGGGAAATTTTCACCCTCGCTTTTGAGCCTGAGTTCACTTAATACTTGTCACATACGGGTGTTCGCTTTGGGTTCTTCTGCTACATCTAATAATGATTTAATGATTTACTGATTACATTCATGTTTGTCATATCGTGATCCTGATTTTGTTCAGCTGATAGTCCCTTTTTGTCTTAACCCTTAGATACCTTTTGTGTGCCCATTGTCTCCCCTACTTTTTAATTTGTACATCGAGCCACTAGCCGAAAAGATAAGGCACCATTAGAGTATACAACCTTTTAGATTTCAGGGGTGGGAGAAAAAAGTAGAGCTCTATGCAGACCATCTAGTAGTTTATACCCGAGATCTTAATAAAGCACTGCCAATAATGTACGACCTGGCAGCCCAGTTTGGGAGGATTTCAGGGTATGAAAACAATTAAAACAAGACTGTTGTGATAAAGTGGAATATGGACTTGCAATTAAGCTGTGTAAAGAAAGAGATGAGATATCTAGGAATTCAAATTGTGCAGAAAATAGAACAAATCCCCGAAAAGAACTTCCAAAAGGTGAATAAGGCAGTAGGGAAACTTTTACTTAGCTGGTCTCACCTTCTTCTAACTATTAACGACAGAGTAAACCTTGTGAAAATGTCAATCTTCCAAAGTTTACATTTTTGTTTCAAAATATTCTATTGGCTTTTAAGGAAGTTTGGCTCCAAAAATCCCAATCCAAAATAACGAGTTTCACCTGGGCGTCGAAAGGTACAAGAATTGCCTGGAAAAAACTTAGACGGCAGTTTGATAAAGGAGGGCTAAGACTCCGGATTTGTGTTATTATGCCTGGATGTTTTTATTAAAAGGAGGAAAATGCTTATTAAGTAAGCCGGATAGCTCGGATATTGGGAGAAGGTTCAACGCCATGTTATCGGATGTACAAGGGGGCAAGCAAGAGTTCATAAATAAATATGGTCATCCTAGCTATTTTAAAAAAGTAAAGCTCAAGAATTTGAAAAGTTTTGCATTAACTTGGAATAAAATCAGGAGAGAGTCCGATATAAGCTATTACAGTGGTCTGGCCCCTGTTTAGGACTCTCCGGGCTCCCCGAAATGGTCAAAGGACTGCCTGGCTGGTCCCTTGCAAGAAGCCGGGATAAATAACTGGAGTCAATTGATGGTGGATGGGAGGAGGCCCAGGAGATAGCGGTTGGGCAACTATCAAAATTTAAATACCTGCAAATTATAAGTTGGAGCCTCACGGATGGGTTAGGTGCAGGACAATCTAATGTACTAGAATCCTTAATAAAATTGGAAGGATTCCGGGAAAAGAGGTGTCAAGGTGGTACTGGAGCTTAGTGGAGTGCCCAGATGAAGACGTTATTCTGCCAGCAACGCTTTGGGAAAAGAGCTTGCCGGGAAAGCAGTCCATAGACTTATGGCAAGTATCTTGTAACATGCTGTACTCCACGGTACATGCTGCAAATTTAAGGCGGAACCACCTTTTTTGTCTCCACAGAGTCTATTGGACGCCATATAAGCTGGCAAAATTTGCAAAAGGCGCTAAGCTGAGATGTCCTAATTGTGGGGAAGAGAAAAGTAACGACAAACATATGTTCTTGAATTGCCCAGTACTACAAGTTTTTTGGCAGGATGTGAGTAACATGATATTTTAGATTCTTGGAGAACTGATCCAGTTAAGCATTTCCCTTGTCTTTTTTGGGCTTCCAGTTAATTATGAAACACTATCGCAAAGCACAAGAAAATTAATTTTGTACTTAATATTGCTTGCCCGCAGAAAAATCTGTACATATTGGATTAAAGCTACGTCCCTGAATAAAGTAGAATGGGTAGCTTCTGTAAAGTATACAGTTAAGATAGACAGAGTGGTAACGCACAGGCGTAATGAGTTCTGGCTCCCCTTTGAAAATTGGATAACCCCTTTGTAATGTGTGAACAACTATTGTCCTATGATTAGGCTTCATACCATGTTTGCTTGACTACCCCGGTGGCAGCCTTGAGAGGGTCTGGTCGTTTGATGGGCTACCTTTGGGCGGAGTAATAGAAGCAAGGTACAGAGTGACCCCTCTTAGGTCTAAACACAAAGGGGCTTCGGAGGGTGCTATGTTCGTGGAGACCTCGGAGTTCCATTTCTTTACTCCTTTTGTGGACCTAGGCTGATGAGGACAAAACAAAAAGGGAATTTGGAGTATAAATATCGGGGCCCAGACCCAAGAACTTTAGAACCATTTTGGTACCAAGAAGACTGCCAAAAAGAAGAGCTGGAGAAGCTGTGAGGAGGAACTACCATTCTGCTGTGTGCTTTAGTGTGTTGCCCTGCAGTGGCTGCTTCTGTCTAGGGCAGTGAAAGGACTGGACTGAACTTTCTACAACTTCTTTTTTGTGAGTTTCTCCAAGGGCTTGATGTAGAGCTTGCTCCCTGTTCAAGAAGTCTCAGGAACAGCAAAGACTTCAAGTTCTTCTGCCATCAGCTCTGGAGACTGTTTGTTTTGTGCTGCAACAGAAGAAAAAGTAACACAATCCCGTCTATGATGCCACTGCTGACTCTGTGTTCTGAAGGCACGGCAGAGGGCACCACCGCACGCCGCACCGCAACTCTGGTCTTACTGACAATGCCACCTGATGCCCCCACCAAGCCACTGCTTGCACCCTGACCTGTGGGCAACGCACTCCGCACCGACTCGCTTCACGCCGTTGCCCTGGCATCCCCAAAGATGCCACTCCATGCCAACATCGATGCCGCTGCTTGCACCGTGGTTTGAGGGTACCGCTATTAAGTTATATGACGCACCAACCTCATCCCGCATAGCAGCCTTGGCCTACCGACGCCAGCACCATCGACTCCAGTTCACCCGCCGCCAACAGCACTTCAGCAACGATGATGCCGCTGCTTGCTTCCTGACTGGCCAACACCATTGACTCCTGCACTGACCTTCTTAACCGATGCCTGCAGATGCCGGCCCTTCGGGCTCATCGAGAGGTCGCCAACGCCCTACATTTCTAAAGGTACTGTTTTGCTAGTCTCCCTGACACCGTAGCTGGCCCATGATGCCACAGTCAGCCAGAACTGTTTGTTTTGTTTGTTCACAATGTCATGATAGCCCCAGACGGAGCTATCAACTTCAAGGAACTGTATTTCAAATCTATTTTGATTACTGGAGATTTCTGAGAACTGCATGGTGGCGTTTTATTGTTTTTGGTCTTGTTTTGGATAAATAAAAATGTTGGCAATTTTTCTAAAATGGTTTGGTGTCCTTTTGTAGTGCTTTCACTGTTTTACTGTGGGTTATGTGCAAATGCTTTACACACTGCCTCTACAATAAGCCTGACTGCTCTTGCCAAGCTACCAAGGAGGTGAGCAGGGGTAATTTTATGAGTGTAACTCCCTTATCCTTACTAGAAGGAAGGGTCCCTGCTTGGACGAAGGTGCAAACCCTTGCCAACTAGAGACCCCCATTTCTAACAACAAGAAGTTAAAAGGGAATAAATGATGCAAAATGAAGTGACAAAAGAAGAACTCTTAGAAGAATGGGGAGTCAAAAAAATATGCAAAATGAAGAATGTAAGACTGAGCCACAAGGAAGGGTGACACACATTATAAGGTGGAATATAATACAAAGAAGCATATTAATTGCATTGTATCAGAACTAAGCTAGCTGATTGATGAAAAAGTCAATAAATCGTTCTATTTTTTTGACTCTGAAAAAGGTTTAAGTGCCAGTTTAAAAACACAATGACATTTATTTTCCATACATTAGAAATGAATTACATGGCGCAAACTCAATAGCCTCAGAACTGAAATGGGTGCAGGAAATGTAAGTATTAGCAGCAAAGACAATTATTTATGCAGTAGTTGTGGTGAGGCCCAATTGTTTGGTGCTTGCTGATTTTAATACTGATGAAACATGCAATAAACAAGTACTGGAGTTTTCCCAAAAATTTAAATATGTCGCATTTCATGTCAACCCCACAGAGCCAGTTTTAGTGCTGGTGGAGCCTGCTGCAACAATTTTTTACCACGCCTCCATTGCCCCCTCCCCGGATTCCCTCACTACCGCCATGCAAAAGTGCCCCTCGTCTTTACATAGCCCACCTCTCACACAGATTTCATTTGTTTTAATGCGCTGGTAAAGGCTAGCTTTAATAATCCATTCAGATATCCACATAAAATACATTTGTTCTTTGTAGCGGGCATATTAAACCTCTGCGCTACTTTGTGGCGATTCAAAACTGATACTAGACACATGAGAGGCTTGTGTCTGGAAAAAGAGGTGGCACAGAGGAAGGGATGGGAATGAGGGACCACGGACTGATAGAGCGCGCAGGTCACCCGATTCGGTTTACCATACTCACCTGGGCCCATAAAACAACATATGATGAGTTTTAATCAGGTATCCTGTGCACTTTCTTCTAATCAGTGATTTATATAAATACTTTTTTAGGACCTATACCATTGACTTACCAGTCCTTGTCACTGGTACCTAAAAGTCCTAAAGGATCAGGGAGTTAGCAAGAAAATAGGTAGAAAAATAACATTTGCACTCATATAATAACCACAAACTCGGGAACGATTTAAACTCTTTATCTAGAATTCTTTAAAAGTCATAATCCAAACATTTGTAACCGGAAAATAACGATTAGAATGAGAATATGCCAAGATTTTGCAATGCAGTCTTTACGCATTTGACATTAGGGTGGGAAGAGAGAAGGAAACAGTACAATGACATACTCACATAGTATATTTACCTAGAATGGTGTGAAGAACTAACCCTGGGCACGGGTCAGTTAGAAGATAGAACCCTAAAAAGTGCAAGTGCCAGCAGTACAACAGGTGCCGACCAGACATCAGATATCCACATAAAATACATTTGTTCTTTGTTGCGGGCATATTAACCCTCTGCGCTACTTTGTGGCGATTCAAAACTGATACTAGACGCATGAGAGGCTTGTGTCGGGAAAAAGAGGTGGCACAGAGGAAGGGATGGGAATGAGGGACCAAGGACACAAATGGAACAAATATTAAAAAGAGCTTACCAGCGCACTTCAGGATTGCGTCTGTTGAGTCATGCTCTTCTGCTGACCTCTCCTTTCCACTGCCAGGCAGGCACAGGCTACCAAACTGCCCTGCGGCCAATCCTGAAGCTGCTCTCATCATGAGAGCAGCTTCAGGATTGGCCAGAGCGCCAATGATTTGCTCTCCAGGACAGACTAGGAGCCTGTACCTGCTCTCTCCAACCCCAGCAACAGTTGGAGTTGGGTCACTGTGCAAGTGGGTTTGGCCGGCCTGATATGGCTGGCCAAACCCACATGCCCAGTGAAGGCAGTGCCCAGCACTCCCCATCCAGCCTGTCACGACCCTGGCCCCGCCCCAAGCCTCAGCACAAGGAAATATAAAACGATAATAAAATAGGTTGTAAATCCTTTTATTTTTGTTTAATTTTTTTCACTTTTACAAGTGTTGATGGGGGTGGTGACACTCCTCCACCTTAGAGGCGGAACCGCCGATGGCCCGGAATCGTGGCGGGACCTCCATACTGCAGTTTACCCGTTGCAGATTCCCCACCACAAGTGCAGGCCCCCCACCACAAATGCAGAGGCACTTTGTGAATTGTCCCCACAGTAAGCATATCTTTTGCATCTAATGGGGTTGGACATTAAACCAGGATGCTCCAATTCAACTTCTAAATTCTAAATCATGCATATACATGATTCACTTATGTGTGGCAAACACAAAATGCAAGAAGATCATTTAAAAACTCAGGATCCAACAGTGCAGATTCTAAAGTATTGGTCCAAATTACTGCTAGCTCACAATTCTGTGTTGAAACGCATGTTGACTAGACTGTAACCAGTTGAAGTGTAAACCACAGAAAATGGCAATAAAAAGGACTTGATCACACACCCATACAGAGACAATTTCATTTGTGCAGACGTGCTTGCATCCCTTTATATGAAAAAATGAGACTGTTCCTCAAATTAAGTGTATATTCTCTTTCACACACTAAGAGCCTCATTATGATGTCTGTCGGAAACTATTCCGACCAACTCCTTGTCGGAATTGTTTCCAGCTGACTCGGGTTCAGGGAGTCTGACCAACCGATAACTGTCTCCGAACACCATTCGGTCGGACTTCCATTGACTTCAATGGGAGCCTGTGTTCCGACTGACAACACAGGCTCCCATTAAAGAAAAGGGTGGTTGAGGAAAACTTGCACCCTGTGGCGGGCACCCCATAGTGACTGTCAAACTTTGCATGGTTGAAAAGAGGGGTCCCAGAGTGATTGGAGTCCTGCTACCGGCCCCCAAAGTCAGTTTCTGACAACTGTTCCATGTCGAGCAAACCGATTCTGAAAGGCTGTCAGAATCTGACAGTGTAATGCGTCGGTCGGCTCCAACTGACTGAGAGTCTTCGAATGCCGGTCGGAACCGAGTTAGAAAGACCAAACGGTTACTTTCCATAGCAATCGGTCAGTTGAAAATGATTCCAAGTCGGTCAGAAACAGGGGTTCTGACACTGGCTCGGTAAATCTGAATGCTGGTCAGAGCCTTTCCGACGGACATCGTAATTAGGCCCCAAGAGTGCTTGATGGGTATCAATTGCTGAGCATAAACCCTTTAGTTTAGCAATCAAATTCAATTTATTTTAAATTAAGACAAAAAGAATGACATTTTGACATTTGCGGGGACTTATGGTTTTGGCTGGGCATTGTTTATGTTTGATGGAGGATGGCCGCGGGTTATCTACGCTTCCCACTCTCCACCAATTTGCCTCCTACCATCTTAGGGAAATTTTGGGTTAGTGCTTTATTGGCAGGCAGTTTTTCTCATGGTCCGCCCTTCAACCATTTATTTATTCAAGTGCACGGCTTGATCGCAGTAAACTCAAGCCAAAGGAAAGCCCATCTGTCCCTGTCTGTACATCATCCATGTGCAGGTCCTTGAACCCTGATTATTTAGCCCCAGTTTTGTTCTATTTATGGCAAATACTTATCTGAGTCAACCCTAAACCTGCTCAGGTGCTCTTTTATGACTCATCATCTCTTACCACTGTTATTACTGGTTGCTTTTCTGAATATCCCCTTGTTGCTCTGTTTCACTATCCTCCGCTGCAGTACCAGTCTCCTGGAAGAAGGTTCCCCAGTGAAGAAGGCATCGCTGATCCATCACTGCAGGCAAACTTGTTTATTTACTATCTCTTCCCTCTAAAATCTTAGAAAACATGTTAACCTGAAGCTATCATCCGATTTGGAGACTAATGCTTTACTTGCCCACATACAATCTGGTTTCACATTTCGTCATAGCACCAAGTCTGCATTATTGTTCACTGCTGACAATTGCTGATGATCTCAGAATGAGGGTGGACCAGCACGCTACTTCCCCGCTGGTGCCCCGGTTCTTCTCAGCTTGTAATAAGCATTTGACAATGTCAAGCTGTCCATATTACTTAGTCATCCTGAGGACTGTGGTACTGAAGGCAATATACTTCACTGGTTGGAATATTTTATAGAGGATCGCTTCCAGACAGTTCACCTTCCTCCCTATCAGTGTTTCTTTCATCAACATACAAATGGCATACCCCAAAGGTCTTCATTGAGCCCTATGCCTTTTTCTCTCAAATCTACTTTGATTTAATATTTTAGGACTCTACATACAGCAGCAGCACTTCAAATATTTCCTGTCAGCCATGTTAGAACAATAGAAGAAGTACAGTCACTTTCCTGACAGGGAAGCAATCTACCATCGTGTCTATTTTTTTCAAGTGCTTATCTCCATAAAAAGAGCCCGAAAAGCCCGAAACAACCCCCTTCTCTACTCAACCCTAACCCCTTCACCCACAAGTCAACAGTAACTAGGTGGGGTGAAAAAAAGAGAAGGAAAAGAGGAAGGAAAGGAAGGTGAAAAAGAAGTTACACCACCATAAAGGAAGGGACAGTATTCCATATAGGTCTGATTGCCATGAGGTAAAACAGTATATCAAGGAATAGCTACTTGAGTGGGTATGTGCCTACCATCGGGTGGTTCCTGAGTATGCCGCTTTAGTTTTAGAACTGGAAGAGTTGTAATGCTCTAACTGTCGGGCATGTTGTCAAGGGAATGCCTTGGGATAGATATGACACCAGGAGGCCTCAGCATCCCTTGAAATGTTTGAAATTGCCTCAAAAGATATCTGCCATTCTTTCCATCATGAGCACCCTCCATAATCATGCATGCCATTGAGTCAGGACTGGGGCATCTTTCCTTTTCCATGCTGCTGCTATAGCTAATTTAACAGCCCCTAGACAAACCCACAGCACTGCCTTATCCCCTTTTGTCTGATTCTCAAAACCCTGGTCCCTCAGGGCCAACAGAGCAAACTCAGGAGTAGTTTGAACCGGGGACACAAGTATTTCTTTAATCTGGGCTAAGATCTCTGTCCAAAATGGGGCGGATTGTAGTGCAGTCCCACTATATGTGCCTAAAGTCACCCAATAGACCGCAAGCTCTCCAGCATAGGTCAGAAGACAGTGGGAATATATTTTTAAGTCTTACAGGGTGAAGATACCAGTCATAAAGTATCTTATAATGTGCTTCTCTCATACCCATAGAATGGAAATTATTTGCTATATCTCTTCGTACTGCCTTCCATTGGCCCTTGGAGATCTCGATCCCTAGTGTGTGCTCCCAAAAATGCACATACCTCAGTCGTGGAGAGTGCTGTGTAGAAAGCAGTTGTCCATACAGAAAGGAAATAACCCCCTTCGAGGACCCTGCCCTTTTTACAAACCTCTCTATCGGGTGAGCTGATAGATAGCTGCTTCTCTCACCTCTGGTTGAAGTACCCAGTGTTGGAGCTGGAGATACTGATAATACTCATATGGGGAGTGCTTAAAGTTGCGCTAAAAATTCTTAAAGCTCAATATATCATGATTGTGAAAGAGATCCGACAATTTCAGGCACCCCCCCCCCCCCCTTTGCAATTCATCAAACGGGCCCGGCTGGGGCGCTGGTGGGAATTCCAGATTGTAATGGATTGGCGTGTAAGGCCAAGGAAAGGACGTCCACTCGGTTGATCCAATTATTGCATCCCATATTTTGAGGGTAGTTTTGGTGGGTGTACTGAGATATGCATTACGGGGCAATCTTTCTTGGGCTTCCAGAGTAAATGCCAAATGGTCCTTCCCAGTATGGCCCTATCCATATGCAACCAGTGTTTGTCTGATTCTCTTTAAGACCATTCAGTTATCACTTGTGGCTGTGCTGCATCACAATGTAACTCAAAGCGGGTAGCACTACCCCACGTGGGCTTTAATGTCGCCTGAGCAGTGCAAAAGACAGTCTGGCCCTGCCGTTCTGCCATATATAGTGTGCGTAATTTGGGGAGGAAATCGCTCTCCAGGCCTATGGGGAGGGCTTGGAAGAGGTAAAGCAGTTTCGGCCGAACCGTCATTTTTATCGCATGGATGCGACCCAACCAAGAGAGGGACAGCAGCTTCCACTGTTTAAGTTCTTGCTGTAAGTGGTGAAGTAGAGTCTGGTAGTTTGCTTTAAACAGTTCTTCCAGCTGTGCCGTAACTTTTACACATAAGTAAGTGATATTGTGTTTAGCCCATTGCAACGGGAAGTCAATAAGTAGGGATTCTAACTCTCCTTATAGAAGTGTAAGATTTTACAAGGAGGATTTGGTCTAGTTGAACCAGAATCCTGCTACTTCTTCAAATGCCTGCAAATCCTTCTGAAGGGCTATCAAGGAGGTCTGAGGTGTAGATATCGTCAGTAGGACATTGTCTGCAAATAACAATACCTTGTGTTCACCCAAACCAAACCAGATTCTGTGTATCTCCTGTGACTCTCTAATCTGTGCAGGTGGTGACTCTTTGCTAAGGACGAACAACAATGGGGAGAGTGGGCATCCCTGTCTCGTCCCTTTGGTTAGGGGGAATATATTGGAACTAACTCCTTTGAGCACTACTCTGGATCTCGGCTAGGCACAGTTAAGTCTGCACCATTCAGATTGCTGTTTCATGAAAGCAGAATCCCCGCAACCTCTGGAAGACAAATGGCCATTCCACGCTATTGAACACATTCTCTGCATCCAGACCCAACAGGACTGCTGGGGTTCAGAAGTTTGATCATTGAGGGTGTCCTGCTGCCCATTGGCTTTGTGGTTGAATAGAAGGGTCAGCTGTGGTTTGATCTCTGCAGCAAATGTTTTATGAAAGTGCTGTTAGGACATCCAGTCCCGGCGATTTATGAGGTTTCAGTGCCGAAATAGCAGCCTGCAACTCCTTCTCAGCTATAGGAGCTCCCAAGGCCTCATTCTGGGCAGGCGATACCTGTGGGAGGGTTACAGAGTCTAAGTATGCATTTTAGACTGCTTTGTCAATGGTTGCCGCTCTATATTGTTCATTGTAGAATTCTGAGAATAGCTGTGCTTTGACTTCATCGGAGTTATGAAGGGTACCAAGCCCTACGCTTTTTAATGTATATGTGGCATCTCTGGCCAGGCTTATAGCTGTAATAAAATGTGATAGCCTATGGGCTGAATCATGCTTTGAAGAAACATGTATGCCTAAAACACTGCATTACTGTCCATGCAACTCCTATAGGCCATAGGAAGGGTGTGATCATTGTTATTGTTATTGTTATTGTTACTTTAGTTTGTATAGCGCCAGTTCACCCACCGGTCTCAAGACGCTTTCAGACCAAGAAACACAACCAATTTTCCAGGCTAGCAAAGAAATAAGGTATCTTATAATTAAAGGCCAAAAGCTTCCCTGAATAATGTTGTTTTCAGTTGTTTTCTGAACTGTAGGAGATTGGCCTCCTTACGAAGCAAATCTGGCAACTTATTCCACAACTGTGGAATTTGTGTGGAAAAAGATCTTCCACCCTTTGTTGCCAATTTGAAACGAGGGCAAACCAATAGTTGAGCATCCGAGGATCTAAGTGATCGTTTCGGATTGTAACGCGTCAGACGATCCTTGATGTAAACTGGTGCTTGTCCGTATATTGCCTTATGTGCAACACACAGGCTCTTGAATTCCACCCTCTGCTTCACCGGAAGCCAGTGAAGTGTATGTAATAGGGGGGAGGCATGAGCTTTCCTGGGAAGCTTAAAAATCAGGCGAGCTGCATCGTTCATAACCACTTGTAGTTTCTTGATCAGACTATTTGGCAGGCCTAAATAAAGGACATTGCCATAGTCCAATCGTGATATAATCGTGGCTGACACTACCGTGCGGAGCATCGACTGAGAAAGGAGAGGGACAAGTTTGCGTAATTGCCTAATTAGACCGATACACACGCCAACTACAGTAGAAATCTGGGCAGACATTGACAGATCACTGTCAATTTTTATGCCGAGACTTTTTACATTTGCTGCTGGTATTGGAGTGGGACCAAGTTCTTGTGGCCAGTATCCATCACCCCAGGGTGATGTTCCTGTAGATATCACCAGGACTTCTGTCTTTTCAGGGTTGATTTTCAGTAGGTTGGCAGTCATCCAACTGACTGTAAACCTAAGAACCTCTAGCATATGCGCCTGGGCTTCAGTAGTGTTCTCAATGCTAAAAAGCAATTGAGTGTCGTCGGCGTAGTTAAACACTCGACAGCCCATGTGCACTAACGACTCAATCAGGGGTTTTAGGTAGAGATTGAAAAGTAGTGGAGATAGTGCTGAGCCCTGCGGGACTCCACACTCCACCATACCTACATTTGAGAGATCATCTCCCTGTTGAATCCTCTGTTGTCTCCCAGTTAGGAAGGATTCTAGCCACTTGTAGGCTACACCTTTTATTCCCAGACTGGCCATTCTATCCAGGAGCAGGTCATGGCTGACAGTGTCAAACGCCGCTGACAGATCTAAAAGTATCAGGGCGCTTGGTTTCCTACTGTCAGCCATGCCTCTGAGCTCATCCAACACCGAGAGCATCACTAACTCGGTGCTGTGATGTGCCCTAAAGCCCGCCTGACATCCATGGAGCAGATTGTGGGACTCCAGAAGAGAGGATAGATCTTGCAGCACGTGTTGCTCCAAAATTTTTGATAGAAATGGTAGTTGGGAGATCGGTCGATAATTTTTTAGATTGGCTGAATCTGCTCCTGGATTTTTAGCAAAGGTCTAACCCGAGCCTCCTTAAGGCTTGGTGGAAGGTAACCCTTCTGCAATGAACTATTGAGGAATGAGAGGATATGTTCCTCCAAGATAGGATGTGCCGCCCGGAAAATCCTAGGGGGACAGGGGTCGGCCGGAGAACCAGATTTGATATTGTTCATCAATTGTTCAAGCTTAATAGAATTTATTTCAGGAAAGCGTGAGATAATACATTCTTGAGAAACATCAATATTCTGCAATGGAGTAAAACCACTAACTGTATTATTTTTAATCTCAGAAAGAATCGTTTGCACTTTTTCTGAGAAATACTGTTTAAAAGTGTTGCTGTCAAATTTTGTTTCGATTTTGACCGGTATCTTTGTCAGTTCATTCAAAATAGTAAATGTTTCCTTCTGAACATTTTGCGCCTGTTTGATGCGAGTATCAAGGTATTCTGCTTTGACTGTCAGAATCAGTTTCTTATAGGCATTTAATTTAGTTTTGTAGTGTTCACGATCTATTTCCTCCTTTGTTTTCCTCCAATGCCTGTCCACACGGTGGAGCTCTTTCTTAAATTCTCTCAAAGGAGGGGTAAACCAGAGAGCGCCTTTCCTCAGCCCTTTGGCTTTTTGTAACTTTTCCGGGGCAATCTGATCGATCGCCTGAGTTACATTTTTTGTTAAATTCATGTAGTCCTGATCCAGATTGCCACTAAGGGGCTTAATGCAGTGAGGAAGAGTGACTGTCAAGGTTTGCAAATCAACCTTCTTCCATTGCCGAACTTTTTTCGTTTCTGGGACTGAGCTTGTGGAAATCCCTTTGATGGAAATGCCAAAGTTGATCAGATAATGGTCCGACCAAACACAAGGTAGGATATCTTGAATCATCACTTCCGGGTCCGAGGTCTAAACAAGGTCAAGCGTATGTCCCTTGTTATGCATAGGCCCTTCTACTAACTGCCTTAGACCACTTGTGGACATAGAAAGCTCCAGTTGTCGAGATGTCGAGTCTTTGGGCATTTTTTCCCAGTGTAAGTTAAAATCGCCGGTTATTATTACCTTTTGGTATCTAGTACAGATATCTGATAGGATGGGGGCAAAGAGATCGTTAAATATTGCAGTAGTATTTGGGGGCCGATATATTGTAAAGAGCGCAAAACAAGAGTTATTTGAAATCACCTTTACTCCCAAAAGGTCTGCCAAATCCACCGATTCCGCCATAAGTTTTTCGACTCTCAAGTATTTTTTAAAAAAGATTGCCACTCCTCCGCCACGTGAGCCGTTTGCGCGATTATGCCATACCGCCTCGTATTCTACCGGAAGAGCTGCTAGGATATCCGGTACCGAATTATCATCTAACCATGTTTCGGTTAGGGTTAAAACGTCTATATCTCCCTCTTGCAAGAGGGTAAATATTTCTAGGTGGTGCTTGTGGAGGGATCGAGTATTCAAACTCGCAACCTTCAAGTCAAGTTGACCCAAATGGGAACTTGATCTGATAGGTTTCAGGATATGTAAATCTTTTAACATGCTAATAATGTTTGGGCTCAGCCTTACCTTATTAGAGTATAAGTCATGTAGAGTATCTGACGAGTATTTAATACTAGAGCCAGCCGTCCTGGCCCCTGGGCCCGTCTGTGCACGGACGGGCACAGACGGGCCGGACTCCGGCGCGACTCTGGCGTGCTCCCGCTGCGCGCGACCGCTGCGCGCTGTCATAGTCCTTTTAATAGTTTGCAGTAATTGACGCCGCCTAGCACGCTGCCCTGAGTGGCGCTGCTATGAAGAGTATACCCCCAAGATGGCGCTACCTAATTCACAACGAGGGACAGAGGGGCCGCCAATGCGGTGAGGTCACAATTATTGTGCAAGTAGTTGGCGTTAAAAGCAGGGGAGAAGTAACGGAAATTAAATCAAATGAGAAAACGGGTCTTTTTAAAATTATTCCCAGTTCGAGCCTGGTGTCTGCCAACGCGCTGCTGATCTAAGCGCTGCGCAGATATTGTGGGTGTTGCTAAAAACAGGGGAGAGATAACAGAAATTAAATGAAATAAAAAACGGGTCCTTTTAAAATTATACCGAGTTCGAGCCTGGTGCCTGCCAAAGCGCTGCTGATCTAAGCGCTGCGCAGATGGTTGTGGGTCTTGCCTGGTGATCATGGCGGAGACAGAGTTGTCTCTGCTGTTGTTTCATCATTTACACCATTGAAATAGCGTGGGCGCACCCACTACCTAAGTTGTGCCCGTGGTTTCCGGTGATCAACACCGGCAATTAATTGTCAACACTGGTGCTTGTGAGAGTCAGCCACGTGGTGGTGCTCGCTGTCTAATTTTGAGATGAGCACAACAACAGTTGTTTATTAATACAATATACATAAAAGTTCACTATTACCAGTCGCCCAAGTTATTCTTGTAGCTTTGGGGGCCTAGAATAGCCTGAATTATCACACTTGTAGTGATAGTTAGTAGTTGTGTTGGCACTGCAGTTGGCAGCACTGGGAGGGCAATGTGTGGTGTAAGCTGCAGTGGCCTCCTGGCGAGGGCCCTGGCACTTACATTTTTACAAATGAAGCACTGGGCGCACCATATGTTGGTGAAAGAGTCCTCTGTCACCAACAAATGGGGCATATTATCAAGGGCTTACTCGCCGCATTAGCGGCACATTTTGCTTCAGAAGAGCCGAAAATTGTATCACCCTATTAACAATGCGGCGCTAACATGCCTTAGCGCATGTTAGCAGCCGTTTCAATGACGCAACGCATCTTAGCGATATACATCGCTAATGAGATGCAAAGTAGGCATTCCGCCTGGAAACATCACCGAAAAGGTCGCTAACTGAACATCGGGATATTAACAATGAGGTCCGCAACCTCCTAACAATGTAAAAAGTCACGCTAAGCGTGCTTTACGCTGGATTCTAAGACCTCCCAAAATCCTGACTTAGCCATCACCTTAATGGAAGGTGGATCATCAGGCTAAGTCCACCATGGTGTATCTACAAGGATTTCCCTATCTCTGTAGTTATATCACTGGATTTCCAGCGATATCCCCCAAAACACTGCTATCGCTGGATTTATTATCGCCCTGGTGGTAAGTGTTGTTAATAACTCGCGATAAAATCCAGCGATAGCCAGCGATAAATAAAACCGCACTAAACGTGGTTAGCGATATTTATCAGCATCTGTAGATAATATGCCCCATATAAATCTGCCCCAGAGCCATAGTTGTTTTTGCAAGTGACTTCTGTTTTAAATCTGTGGTGTTTAACCTATTAGAAAGGTACTTTCGCGTTTATCTATTGGTCAACAGTTAAAAACATGTCATCTAAACATTTCTCCTTCCTGTCTATTTACTGGGATTGTTTGTTTTCTATTTGAAACAGTCACACTCGTTTCTTTCAGGACCTTTCTGCTGTGACGTAAAGGAACTCCAGTGCTTGTTCTACTCTGTGAACTTTTCACTAGTCCAACATCTGAACATAAAGGAACCTGTCAAAAAAGTATACAAATCTGTTCAACATAAGCTTGCATTATTTCGGGGAAACATCCATTTTTACAAAAGCACCAAACGAAGCAATCAAACCACTTGGCCAACCACACCTTCTTGGACAATCCACTAACTTATTAATTAACAATATATTGCATTTAAACAGTATTCTGCCTTCTATTTCCCTGAAGCATACAAGATTGAACACTTTAGCCTATTGTAATAGTTCAATAAAGCATAACAATTCCAAACTTTTCTCCCATAATTGTGCTCTTACACTAAACATCTTACACTTAGCCTGAACATCACATTACAAAACAATGTACTTATTTTAACAAATATTTAAAACTACATTATGTTCGCTCCTAAATGATAATTCAACCCTGCCTTTCTGGTCAAATATAAAATACTGAAAATCAATTAGCTCCTTCTATTTTTAGATGCCACACATGTTAAGATTTTAGCAAGCCATATATCAAAAACAAACCCTATATGACCTTGTGATATGCAATACATGTCTATATGAGGGGATGAAGCATATGTGAAGAAGCTAACCCAAACAGATCATTGTGCGTGTTTTGTTTCTAATCTTTAGCATGAAAATTAAACAGGTAGAGTGTTTCTGCTTTCTGTATTTGAAAGCAGTGGCATGTCAGCGTGTTGGACTACTGCATCCAAAGAAGTGTGAAGAGACTTACACAACTCAAATTCATCTAACCCTGCACATCTTGTAAGCAAAGCCTCTCCTTGATCACAACTATTGAGTTTCTTGAGCAACGTCATGTTAGGTGCTCAACCTAATCTACGTGATGTTGAAATGTGTGTGTGAATGGGATGCGGATTATTCTAAATAATCCATGCTCTCTATTATGTGTGCTCGTTCAGAGGCCCGTGTGTGGACGAATTCATCATGTTTGGATTTGGAAAAATGTTAATTACATTTAAATGAGTGTATCAATTAATTTGGCAATTTTCAATATAGTGGCTAAAAATTTAAGTATACATTGATAAAAACCTGTCCCAAAAACATGACTTTATGTTTAGCCAGTAGTTCATTTGTAAAGGAATCATTGTGGGCGCCCAAACTTCTGCTCAGAAGCCCATGGCTGGTGCTATTACATATTGACATGCCGAATATTAGTGCTGCGTAGTGTTGAATCCACCTCATGCCGCTTTAATCCACTACCAGCTACTCTCTGCTCATTGCTCTCTGTGACAGTTTTTCCGTCTTTCTCTTCCTCCTTCTTTCCCCTTTGTGGTTATTTCGTCTCTCTTGCTCTTTGTAAAGGTCTGATGAAGACGAATAAGTCTGGGCCCCCAAAATGAGTGCCATTGAACCCCATATGCAACTGCTGAACCAATTTAAGTACGATGTTTACCTAACCTTGATCCGAATGCAATGCTCTGTTGTCTCTGCTTTCTAGTCAGCCCCAAGATCCAGTTTCTTGGAAGCCAGAGCCACTAGCCCAGTATTCCCCAAAGGCCAGTACCCCCTTTGCTGAATCACCAGGCAGAAGTCAGGACTCAAGAATCATCAGCCAGGACAGGAAACCCCGCAAAGACCCCCTAAGACCCACCTTGAATCTTCTAGATACCCTGTTTGACACACTCCTTCATGTCAAGAAGATTTTTATAATGTTATATTTGTTTCCCCAACAGAGAGCTTTCGTGATCCCTAAATAATCTGACACAATAGGGACCTATTCATCACTTGTAAGTCTTCCACCCAACGACAACATTCAAGTCGAACTACCAACAATTGCAAAATGTGTTTGGAACAAAATCTTGGTTCCTTAGACACATCTTTCTCGTGAACCAGAAGCATTTTGATGCATATTCAGCAACATTATAAGGCCAAACCACTGTGGCTAGACCATGATTTTGAATTAATTTTTCCACCAATGTATGACTGTGCTCAGAACCATAGTCAATTCTAGTTTCCATCACAGGGCTAAACTTGAAACTTACACAGAAGAATAGAGAGCTGTAGTCTATGAGAAATATCTATATATACCCTCCCTGCTGTATCAAAATGTATAGTTTTAAAAGTTGCTTGCTAAGCTGAACATATGCCTGCCTGCTTCAACAAGATCTGAAGAGCCCTTCATTTTCCAAATGGACTTACAGGTTTTAGGTGTATGTCAGTTGGTGTGTCATTTATCTAGATGCAATTACATCTCAGAGAGAAACTAAAATACTGGTCAGGTGACACACTATGGGAATCACAAAAATATATTTGACATGTTTCTTTATAGAGAACCTCCACTTTTTTCATCCCACTTAAAGATCTCTCTGCACATATTTCTATATAACTGGTTGAAGCCAGCAGCTGTGGGTGCTTCCCGGGGGCCTGGTTAGAGCATTCTTTTCCATAGTTAATGCTGCATGCAGTATAAAACACTTTGAAGGCATACATTGTAAAGGGCTAAAGTTGTCAAGCTGTAAAAATCACACATTACAGTAACTGTTGAACATATTAACGCAGTAAGATGTGGGGCAGTTTTTAATGTGTTTAATATTTCAAGTCTATATGATCCCACTGCTTATAAGCCTTGCTTTATCACTACATTCATTTGCTTTAAAATGCACCATTTGCCAATCTTTTTTTCATTTTTTTTTCTCAGGAGAGGGACTGACCCTGGACCCGAGGTTTGTCCATTAGACTTGTTTGTGTCGCTCGCTATATAAAAGTCATGCCCAACATTTACGCCTCACTACTTTCAAATATCACCTGCCGCCACTGCTGACAAGGCAAAATAAACATTATGGTATGTGTGAGACTTGGCCCTTTTGACAGTTTTATCCCTAAATGTTTTGCCTTTTGCCTCCTATTTGTCTGACCCTGTTTTTGTTAACTATAGGATTCTAGGCACTTACCACTTACCAGTGCTAAAGTGAATATACTCTCTGTATAAATTGTGGTATGATTTGTTATCCATGGTTGGTATATTTGATTTACTGGTAAGTCCCTACTGAAGTGCACTGAGTGTGTCAGGGCCTGCAAATCAAATGCTTAGCTCTGGGATTTGGAATAGTCTGTGTGGTTAATATTTAGGTTGCCACAGATCATATTAACTGCGGTTTTGGGTTTGCCTTACCTCGCTTTTTAAAATTGAAGGCAAGGTCTTGCTGCTCTGAGGTTTCCTTTTTTGTATGTTAATTAATCCTTTCTTTATTTGTTTGGGGTTGTGTTAGTTTTTCTATTCACCATCAACTGCAGACATCAGCAAAATAACTCTCAGTCAAACACGTAGCTAAATACCTGCTCACGTTCTACTCACAACTCTTACAATGTCAAATGTATTGCATGTACCTCGGGCATATTTGCAAAGTGGTCAGTGATGGTTTCTTTTCTGCAGGGGGACGTATATAGTCTATAAGGATGGAGATTATAACAACCCTTCACTGAAAGAACGAGTCTGGCGCAACAGTGATTTTAATTTCGATCACGTCCTTTCCGCCATGATGGCTCTCTTTACTGTCTCCACCTTCGAAGGCTGGCCCGCTTGAGTAAACAAGTGTTCGACCTATTGTTTTCTTGTACTATACCACTGCATAAATGTAGCGCATGCATGCGCTTGAGTCAGTTCGCACCAACTGCATGGATCATGCAAAATTCCTTCTACGGAAACTGCCTTCGTTAGTTTCTTTCTAACCTGTTTCCAGATGTCTGCCTTCCTTTTTTTTTTATTTAAAAATGTTATTGTGAGAAAGACAAAAAGCATATTCAAAAAAGAATACCAGACAAAAAAAATACTGACATACATTAAATCTTTGTCATTCCCCACATTTTGTTTTACATATTTTCTCCGCCACCCCCCACCCTACCCTCCCCCCCCCCCCCCAGGAGCTACAGGAGTGACGCCACAAAGGATACAAAGAAATACACTAAATAAAACACAAAATAAACACATTACGGATCCAGAAGAAGAACAAGCACATAAGAGACAACCCCAGACCCGTTGGATCTCAAAAATTGACAGTCTTCACCCGTCCTTAACTCTCAGAGTTCAGCCAGTTTGAAAGAGGCTCCCAGATCCGTTAACCCTCCCTCCGAGCCCTCGGGCCTCTCCTTTTTAAGATCAGCAATTCCCACTTCCCAATATTTAAAAATTTGCTAAACCACTCGCAAAATCTCGGGGGAGCAGGATCCAACCATACCGTTGCTATGCACAGTCTAAGAGTGGCCATCGCAATGAATAATAACTTTCTTTCAAATACATTCTTATCCATATCCCCTATTCCTAACATTACCACTTGTGGTGAAAGTTTGATCTTGTATCCAAACACCTGTCCCAGCCGTCGCTCGACCGCATCCAGCAATGAGGTCAGACTGGGGCATATAGCAAACATGTGAACACTATCCACCGCTAATTCCCCGCATCTAGGACAATTGATTCCCTTCACCCCACCCCATTGTTGTATACGATGCGGGGTAACATACAAATTAAACCACGTCTTGAAGCATTGGACCTGAAGATTTGCTGATATGGTTGCTGTTTGACTGAAGACTAACGCCTCTTCACATATTTCTTGTCCTGCCTGTAAATCATTCAACCAGCGACCAAAATGTTTATCCAAATCATTGCTTCTGGTTCATTGACCATTTTAGACAACGTGGAGATAGTTGATTCACCGCCCTGGATCACATCAACCAGTGGGATATGGACCCAGCTAACCCTTTTGCGTCTTAAAAAATCACGTGTCTGTAAAAATTTAAAGAAATGCTGGTTGCCTATACCGAATTTCTGTCTAATACATTCAAAGGACATAACCCCTGTTTCCTTAGTAATGTCCCCTATTGCCAAGACTCCTTGCATGTTCCATTCTCTAAAATAACCATCCCTGAAGACTTCTGGTAACAAAGTATTACCAATGATAGGAGTATATATATGTAGTCTTCCAATTTTCAATAATTTTCTGACGGGTGTCCAAACCTTGAAGGCTGCCAGCAGGGTCTTGAACCTTACCCTTTTAAAATAGGCAAAATCAATATGTCTAAATAGTAGCCCTTTAGCTTCTTCGCTGTGAATCAACCGTTAAATGGAAATGTCAGCACTAGCAGGTTCTTCACCATCTAATAGTAAATCTAAATCCCTCAACAAAATTGCCCAGTAATAGCATTAAAAGTTCGGTAGCGCCCTTCCGCCCCTCTCCCTAGGAAGCGTCATGTATTTCATAGCCCATCTGGGTCTTTTACCTGCCCATACAAACCAAGAGATAATGCGTTCAATTTTCTTAAACCATATCAAGTCGGCTAACAAAGGAATAGCTCTAAAAAAATACAGAATCTTTGGTAAAAAAATAATTTTTACCACATTACATCTCCCCATAAGGGTTGAATGTAAATTATTAATCCGACGTGCCTCAGAGTTAATTTTTCTTAATAGAGGAGCCAGATTGATCTCAACAATCTCCTCCGGTTTGGCACTTATCTCAACCCCCAAGTATTTAGCCTTGCCGATCACACATGAGTCTATCAAACTAATTTTCTCGTTACAAATTATTTGTGTTTTGGGGTCATTAAGATAATATCCAGAGATCCTACCAAATTTAGTTGTCAAACTCTGAATTTCTGCCAAAGCAATCTGTGGGGAGTCAGTCAATATAGCAAGGTCATCAGCATACCCAAGGATCTTGGTATCTCCTCCTTTGGCTCTAACCGGTTGAATCAAAATATTAGAGAGAAATTATTTAATTAAAGGATCGCTATAAATGGCAAATAATAAGGGGGAACAAGGGCAACCCTGCCGAGTACCTCTTAATATGGTGATTGTGCCGGACTGATTTCCCATGACCGAAATTTGAGCGGTAGGCTGTTGATACATGCTCCAAATAGCACAGATATATCTATCACCTAGACCATAATGCCGCAAAGCAGCCCATAAAAAAGGCCAGGAGACCCTATCAAAAGCTTTCTCCGCATCCAGCAGAATAAGAGCCATAGGGTCTCCTGAAACCTTAGTGAAATAAAAAAGAGCAATAGTGCGGCGTATATGGTCAATTGTTTCTCTTCCGGGGTCAAATCTGTGTTGTTGTGGAGAAACTAGCTTCTTTATCACACCGGAGAGCCGATTAGCAAGAATCTTGGCATACATTTTTATATCACTGTTTATAAGCGGGATGGGCCAATAAAATCCCGTATCAGTAGGATTCTTGCCCTTCTTTAAAAAGGTAACAATTCTGGCTCTTCGCCATGATTCCGGTGGCATCTCCCCCCTTTGAACCCTGCGAAACAGCTCCAGTATGACAGGAGTAAGCTGTTGCCGAAAAGTTTTGTACAGTTCGCCCGGTATGAAATCTGGGCCCACCGCATTGCCCACGAGAAGAGAATCAATTGCTTGCCCGAGCTCATCTATTCTAATTTCGGCATCAAAAATTCCTATCTCCTCAGTAGACAGGGCATCAACCTCTATTTCTTTTAAATATTCCTGTTTCTCAGCCTGCAGAATCTCATTATCGAGAATTTCCTCATAGTACAATTTTTGATAGTATTTTTGAAAGAGCGATGGCCCCCACCTCTGTCACTAAACCCGCATCGGGATCCAGAATAGCATTAATCCGAGTGGCAGACTCTCTTTCTCTAATTCTGGCGGCTAGTACCTGTCCCGCTCTTTCACTGATTTTAAACATTCTGGAACGCCATGCCATAAATTTCTCTGCCACTTTTGCCTGTGACACTTCCGTAATAGCTGACTTGGCTATAATAATCTGAGTTTGAGCAACATCGCTGTCTCCACCCCGTAATATTGCTTGGGCTAATGATAACTCTGCCTCTTCTAGGTCTTTATACAGTCCCTGCATTTTCACCTTCTCTTCTCTCTTATGGCTTTCCCACCCATACCGAGTTGTCACCCCCCTTATCCCAGCCTTAAGCGAATCCCATACATTTTGAATCCCGGTATTATTTAAATTTTCATCTAAAAATGTCGAGATCCAAGGGGCCATGACTTCAGTATATTTGATGTCCGTAAAAAAGCCTCGATTAAAGGTCCAAACATCCGGTTTATTTCTAGAGATTTGCATCGTGACCTCGAGCACAAGCGGATTATGATCCGACATAAGTCTCGGGAATCTGATGATGCTAGAACCGGCCATGAGAGCGGCGGAAATAGAAAAATAATCAAGCCTGGAGCAAGTCTTATGTGGTGCCGAAAAAAAAGTATACCCCGGGTCCTTCTGCTTCAATGCTGCCCAAACATCAATCAGCCCATGTAACTCCATAAAATATCTCAGGGCCTGATAAACTTTAGGTTTTCTCCCAGTATAAGGCGGCCTAGATTGATTCTGCCACTCACAACCCAAATTTATATTAAAATCACCATAGATAATGAGTGGTGAAGGCCAGCCGACCAGCTCCAAACTCAGCCACTTGTATAATTCAGGGTCATCAAGTATAGGGCCATAGATAGAACATAAAGTAACATTTTTATCTAAAAATCTACCTTGTACTATGACCCAACGGCCGAGGCTATCCACCGAAGATCGAATAACACTCATCTTCCCCCTCCGTGCCAAAATTGCCACTCCTTTGGTTTTAGCCTCCAATCTAGTCCAAGAGATTAATTGATACCCATCAAAGTCCAGAAGTTTATGCCGGCTAACCTCGATGTGCGTTTCCAGGAGGCAGATAATATCTGCCCGCAGGAAACGCAGATCTTCTCTAACCCGTCGCCGTTTCGCATGGTCATTTAGTCCACATATATTAATAGTGGCTATTCGGATATTAGCCATTCTTCCTACCACATATTCCTATGGAAACAAAAACGAAAAGAAGAAGAAAAAAAAGCAGAAAAACCAGCCAAACCCATACAGCAATCTAGCTTCATTACTGTTATTTCCAAAAGTAACCTCAAGCCCTGTACATGCCTCCTCCCACAGCTCCTCCCCCACCCTAGTACGCCCTCCCCCCAACCCACCCTGAATCCATCCCCAACCCCAAAAACAGGCAAAATGGGTCAGCAGACCCATATGATGCCTCCCACTTCTCGAGTGCCCAGGGTCACTCCCTTTCTGTATGTCCTTCCTAGAAAAAAAGGAGCCAAAAGGAGAGCCAAAAGAAGTAAATAAACAATTTAAACATCAGGATATAGTGGATAAACCAAACCTAATACTCAGAACTGAATCCCAGAACACACTTGCCACCCTAACCCAGTCCAGAAAACACCACAGGCCGTCAAACATCAGTCATCTGGAAGTCCCTTAAGGTACTCCTCGGCCTGTATTTCTGAAGTAAATACCCGGATCTTGCCTTTAAAAATGACCTTTAACCGTGCCGGATTCATTAAGAACACCTCACAGCCCTTCTTTTGGAATGGAGTTATCAGGAGGCAAAAATCCGGGCGAACACAAAATACGTGTCCCTCTGCCGAGCGCTTAGCCTCAGGACGGGCTTTCTCAAAGATGGCTTGCCGTAACAAAAAATTGCCAAAAAAAATCAGGATGGCCCTTGGTTTGGCTCCGGGGTCCGGATTTTTTTCAACATAAGAGGAAAGCGATGAACTCTTTGGATCTCGCTTTCCCAAGACCAATGAGAGAGCTCAGGAAATGCAGCTTGGAACAACTTAATAACAAAGCCTCTAATATCCTGGCCCTCTACTTTCTCCTCTATCCCAAGGAGACGGAGGTAGTTCCGACGTAGCCTATTTTCGGAGTCCTCGAGCTTCCACATTATATCAGCTAACTTATCATCATTAGCTGTTGTTTTGTTGGCAGTACTCTGAAGCCCAGACTCAAGCTCGACAATCCTCTCTTCCAAGGCCGCAGTTCAGGCGATAACTTCTGAGCAAGCCTTTGTGTTCTTCCTTATGGCCCCCTGTATCTTCATAGTCGCCAATTGTGCCCTCTTGTGCTCTTGTCTTGCCTCGCTTTGGATAGATTTGAGCATATAGTATATCAGGGTATTAGATTGGGGTGAATGAGATTTGCCCCTAGATCCCTTCCGATCTGCTCCTCGCGACCTTGAGCCTCCTGAGCCGGTTAGACTTATCGCAGCCTGTGAGTAGTCCCACTGCAGTTTATTGCTGGTCTCAGACCCATCACTGTGCGAGGGAGTTAGCCTAGCCTTACTGCGGCTATATCGGGGTGTGTTTTTTTTTATAGTGTCGGCTGTTATAGGGGGACTACCATCCTCCTTATCTGAGGTGCGGCTGCCGCTCTTGGAATTTGCCGTAAAGTCAATATCTGACTCCTCATATAAACTATCCCCATCCAGAGGGTCCGCTGAGCTGGAAGCTCCTTTACCATTATTCTCCTCCTCTAGCGAGGAACGGGAGGGAGAAGTACTCTGGTGTGGTTGCCCACCAAAAAAGTTTAAAGCCGCAGCCCCTTTACTGGACCCCTCCATCTCTTCAGCATCCACGGGCTGTTTTCTCTCAACTCCAGAGTTCAGGTTCCCCCCAACCTCTGTTCTCTGCAGCCCGAATGAAATCTGATCCCTAGCGAGATACTTAGAGCTACAACTGCCCAGGGAATTTGGCGCCATCGCGGGTATAGGGGATTTATCAACAGCAATCTTCCCCTCAGTCTTTCCAGAAAACATGGCGGGGACAGTAACTACTTTTAACAGTCCTGCCCCCTCCGGAACCCCTGTAGTATCCCCTGGTACAACTGCAATAATCCCCGGTAATCCCCGGTTTCCCATGGACTTTTACACCTGCAATGTCATTCTCCTTGGAGCCAGAGGTGGGAGGAAGTTTCCCTTTAGTTAGCCCAGCTTTCTTTGCACTCACCGCCATAGCCTGGGGACCAGCCTTTTCCAGTTTGTCCTGTTTCACCGGTCTCTCCGTTTTCTCTCCCGCGGGCTGCTGTTTCTTAGCCCCGATAGCTGGTACCTCTCCCGCCGGTTTTGCCACAGTTACGGGGCCATTCCCGTTTCCATTTTTCCTCGGCGGCATTGGACCGTGCTGAACGCCGGCTGCCTCGTTCGAGCTCCTCCTCTGAGCTTTTTTCGCTAACCACGCCTGCCAGGCTCCCAGGTATGCGCGGCTCCGAAGAATGGTGAAAGCGAGCCGCGTAGACCGCAACCACAGCCTCTGGATCTCCCACTCCCTCGGCATTAATTGGCCTCCTTTCGCAGACCGTCTCTTTGTGTGTCCTGGGTCTCGTTTTACCCACTACCGCTACTACCGTAGCAGCCTTCTTCCATCAGCGGTTCCTTCGGCGGCTCCTTAACAGCTCCAAACCATCCGAACTCTCAGGTACGACAGGGAGCGACGCTCACTCGATTCAAACAGCCACCATCTTGCCCCGCGACTGCTCAGAGGTTTCCTTTCGCAGGTTGAGGAATGAGATCTTCTTGTTGCTATTTGCCTTTAGGAGCAAAACAATAAAAAATTTAAGATCTAGTGGATGCTTCCTAATTTAAGGTGTTGTAAATTGTCATAAATTATTTTATGTCACTGGCTTGTAATGTGAAGACTTATTGAACTTCAAACAGCTAGGTCTCCCTAGGGTCTCCCTCTTCTTGATTTAATTAGTGGGACATGTAAACAATGTAACCATAAAGCTTGACTGGATCCACGGCCCAGGCCCTGTAGGCAACAAATTGGGAAGCGTTTGATAAATTATACTCCCTCTTTATCATGTAGCTTTTCTGGGAGTCTGGCTTTATTCCAGCTTAACAGCAGCAGCAAGCAGGATTTTGCCAGCCTTGCTTCTGGCATGTGGGAATTTGCCATGTGGACATCTTGATTGAGTAGAGCAGCGTTTCCCAAACTGAGGTCCGTAGACCCCAGTGGTCCGAGACACATTCCCAGGGGGTCCACAGGACTTGAGTACCTACCGTTGTTGTTAAAAACGAAATGGAGGAGCCAAGATGGCGACCCAGATGGCTGCATAGACGCCCGGCTCCATGAGCCTTCTCACCCCGCGCATACATCCTGGCACTCATCCTGAACCGTAACGGCAGATTTCTGTAGGCAAAGGACTACTTTCACTTACCGTTTGCTCCGGAGGTTCCTACGTGCGGTGGACCCCTGGGAATGTCCCCGATTGTTTTGCGGCCTTCACAGTGCCGGGGCCGGGGTGTCGAGTGAGGAGAGTATCCGGCCGCGACTGCGACACCGTCGGCCCCTGGTTGCGGTGGGGAGTCGTCCGGAGGGAACCGGAGATCTTCTGGGCCGCGGGAGACTGTGCCGACCCGGTCCGCCTTACGGAGTGTCTGGTGGGCTGTACGGTGAGGCAGAGTCAAGGGGAGTGCACGGTGTTTGGCCCCCTTTCTGGCATTGTGTCCGGGCATGACCGATATCTTCCCCCGGAATCGCCGGGCGGCTCCCGGGGAGCGGCGAAGATTTTGTTTAGCCCCTTGGTGGCCCTCCGCTGGGAAGCCTGCCTGTCTCTCGGGACCCCCGTCCTAAATCCTTTTGCACCCTGTGTGAGACCCGTTCCCGAGGTGAGGTGGAGGAGGACGAGGCCGGATCGGCTAAGATGGCGGCCAACACCCTTATACGCAGACCACATCCAGGCAGAGAGGCCGCTGTGCGGGAGAGTCCTGTGGTCTGGTGACACGAGAGAGAGCCCACGTTCAGAGATATCCTGGCTGCGCTAACAACTCTGCATTCGTCCCTGGCCCGGGACGCCCGGGATCTGGGAAGAAGGATGGCCGCCATTGTTGTTCCGCCGTTCCACACGGGCATGACTCTATCTCAAGGAGGCGCTGATGTGCCCGCCGCTGCGTCAATGATGAGTGCCCCAGCTACGTCTATATTCGTGGAGACGCTGGAAGACCCGGTTCATGAGATCGCTTTGGCCAGTTCTGTGGTACATATTGGTGACTTGTTGGGGCACGTATCTACTCGACAGCTGGGGAGACGACATCGCTCTGCGGACAGGGCTGCCCTGGCGGCATTTCGGCGCCTACCGGATGGTGTGACTCCTCTGACCTGGCTGGTGAGACTGTGTTCGGACTGGAGGCTGTTTTTGGGGTCGACATTGACACAGACGGATTTCCTTCATGTATATTCGCCTGGGTTTTGGTGGCTGCAATCCCAAGGAGTAACAACACTGCCCGGTCCGCCAGGATCACTTGGACCCTCCACGCTTCTCTGTAGGCCCATTGATAAGCGAACTTCTGTTGCTACTACTGATAGAAAAGGCCAGGGCTGAGACCGTTTGGGACATGGTGGGACTTGTTGTAGACTGACGGTGCTTTGGGGACTCTCGGTGGGGATGTTATCGATTGTCCCATCGGTGATTACTGTTTTCCATGATTATTCTGATCTTGCCTTCGATTGTTGATTGTGCGCGGTGGTGAGGGGAGGGGCCGGGTGGCCAGTTCGATGGCCCTTCCCCACATTCTTTTTTTTTTTTTTTTTTTTTCTCTTCCTTTTTCTCTTTCCTGTATTTCGGGTTTCTCATTTAGGGCGACAGGCACGCTGCTGGGGGGTTGATAGGCCATAGCCTTCTGCAGGGGTGCTGGGTGGGGGGTAGGGGGGTGGGGTCTGTTACTTTGTCCTTCCTTTGTTTCTATGGCCCTTTTTCTCTCTTTCTTCTCGATGTCGTCGTTTTCTGTGTTTCCTACAGTGTGTTTCGTTTGGAGGGGTGGGGCGCGGCTTTGCATAGAAACGTGTTGGCTATTACATTTCTCCTGACTTGTGTGCCTGCCCCCACTACTTCAGACGCATCTCCACTGTTTGTGCCTTCCTGCTCCGTATTTGCTACTGTGGGACCATGTATAAACGTATGGCATCGATTTTGATTTTCTTTATTGTAAAAAACACCTTCTTGAATCCTGGCTTTTACACTGTAAGTTTTAATACAAGTTATATCCTGTATGCTTCTTGGATCCCTATTTTCGGGCCGCTGTACTTTTCTGCACTGAATTGCAATACTTCTGACTCATCTAGCGGCCGGCCGGAGTGGTTGTAGGCCCATACTTGTATTTACTTGTGTACCAATAGAGGTTTAAAAAAAAAAAAAAAAAAAAAGAAATGCCCATGCGGCCTCACAGCACATAAGAGGTGTGAATGTTGTTGGTGCCGGGGCAGCAAGACTACAATACAATCTGGCCAATCACCATTCAGCTTTAGGTGCAAGCTGAAAGGTGGTTGGCCTTATTTTATTATTAGCTTCTGTCCATCACCCGATGTCGCGCTCGCACCGCAGTGCGTGCATTTCGTCTTCTGTTCGTGGCCAGGCATAAGGCATTTTGCGACCATATGTCCCCATTTGTCCTGAAAGAAGAGTATAGCTGTGCCTCATGTATTGAGATTGAAGAGCATTGGAGGCTGGAGCACCTCTAATGGGCATGAGGACTCTTCTCCATCTGGAACTGCATGTGAGTGTTTAATTAGTGTGTGTAAATTGTACGCATTTACAGTAAAACTGAGCGCTCGCCTTTGGGACCTTATAAGTGGTTAGTCATGAAGCACATTATAAAGTTCATTTAGATACAGTACTTCAAATCAAACAGGCAAAGGGAAGGAATGATCACTGACTGACCTGATAACACGAAAACCCAGTGCACCAAAGGTGCGCGATACTGGGGGTAGGCAAATACAGACTGCAAAAGGACTTATATAGAATGGCTCATTGAAGCGTCATACGGATCCCATTACAGAAGATTGATGCTGGGCCCCGTGTTTCGAGATGTGACGCATGGTGGTACCGGTATTCAGGTGCCCGGTGTTACGTTAGACGAGATTAATGCGCTTTTGATAACGTACTGATGTCTTCAGGTTTAGTAATGGCAGTTGCAGCATGGCCTAGCAGTTCATGTTATCATTCATTCATCCTGCTCTCTTTACCAAGGTCAATCAATCAATCAAATATCTTTATTCGGTTATAATAACAATAACCATAAAAGCACATTAAAATACATAGTTAAAAATAGTTTCTGAGCCAACAAAATACACAATAACATGTCACATTATCATAAATTTCCAAAAATGAAAAACATTTTTAAGAAACACAATGACAAATTCATTTTCTAAAAGTTGGGGTTGCTCACCTTGTTACATCGCCATCGGGTGTGCTGACCCGCCGTGAGGGCAACGGCCATCTCCAGCGTCCCGCCGTGAGGGAAACGGCCATCGTGCACACAGACTGCGGCACAGGGGGCAGAGAGACTACATCCCCCAGCTGCCCCGGCACTCCCGTGACGCTCCCACAGCGCCTGCTGGCTCCATAAGACCACGGAGGGTCGAGCGGCCAGCGGGGTGCTCACCTTGTTACATCGCCATCGGGTGTGCTGACCCGCCGTGAGGGCAACGGCCATCTCCAGCGTCCCGCCATGAGGGAAACGGCCATCGCGCACACAGACCGCGGCACAGGGGGCAGAGAGACTACATCCCCCAGCTGCCCCGGCTCTCCCGTGATGCTCCCGCAGCGCCTGCTAGCTCCATAAGAACACGGAGGGTCGAGCGGCCAGCGAGGTGCTCACCTTGTTATATCGCCATCGGGTGTGCTGACCCGCCGTGAGGGCAACGGCCATCTCCAGCGTCCCACCGTGAGGGAAACGGCCATCACACACACAGACCGCGGCACAGGGGGCATAGAGACTACACCCCCAGCTGCCCCGGCACTCCCGTGATGCTCCCGCAGTACCTGCTGGCTCCATAAGACCATGGAGGTTCGAGCGGCCAGCGGGGTGCTCACCATGTTACATCGCCATCGGGTGTGCTTACCCGCTGAGAGGGCAATGGCCATCTCCAGCGTACCGCCGTGAGGGAAACGGCCATCGCGCACACAGACCGCGGCACAGGGGGCAGAGAGACTACATCCCCCAGCTGCCCCGGCACTCCCGTGACGCTCCCGCAGCGCCTGCTGGCTCCATAAGATCACGGAGAGTCTCCCGCCTCGCGGGACGCGCGCGGGCTAAGCCCGGGAAAAGGGCGGGCCGTCTGTGGTCGTCCGGGGCAGTCTGAGGCTGGCCCACCCCCCTAAAGAGTCGCCCTTACAAGGTACTGTACTGTTTGTTCTACCTTGATCTTGTGACCACATCCCGGGAGTTGGACTGGCCCGGATGCTATTTGCTATTTGTTTTCATTTAAGGCTATTTTCTATACGGACCCCGGGACATTTGGGACTTCTGTTTGACCAACTATAGAGATCTTAAATGGGTAAAAGGAAGGCCACGGAAGGGGGGGGCAGTTGGCAAACAAGAAAGGGAAAAGGGTTAAAAAAAGCATACATGCCGCAAGCAACTGTGTTCTAGACAGAATTGAGATTCTAGTTTCAGAGTGCGAGGAGATCGTTGGGGGTAAAAATGTAGGCCTCGTAGATAGCATAAATCTACCACAACAACAAAACGCAGTTGCAAACAACCAACACCATGTAATCCCTTCAATGTTTCTGAAAAAGGCCCAATTAACAACTCACCCTATTGTGCACAGCGTACCTTTGGTTGATATTATTACTGTAACCATCCACAAGGCCCCTACGCCCTCTCCATTGCCATTAGCTAATACTGTCAACCAAGAAATTGAGACGGGTCCCTCCACTCTCTGTGTCAATAGATTTTCGATCCTCGAGCACATGATGGAGGGATCCACAACCATGGAGGGGCAAAGTTTCACTGAATCAGGTTCTGATCTCGCGGCAAATAGTTGTGGCTGCAAGGAGTCAAACCAAGGGCTATGGAAGATAGTAGAATCTCTTCAAAAAGAGGTAGAAGGTTTAAAGAAGCTGGTAGCGACTCTAAACTCTGGGGTTGGTCCTACGGATGTCGTGCCCAGCACGCCAGCCCGTTCCTCCTCCCTGGCGCCTCCCTCCTATAAAGATGTTCTAGCTAATAAACCTCTAATTAACAAAATCCGGGGGTCTAGCGATTCCATATCACAGAGGTTAAGAGACATAAGGGTAAAACCCGCACCTGCTGTTTTCGAGCCCAGGGGGGGGAAAACCCCCGGTCACTATACCTAAAAACTCAGCAGTAATTGGGGGGCGTTATATCCCTTATAACCAGAGGCCCACCAGCCAAGTAATCAAGGATTCACCTAGGGGTTTAACTAAGGATGGCAGGGCGACAGTATATATGGTGAAGGTGCCTAAAACTTCAGGTAGCCAGAGCTACGAATCGAGTGATTCACTACGCAATAAGGTAATACATTGGCTTAGACATGTAAGAGGTTGCAGGTCTATCATTCGTGAGGACATTGAGGGTGTAAGGCGAATGACATTGCGTAACTCGGTTAGAGATTGTATTGAGGTAAGGCTCAAAGACACTGTCCTAGCTGATAATCTCATGTCACTGGAGTTCCGTACCTCTGCCCCTGATCACTCATCTATCCAAGTCAGGCACATGCCCCTCTGGGTGGAAGCTAGCAGCATGGGAAGAAAGGCCCCAGGGAACAAGGAAGGTGGGTCAGGTCTGAATATGGTTGATTGACTATTGCCCCGGGGTAGGGAGGCCAGCCACAAATTGGTAACATCACCAAATCCAAGCGCTGGAAGTGCATCAGCATCACCAGCCAGCCCAGGCACCGTAGTGGGCCATTGCCCTGTTGCAGAATCTGCCCAGGCAAGACAAAGTTTTTCCATCCAAGAGGGCGATCTATCCATTAACAGAACTAATGTAGCAAGCTTGAACATTCTGTCATGGAATGTAGCAGGGCTAGAGAGGAAACTGAAACTCCCAGAATGGCACAACTTCGTGGATAAATTCGAAGTATGCATATTACAGGAAACATGGAGTTTAGCACCACTCCATAAATCAGGTTATATATCCTACTGTATCCCTGCCATCAGCTCAAGCAAAGGGTGTCCGTCGGGAGGGCTACAAATTTGGATAAGAACCACCCTCAACTGGGTGGTCACCCCACATACTGGCGATTCTCCTGATTTATTACATCTGACCATCAAAGGACAAGGCAAGGGCCCGGCACTTGAGTAATTTAATGTCTATGCCAGAGGGTCACCTGGTGCCCAGACCTCTCCTGGTATATCTACCCTCGAGAGATGCTTAGAAACTTTATTGCCCCCAATAAACACAATCGTAGCGGGGGATTTCAATGTAACTTTCGAACCTTTGAGTTCGGGTGATTTAGCAGGAATCACTGAAGAGGATGGCAAATGGGGCATCCTGCGCCTCAGCCTAGACCGATCAAGAAATGGTCACAGCGTGCGATTCAAATTAACGCCCTTAGTCTGGAATATGACTTGAGAGCCGTCAATGGTAGATCGCGCTCCGACCATAATGGAGCATACACCTTTAATAGATTGGGGTCCCCCTCTAGGATAGATTACATCTTTTTCGATGTTCGGCTGTGGCGGGATCTGATCGACATGAAAGTCGTGCCCACACTTGATAGTGACCATAACCCACTCTGCCTCCAATTGAATAATATTTTGCAGCGGGGGGGTCTAGGAGACGCAACCGCCCTGCCCTGGTAAGCAGAAAGGTAATACCATCAAACTGCAAAAGACGCCTCAAGTGGAACAAAGTCTCTGATCAGGAAGGGCTATTAGCAAGTGTGAGGGACGAAGTTGTTGGCAAAAGTAGTGAGCTGATGGCATTGTATAATGGTTTGGGGGAACACACTGATTTTAACTTTAAAAGTTTCTACCAAACGTCAATAGATAAGCTGAGCTCGTTTTTTATCTCTGAAGGTAAACCAGCCAGAAAACCTGACCATCCAAAGTCTTGCAACCCCTGGTACACCAAGGATTGCAGGGACAAAAGGGCAGCCATCGCACGTAGCATTAGGTTGAAAGATTCAGCTCTGTCAGAATAGCCAGGGAAGAGTATGGAAGGGCATTGGTGGAGGCCAAAAGGGGCTGGGAGGAGGCGCACTGGCAGGAATTGAAGGCAGCTGCAGCGCAGAGAGATCCCATAGTATTAAGGGATTTAATCAACCGTAAAGACAGGATATCAATGGACCCCATGCCCAACCATATTACTTGCTCACAATGACAGAAACACTTTGCCAATCTATATACGGGGGAAGATCTATGCGAGCCCCTCCCCATTGAAACCAGTTTGGTCACCCGGGAAGTTGATGGAACATCGGATAGGTTTGACCTTCTGGAAGTCGAGCAAGCAATCTAAAGCATCTCTCCAGGGAAGGCAGCAGGCCCAGATGGATTGCCTGGTGACCTGCTCCTACATGATCCCATGCCTTGGGCCCAACTCATTCTCCATATCATGAATCTGATAGTTAGAGGGTTCGCCATCCCGGACTCCTGAAAAGGAGCCGAGGTGGTTCCAATATTTAAAAAAGGGAATAGAGAGGACCCTGCCAACTACCGGCCAATCAGTCTTATAGATGTGATCCAGAAGGTTGTCGGGAGGGTCCTTCTCTTGAGGACAAGAACCTGGCTGGAGGATGGCAACATCCTATCACACTTTCAAGCAGGGTTCCGGCAAAAGGTGGGAACAAAGGATCAGGTCCTGAGATTTTTAATGATCTATTGGAAGTCAGTCCTTTTGGGTAAAGGGAGTCTGTATCTGGCTTTCATAGATCTGAAGACTGCTTTCGACCTGGTCCCCCGGAGCAAGCTTTGGGAGGTGCTTGGACATCTAGGCATGCCACCTTATATTTTAGATTTTATACAAAGGATGCACATTGGTAATTATGCCAGAATCAGGTGTGGGGCCCAAGGAGAGCTGACAGAGAGAATCGCGGTAGGCAGGGGGGTACGCCAAGGTTGTGTGTTGGCCCCCACCCTATTTTCAATATTCATCAATGGGGTGGTGGCCCACCTCAACAAGGAGCCATCTGATGCTTCAATGTTGGCAGGGGAGAAGACACCCACCCTCCTCTTTGCCAACGACACTCTCCTAATCTCCAAGTCCCCAGGTGGCCTACAGAAATTATTGAAGAGTTTTGACTCATTCTGTAAAGAGCAGGGGCTAATCATCAACACTAGGAAAACCAAGTTGATGACTATTAACCCCTCTAAACGCTTTAGGAAAATTAGCCCTAACGAAGTCCCACTAGATATGGTTGAGTCCTTCGACTACCTGGGGATCAGAGTTTCAAAAAACATGAAGTGGTCCTTACACCTAGATAAAATGCTTTTAAATCACAAGCGGGTGTCTGGTGCAATTGTCAGAGATCAGCATCTTTCAGTTAGTAGACCGGTTGCACCAGCACTCTTAATTTATGATGGGAAAGCTCTACCCTCGGCCCTTTACGGGGCAGAGGTTTGGGGCATGGAGAACACATCACCGAATTATCCAGGTCAGAAAGTAGATTTTTAAGAAATCTTGTGTCACTTCCCACCTCCACCCCATTGAAGCCCTTGTTCTACGACACTGGTAGGAGGCACATCCAGGAGATCGCCAGGCTTCGTCCTCTGCTCTTTTGGGCTCGTCTTAAGAGGACGGCGGAGCTTTCTAAGTATGCCGCGGGGTTTGATGAATTGGTAGCAGCAGATAAGGGATGCAGGATAAAATTGCGGTCCGATCTGAAGCACCTTATGGGACTTATCGGCCTAAGTGAGGCATGGGTGTCCCAGACTCCCCCTTCCAAGCCCGACTTGAAGCGGGCATATTGGGATTGGGTGTCAAAGCGTGAGTTATCGTGCTAGCAGGCAGGGAAACTCACGGAGGGATTCTTTGAATTCAAAAGCATCCGTAGATTAGAGCCCTATCTCGACTTTATTCAGGTCCCGAGGGACAGGACCTTGTATATGAAGCTGAGATTCGGCACCCTGCAGGTTAATTCAGTGATATCCTCTTGGAAGAGGTCGAATTCGGTCCCTGCACCTTGCCCTAGCTGTGGCCATCCCGATGAATCCATTGCCCATCTTTTCCTGGCATGTCCTGCCTATATAAAGGCCAGAGAAAAGTGGCTTAAGCCAGTCTGTAAAGCGCTAGGCTTTATAAGCCATGTGGCTGCCCTTCGCATCATGAAAACAGACACCTCCTCTCTGACACTGATCTGCGGAGTAGCCAATTATCTGGGGTGTGCCTGGCTACTTAGACTAAAGGCAGTAGGCAAGAACTTGGAAGGTGCCCAAACGAAGGATTTGGGATGAACGACTGACCTGATTTTACAGCTTAATCCAGGGGGCAATAAGTGGTTGTTCTCACCTGAATACATGCAATGGTGATCATGATCATGTCTCATGAATGTAATCATTTTAAACTGTACATTATATGCTGATTTTACTGGTTTTAATGGTTTGATCTTTTGATACGTGTTTTGTGCTCCTTTTTAAATGTGGCTACATATTTGTATTCCTGTAATGCTTTTATGATGAAAACTTTTATCGAATAAAGCTTATTTGACTGACTGAAAAGTTGCAATACTTAAAAAGCGGGTCGGCAATGTCTCAGACTGAGATTCTTTAAACACGAATAATCCATCTCTTTCTTGATGTGTCATAGAATTTACAAAAAAACCATGATATGGATAGTTGATTGTAATGAGACACCGTCACATGGGCACTTACACAAATCTCTTGACCAATCATTTACTGCAGGAAAACCTAGAGATCTATATAAAATATCCAATATAAAACGTGTCAGCAGTAAAAGGTCAAAGTCTCCATCTATTAATAGTATATACGGCTGGATTGTTGGATTGGAGTCAACAAAGTTAAATGATGGACTTGTACAGTAGGCTTTCTCATTTCATTAGTGGCTCTAATTTCGGCCAGAAGACCCATACAACTGGTTTTAAGGGCTTTTCTAGGTACACTGCACATGGGACGAGGATCTGTGCAATATTCCGGATATCCTAATTTTGTAAGCAACATTTTCACGTATTCCAACCATCTTATATGTTTGACACCATCAGACCCCAGAGCATCCGCCAATATGTAACGATTAAAACCGGTTTCATCTGATGTCCAGATTCTTTGCCGAAGAAGGACAGGCTGAATCTTGATTGTGTCCTCCAAGTATGGCATACCCAATTCCAGGTGACAAATATAGTTTGAGGTACTATCTTGTAGGGCCAGGAGACACTTGAGAAAAATATTTTCCGCAGTCTGCAGAATTTTCACGTCTGCGTAACCCCATATACCTGCTCCATAGGTAGCTATAGCCACACATTTAACCCTAGAAATATGTAGGATATCTGCCAGTGGGCGCCTTCCTAGTTTATGACTGAAGTTTGATAGGGCCATTAACACCTTGGCAAACAGCAGACGTCTAGTTTTAACTCCCTCATTATGAAAGTGTTTTGGTGCACTCTATCGGTCTTCCATCTATATGTAATTTTTCAATCCTCTTATTTGACCCTACCCCGCAGTTCATTGTGTATGTTTTGGAACAATTTATCGTAAGTCCCAAATTCAACATAAAATTTGAGAATTACGTAACAACTCGTTAGATACCAAGTGGTGTAAGGGCCATTAAAACTGCATCATCTGCATACAGGAGTGCAGGTATGGGGTGCTTTGCTGCCTTGGGTAAGTCCCTGCACTCCTTAACTAAAATGTTTTCTAAATTATTTATATATAATGTGAAAAGAAATGGGGCAAGGACACAGCCTTGCCTCACTCCTCTCCCAACTCTAAAGTGACTAGTGCATTCTCCACCCAACCCATCTCTGTCCTTAGCCTTCACCGCTTTCCAGAAGGCTGAAAAATCGCGACTATTAGAAACATTGTGTAAAGCACGCCAAGCTTCCTTTTTTAAAGTAGTCTGTCTAGCTCTGAGTGCAGTTTTGATATTACTTATTGCCTCCCTGATATGGTCCTTATTTTTCACTGTGGCTTGGACACAATGTTTAAGTTTAGTGTATGTCTTGGAGGCGCTAGGGGGCGCACAGCGCAATGGCTGCCTAGCTGCGCAGCTCCGCCGGGCGAATCTAAACAACGTGATTAAAATGTATTAAACCGGATCGCTGAGGGTCGACGGACACACCGCCACGGATCGGAACGCAAGGTGCATGAGAGGGACGACGAAAAAGCAGAGCAGACACACGGATGGTTCAGCACAAGCCTAAAGTATAGGTGAGCCCCCGCGATCCATCATGGCGGACGGCACTCTGCTGGCGGCGATAGGACACGGACTGCGGTGGCACCACTGCGGGTGAGCGTCCACACACCGAGACAAAGCACGAGCGGTGACGAGCGAAAGCAGCAAAAGTCGCCAGGGGTACAGACTCAGCAGCCGCCGCAGGGCCTTCCGGACAGGTAATGGCGGAACTGGCGATATGAGGCTGATACAGCGTCTTGGACAACAGCCGGGCACTGATACCCATGCCGACGCTTAGACATGCAGCGCGCAATATCCTGACCACACGAAGGGCTGATTAACGGCTTACATATAAGGGCAGCGGTGGAAAAAACAAATTGCAATGCCTATATAAACAACGGTCCCCCCCCAATGCCCTGTGGATCGCTAACGGACTGCCGAGAAACGGCGCGAAACAAAATGGCGGCGCCCATATACCGTTGAGCTTTGATCGCGCTCTACATAAATAACGCTTGTACTATTTCAGCCCCGACAATAATAAGGTGACAGAGTGCCATGTGTGTGTCGGAGGGAAGTGGAAACCCTTGAGCAGTGTGCACAAGACTCAATCTTTAACGCGTGCTACGTCAAACCCCAACACAAGCGCCTAGTGCTGCAATAGCGTGAACGCACCCTCAGGGCAGACCAGGCTGGACGATTGGGGTAATCACGGCTAATACCGTCTCACCCCCACAGGGGTAGGAGAACACTACCACACATCAACTGCATAGCGAGTGGGTGCCAGGAGCCTCGACGCTTGTGACTGACCCTGCTCTCGAACCGGCGAGGCAAGCTACGGGAAACTGTTGGCAGTGCCAAGAAACCACCAATAACTGCCAAGGACCGCATTCCGACTCGTAAGTCAGGACTCTACAGACAGGGTTGTAATTTGCGAACTAGGTGGAAAGGCTGAGAACCGCCTCACCCCGACCTCAGGTGCTACACATCAAGCCTCTGCGCCCCAGACGCCGAGGTCCCACACGACCCACGAGCGCTCCCCTACGGCACCCTCTTATTATACAAAATGGGCAAACCAGATAAGCAACAGCCCAAACTAACATTCGAGGCGCGGAAGACGTCGAAGACCCAAAATGGCGCTGCTGAGGAAGACCCTGAAACTGAAACACAAGAAGGCGGTATCATGGAAACCATTTTAAAATCCATACAGGCTAACCTACAAGAGATCAACGGTAAACTCGATCACTTGATGGGACGAGTGGACAGTATGGCGGCTAAACTCGACCAACAAGGCGAGCGCTTGGACACGGCCGAAAATAGGATCTCAACCGTTGAGGACGAATCAAGAACTACGACGGCCAGATGCACGGGAATGGAGAAAGTCCTAGATGTGATTAAAGCCAAGGCAGAGGAGTTGGAAGCTAGGTCGAGACGGAACAACATACGTATAGCAGGCCTGCCAGAATCGACCAACACAGGCCGAATGGAGCCATACGTGGAACAACTGTGCAAAGACCTGTTTGGCCCTGAAAATCTATCGCCGATATTCATCATCGAAAGAGCACATAGATCTCTGGCGCCTCAACCAAAACCAGGAGCCCCTCCGAGACCGATTGTGGCAAGAGTCCTGAATTATCGCGACAGAGACACCGTGCTCCGGTTGGCGAGGGAAAAAGGTGGGATCCAACATCAGGGAAACAAATTAGCATTCTTCCCGGATTTCACGGTTGCAGTACAACAGGCACGTAAAGAGTTCAACGAGGTTAAAGTCAAACTTCGAGACCTGCGGATCCCGTATGCCATGCTGTACCCTGCACGCCTCCGGGTTACGTGGGAGGACAAACCAGTCTTCTTGTCGACCCCGAAGGCTGCTATGGATTTCATCAAAACAGCGGTTGCCAAAGGTAAACGGTCCAATCGCAGAGACAGGCATACAGACTCAGATTAAAGGTAAGACCTGCTGATGCATGCTGTGCAGACACTGCCTGAAAAAAGACTGACTACTCTCAGAGAGTAAGATTCTGCACCTGTTGAATTGTGAGACCCGACTTGTGACTCCTACCATCGCCGAGTGAACTATATGGAGAGACACTGGGAGATGCGGGTATAGCACAGTAAGGAGGGGCAGCCTGATCAATTGGGGAAAGCTCGATATGTCACACACATCAGAAGGGCACTTACAGCTAAAAGATATAGACGTTTGCTAAGATGTAGGGTACGTCCCCTGTACACATGTTGGAAAGGCCCCATATATCTTATCACGTATTGTAAAACTGTTCTGGACACCTATTGTGTCAAAGACCTTTATTAGGACTGGTGGGGTTCTTTGACCTGGGCGATCTGTCTGTAGAACATAGATTCGCCCACATCCTTTCACTGGGATGGGGATATGCGCCCTCGGCGGACCTCCACAAGGGCAGTCCCCGAAAAGTTATGTTGACGACCACAGTTATGAGGGCACCATGGCTTCAGCAGAATTGGGTTGCTGGAGTGGGTGGGAACCGGGACAGTTGGGGTTTGTTGTTTTTTGAACCACCTGGGCGATCGAGATACACTGCTGTACACAGACGAGTGAACACTGTGAATAGGCTGACATCCAGCAATGAGACACTAGACTGCGTGGTGCTGATACTTAAGAGGAGGAAATATTACATGGGACACATACAGAGAGTTGAGTGGCCAATATGAGTAGAGATAGCCTGAAACTGTTGACGTGGAATGTGAGAGGTCTTACAAATCCCAAAAAGGTCAGACAGATATTTGCATGTCTAGATAGGCATTATATAGACATTGTCTTGCTTCAAGAGACCCACATGGACCCTAAAGTGCAAAGAGCTGTTGGTGCACGCTGGGCGGAATCAACCCACTCAGCGGCCTACTCATCCTAGTCCAGAGGGGTTATGACACTGGTCAAAAAGGGCACAAATTATAAAATTGCACGTACAATTGTCGATACAAATGGGAGATATGTAATTGTATCGGGGGTGCTAAGGGGGCAAGCCATGACGATAGTGAATGTATATGGTCCAAATGTTGACTCACCGGAATTTTTTCAGGAATTGTGGGATCATCTTTTGGAGTTTACTGACATGACAATAATATGGGGAGGTGATTTTAATATAGCACTATGTGACAATGTAGACCGCTCCACAGCCTCCATGGAACCGCACAAAAAAGCCAGAGGCAAATTGGGCGATATTTTTGAAGACCTAGCACTCAAGGATATTTGGAGGGTTAAACATCCGTCAACACCAGGTGCGACGCATGTTAATATGGCACGCGGAAGCTGGTCGAGGATAGATTACTGGATGGGGACGGACAGCGCTGTACTATGGGCTACAAAGATACTGACGCACCCACGCACGCTGTCCGACCACAATCCAGTGGAACTTGCACTGCAGATTCCGCGCTACATACCCCCTCCATTCAGCTGGCGCTTCAATGCACAAGCATTGTTGGACCCCTTATTTGTCAATACCATAACGAAAGCAATCACTGAGTACTTCCAGCTGAATGTGGGCTCAGTAGACGATCCATGCACCGTCTGGGAGGCGTTTAATGCGACACTCAGGGGCATATGCATCAGCACGACAGCTGGTATACTGAAGGACATAAGGACACAACTGTCTAGGCTGGAACGGGAGGTGACAGTACTAGAAAGAGAGTACACACACACTGGTAATGTGGAACTGCTAGGCAAACTTAAGCCTCTACTCGTAGAACACCAGAAATATGCGGAGCATGAACTGAAGTATGTCAACAAACACCCACTAGCCAGACAGTTTGGGGAGGGTGGAAGACCCGGCAGGATGTTGGCAAAGAAAATAGGTACTGGGAAAGAGTCGCAGATGGTCACGCAAGTACGTGACGGGGACGGCGCCTTACAAACACAGCCAGCGGGAATACTCGACAGCTTTGTCCGTCACTATGCAGATCTTTACACATCCCAACAACTTGCCCAACCCCAGGAAACACGTGAATACTTACACGATATAGCGATAGCGTGGTTGTCAGATCACCAGCGTGAGTACCTGGCACAACCTATTACAGTAGAAGAGGTTACAGCCATTATACATGCACTGCCAAACGGGAAAGCACCAGGGCCTGATGGCTTCACATGTGAGTTCTATAAAAAATTTGTTGACACCCTTGCCCCCCGCATGGTCGAAATGTACGGCGCGGCCTTCGACCAACAGATACTACCGCCGTCGCTACGTGAGGCAATGATCATCACCCTCCTAAAATCAGGTAAACAACCAGACCTCTGCGAATCGTATCGTCCACTATCCCTATTAAACGTAGATTCTAAAATATTGGCGAAGCTCTTGGCTGAGCGCTTGCAACCCCTTATGACGAACCTGATACTTCCGGATCAGGCAGGATTCATCCCAGTGAGAGCCACATCCCACAATACCAGAATGCTATTTGCTCTATCTCACTATCTAAACCCCCAGACACAAGCGGCTGCCGTTATGCTTGATGCAGCCAAAGCATTTGACTCCATCGAATGGTCCTACATCAACACGATATTGCAGAGGATGGGTTTTCCGGCGAGATACATAGCTTGGGTAACTCTACTATACACGAGACCTGTGGCAAGAGTGCGAGTAAATGGATACATATCTGCACCATTTAATATAGCCAGGGGAACCAGACAGGGCTGTCCACTGTCACCTTTAATATTTGCTCTAGCCTTGGAACCGCTCGCATGCGTAATTAGACAGACACATAACCATTCCGCATAGCATTTCCCCGAGAGGCCCCTGCAAATCTCATTATATGCTGACGATATGCTGCTTTATGTGAGGGACCCCGAGCAGAATCTCAGCCCATTATTGCGTGAATACGTGAAATTCGGACGCCATTCTGGGTTACAGATTAACTGGGAGAAGTCTCTAATCATTCCTCTTACTGATTCCACCAAGCCACATACACCTGACTTTCCACTAGACTGGCAGACGGACCCCACGCGCTACCTGGGTATCTGGTACAGCCGCGACCCAGAAGAAGTGATTAGGACTAATTATGGCAGGGTTTTTACAGAACTGGAAGGTAAAGTGGCGAGATGGATACAACTCCCGCTGTCTCTGGCGGATAGGATCGCAATAGTAAAAATTAGCATACTTCCGAAGTTTCTGTATTTATTCAATAACATTCCAATCACACCGCCTAAAGCAGTTTTTACACACATCACTTCCTTGGTGCTGAAACTTATATGGGCTGGGAAACAGGCACGAATAGACCTGCGCACGTTAACACTGCCCTACGAAAGAGGTGGTTTTTGCGTGCCCGACTTTCGGCTCTACTTCTTGTGCGCACAGGCCCAATACGCGTCACATTGGTACCATCCCGCCCCGTATCTAACACATACAGCGGTGGAGGAGGGTGATGCCTCACCGATACCCTTAAACGCGATTGTGACGCACAAAAGACCGCCGTTACACTCAAAAGACATTAACACAATTGATACAACAGCTAACGCATGGAGAACGCTAGGGAGGTTAGCTCACAAACTACCGTTGTACACCCCAGCACTCCCACTACACTTCCACCCGAACATATCAGTGACTAACGAACGAGTGGGGATGGATATACTGAAAAACACAGGGATTGACACATTTGGAGACTTATATCACGAAGGACATTTTCGCAAAGCAGACGACCTGACCTATGTAAGTAACCCAACACTACTCTTCAGATTCACACATTATAGACTGCAGAGGGCAATTCAAGAATTATACCCAACCTACCCGACAGAACCGCCAACGTTGCAATCATTACAACTTATCATCACCTCATCGAACACATCCCATCTGGTTTCTAGATTATATAGAGTAGCCCAGAGTGAAATTCCACATAATGCGGACAGGGCACAGCAGCGATGGAACGACTCACTGCTGGAAGCGCTTACAGAGCGTGAATGGTCTGAGGCCTGCACGCTCCTCAAACTGCTCACTTCAAATGGGAATCTGCGCATAACACATCTCAAATATCTACATCAAACATATCATACACCACAAAGACTGCACAAATATGGACTGCGTGAGGACGCCAGGTGTAGGCGGTGTGGATATGATGGGGCGGATTGTATCCACTTGGCGTGGCACTGTCAAAAGATAAACACATATTGGGTTACGGTCACGACAATGCTGAGTAAAATGGTGGGGATAGAGGTGGAATGTACTGTGAAAATCTGTCTGCTTGGCCTTTTGCCCAATATTAAGGCGGGGAAACGGAAGTTCTGTGCTGTGGCGCTGTTAATTGCTAAGAGCCAGGTCTCCAGATGTTGGGAAGGGAAGAAGGTCCCAGACTCTAAAACATGGCTAAAGGATTTGACGTATTGTAGAGACTCCCTGCTAACATACGAAGAGGAGCTGCCCAGAAGGTCGCGCCCAAAGAACTATTGGGGGTATTTGTCAGACTACTTATTAACTATGGTGGAGGAGGAAGTGGAGGTGTAGATCTGAATGCACGTAGTCTACTCGCCCACAATGCTGCATAACTGGTACCACATCTGCACTATGCAGTGACTTAGGCCTGTCTTTAAATGAACGTACTTCATACTTCACACGAGATGTGACGGAGTGTAGAATTGTCCAGGGGTTCCTAGTTAACTGTTTTGTATGTTTAATAAAAGGGCTCCGGCCCCACAGGAAAAAAAAAATGAAGTTACGCACGAACACACGGGCAACTAGATCCGCACTAAGGGATATATTGTTGTAATATCGCTAGAGATACGCCGCTGGACCCCCGGGTTGCCAGCTGAATGGCTGTGTTGATTATGAAACTGTAATTTCGCTAAAAGCGGCCGGCCCTGAGGGTTGTAGGCCAAAGGCTGTGTTGAATATATCTAAGACATGACAATAAAGATGTTGTTGAACTTAAAAAAAAAAAAAAAGTTTAGTGTATGTCTTTGTGCAATAAGTGTCAAACCACCTTTTTTAATTACTAGGTTTCCTCTTAGTTTCAACAAAAAGTGTTTTTTTTATATAGTTTGAGATAGCCATGAAGTTTTCCATTATCTCTTGACTGGGCGACCTTTCATCCGAGAATGACAAAAACATACTTTTAAAGTTTGATACAACTTATGAAGTAAATTCCTCAGTATCCACAGTAGTCCATCTAAGTGCATATCTATTTTGCCTACTCAATGCAATATTATCAACATTATCAGCGGAGGTGGTTCTGGCATTAGTGCTCTTGTTAAGCACTATCACGTCTACACTTAGAGGGAAGTGATCGCTTAGGGCAATCTCATGTCTCTTAAAAATTTTAATATGTGAAGAGTATCTGCTCGAAGACAGTATACTTCTATGGTACAGAATATGTCACAGCCATTTAAAGTAGGGCAAAAAAGGAACCATGGGTGAACACAGATTATTAACAAATCCCAAATCAAACATAAACATGATATAATTCAAAGAATCGCCATACGTAGTATGTCGAAAATGTGCAAAACTATCGCCTTTCTCATATGTTAGACCACAAACCTCTTTATCAGCATATTTTCATATGGGGGAATTAAAATCCCCACCCCATAGCACAAATACCTCCTTGTTTAGACGAGTATGTACATTATGTAAATGTCGGCACAGAGATTTCAATATTTCTTTAATCGTCTCAGGTGTCGCATTATTGTAGAAGTTCAGTACCACCATACAAATAGTGCGATCTATATGTAAACGAATTATGTGATAGTAGGGTTCAGTAGCAATAAATTAAATTTTCCCTAAAATCAAATAATTTGAAATGTACGTACACAGCCCCCCTTTAACTCTGCCAGATAATGAAGTAATGGCTGGAGTGTGGAATGTTTTATAGCCACCTATATGTATAGGGTCTATTGCCCAGGTTTCTTGTAGGCTAACAATATTAAAGTTTTTCACAAATGCGACCCATAGAATATTAGACACCTTAGATTTTAGTCCGGCAACATTCCAGAATAAAAGTTGACACTTATCCTCCAGTCCTTTACCACATTCATTAACCCTCTCATTAATAACGTTAGTTGGTATGTGTTGGACTTGGCCTTTTCCCCCAAAATTTTTCACTTTTTGCCCCCCTAATTTGAATGTCTCCCCCATGGTATTAAACATATAAGAACCATGTGTGGTAAGAGTTGCCCTGTTGTAAAATTAAATGTTGTTAAATGGTGTGCAGAAAATATTCCCCCATGTTAAACATGCACCTGACTGAAATGTACTGTGCTTAAAATGGATGCCATGGCCATGGGTTTTGCCACTGTACTGCCATAGGTCAGCGGTCTAGTTATTATTACCCAGCTACCCCTAGCTTTTGGAGGGAAAGCCTGGCACCCAGGGTGCTCACCCCCTCCCCTTGAGCCAGTGTGAACCAGTTTTCCCCAACATTCCGGAAGGTGCTGGCTCTGTGAGGGAGGAGGGTATAAGAAGGGAGAAGTGCCACCAGAGAGTCAGTCAGCGCTGGGACAAGAGGGGAGGGGACCTGCTGTGAGGTGCGACCGCCACATGGGGCTGTGAGCTGGGCCCTGCACTTCTATAAACCCCCCTCTGTTGTCCCCATGGGCCCCTGACAAGGGAGGGCCCCTATCCAGATCCCTGACACTGTGGGGACCGGGAATTACGCTAGCGCTGCGATGAAGAAGCGCCCAGGAGGTGAGAAATAGGACTGTCTACTCCCTCTGGTGAAGCTGTGACCCTGTGGAAGTGCTGGGTCGTGAGGAGCTGCCTGGAGGAACTGTTGCCCCTTATGAGGTACTGCCTGGCAAGCGCTATTCTGGGGAGGTTGATGCCCCAGGGAAGTTGGTGCCCCTGTGGAAGCGCTAGACTGGATGGATTGTGCCCTCGAGGAACGGTGGCTCTAAATCTGCCCCTGGACTGCCTACCAAGCGCTGTGGGGAGAGAAGCGCTGGGGCTGGTGTGGCCCCCGGAATGCTACTGGCCCTGGAAGTGGTGTGGGCAGAGGGAGGAGCAGTGCGCGGTGAATAGCGCCATTCTCCTGAGGAAAATCACGCTGGAGGAGCCTACCCTCGTTTCAGCGCGCTGTCCGCTATATAATTAATTAATTAAGAAGGGAGCCTACCCCTTATTGCCGCCGAAATCACCGCCACGGCCCGGCGCTGCTGAGGAGACCCCCACCGCTGTGGGCATCGTCGCGGCGGCCCCCGGTACCAGGAGAGGGCCGCCGACTCCCGCATCACGTGACGGGGGGGGCCAGGCCGCGTTATCAGCCCGCCCCCGCCGCGCACGGATTGGCCTGCGCGGCCGTGACCTTTGAAGGCCGCGCAGGGATTGGCTGACGGCCGGGAAGGCCAGGAGAAGCTGAATCCAAGCCCCGGGTCCCCATGAGGTAGGAGGGGGACCCGGGTGAAGCACTGGAGCGGGGCCCCCGTGGACGAGGGGGGAGCCCCGAGGATTGAGTGACCGGAGCGGGAGCCTACCCCGCCGGTCTATGCCCCCACGCGAGGGGCCGGTGAGGTAGGCGGGGCCGGGCACACTGTCGGTGCCAGCCCCGCCTCCCGACCTGAGGCGGCCGGAGCAGAGTGCCGGTGGGGCTCCCAGGAGGACGAGGGAGCCCCGAGTGAACGGCGGAAGCCTTGTAAGGAGGGGGGAAAGCCAGGCAGGCTTTTCCCCCACGAGTGCCTAGACACCACGTGTCTCCCCGGAGGCCTTCTTGAGGCAGTGTTGAAACCCCGGGTGAGGCGAGTGTGGTCGCCCAGAGGTGCAGTGCCCCCCCCACTGGAAAGGAGGCCTGGTCCCTACGGTGGAGAGCCCCGGGACCCTAAGAAAGGGGCGGAGCCTAGAGGAGGCCCGAAGTCAGCAGGAGTTGTGTAACGGGGCCCCCATAGTGAAGAGGGAGCCCCGATTGCGGCGCTGAGGCCTGAGTGAGGCCTTGTGGGCCCAAGTGACCGGCGCAGATCACCGGGGAATCCTGCGACTCGAGGCACATTGTCGGTGCCTGGTCCCCCCCTGCAGAGGAGACCCCAAAGGACGCCCCGCAGGACCTACTGAGCCCGGTGAGTGGGGCTTATCTTAAGTTGGTGGAGGGGGGGGCAACGGGGTACATTGCCGGTGCCCGCCCCCTGGGACTGTGTTGCCTTGTCAGGCGCCCCGTTTTGCGGAGGGCACCTGTGACTTGGGCTCCAGATTTGTTGAACTGCCCTAACTTTCCTGCAACTAACTGCCCTACCAGACAACTCAGGAGCAAGCCGGTTGCCCTTATTGCATATACTGGGGTAGAGAGTCTTATTCCCCCTCATTGCAGATATAGGTACCTACCTTATGGGTTGTCCTGAGGTCCCCAGTTATAGAGGAAGTCTGGGCAAGGAAATATCTGAGGGAGTCCAGAAGTAAGGAAGGTTGACTGCTGTGTACACCCTGATGTTTGATACCCCTTAGTTGATGGTAAAGGGAACCTAATTGAGTCCTGACAGGTGTTCCTGATCTAGGAGGAGGGCCTCTATCTGATATTGATGCTGGATGAGGTATGTTCTGCATAATGTTGGTCAATGGGTTAGCCTGATGTGTTATTCCAGGCCCTTGTTTATGTACAAGATTGATGGGCCAGACGGGCTGATTTATTACAGGTGTTCCTGTCCATGTTATTCCATGATGCCATAACGGTTTTCCCTAACAGGGGTGGGTTGGTGTTAATGTGCATGATGTATTTCTATGCTAATGTAGAATTATGCAATTACAGCCTTTCCTTTAGGATGAGAGTCTGAGTTGGCCCCGCCAGATTGGCCCCAGATCTAATGACATTTTGATCCCATCCTTTTATCCTTTCAGCATGGACTACTTCCTATGTAAATAATTCCCCCATTATTCGCTTGGCTCTGGCGCCATTTGGCGTCCTGTTGTGACACCACTGTTTTGCATTCTTTTGCCTTGCAGGTTGGAAACCCTACTAAACTACGTATCTTTTTCCAACTCAAACTGGTGTCCTGCCTCTTTTGTGGTGTGCCTGGTGTGTTGACTGAGGGTACTGCGTGAGTGCTTCACATGTCCTCGAAGTTTGGCCTGCCCGTTTGATGCCATGCTACCCCTTTGGAGATCTGGGTAACCCCCATTTCCTACATTTGGTGGCAAGCGGTGGGATAGGACTTGTGTTTGCGCAGTACCACAGCGGCCACAGGTTACACCACGAGTAGAGCCTTGTGGTGGGGATTATTGTTTGGAAGAATATTGTTGCTAAATTGCTTCCTCCTGAAAGTGTTTTGCAATTGTGTCCCCTTGTTCCACTGGGAGGGTGTGTCCCGGGTGTACCTCGCCACGATGGGGTTGGTTTTGGACGAAGTGGAACTGATGGAGTACACTGAGCAGGAAGTCATAGGTTTCCTCAAGGAGAGAGGGATACCCCCAGTAGGAAACATTAGGAGGAAGTTGTTTCTCTATGAGGCCCTCAAGAGGGGAGAGGCCTTAGAGATTAGTGGGGACTTGTCTGACTACCCTCCCGAGTTTTTGAAGGGTCAGTGGGTTAGAGGCCAGAGAGAGGGCTCCCCATCCAGAACCCTCGGAAGTAGTTACCCCGATGAAGAGGAGGAAGAGTTTAACAGGGCAGAGACGCCAGTAGCTGATGAGGACACCGTAGATAGGGAGTCTCGCACTGGGTCCAGTCCCGGGGGCACTGCCCCATCCCTTTCCCTGTCCCCAGAAGAGTGGGTAGATAGGAGGGAAGAAAGGGAGCATCAGCTGGCGCTGGCGAAGCTCAGGTTTGAGCAGGCCACAGAGTTAGCGCAGCTGAGGATTCAGGAGCAGAGGCTAGAGACAGAAATGGTCCTAGCCCAGGAGAGGATGGCGGAGGCGGAGAGGGCTTTCGCCAGAGAGAGATCAGCTCAGGTGGGTAGGTTGTCCCCTGAGAGTGGTTTTAGGAGTCTGGATTCACCGAGGAGGGTGGGATCCAGTGGTGGCAGCGAGTGTAGGTCCAGTGCAAGGAGTCCCATTCCAGATGCCCAGGAGACCGTGCTTGATTCCGAGGAAGAGGGGGACGGGTTAGTGTTCAGGGGCAGGGGAAAACTGTCCCACCAGTCCTGGGGAGAGTTTGAGGAGGAGTGTTGGACTGCATTGGAGGATTGGGTGGTGAGGAGAGCAGTAGAGGATTGGGAAGGGCTGTGCCATGCCGTTATTCGGGAGCACATGCTGAGGAGTTGTGTCCCAAGTCTGCATCACCATCTGTTGCAGTGTAGGTTCTCAGACCCCAGGGAACTTGCACGGGAGGCAGGCCTCTGGGTAAGTGCCAGAGCGTCTGGGAAGACATTGGGGAGCGATCCAGAAAGGAGTGGTGCAGGGATCTTCCGACCCAGTGTGGCGGGAGAGGTGAGAAGCCCAGCTAGGTCCCAGGATAGTGGGCGGGTTGTAGGGCCTCACATCCCATCCATAGGAGGGAGTGAGACGGGGAGGTGTCCCGAGGTGCCCCAACTGCAGTCACAGGGCCTGGAGAGTTCTTTAAGAGAACCCCAGGTTGGGAGCCTAGGCTGTCCCGGTGTGCCTTCTCATGAAGGAAATCCCCTAGTGTCAGGAGAACCCGGAGTATTAGTAACCAGAACTCCAGTGGTTCGGGGGTCTGACCAGTCACAGGGTTTAGATCCTGGACTGGGGTTCCAGGTTCAGGGGTTGCCTGTCCTGGATGGTGGGGTACCTGTAACCCAGGTCCCTACCAGTTTGACTCCCAGGGGTACTTCTCCCGGTGGGAGGGTGCGGAACTCTGGGAGGGGGTGCAGAGGGAGCAAGGTCTCTCCTCTGTCACCGGCTCAGCCAAAGGGCTCAGATCCTGGGTTGGGTGGCCAGGTTGAGGATTTTCCAGACCTGGCGGGTGGGACATCTGTGTTCAGAGTCCCCCCAAAGTTGACTCTCAGGGGTACTACTCCAGTTAGGAGGGTGCGGAACTCTGGGAGGGGGTGCAGGGAGAGGGAGGACTCGCCCCTGTCACCGGTGCAACCTGAGGGTTTCGACTCCAGGTTGGGGAGAGAGTGGTTGTGTGAGGGTGTCCCCAGGAGAAGGAGATGGCGGAACCCTAGGAGAGGTAGGGGGAGGAGAGCCTCGCCCCTGAGAGCTGGTCAGCTTGAGGGTGTAGACCCCAGGTGGGTGGACCAGTGGCAATTTGGAAGAAAGAGAGTGGTCCAAGAGCATTACAAGCCTGAGGCTAGAGCCTCCCACTCTAGGAAGGAACAAGGGCCAGAGACTTCTGGATGGCCTAGAGGCCAGACCTGGCCACATCCCACTAGGGAACACCAGTGGGGTGGTTTGGTTGGAGAAGGGAGGGTTGCGAGAGAGAACCATTGGGTTCCAGAGTGGAAAAGAGACTGCAGGTGTTCCTGTAGTTGCAGGCCTGCGTCCACCTTTTTCCGCCCCAAGCAGGGAAGCCCATCAAGGTATTGATCTGTCTACCCTGGATTTTGGCTGGGGGGGGAGCTGTGTTGGACTTGGCCTTTTCCCCCCAAATTTTTCGCTTTTTGCCCCCCTAATTTGAATGTCTCCCCCATGGTATTAAACATATAAGAACCATGTGTGGTAAGAGTTGCCCTGTTGTAAAATTAAATGTTGTTAAATGGTGTGCAGAAAATATTCCCCCATGTTAAATATGCACCTGACTGAAATGTACTGTGCTTAAAATGGATGCCATGGCCATGGGTTTTGCCACTGTACTGCCATAGGTCAGCGGTCTAGTTATTATTACCCAGCTACCCCTAGCTTTTGGAGGGAAAGCCTGGCACCCAGGGTGCTCACCCCCTCCCCTTGAGCCAGTGTGAACCAGTTTTCCCCAACATTCCGGAAGGTGCTGGCTCTGTGAGGGAGGAGGGTATAAGAAGGGAGAAGTGCCACCAGAGAGTCAGTCAGCGCTGGGACAAGAGGGGAGGGGACCTGCTGTGAGGTGCGACCGCCACATGGGGCTGTGAGCTGGGCCCTGCACCCCTATAAACCCCCCTCTGCTGTCCCCATGGGCCCCTGACAAGGGAGGGCCCCTATCCAGATCCCTGACACTGTGGGGACCGGGAATTACGCTAGCGCTGCGATGAAGAAGCGCCCAGGAGGTGAGAAATAGGACTGTCTACTCCCTCTGGTGAAGCTGTGACCCTGTGGAAGTGGTGGGTCGTGAGGAGCTGCCTGGAGGAACTGTTGCCCCTTATGAGGTACTGCCTGGCAAGCGCTATTCTGGGGAGGTTGATGCCCCCAGGGAAGTTGTGGCCCCTGTGGAAGCGCTAGACTGGATGGATTGTGCCCTCGAGGAACGGTGGCTCTAAATCTGCCCCTGGACTGCCTACCAAGCGCTGTGGGGAGAGAAGCGCTGGGGCTGGTGTGGCCCCCGGAATGCTACTGGCCCTGGAAGTGGTGTGGGCAGAGGGAGGAGCAGTGCGCGGTGAATAGCGCCATTCTCCTGAGGAAAATCACGCTGGAGGAGCCTACCCTCGTTTCAGCGCGCTGTCCGCTATATAATTAATTAATTAAGAAGGGAGCCTACCCCTTATTGCCGCCGAAATCACCGCCACGGCCCGGCGCTGCTGAGGAGACCCCCACCACTGTGGGCATCATCGCGGCGCCCCCCGGTACCAGGAGAGGGCCGCCGAATCCCGCATCACGTGACGGGGGGGGGCCAGGCCGCGTTATCAGCCCGCCCCCGCCGCGCACGGATTGGCCTGCGCGGCCGTGACCTTTGAAGGCCGCGCAGGGATTGGCTGACGGCCGGGAAGGCCAGGAGAAGCTGAATCCAAGCCCCGGGTCCCCGTGAGGTAGGAGGGGGACCCGGGTGAAGCACTGGAGCGGGGCCCCCATGGACGAGGGGGGAGCCCCGAGGATTGAGTGACCGGAGTGGGAGCCTACCCCGCCGGTCTATGCCCCCACGCGAGGGGCCGGTGAGGTAGGCGGGGCCGGGGCACACTGTCGGTGCCAGCCCCGCCTCCCGACCTGAGGCGGCCGGAGCAGAGTGCCGGTGGGGCTCCCAGGAGGACGAGGGAGCCCCGAGTGAACGGCGAAAGCCGTGTAAGGAGGGGGGAAAGCCAGGCAGGCTTCTCCCCCATGAGTGCCTAGACACCACGTGTCTCCCCGGAGGCCTTCTTGAGGCAGTGTTGAAACCCCGGGTGAGGCGAGTGTGGTCGCCCAGAGGTGCAGTGCCCCCCCCCCCTGGAAAGGAGGCCTGGTGCCTACGGTGGAGAGCCCCGGGACCCTAAGAAAGGGGCGGAGCCTAGAGGAGGCCCGAAGTCAGCAGGAGTTGTGTAACGGGGCCCCCATAGTGAAGAGGGAGCCCCGATTGCGGCGCTGAGGCCTGAGTGAGGCCTTGTGGGCCCAAGTGACCGGCGCAGATCACCGGGGAATCCTGCGACTCGAGGCACATTGTCGGTGCCTGGTCCCCCCCTGCAGAGGAGACCCCAAAGGACGCCCCGCAGGACCTACTGAGCCCGGTGAGTGGGGCTTATCTTAAGTTGGTGGAGGGGGGGCAACGGGGTACATTGCCGGTGCCCGCCCCCTGGGACTGTGTTGCCTTGTCAGGCGCCCCGTTTTGCGGAGGGCACCTGTGACTTGGGCTCCAGATTTGTTGAACTGCCCTAACTTTCCTGCAACTAACTGCCCTACCAGACAACTCAGGAGCAAGCCGGTTGCCCTTATTGCATATACTGGGGTAGAGAGTCTTATTCCCCCTCATTGCAGATATAGGTACCTACCTTATGGGTTGTCCTGAGGTCCCCAGTTATAGAGGAAGTCTGGGCAAGGAAATATCTGAGGGAGTCCAGAAGTAAGGAGGGTTGACTGCTGTGTACACCCTGATGTTTGATACCCCTTAGTTGATGGTAAAGGGAACCTAATTGAGTCCTGACAGGTGTTCCTGATCTAGGAGGAGGGCCCCTATCTGATATTAATGCTGGGTGAGGTATGTTCTGCATAATGTTGGTCAATGGGTTAGCCTGATGTGTTATTCCAGGCCCTTGTTTATGTACCAGATTGATGGGCCAGACGGGCTGATTTATTACAGGTGTTCCTGTCCATGTTATGCCATGATGCCCTAATGTTTTTCCCTAACAGGGGTGGGTTGGTGTTAATGTGCATGATGTATTTCTATGCTAATGTAGAATTATGCAATTACAGCCTTTCCTTTAGGATGAGAGTCTGAGTTGGCCCCGCCAGATTGGCCCCAGATCTAATGACATTTTGATCCCATCCTTTTATCCTTTCAGCATGGACTACTTCCTATGTAAATAATTCCCCCATTATTCGCTTGGCTCTGGCGCCATTTGGCGTCCTGTTGTGACACTACTGTTTTGCATTCTTTTGCCTTGCAGGTTGGAAACCCTACTAAACTACGTATCTTTTTCCAACTCAAACTGGTGTCCTGCCTCTTTTGTGGTGTGCCTGGTGTGTTGACTGAGGGTACTGCGTGAGTGCTTCACATGTCCTCGAAGTTTGGCCTGCCCGCTTGATGCCATGCTACCCCTTTGGAGATCTGGGTAACCCCCATTTCCTACAGTATGGAATTCATTTGTTGAGCTGGGAGTAAAATGGATTCTATCGTAATATTGCACAGCGGGACGTATACTATCTCTGTGCTTTCTTTCTCAGAGGGACCATCTTCGGTGGTTTTTGTGTTGGTAGATAACAGTACCAGAGGTCCCACACTATGTGAGATGCCCGTTGTGCTCGGTGTTACTCTGTATTGTTGTTCCCCTGTTTGTAGTCAGTCAACTGATTCGAAGTTGGTGAATATCTCAAACCGATTAAAGATAGGCACATTAAACTAATTTCCCGAAGCCCAGCAGCTGTGGTTCCTTCAAGTTAGTAAGATTGTTATTATTCTCTGGATGATAGAAATAACCCAATGGTACTAAATTGACACCCTGGCTTGTGATTGTATGGCTTCCGGTTCTATTCAGAATTAGTTGCACTAGTTGCGGTGTTTTGAATGTCAGCACCACACAATGTCAGCTCAAATTCTTTCGACCTCTACTAACCCAGGGTACTCTCCTGGCCATTTTGAATTCTTCAAATAATCTCTCAGTTAATCCCATCCTAGTGCCAAGCCAGTGAAATGATCTATTCCTTAGGAGCTCCAATGATTCCGACATCCCCGTCTGTACGCTCGGGACATTAGCTAACACCATTACGTAAGGGGAGGCGGCAGGCAGTAAATCCAGGTGTATTTTATGCCCTACACTTTCATTGTCATTAATGGCTCTAGTGGTGTTGGAATTAGGATTTGGGGGATGAGTCGATATAATCAGGGCTGAGGGAATCATATTAAGGCAAGCCTCATGATTAATAATAGGGGATTTCTCATTTCTTTGAGATAGTGCACCCCCGGGTTCCCCATTGCTACCAGTGGCAGAGTGTGTACCTTGACATCTCTCGCAGTTAACTGATTGGACTTGATTACCCCTATGCACATCTAACAACTTCTGTGCCGGATGCTGTACTTTACATAAACAGTTAGATAATGTGTCTTCCATTTTTCCAATTCTGCTTATTGTGTTATATAATGTAGCTCTAAGAAAGATATCTAAAGAGTCCAGTTTGGCTTTTATTTTGATCACCTCGTTCTGAATACGTGCATTGGAGCTACCTATAGATTTTTCCCTGCTCTCTAGTTTTTGTGTCGCTAGGGGCATACCCTTTATAGGGGCCTTTTTTCTGGTGTTTAAAGGGGATCCCCTAGCCGGAGAGCCTGCGTCCCCCGTTACTTTAGGAAATGTGTCAGGATTTCTTGCACGCTTATACGATGGTTGACACTCATAATCTTGATCACTTCCTGATATATGCCCTGATGCATTTACAATACAACCATTAGTGCTTAGCTGGGGCACTTCTATAGGTGGGACAGGGCACCCCTGTGATGTATTATCCCCTGTCATATAACCACCCAAGTTTGGATTACCCAAACTCAACGACTCTTCTACGGTCATAATCTGTTGTTCAATAGCGCCCATAGCTCCAGTTAAAGAGTTAAGTAGAGACTTACGTGACCGCACCCCAGGATTGGGCGGCTTAATATTCTTGACACTTGTTGCTTTTCTTTTCCCCTTTGTCAAAATTATATATAAAGAGAAGTGAACAAAAGTTATATTAAGCCCAATACAATTCAAACACAAGAGCCCGTAGCAGCCAAGGTTTGGCCCAATTAGAAGTGATACTAAGCCGTCAATACATATAATGTTATCTGTTATCAGCGAGGATGATCCCTGTTTTGAAGATGACAAGGATATCAGGTCTCAATGTCAGTGTGCACATAAAGAGATCTTAAACGTTTTCCCTCTGTCACAGTACCTTTCAGCGAAGAATCAAGAGTTGTGGCCCAGTCTAATCCAGTCTATGACAGGCTAAGCCGGGCCAATGATGGCCCGGTCTTCGCCCGGGCCGAGCCCAGGCACACCCCGCACGCGCCCTGCACTGCGTGACAGCCGCACTGGTTTTCAAGCCCCTCCAGGGACTAGGGGCAAAGTGCAGGTGTGGTATTGGGCCACGGGCTAGCTACAAAGATGCAGGCATCAGTTTGCATTCTCCTGCCCTCCGGGACCACCGCGCTGGTTTTCAAGTCCCTCCAGGGACTAGGGGCAAAGTGCAGGTGCGGTACTGGGCCAGGGGGCAGCTACAAAGATGCAGGTGTCAGTTTGCGGTCTCCGGCGAAGTATTCCAGCCTCCTAATCAGCCTGATGGGAATCTGGTTACTCCAAAGTTGAGCAACAGCATGAAAATGAGCAGAGCTGTAGTCACTACAAATAGCATTATGGGACAGCATGTGTTTACATTTATGCAAGGCAGCTAGTCTATGTGACGGTAAAATAATAACTCTTTAAGTCTAAGAGGAGCATTTGCAAAAGGCAGCAAGATGTTTTATGCTGAGACTGTATGAAGGTTCACCAGCGGTGCAACTAGAGCCAGTGGAGATGCAGGGGCTACAAGAAGGGGTAAAAACACAAAAAGCCTCATTAACAAGTAAATGGTCTTTTAAAGACCTGTTAAGTACTCGGGTGCGGCTTCAATAAGACAGTTGTCAGCCCAGGAATCTGTCTCAGCCCGGGCTGACATGACGGGGGGGGGGGCTGAAGCCCTTTGAGCCCAATGGGCGTTGCGCGCCTGAGGTTCACCGATCTGATCCTGGAGGAACCAGTCGCTAGGGTCTTCGGGGAGCTACGATCTGCCCTGTGTAAAAATCCTATTTGTGTATGCCTGAACGGTTTTGGCATATGCTCCCTTATCTGGACCACTTAGTAGACACTGACTTCGAAGAAAAGGCACGTAAAACATTTAAAGTGAGCCCCCGGATGTCGTGAATAGGAAGCATTGTCATAGTTAGTAGTCCGGCATTGTCTGCGAGTCTTGACTTTGTCAATGCTTATTTTGTTCTCTGTAAAATTGTTAGGGGGCTACCGGGGGACAAGTCGATATAAAAATGAAATTCTTTGGTTGGAAGCTTTTGTGTCAAGAAATACAAATGTATTACAGTCCCTGGAATTAAGTACTATGTGCAAATTACAGAGTGAAATTCGCTAAAGTGGGCTGGCACTCTGACTTGTGAATGGCGCAACTGTCCAACAAAGTATTACTAAAACCAAAATCTTTGCAAACGCGAGACCTAGAAGGAATGAAAGACTGCAAGAAAGGGGGGGGAAAGTGAGAGGTAAGTAGGTATTATAAAAGAAGGTCGACTTTGTCAAGAGATGGAAAGGTGGGCGAGTAGTGTCTGGGGAGAAGGGAAACGAGGGAAGAAAGGGACAGGGGGTGAACAGAAGAAGATAATGAAGAACAAGCGCGGACACATTTTTATCGTGTAATTTTGAGTGACATTCAAATACCATGAGTGACTCTTATTTGTGAGCAAAAATCAAGCATTCATAGACTATCACAAGCACTTACCAACTTTAAACTGCAAGAGTGTGAGTTCCTGGCGCTGGGCTCCAGCCTCGGGTCATACATTCTGCATTGCACACACTCAAGTGGACTCTGCGGGAGAGCTCAAATGCCTTCTGAGAACCTGTGCCTTTACAACGTGTTCCTGTGTGCCTTTTGAGCACCATGCTGCAGCTCAACCCCCTTTCTCCCAGCAGCACAATACAGAGCACTTTGACATTGACGTACCAGTGTCCAAAAATCAGATGGAAGGTTTGGTAAAAATGAGAAAAGCTAAAGAGGAGACCTAGAAGGACCTGAGAAAAAGGCATGTTTTGTCTTTGTGTTTAGAGTCTGCCCGAACCATAGCAAGACTTCAAAGAAAATGTGACACTTCCTTTCTTTACATTTCAATTGAGCAGGACACTTTTAAAGAAAAGCCCAGTAAAAACATAGGCCTTTCCTTCTTTTCATGTCTGCGTGCAAACCTGATTGTCCTTTCTGCTCAATTGAAAGGATTCAAACACATTGCTGCACTTGCTGTGGATTTGCTACAAGCAAGTGTAAAACTCTTGTTCCTTCCTTCCCCTCTTGATTACTTTTCAACAAGAGTGGCAGCTGGGCATTGAATCTAATTCCCGAGGTGGGTGCACGTGAGGTCATCTGATTAGCATGAACTCGGTTAGAATAGAGCCAGCAGCTGTCATATTGACAGGCTGCTTTTCATTAGGCACAGGACATGGAGTCACAGCACTGCTATGTTCTCCAGCTTTTAGTCAGTATCGTCAGTCAGTATCGTCCATCGAGCCTCCTGGCCTGCTTCAGCAGGCAACAAGCTGGTCCTGTGGAAGGGCTGCTAATGCGTGTCTTTGCATTTTAGTGCGGTGATACCGACAACCACAGTAAAATGTGTTAGGTTAGTCTAATCCCTAATGCGCGGTACTTGGTAGGGCTGATGTAAGTGAACATGGGCGCTATAAAAATCCAGGCTTTTTCTAAAAGTGCATCTGAACAAGCACAGTTAGGAGGGTCTTGTGCTCTACCTCCTGCTCCGCTCCAGTACCTGTTTGTGTATTTTTTGCTAATTTCTGTTTTAATTTTTTGAAATTTAAATTGTTCAAATTGCTTGGGGGTCCGCGGCTTCCAGTAGTGATTCAGTGGGGGTCCTCATGATTCACAAGTTTGGGAACCACTGGAGTAGAGTGTTGCCTCGATGATGGGCTTGTGGAACTGAAAATTCTGGACCCGTGTCATAGACATCGTCGTATCATGACGATTTTGGTATCAGCAGACCGAGAATGACGAGTATACTACATACAAGCATTTTTGTCGTATTCAAGCGGCGACATCACCCTGCAATCAGGGATTCCGTCCTGAACCCTTGGGTTCCATTTTGTGCATGGCAGTCATTTTGTGGTTGCCCTCATATAGGCCGATGACTAAGGCCAAAAACGAGTCTTAAAGGACACGTACACCTTTGCTGACTTTTGCGTGACCTGGGCAAGCTGACTCCACTGCCCGAAGCCAAACCTGTTCGACCAGTTCCTTTCCCAGTGGCCGACCAAGATTAGGATCAAGGCACAGCATACCATAAACCCTTCATCGCACACAACTATGCCTAATCTTACGCACACCTGTCCCTGTTTCTTGCTTTATGACCTACTTTACGATGAGGAGGTGCCCGATTTTATTAGGGGTCCGACCGATATCTGATGGAAAGTGTTGGGCCTTGCCGGGAAATTGATTATGGGCTGGGCAAACTGAAAAATGTGCTTGTAATCATGATTCTGCCTTTTCTTTGTCGTAGAAATATGTGAATGGTCAACTGTAAAATAAGGAATGTTTGCCTAAAGCATAATATTTTGTATAAAAATGGATGGCTGGCTTTGTAAGTTGAGCAGTCTCCTGAGAATATACACCGTGTTGTACTTCTAGGATACCTGTTACTGGCTGCAGCCAATAAATTCGATCTTTGACTTCACCAAGAAGACTCTGTGTTTCTGTAGTCTGGGACAGGAAGGACTCGAAATCTTAGGGTGTGTTCCCTGGCACCGCTGGGTTCTGAAAAACCCAGTACCTCAGTTGGCGCCCAACGTTGGGCGATTTCAGCGGTACCGGTCCAAGCCAGAGGTTCGTGAGGAGCTTCGTGTGAAAATTCTGGAGGAAGGCCAACCACTTCATCGACCCCTGTATGTCGTTCATGGTCTAAAGTCTTTGCTGCGAGGTTCCCCACTTCCCGACGGCTACGAAGGACTGCTGCCCTGACTATCGCCCTGTCTTGGACCCTTTGATGATTTGTAGAGCAAAACTATAGACGAGTCTTCTGTGACGTCATCGATACCTCAGTTAAGTATAAGTGGAGCGTCTCCCAGTCCTTAGTTTGGTTCTTAGTTTGGGTATCCCCTTGGGATCCTTGATTTGGAACTTGCAAGTACCAAAGCCGAGGGACTCGTGTATTCACGAGACTATCGTATTCAAAAATCCTTTGAAGTTTGAAGCTAGACTAGAGAGCGAAGATGCCTGGTCTTAGCAGACTTGGAAATTTGTTTTGTCTTGGTTGTAATAGGGATTCCCGATTGGAGGACTCGTGTCCGGTTCTCCGATTGGAACTCCAACCTATGAGCTCTATGTGAAGCATGGCGTAGGCCCCATCACATATAATGAAGTATGGATCCGATACACCAGGAAGGATGGTGTTCTAAAGTGGCCCCAATATGGTAGTTTTGACACAGAGATTTTAGATAATCTAGAGGTCAGACTCTTTAAGAAGAAAGCCCGGCCGGCGATGTTTGACTCTTTCCGCCTATGGCGAAAGGAAGCCAAACAGAAAGAAATTAAATTAGCTAAAAGGAATAAAAGAGAAAAGGGTATCTCGATAATGCAAGCTGCTATGCAGTATAAAGATAATGAAGAAGAACAAGCGAGTGAGCAGTTGCACAGGCAACGTAAAATGGCAGTTGATAAATGCTATCCAGTTTTGTCACCTCTCCAGCAAGAGGTAGCAAAAGAACTTGAGAAAGACCCTCTAATGTCACATTTATTGAATTCGCCACCCCCCTATGCGCAGAGTGCTACTGCACCTCCGCAACCTTTAGTTGTGCAACCTCCGATTGTTGTGCCTCAGGTTTTTCCACAGCCGCCATCTCCTCTTCAGTTGGCTCTTACTGCTACGGCGCAGCCCCCTCAAGGGCCGCCGACTTTGCTACCTGCTCCGCCTTTACTCCCTACAACTTTGCCTACTGCATCAACTACCTTTTCTGATATTCCTCCTGATACTCCCTCTGCGTCTGCATCTGCGTCTGCCTTGCCTCACTCTGTTTTTCCTCCTGTTCTTTCGTCGACTTCTCCTTCTGTTCGACAGAGAATGACTGACACTGTTGCTAGTCTCCTATCTCCTCTCTTTGGGGCAGCAAGTATGACCCCTGTTTCAATGCACAAACAGCTGCGTAGTCAACTGCCCGACTCTAGAGAGCAAAGCACGTTGGATTATTTGGCACATAAATGGGTTACAGATCCCACAAGATATGAGCTAGAGTCTGTTATGGATGTCTTCCACCAGTGGGAAGCACCAAAGCAGAGATACGTTTTCGAAAAAATGTGTGCTTTTCTTTGTGAGGATTTGGAAGATAATGATTTGGAGCCCAATCCACCTGAGTTGATTGTGGGTTCCGATGTTGAAAGAGCAGTTGCGACATTGTTGTCATTTAGGAGGGAGGCTATCTCTCGGTCGTTGTTTGAGCCTGATCCCTCTGTTAGGAGGAAAGCGAGACAGTACCCCATGAGAGAGGTTCCTCCGGTATGGAAGGAAGAAGTACCTGCTGGTCCAAATAATAACCCCCCAGCTGTGCCAGCACATTTTCAGCGTGTTTTTGTACATGTTCTTTGGAAGCGAGCTGAAGTTTTGGCCCTTAAGCAGACTTTGCCTGACCCCCGTAAAAATCCTGCAGGGTATTATAAGGAACTATCTCAGACTGCAGACTCATGTGTTATGAATCTAGCTGATATAGACATGTTGTTTGGAAATGTTGTCCCACAGCCTCTATGGGGATTGATTCGTCACACTGATCATGCACAGGAGTTAGGTGATACCTGGGTTAATATTGCTGCTGCAGATGGCCGACAAGTTGGTGGTGCTAAACCCGAGCCTTTAGTTGCAGAACTCCCTGGTAAGATAGTTACTTACATGAAGACTTTAATGCCCGCAATGCGTGTAAATTGGGATAAATTGTCTGCATGTAAGCAGAAGAAAGAGGAAACCGTGTCTGATTTCTTCACCAGGTTTGAAGAGACGTTCATAGACCACAGTGGTCAAGACATGAGTAAAGAAGGTCGTCAACGGTTGTTTGTTGATAAATTCGTACATAATTTGCTTCCTGAGTTGTGTAAAAAATTGAAAGATTCAAGGAGTTTGTGGGCCGTTTCCTCATCAGCACAGATATTGGCTACTGCGCAGTATTATGAAAATAGAGATAAGGATGAGAAAGATAGAGTAGACAAGAAAACTAAAGAGTTAAAGACGAAGGTTCTTTTACAGCAAGCTTATCCGCCTCGTGGTGGTCAGCGTGAATATCAGCAACCTCAGCAATTTCAGAGAAACTCGCAAAGGTTCGAGTTTTCTCAACAACATTTTCCTGTTGGCCCTAATCAGTGTGCATATTGCAAAGAAGGGGGTCATTTTAAAAGTAGCTGCCCTGCTCTGTTACAGCGTATGAATGGTGTTTCTAGCACAAGAGGTCGAGGTGTTTCACAAACTCTTAGAGGTAGAGGGCGTGGAGGATTCTCCCAGAACGCACGTCCATTCCCTCCTCAGAATTCAATGAATAGTTTTGATCAGCAGAATAACGCGTCCGGTAGGACGACTCAGTACTATGCTGATGACTACTATGCAGAAGATGAAAATATGGAAGGTAATGATTACTAGGACAGCCATAGACAAAGAGAGGGAGTTGTTTCAGTTCCAGTAGATCAGAGTGGACCTTATGTTGAGGTGATTACATCAGGTGTGTCAGAGCCTTTTCTGTTGCTACAAAGAGTTCTATTATGCACTCTAAACTCCCTGGCGCACCTTTGTCTGGCGAAATGAATGTTTCAGTAGGTTTTTCTGGCGCCCCGGTTAGGAACCCGATTTCTAGTCCTATGTCCCTTTCTGTTGGACCTTGTGAATTAGAAGCACCCCTTATTCTAACGACGGGTTGTGGTGAGAACTTGTTAGGATTGGATCTGTTGAAAAGATTGTATGCAACATTGTATTGTTCTCCTTCAGGAGTACAACTTACACTGGGTAAGAAAGTGGTCTCCCAAATGTATTTGTCGAAGGATAAAATTCCGACAGAATTGTCACTTCTTCCTGATGTTCTTTGGGCTACTGGTCCTAATGATGTGAGTCTTTTGGAAATTCCGCCATATGTTGTGACATTGAAAGCCAATGTTAAAATGCCACGCATTCCCCAATACAAGATCTCTAGTGAAGGTGAGAAAGCGTTGCTAGCGATCATTTATGATTTGATTGAAAAAGATGTAATTGAAGAGACAAGAGGCAACGTTTGCAATAGTCCTGTTTTGCCTGTTCTGAAACGAACTGACCCTTCTCAGCCACCTGTTTACAGATTTGTAATCGATCTTAGAGAGGTGAATAAAATCGTTGTGCCACCATTTCCAGTTGTTCCTGACATCACTGCCCTATTGACTATGATTCCAGCTTCTGCGACTTGGTTCTCGGTGATTGACCTGAAAAATGCCTTTTCCAGCATCCCGATTGCCGAGGAGAGTAGGGATATTTTCGGATTCTGTTTAGGAGGACGAAGCTTCCGGTTCAAACGCGCTCCCCAAGGCTATTGTGAAAGCCCATCAATATATAGTCAAGCGTTAAAAACACAGCTTGATACGATTGTTTTACCTGATGGCGCTACCCTTATTCAGTATGTCGATGATTTGCTAGTCGCTGCAGATACTGAGGAAATTTGTAAAGAAGCAACGTTGTCGTTGTTGCGTCATTTGTCTGATTTACATCACAAAGTGTCACTTTCGAAGTTGCAATATTGTCGACAAGAAGTGACGTACTTAGGTCATCTCTTATCGAAGGAGGGAAGGAAACTGACCCCAGAAAGAATTCAGGCAATTGCAAAATTGAGTGTGCCAATGACACAGAGAGAAGTGCGTGCTTTCTTGGGTATCACGTCATATTGCAGACAATGGATACCGAATTTTTCCTTGCTGGCCAAACCTTTGGTGGCATTGACCTGTAAAGATACACCAAATCCCCTTCCATGGTCTGAAGATTGTCAGAAAAGTTTTTCCGAATTACGTGATGCATTGTGTTCGGCTCCTGTGTTGGGTACCCCCGACTACAGTAAGCCTTTTACACTGTATGTCCATGAGAAAGAAGGTTGTGCATTGTCAGTGTTGACACAGTCTTTTGGGGACAAGCAGCGTCCATGCGCGTATTTTTCGTCGACTTTGGATCCGGTAGCTAGAGCGTTGCCGAGTTGCTTGAGAGCGACGGCGGCGGCAGCTGTTTCTATTCGACAGTCTGCTGGTTTGGTGATGAATAATACTTTGATTGTAATGGTTCCACATGCAGTGGACACTTTGCTAAACAGGACCAAGACACAGCACTTAACTAGTGCTCGATTGTCAGGTTACGAGTTGACACTTTTAGCGAGTCATGTACACATAAAGAGATGCAACACGTTGAATCCAGCTACGTTGTTGCCGATTGTAGCAGAGACAGATGTTCCTGAACAGCATGATTGCGTTCTTAGGACAGAAGAAGAAACAAAAGGGAGAATAGATCTCAGGGACACTCCTCTTGTGAAGTATGATGGTACCTTATGGGTGGATGGTTTATGCTTTAAGCTTCCGAATGGTGATACGACTGCGGCATATGCTGTTACGACTTTGCATACGATTGTTGAAGCTGCACGTATCCCACATAATTCAGCTCAAGCAGCAGAGTTGATTGCACTTACAAGAGCGTGTGTGTTATCAAAAGGAATGAAAGTGACCATAGATACTGACAGCCAGTATGCATTTGGTGTGGCTCATAGCTTCGGACGATTGTGGAAGGAACGTGGGTTCCTCACGTCTCATGGAACTAAGATACAGCATGGTCAGCTGGTGAATGAGCTTCTTGAGTCACTTACCTTGCCGTTGCAAGTCGCGATTGTGAAATGCAGTGCACATAAGAAGGTTACTGATGATGTTGGTCGTGGTAATGCATTTGCTGATGAAATCGCAAAAGAAACAGCGAGGGATGTGATGAGTCGAATGTATGTTGCAGGCCCTGCGAGATGGGTTGGTGACATTGGAATGTGTGAAGATACGATAGAGAGTGTGAAGTCTATTCAAGCTGAAACTACAGAGAAAGAGTTGAGTGTGTGGAGAGAGAGTACGGGTAAATTGGATGCAAATGGTTGTTGGGTTGAATTGTCAGAACATCAGCAATGGTTGTTACCCGATGCATATGTGCTTGCAGTGGTTACAATGGCCCATGGGATGGCTCACATCAGTGTGAAAAGGATTTGTAAGTTGTTGGCCCCAGTATGGCAAAATGCTAGAATTCCTAAGTGTGCAGAGAATGTGGTCAAGAATTGCATGGGTTGCTTGAAATACGACCCTGGTAGGGGAACCCCAACTCCAGCTGGTCATTTTGCGCCTCCAACGTACCCGTTCGAGGTTTTGCAGCTAGATTTCATCCACATGGAGAGGTGCAACAACTTAAAATACATACTCGTTGTTGTTTGTGCCTTTTCGAGATGGGTAGAAGCATATCCCCTGAAAGATAACACTGCCATGTCCACAGCTAAAGCCCTTGTCAAAGAATTCTTCCCCAGATTTGGCTTACCGAGAATGGTCTGGAGTGATAATGGAAGTGAATTTGTGGGTCAAGTGATGAAGAGAGTATGTGAAGGGCTAGGAATCCAGCAAAAATTTCACGCTGCAAATCACCCCCAATCAGCTGGACTAGTAGAGTGCTACAATGGCACGTTAAAACTTAAACTGGCCAAGATACAAGCAAGCTCTGGCCTTAAATGGCCCAATGCCTTACCATTAGCACTTCTATCGACAAGAATGACTGTGCATTCATGAGTGGGACGTAGTCCTTACGAAATCGTGTTCGGCCGCCCGGCCAACATATGGGGAGTGCCTAGGCCGACAAAATTCAGAGAAATTGAACACCCTGTATTGCTTGATTATTTGTATGATTTGACGGCTAAATTGCGTGTTTTACACCAACAGGTTCACAATACTCTGCCTCAGGTCTCTGAAGCTCCAGGACACACTTTCGATCCTGGTTCGTGGGTCTTGGTTAAAAACTTCTAGCGTACAAAGAATGATCAGCCCCGCTGGACCGGCCCCCACCTAGTCCTTTTGTCAACGAGATCCGCCGTGCGAGTGGAAGGCAAGAGGAACTGGATCCACGGCGTACACTGTAAGAGGGTCCCTTTGCCTCTGCCGTACGACCGGTGGGTCCAGGAGGGTATGGCTGACTCTGAGACTGAGACTGTGCCTCGTTTTCTGCCTTTTAGCGATGCACGTGTAAAAGGAACAAAATCTGAACGTGAAAGTGACAATCTTCTGCAAGAAGCTGTGCCACCGTCAATTCGATTGGACACCACCGAGCCTGAACTCTTGTTTCAAGACCAGACATTACCTGGAAAAAGCCGTTATAATCTGAGGCCGAGAACTATGGACAAATAAAATCCTTTTCTTTGCTATTTTTTAAAGTGCAGCTCTCTCATCTGAGAACATTTTTATTTTTGTTTTTCGAACCACCATCCGGGTTCAGCTGTAGGGTCGCGGGCGACAAGTCTTTGGAGTGCAAGCCGAAGACACAAGGTCGACGGTTCTGGTTGGTCCTTGGGAGTTCCCTGGACTGACAGGCGCATTCCTTAGCACGGAACACCCTACCTCCGCGAGCAGCAAAGTTAGAGGATGGAGTTTTTCGAGATGGAGAGACCTGCCAAAGAGATGAACTTTAAAGCCAAAATGTGTATAATGATGACCAAGAAACGTTTTTTGATGTTATGCATTTTTATGTTGCTTAGTGTAATGATGTTTTTAATAGGATATGTTTTATTTTATTTTCGAGTGACATTTGCACCCACTATACAGCCCATGCCTCCTTCTACTGTTTCCTCACATTCTTTTTACCCTTTACCCGAACATGAGTCCGTTAGGAGATTAGAATTTATCAATAACTCCTTCGTTCAGCTTTTACACCAACACCAATTAGTAGTGAACACGACTAACTGTTGGGTGTGTGGTCTTATGCCTCATACTACTGATAAAGGTATCCCTTATTTGGTCCTGCCTTTCAGCCATAATGGTTCTGTGTGGGCATACAGAACGATGTTCATCTATACTCATGAAGTCCACCCCCTACGTTCTGAAAAAGATAATCCAAAGAAAAGTGCTCTAGTTATGGGTATAGTAGATATGATTAGAGAAGCTATTTCCTATGAGACTATCCCAAGACATGAGACACTAGCGTATATTGGATGGAACGTGACCGGGTATGGAGTTACTCTGAGTGAAAACCAGCGAGCAAAGAGATCCTCGATTTGGATTGTACCCCATCAGGGTCACCTATGTCTTCAAGGTAATGGCAAGAATCCCAGAGCCCAGTTAGGAAAGAGTATCTGCACGGAGACATTTGTCTTTGCGTCTCAGACATCCCCTTTGTTCCTAGCAGCTAAGGGTACCTATTTCATCTGTCATGATAGAGCCTACACATGGTTGCCCCCTGACTTCTCGGGCACATGTTTTGTTTCGTTCCTGTTGCCACCCACCTACACAGCTGCGGCAGATTACCACAATACAAGGATAGTTAGAGGTGTCCTCAGTAAAGAAGACACTGCAGGACAAGAATTGGGAGACTTCTTGAAGGGTTTTCTGCCGTTTTGGGGACCTATGGTTAACAGCAGGAACATAAGGCAATTGACAAGGGTGGTTGAATCCACCGTAGTTGAAACTGCCGGTGCCCTTAGTAACTTGACTGCTGAGCTCCAATCGGATCGTCTTATGACTCTTCAGAACAGAGTTGCGTTAGATATCATACTTGCAGACCGAGGTGGGGTATGTAAAGTGATCCAATCAAGTTGCTGTGTTTTCATTCCAGATAATGCCCCAACAGTGTACCAGGCCATTTCCAAACTATATAAGATCTCTGAATCTATTCATGTGGATAACGGAGATTGGTCATTGATGGGGTGGTTCTGGGAACTGTTATCCGCCTGGGGATGGAAGATTCTGATGGTCATTGGGATAATCTTAGCCATTCTTTTCCTGTTCTGTCTATGCGTGCAGTGTGCTCCTGCAATATGTGGCCTCTGTGCTACATCATGTGTAAGGAAACCTGTATTGAGAGAGGAGCTAAGTAATAGGATGATGCTACAGCAACATCTCAATGATTTTATGAACATAGACCTGGACTCAGATTAGCGTGAGTGTAGGTTAATTGCCTATGTAAGGGCAAAAGGAGGGTCTGTGGTACTGAAAATTCTGGACCCGTGTCATAGACATCGTCGTATCATGACGATTTTGGTATCAGCAGACCGAGAATGACGAGTATACTACATACAAGCATTTTCGTCGTATTCGAGCGGCGACATCACCCTGCAATCAGGGATTCCGTCCTGAACCCTCGGGTTCCATTTTGTGCATGGCAGCCATTTTGTGGTTGCCCTCACATAGGCCGATGACTAAGGCCAAAAACGAGTCTTAAAGGACACGTACACCTTTGCTGACTTTTGCGTGACCTGGGCAAGCTGACTCCACTGCCCGAAGCCAAACCTGTTCGACCAGTTCCTTTCCCAGTGGCCGACCAAGATTAGGATCAAGGCACAGCATACCATAAACCCTTCATCGCATACAACTATGCCTAATCTTACACACACCTGTCCCTGTTTCTTGCTTTATGACCTACTTTACGATGAGGAGGTGCCCGATTTTATTAGGGGTCCGACCGATATCTGATGGAAAGTGTTGGGCCTTGCCGGGAAATTGATTATGGGCTGGGCAAACTGAAAAATGTGCTTGTCATCATGATTCTGCCTTTTCTTTGTCGTAGAAATATGTGAATGGTCAACTGTAAAATAAGGAATGTTTGCCTAAAGCATAATATTTTGTATAAAAAGGGATGGCTGGCTTTGTAAGTTGAGCAGTCTCCTGAGAATATACACCGTGTTGTACTTACTTCTAGGATACCTGTTACTGGCTGCAGCCAATAAATTCGATCTTTGACGTCACCAAGAAGACTCTGTGTTTCTGTAGTCTGGGACAGGAAGGACTCGAAGTCTTAGGGTGTGTTCCCTGGCACCGCTGGGTTCTGAAAAACCCAGTACTTCAGGCTACCAAGCATTCTATGCAGAAGCATAGGTAATGATGTGGTCCCCTTTACTCGTTTATTAAGACATCCCAGTATGTTGCTGCTTACAAAGTTGTTTACTGTGAAGCTCTTCAAAGGCCACAAAGTTCATAGTTAGGTGGCAGGCTGAGCTATAGGCGACTTGATGATTGCACGGTACTTTGATGGATTTGCTTGGCACAGTCTAAGATTTCTGGATACGCTTTTACTCTATGATAAATTAGTGCTATTCCACATTTTTATATGTCCATTTTTTACGTAATTTAACATTGAGGCAGCTATTTTCTGATTTATCCAGCAGGTTTTGGTTGTCTCGCATTCCTTGTTTTGCAGCGGGCAGTGAAACTTCATCCATAATAAGTCAATGTCCTTAAATCAATTTAAGGACATTGGTCCCACTTAGGATCCCATGGGATCCGCCCAATCAATATTTGGGGACAAGTAGTATCTTAGATCCCACTGAGTGATTCCTTAGTGACATAAACAGCAATAGGTGCTTCTTAGCACCATATGAGAAACAGATAAATAAGAGGCCAGTGACGGTAAACTCCGCTACACTACTCAGGAGTCAGAGTTTTTTGCTGTACTCCGCGCGCCAAATTGAGCACAGAGTGGAAAAAACGTTGCAATCTCTGCCAGTGGAGTGGGGACCACTACTAACCGCTAGTTACTATATGTTATTACACAAACCCAAGTCCTGTCTTCACCGCTGATCACCAATGTTAGAACCGGGGTTTCTGGTTGGCAGTGGTATGCACCCTGTCTAGGCATGAAACACCAGTGTAAGCTAGATACACATTAATAGATAACCTGTGCTCACCCTCTAGTGGCTTGGCATAGAACAGTCAGCCTTCTCTAAAGAGGCAATGTGTAAAGTATTTGTGCAACACACAAATTCAGTAACACAATGAAAACACCACAACCGTGCTCCACATAGGATTAGAAATATTTATTATAATTTTATGAGCAACACAAGACCAAAACGACAAAAGTCCAACAAGTAGAACCGGAGTTGTAAACTTTTAAAGAATAAATCAGAATGTAGTGGTTAGAACAAATAGCGCTGAGGGTTTTCTTGAGGCCCAGCAGGACCGAGGTATATCCAAAATTCAGTCTAACCATAATGGAGGCCAGGCTGGCTACAGGACTTACTCAGGACCTTCTGAGAAAGTAAGTTGGATGGAGAAAGCGTCAACTACGAAGACTCGATGCATCAGTTTTGATCTGCGCACATGATGAAGGCTTTGTCAAAGAGCCTCTTTACAATGCAGACACTGCATCATCATTGAGCTGGGCTGTGCTTCATCATCAAGCCAAGGCTTCAGTCAGATAGAGACGAAATGCAGTAGGGACCTTATGGTCCTCACTGTGGAAACAGCTGTTCGTATTTCGAGACAAGAATTAGAACAAATAGCCCAACTTGAGTCCGAGATTAGTAGCAATCCAGCGATAGTCGATGCTAAAGCCTTAATAGAGAAAGTGGCAAAAGAAATCCAAGATTTCAAAGACTACAGTGTGACGCAAAAAACCAATCAATTCGAGAAGGATAAAAAGAACTTTTCCCTCGAGAACGTGTACCCGTTTTTACAAACTGATTTTTATACCAAACCAGATTCAAAGCGTTTCCTATCAGGGAACCGTGGTAGATCACGGAATCAGTTCATCACCTTCTCGGATACTTCCTCGTCAGGTGGTGATAGTGATAACAGTGGGAACACTAGTAACAGTGGACCAAACAGGAACCGTCAATGGAACCAGAACCAGCAACAACAGACCAGTGTTCAGAATTCTTTTTTAGGAAGAGGCCAATCACGCCCAAGAGCAAAAGTAAGATGGGAAATGAAAACCCGGCGCCAACACTATCAAAATCAATAGTGTCACCCATTTTCAATCTTTCACCAAAAATACTCTCTGCAGCCGAAGAGAGCGTCCTTTCTAAAGGACTCTCGTTCGTTCCATCAAAGCGCACTGACTTCACCAAAATGAAAACCAAATTCATTGAGTTCTGTCGCAAATTGAGACTTGTATCTTTTTTTGCAAACAATCCTACTGTTGCGATCCCTGAAGTCACAGGGCTCCGTAATAAATCTGTATTTTGTCCTCCAGGGAATAAAATACCAAAGGAGATCGTAGTCTTCGAAAAAACGGTACTCTCAGCTATCTCTGCAATGGAAATGCAGAAAACTTTTGTCAAACTTAACACCACTAAAGAACAGACAAAAGCACTAACTGACTTACGGAATGACCCCAGCATCACTATAAAGCAAGCCGATAAGGGCGGGGCCATAGTGGTGTGGGACACTACCGATTATAATAACGAAATCTTAAGGCAATTAAACGACCAGGAATGCTACAAGAAAGTTGGGAAAGATCCAATATCTGAGTTACAAAATCAACTTTTTTCCATCATCAGGGAGGGCCATGGACATGGTTTCTTAGGCCCGAAAGAACTGGACTACTAACAAAAAAAGCATCCAAAGACACCTTTATTTTATATCTTGCCAAAGGTGCATAAGGACGCTAATAAACCCCCGGGTAGACCAATTGTGGCTGGCTGTGATTCACTGTTAGAGCCCATCGCCAAATATGTCGATGTGTTTCTCAAGGAATTCATGCCCCTAGTGAAATCTTACCTGCAGGATACCACGGACTTTATCAATAGATTGGACACTATAGAGTTCTGTGAGGGCAGTGACATCTTGGTTACCCTGGATGTCAATTCCCTCTATACTCAGATCCCCCAGGATGAGGCTATAGCAGTACTCACACATTTCCTGGAGCTAAGAACAAGACCAGTACAGGTACCAACCAAATTTCTGATCGACCTGGCATCTTTTGCCCTAAAAAAGAATTATTTTTGTTTTGGGAATGACTTTTATTTTCAGATAAAAGGAGTAGCGATGGGGTGTCCCTTCGCTCCTGAATTGGCTGTCCTTTTTATGTCACTCTACGAGGACACTTTTGTCCATGCCAATAACCCCTTCAAAAACCACATTGGAGCGTGGCTACGCTTCATTGATGATGTTTTTATGGTATGGAGGGGCAATGAAGAGGAATTGGAAAGCTTTTTTAACTGGTTAAACGCACGGACATCTGACATTAAGTTCAGCATATCCTCATCAAGAGAAAAAATATCATTCTTAGATGTGGAGGTCTTCGCGAATGAGGGTAAATTATCTACGTCCCTCTTTGTGAAGCCAACAGATAGGAATAAAGCCCTGTTATTCTCAAGTAACCACCCGAGGAGTCTGCGGGAGAATTTACCGCTGAGTCAATTTCTTCGCATCAGAAGAAATTGTTCTAGGAATAATGATTATAAACATCATGCGAACAACCTAGTAACAAAGCTATGCGACCGTGGATATCCGAAGAAGTTGGTATCGAATTGTATGAAAAGGGCACGCTGGACCCCAAGGGAAACCCTTTTGGAGCGACGCGAAAAACCTCAATTGAAACGTCAAGTGTGCGTCACTACATTTTGTCCGAATGCTAATCAGCTAAAGAAAGTGATAAATCAAAACTGGCACCTAGTAAAAAATCTTGAGGAATGCCTGAATCAACCACCTCTTTTTGCTTTTAAAAAAGATAGGAGCATAGCTAATTTTGTAGTGAGAGCGGCCGCCCCCAAAAAAGCGACTCCGACCATCAGACAAATGATGGGTCTAAATCCCATCACAGGACATCACAAATGTGGCACCTGCGTGAGCTGTGATTCCACTGTAGAGGGCTCCCTATTTCAACACAGAGGGGTCTCGTGGAAACATGAGACGCATAGCAATTGCAGATCAAAATATGTTGTATACGGAGTAATGTGCCCGTGCGGGCTCTTGTATATTGGTAAAACCAACCAAGAGGCTCGCCAAAGAATTTCCCAACACAGATCAAGGCTAAAAAATCGGGTTGAGACAGCACCACTGGTCAGACACTGGAATAGAATGTCTCACCAGATAAAGGACCTAAAATGGACCATCATCTCTAAGGTGGAGCGCGACCCCCGAGGAGGCGACTGGGATGCCAGGCTCTCCAAAAGGGAAGCACTCCTCATTGTTAAATTCAATACGGCAGTTACTGGGCTCAATGAGCTTTCTGAAATATATAACCTGTAGACTGCTCGTCTGTATCCTTGTCCTGCTCCCCACTGATATCCCATGAGGTAGTGTTCCATCAGTGAATAAACATCACAACAGTAACCAAAAAAAACACACACCCTTGTATTTTTTCCGTCAAAACACAGTATGGTTGCCCCTTGGACAACGTCCAGTCCGTACTCCGTACCCTTGCCCCCGTGTCCTACCGGTGCACAGGACTAAACAGTAGAAAATCTTTGCGCATGCGCGAGAGAATAGCCTCACTCGCGCATGCAGCTATTTTAGCAGAATGCCCTGGCCTTTGCGCATGCGCGAAGGAATAGTGCGGAAGCGACGCCAGTCCGTGAAATGATGCAAGCTTTGCTATGAGGTGAGTTTGCGAGGCCTGGGACTTTCAATCTAGCGCGAGCTTTTAACTGCTTTCCATCCGACACTGCAACTAATATCTGGCACTCCCTTGCAGGAGTTCTATACATAGGTAAAAGAATACCATCTGAGAACGCCCGTCTGGCACAACAAACTCAAACCCGGTCCAGCCTCCCTGCAGGTAATTTTTGTCATCTGTCATCCTTCCCCTACGGACTAGAGTTCAAGTGTGAATTCTGTCTCTGGTCTAAGTTTGCCACTAATGCTCTGCACTCCCTTGCAGGAGTTTGTTTAAAGAAAAGAAGTTCCTTCATAAAACGTCCGTGTGGCACATCTATTGAGCCCGGGTGCAGCCTCCCTGCAGGTAATTAATGCCTCCTGTGATTTCGCTCAAGAGCGGACTGGTTTTGAAAAAATTGAGCACGACTCAATAAACACATTACGTTTTTTCTAGGCAATCCCCCTGGACACCATCCTTCCTCCTCTGACCTTGGCAGTGGGTACTAACCACGCTGCTGAGCTTTAGGGGCCCTCCCAGATTGAGTGAGGTAAGAGTTAGTCTATTCCCGACTCCCTCGCATTTGGCTCACATTCCGTGTGAACATTGAAGGTTAATGCATAACCCACTTACCTTGTAGTGTGAACCCCCCGTTCGCAAGCCATCTCCAGCGCGTCTTTATCAGATACCTATCTACACCTTTCAAGTGGCCTTGCAGACCAGTAGGGTAAGCTGTTTGAGTCTATGGTGGTTGCTCACAGACCTTTCTGTATTATCTCAAGTGTATTCTTTAACTTAGAGATAATTTTTTCTGTTTTACAGATATTACCTTTGGCCCTGATGAGAGTCCCCCACTAGATATCACTTGGGACTCGAAACGCGTAGGCCTTTGTACAAATTGCTGCTCTTATCAACTTCCTAAATTGATAACTTGGATATTTTGATTCATGTACATATAATGTGTTCTATTAATCAAGTTGATTGCGATTGATTTCCACGTGTGGATATATATATGTTTGGTATTGCACAAATGTTTATTTTTTGAGCAGCCTTTGTACGCTCCCTTTTTTGTGTTGTCTTCTTTTATTCTACTACTAAGTTCTTTTTCTTTTCATTTGTAGTGTATATATGGATGTCTGATATTGAATGAGTGTGATATGTCTGACCAGTTGAATGAGTATTTCTATAAGGAATAATGGTGTAGTACATGTATAAAAAATGAAAATATCTTTGTAAAAAAAACTCTGTAAATTAAATAAATAAATGGCTATTTATTAGCAATATCTCGGGCTGAAATAAGTTTTTCTACCCTATAGAGTTAAAAGTGTAGTCTAAATCAAATACCAGTTTAGGCACGTTCTTTTGTTTTTCGATTATAGGTGCTCAGCCTAACTGTGTAGAGCCAACTCTTTGTTGTTCAGACGTCATCATCAAGCCAGGCAGTCCGTTGAAACAATGTTGTTGATCAGTCTGATCAGATTGATTTTAGGATAGGGGCAAGCCAGCAAGCCCTTGGAGTCACTCTGGTTTCAATTGAGTTGAGCCCAGTCCTTGTTCTCAGAAGGGCAGAGGTCAGCAGGCATCAGGGCAGCACAGCAAAGCAGAAAAGTAGTTCTTCCAGAGCAGTAGTCAAGCAGAGTGGCAATCCTTGGAGCACAGCAGTCTTTACTCCTGGCAGAGCTCCTCACAGGTCAATTAGTGTACTGGCTTGGTCGGGTCAGAGGCCCAGTACTTATACCCAATTGTGGCTTTGAAATGGTGGTGACTTCAAAGCAGGCCCTTGAAGTAAACAGGTCCCCCTTTCTTCTCAGCTCTGGCACCGGACTATCAGTCGTGGGTAATCAACCCTTTGTGCGGGAAACAGGGCACTACCTATTCAGGTGTGTTAGCTTCCCCCCTTCCTGCCCAGGATGAGCTATCAGAATGCAGATGACTGCAGATGAGATCTCTGTCACACCCACTCTTCCTGTGTTTGCAGCTGTCTAGAGGAATGCAGAAAGTGTAGCTGTCACCCACCCAAGAGAGACAGGCTGCACTGCATACAGAGTAATAAGAGCAGAAAAATGTCCACTTTCAAAAAGTGGAATTTGTAAAATAGTATTGCTAAATCCAACTTTACCAGTAAAGAGGATTTATCATTACCATTCCATGGATTTGAAACAGGATGCTGCTGCTTCTTTCTAATCAAGAATTACATCTTAAGGAAGGCCCAATGTTAACTTATGAGCGTAGTAGTAAAAAAGGAAATTGGGTGTTTGTCACTACCAGGGGAAGTGAAACTTAAAAGTACATTGCCTACCTTTTACTTACACAGTACCCTGCCATTAGGGCTACCTAGAGCCTACCTTAGGGGTGACTTATGTGTAATAGGAGGGGAGTTTAAGGCTTGGGAAGTTGTTTTAAATGCCAAGTCAAAGTGTCAGCCAATTGCACACCCAGGCCCTGCAATGGTAGGCCTGAAACAGTTTTGAAAGGCTACTTCTGTAGGTGGCACAATCAGTGCTACAAGCCCATTAGTAGCATTTAGGTCACAGGCCCTGGGTATATGGTATACCACTTCACAAGGGACCTACAAGTAGTCTAGATATTCCAGTAAAGTCAGAAACCTGGGAGTAATATTTGATGATAAACTCCTTTTTCATCATCACGTGAACGCGGTAGTATCATCATCATTTAACATCTTAAGGAAAATAAAGAAACTGCTCCCATATCTTCCCATGACTGCAGGAAAAACACTTATATCTACACTGGTGTTTTCACGCACTGACTATTGCAACGCCCTTTTCCTCAATGCACAAAAAAAGGTCATCTCCAAATTACAAATGGTACAAAATGCCTCTGCCAGAGTTCTACTGGGCATTCCAAAATCTAGCTCTGTCTCGGGTTACTTGGACCAATTGCACTGGCTTCCAGTCAGAAGTCGCACGAAGTTTAAAGCCCTCTGTATTGTCTATAGGGCAATAAACAACATGGGACCTAAATTCCTTAGAAGTTCCCTTAAGCCTCTGGCTACCCCCAGAACGCTTCGCTCCAACACGGCTCATCTGCTTCAGATACCCAGAACAAGGAGGGTTAACTCGGGAGATAGATGTTTCACCATAGCAGCTGCAAAGCTATGGAACTCCCTTCCTTTGAATATAAAATCCAGCCCATCCCTGATCATTTTCAGAAAACAGCTAAAGACATGGCTGTTCTCTCAACGTTACGATTAATCACTAATCTTCTAACTGTTATTTAGAGATCCAACTACTGGTGGCAGCTCTTAGCCCTCAGCGCCGAGACACCCAAGGGTAATTGCAGCGCTTTAAAAAATGCATAAATAAATAAATAAATAAATATGCATCAAATGTACTATATTTAAAAGAAAGAGAACATGCACAGTAGCACTGGTTAGCAGTGGTAGAGTGATCAGAGTCCTAAAGCCAGAATAAAGAAGGTTAGAAAAAGAGGAGGAAGAAGGCAAAAAGTTTGGGGTAGCCCCTCTAGAGAGGGCCATTTTCCAACACATTGTAAGAGAGCTATTGCTTGAAAGCTGAGCTTCTCAGCTTTCTAACAATACCTGCCATTTTTCACAATTCCCTGTGAGCATGGAGATTGGGGCTGTTTTCAGGGACCTCTGTACTAGCAAAGAGCCAGGAATCTGTTTCCTGGATGCCGATCTTCCAACTGCCATCATTGTGTCACTAATGCAATTGTGTCAGTTACAGGAAAGTCACTCCCTCTGGGCAAGATCAGGAGGGCATACCGCTATGACCCAGGTGAGTGTGAAGTAGTAGGGCATGGCAGTGGTACACAACAGCTGCTCAAATGGCAGGTGCTGAGACATGACACCTGCATCAATACCATCCAGTTGTGAGCGCAATTGACGTAGAAGTCGTGTCTACATTGCCCAAAGGGTTGCTAACCCTCTCCTTTCGAGCAATATGAGTGGATCCCACATTCAGCAGTTATCATGGTACCAGAATAGGTATCCAAGCCAGCCCCAGTGAAACTTGGTGGGTCCCAGTGCAAATTGTTAACACCAGGATGCATTCAGTGGTGTGCGCACTTTGTGTGTTTTTTATTTAGAGCTCCAACCTGCAGGGGGGTGAAGGATGCCTCTTATTTTCAGTTCCTGCTGAATCAGCACATCATTTAGTGAATTTCATCATGGGTTAGGAGCAACCTGGGGACTAACATTTTGATGCCAGTAAACAACGATGCTCAGAGCCAGATGTATCATCAATTTGTGCAGGTTCAAACTCACCAAAAGCGTTACAAACCCACAATAAGTGTTGAATTGTAATTTACTTTCCAGCGCAGAACTTTATTTGCAACAGAACGTAGCTTAAAAGTAAAGCAATTTATCACAATAAGCTATGTTGCACTACTTTGTGTCAAGATGTCATTCCATGAGTGATACATTGGAATGCCCACATACCACACTTATTTTTTTCTTCAACTACTTATCACTAACATTTGAAAATGGGGCTTTGAAACAAAAAATATATGCCTCTTTTAGGCTGGCTCAGGGCAAATTAAAGATTGTTTTTCCAACATATAAACCTCTACATGTGTGCTGCACTGTACAGCACGCATACCAAGTAGTAAAAGTATGTCTGAGCATAATTTTTTGTACTCCAGTACAAAACGAATGCTTGAAATCACACACACATCTTTCCACTCTGTGTGCGTGGAGAGAGGCAGCCTAAGTGTGTGCCGGTGCTTGGGAAGAGAGAAACAGGGCTGCATCTTAGTAGACATGGTGCTCTCTTTATCTTAATTAATCAAGCGACACAGCATAGAAACCTGGTTTGCTGCCTTGCATCGCATCAAATATTAGTAAATTAATAACACTACCTCTCACCTTGTCTTTTTATGAGTGATTAAGGGATAAACTAGATTTAGAGATGAACATACACAGTAAAGTCTGATATATAGTACATTGTATATATATATATCGTTTACTACCCCTTACTAGTGTTGAAGCACTTTTCCACGAGTAGCATGCTACTCCGTAACCCTAGGTTGTAGGTACATAGGTAGTACATAAATAACATGTTCTTCCATTTGCTAGTAGGATGTTTAATAAGTTTGTGCTCTTGAGATCTTATGCATTTACTATTGGGTTTTGAATTTGGATAGTTTCATTTAAGTGGATTAATGAAGGGAAGATGTAAGATGTTATTGGGAGTGGTGATCATCTGTGCCTGTTAGTAGGATGAATTTGATAGAATAGAAGGAAGAGATTGAAAAGCATGTTTGGGAGTCCATAATAGACCAAAAGGTTTGGGATGATTCAGAGTTGAAGGAAAGGAAGAACTGATGTTTTTAATAGTATTTTTAAATAGTGCACAACTTGAGTAACTTTATTGTTTGATTAATAAAAATCATTACAATGGTGAACATGCAAACATTATAAAACATATGTCATAAATAGTTATTAAAATATTTACATTTGTACCATCATAATGGGAATGGAAGATAAAATTCATCAGAAAACGTTTTCAAGTCCTAAAAACCTATTTTATAAAAGTAGTTGTAAACCTTGATTATCCATTCTAGTTTTTCCATCTACTCGAACCACAGTCAGATATTTGCTATTAAGAGGCAACAAATAATAACTTTGATAAAATAGTTTGTGGTGATGATCCTGGGGTTACAATACATTTATATAATGAACCCCCTGCATACAGTGTTTCAAAGGGTTCCAGGAGTGCACAGGAAAAACAGGTCAACCCGTGCGCTGGGCCATTGTCAGCTATTCTTGTGTAGTACAGAGGACTATGCACATCGGAAAAGAGTACAGCATGGGCGCAGGGCTTCCTCTGTTTTTTGATGGTTAACCATTGGTGACTGACGCGAACTCACTGTTTGTAAATTTTCTTGCTGTTCCTGTAACAAACTTGGTGAACCTGATGTTAAGCTGTGGATTATTCGGGTTCATTGATGCAAGAATAGCCTGACTGCGTGTACGAATACCAAGTTTGTTCCATTTGCTCTTTAACAATTTCCTTCGGTCGTCATGAGCTGCAGGACAAAGACATACCACATGCTCGATTGTTTCTGTACTGCTCCCACAGCCTCTACACGTTACATTTGGATTTGCACATCGCCATCTTGGCAGGTGATACAGAAATGGCCATTCACCCATTCTGAGGGCAAAAAAATCTTTTTTTCCACAGCACTGAATAGGTACATGACAGATGTGGTCCCATAATCCCTGGCTTGAATCCTGATACAATTGTCCAGGTGTGCTTACGTTGAACCAGTTGGGCTCTGTCCGAGTGGAAGGACCAGAGACGGACATTTCTTTTGATATGGGTTTTAAGTACCTGCTGGGTTGGATTAGAGGTCCAGATTTCTTCTGTATCGAGGAGTTGTAAGGAATCCTGCAAGTAGCGCTGATGTGAGCTGCCGATTTGACCAGCTGAGATTTCCAGCCACAAAAGGGCCTCCAGACTTCCCTCTCTGGAGCTACGCAGCTTGTTGCACAGCCTGATGTACGCTCCACGCCCTATTGCTTGGTGATCTTGGAGACCAAATTCAAAACGTGCTTGAGCGGGGGAGGAGGAATTAGGTAGGCCCAAAACCTGTTTGAATATTCATGTTATTATTTTATTCACATGGCTGTTGTCTTTCCCTTGCATGATCTCCTGGCTGTAGGTGAGAAAATTGATGATTTTTGCCTTCATTACAGTTATAAGTGGGGTTAGGCTAGGACCTGACAGATGTCTTGCAAGGGTCTTAAAAGCCACTTGGATTGTCAGGGCTTTAGCTTCTACCTCGTCTCTATGTTTAGAGAATGTTCCCCTTCTGTCCAGGTGAACCCCCAAATACTTATAGGAAGGGGCTCTGTCGACGTTTTTGCCATTGTATTGCCAACCGCCGCCTTGATATTTCCTTTGTCCGAATGTGATTGCCTTTGTCTTCGTTAGATTCAGTTCCAGATCATTTTCGATGGTGTATAAGGACAGCTGATCAAGTAGTCTCTGCAGGCCCACCCTGGTGTGACTAAGCAAAACCAGATCGTCCGCGTACAGTAGGTTACTGACTCTTGTCCCAGTGAGTTTTTAAATAGTGTATCTATATTTCTAATAATAAAATATGTATACACATGTATACAGACACACAGGCATATTCAAATATGTACATATCTGTATTCATACTACAGGCATATTTAAACAATATACATAGTCATCTCTCTATACAAGGCACAAACCTATGTGTGTGTGTGTGTGTGTGTGTGTGTGTGTGTGTGTGTGTGTGTGTGTGTGTGTGTGTGTGTGTGTGTGTGTGTGTGTGTGTGTATAGTCACTGAAAAGTGACGTTATAGTTAGGAATGGTAATGAAATCTTACTTTCCATTTAAAAAACTTAGAAATTCACTGAAAAACAACAACGGTTAAAGTGACATTATAGCTAGGTGAAAATGGGAGTTAAAACATATCATTTTAAACAAAACAAATACCACTGAGATTCACCAGTTCTTGTTATCTCAAGTAATTATAGCTAATGCCCTACAGTAACTATGACTCTCATATGTTATGCTATTTTATGATGAGTCAAACATATGACAAGACTGCATGCAGATCTTGCCTGGAAATTGCTGGGTGCACAGAAATCTCTGAAGGAGGTACCTTAACCTGTAATATATTTTAAAATGCAGTCTTTTTGTGACCAATTAACTTAGTCAGAACAGATGTGCTTCAACATGTGTCCTTGTTGCCAAATTCTTTGTGTCGGAGTTAAAAAAAAAGAAATAGGTAACTTGACTGTCCGATGCATCTCCTTGTGATTTTACCCTTCTTACCTCCATCATCTTTCTGCTTTCACTCCATGCCCCCATTTTATAGGATACCAGAGTGACATTCTTTCTATTTACAACACAGATTATTCTGCATAACAACCCACATATTTCAGGGGGCTTTTGTGGTATTTGCCGGATAGAAAGGAGTGGATACTCACATAGTTGAACACACCAGAAAGAGGAGAAAACCTGGCATTTACAAGAGGTAATAAATACTCTAGTCATGATTCCTACTCTGTGTCATGTCATTGAGTATTCTTTCTCTGACAAAGTACCCTCCTTTATATGGCTTGTGCCCTCTCTTGCCACTCTGTACTCTACGGCACAAATTAAGTAATGCTTTGCACCAGGTTTGCATTACTTTTCTGACACAAATCTGACGCAAAATGTTAAGGAGGAAAATAATTATCTAATGCATATCAGGATTTACGTTAGATAGTTCCCCAAAGTAATGCAAAGTTGAGTTATGCACTGCTTTGCAATATTTTGCCTCAACTGAGCACTCCATAGATGGTGCATGGGTGATGCCGTTGGTTTTGACCTATTTATAAGCATTGGTAGACAGAGATTTGAGGCAAAATCTTATGCCTCTTCGAGCCAAGCATAACAAGGAAAATCTTTTTGTATTTCCTCGTTTTTTAGACTTCACATGTGTTGCTTTGTACAATACACATTCAAAGTGGGCAAAGCCTTGAAGCATAGTTTTTGTACTTGATGGAACCCCTTCCAGCACAAAGCCCATGCTTCAGAGGATGCACCCACCCTTGCACTACGACATAAGGGTGTCTGTGTTGGTACATCGTTGCAAACAGTGTGTCAGTGATGGGGGGGGGGGTATGCCACATCTTCTTGATGCAGAAGACCTCTTAACACTAATGCAATCAAATATATGCTTATGGTAGGCTTTGAGTCAGCCCCTTACTCTTGATTGGATGGCTTATTATCTATCTTATGTCCCTGCTTCTTATTCAATGGCTTTCCTCCCTCTTCTTTGTTTGTCCCACCTCTGACACAGTTCTTCTTCATTGTATTCTTATTAGAAAACGTGTGTCTTTCCACTAGTTCGCTTCAACGAATAACTTTTTTTAGCACTTCCTGGGTGCTAATTGTATTTCATTGCAGTCTCTTTTGAGTGCTTCTTCTCTCTCAAATACCAAGACGCCTACAGACTCTGGTTGCTCCATCCTCCCACTTCCCAGCTCAGCTGTAGCTTCCCATACCCATCCTTGGCTCGCTTTAAGACATAGGGGGTCATTAGGATGGCGGATTTCCCGCATACTCTGGGCCGGCGGAAGCCACCGCCGGCCCGGAGGATGCGGGAAATCCGCCGAGGAGGCCTGAAAGACCCACCGCCAAATCAGGATGGCTGGTGGGTCTCCCAATCCGTCCGCCGCTTTTCCGCCGCGGTCGGAAGGCGACCACGGCGGAAAAGCAATAACATGGCTGGCGGTGTCTATCAGACACCGCCAGCCATATTAGGATGCAGGGTGAGTCATGCTTTTCCGCGGCGGCTTTACCGCCGTGGAAAAGCATACGGACAGTCACTTTGGGGGCCCGTTGCGGGCCCCCTGGGTGAAGGTTGCGTGGGGGGTGCACATGGGGGGTACCTATGGTACCCCCCTGCCCTTGCGTGCACGAAGCGGCAGGCACCGCGCGGTGCCTGCCGCTTTGTGCATGCAAATGCACACCTTTCGTTTTTTGCATTGCGGCGGATGCTGCTTCAAGCAGCATCCGCCGCAATGTAAAACATACAGGATGTGACCGCCAGGGTGGCGGTCACATCCTAATTGCTATGGAGGGACCGCCGCTGCCCATGCGGACGGTCCCTCCAACTCAGGGGTGGCGGACGGACGCAAGTCCGTCCGCCATCCTAATCGGCCCCATAGTTTTTTTTCTTCCTTTTTTATGAATTTCTTCCTCAACCAAACATCAAGCTTCTCTGTTGCTCACAACTGTTGCTCCCCTCATCCATTTCTCCTGCACCCTTTCTTGTCGCAGTATTGGCGTCTTTATTAAAATAATTGGCTTCCACCATCTTGGTATGGTAAATTAAAAAGAAAAAATGGCAGCAGCATTATGCTGTATGAGTGCACAACATGGTGATGCATGTGTGCACATACATCATCATGAAGGGCTGGCAAAGCATAATGACACAGAAATGTGTCTGCGTGATGACACATGATGTTTTACCAATGCTGCAAAGCACCGCAACAAGCATCGTCTTTTATTTTTGCCCAAACTAAGCATTGCTAAGCAAGTTCCCCTTTGTGGTGCCTGATAGCACTGCACCGTGTTTACATTATACAACTTTCACAGTAGAAAAAGTTATTTACACAATGTTTCCCACTCTCTTGGTGCACTTCGTCGACTTTGTTGGGTTAATTTGTCAAGATTATCTGCATTACGGGAACATAATATCATTTATTCCGGCAATTTATTAGGCAATTAATGTCTACGACGTTCCCTACAGACTGCAAATCAGCTTTTTAAGTAACTTGCCTCCTTTAAAGCAGAACTTTTCGCTCCTGAACCCAATCTGTGCATCGCACTTGGAAGCACAAGCGTGTTTTAAAAATGCATGTCCTTTACTTAGAGCAGCCCGAGCCCCATGATGTATTTCAATGATTTAGAGATAGCAGTGAATTTCATAAATTATTGCTCTGGATTCATGCTTTTTGGTTGTTTCCATTATGGGAGATTTATCGCCTCCATTACCGTTTAGCATGGGCCTGGTACAGCAAATCAAGCAGGGAAGAGACGAACAGCCACCTAATGAGAAACAAACAGAACGGAGTGTGGCAGACAAATGCAGAAGGGAAGCGGTTTGGCACCATTTTGTCTACAGATTTCAGCAGAAAAGCGCTGTTGATTTGGCAACATCGCCGCATTGCAGGCTGGAAAGCGCATGGTTTCCAGCGCCAACAGAACAGATGTCGTGTGTGGTATGACAAATCGGAAGAGGAGTCGCTTCTTCACATGGGCTTTGATCGCAGAGCACTATATTTCCCAAAACTTTGCAAATAGATTCCCACATATCAGCGCGCGCAGAGTTTACATCTAGTTTGTGGCTGATCTTAAATCCTGCCGTATAGACCGTTTTGCATTGACTGGAACGTGCATTGAATATCAAGCTTGTCTTCTAAGGCGCATTTTACCAAAGGACTGTTAATACTGTACTGGTATCTTCACAACCAGAATTTTTGGTAAGTTCTAATGCCAGGATTCAGGAATACATACAGTGGTTTTCTGAGTCAGACTCTAATGAAACCATTAGAATTAGTATTATCGGGGGAATTCGAGTTACCCCACATGATTCATTCAGTTATTCATAATTTACGGCTAGTTTCACACTCCAAAAACTTGTTTCTAAAAAACAAATAATTAATGACCACCACACCCTGCACGTTTTCTCCCACGGTGTGGGCGTAAGTTTTATTTTCTGCCCCTCATCACCAGGTTTTATGCAGCGCTGACAGTCAGGAAATATGACCCTTAGCAATATAAGGAGAGTCTACACGGGAATTCCGTGAGTTTGTATGTTTATATTGTCTATCTCCACAGAGTGGTCACGCCTTAGGGTGCGTATACCACCGTGGGGTAGCCTATGGTCCTGATGAATGCTGAGCGCAATTAGCTCATTATAGCAGAAACATGTCGACCGTGATGACTATATAGGACACTCTGGTTCAAATTCACTCAACCAATAGTTGTCCGTTTGCACTTTGTTTTTATTGAAGGTCAGCTACCCCTTTATTAAAATAAGTATAGGGAATAGCTGCTTCTTCTTTAAACTCACTGATTCACACGTGGGCACCAATTCACAAGCCCTAAAAAATGAACCCAATGATGAAGCTAGTCACCAACTTTGTTGGTGCATTAGGGTTCTTTTTTGATTCACAGTCCCTCTCACTAACTCCTCCCACTTTTTTTTGACGTGGGTTATTAGGTAATTAACTCTTACTCGGTTTGTATTGCACCTGGTTTAGTCACTCTTCTGATGCTTGATAAAGGCAGGAAATAAGGACATGACCTGACTGACTGTCCTCTTCTCCACTGGCAGAAGAGCGCCCTCTACCGACCAGTGCCTTCAGCAGAGCAGCAGCCACCATGGCTGCTCTGCTGAAGGCACTGAAGCTTTTCCAAATGGGTGCCATCTTTATTGAGCTTGCTTGACAAATTATGTTTTGTTTTTCAATACCAGTCAGTAGCTTCACCCCATGATGGATTCCTTGTCAGGGATTTCTTTGGTTTTAATGCTGCCAGACTAAGGTTGACCTGTAAATACTGAAAAATGTTGGAATCGTGCTGTAAAATTCATGAACATTGTAATTCTTTCCTTCCAATTAATTGCATGGCCATCAGTGTTTATGTTTAGCTTCCTTCGGCAGTAAATCCAGTTTTTGCAACTGGACATAACTTTGAGACAAGTGGCCTGATTCACAGAGGTGAATTTACACCTCTGTTTAACCCCTCCCATGCTGGTGATGGAACCGCTCCGTCACCAGCCACAGACGCACTGTGCTGATGACGGAGCGGTTCCATCACGGCCCGCTCGGCGAGCCTGCGCGGTGCGGATTCCGCGCCTGCGCTGGACGTTCCATTGAGCGGACGGGGCCGTGACGGAACCGCTCCGTCATAAGCACAGCGCACCCAAGGCTCGTGACGGAGCGGTTCCGTCACGAGCATGGGAGCGCCGCACGGCCGCCCCATCCCCCTAGCGCTGCAGCGGAATTGCCGCCGCAGCGAAGGGGTTAAATGTTCGATTGTTTGCTATATAGAAAGGTATTTTATTAGTAGTATCTTTGCAACTGGAGTCTTCGCACATAAAAAGATATGACAGCGGGACTCCGCAGTCGTAAAGATACTACTAGTGACATCCCTTTCTGAATAGCAAACAATTGTAAACATATACAAAAGTGCAAGTTTACCTTTGTGAATCAGGCCCATATTTTCGGACAGATCAGGAGCATATGAAGTAAGGATTCACTTAAAACTATGCTACTTTTTAATCAAAAACGTTCTCCCGCATCCTCTTTAATTCGATCAGTCAACAAGTCATGTTGTTCACCTATATTTGAGACTGGTAAAAATGTGCCCTTCTCATGTTCAAGGAAAAGACAGATGTTCAGCACGATAACAAAAAAGTGTACGATAATAATTGCTTACCATCGAGTCACCTCTTACTAACCCCTTCGATGCTGATGACGAGCTCAGCTCGTCATCAGCATTACCTACCCTGTGCGGATGACAAGGTGAACTCATCACTCAACATGTTGTTTTTGAAAATCCAGCACACAGCGGGAAAACCGCTAGCGTGCAAGTGGTTAAATCAAAATAAATCCCTCAGTAAAAATAAACTCAACTGCTCTCTACAGGAGTGTAAAGAAATTGATGGGATATGGGACGGTCATGCACTGATTTGTACTGACTGCCCAGACAAATTGTCCACAGAACTTGAAATTTCACATAACAAGGCTGAGAACATATGAACTTGTAATCTACTTTCCCTGTGACATGGTATCTCCTGTGACGCTGCCTCTGAATCTAATAGAACAATGTTTGCATAGATTGTGATGGATATCCAAATCCGTCCATGTTCCAATATTTAGCACTAATTGTCAAAACGTTGTTCATTTGTTTTGGTCCTTGCTCCATTGTGCTGTCCATGAACTGTCTCAATCTTAAAGGGATTATCAGGTGAATAATATCACAAAAGAACTCAGAACCCAAACTGATATCATCAAAGAAAGCAACATTCAAGAATGCTTGTTGTTGATTGTTAGAAGTGTCACTGTTTTAATTGGCAGGGGAGGACCAAATTATGCAGCAGGGTTGACTAAATTATGGGGCCAGAAAAGCCAAATTGTGCTGCAAATTGCAGCATATTTGGTGATAGTGTTGCTCCCTTATTAGTAATTTTTACACAGGTTACCAATGTCTGGGCAAACGTTTCTCTTCATTATTACCAGCTGAACACCCAAATGCAACAATAACAAGCATTGGAAATGCAATAGGTCTCGCATTAGAAAAGTTGTAGCTATTGGTCTTGTAAATGACAAATATTTTATTTATTTGTTGGTTTTTAAAATAGCTAAATTGATAGCTTTGTCATTTACAACGCCAATAGTTATAATTTTCGCGAATGTGACACCTATAGCATTTGGAATGCAACATGTTTTGTATTTACGTGACTTAGATGGCAACTCTGGTCGTTAGGCCACATCTCCAGAGAGCAGGAGAGTGCAGCAGGGGAGAGAAGCACAGCAATGCAATAGGTCTCGCATTAGGAAAGTTTGAGCTATTGGTATTGTAAAGGACACATTTTTTATTTATGTGCTTGTTTTGAAAATAGCGAAATGAATAGCTTTGTTATTTGCAATGCCAATAGTTTTATCTTTTGCAAATGTGACACCTATTGTAACACAATATGTGTTGTAGCACTGAGTGGTGTGAGGGTGAGGGGTGTGAGGGTGAGGGGTGTGAGGGTGAGGGTGAGTGGGTGTGTGAGGGTGTGAGGGTGAGGGTGAGTGAGGGGGTGTGAGGGTGAGGGTGTGTGAGGTTGTGTGAGGGTGAGGGTGTGTGAGGGTGAGTGAGGGTGTGTGAGGGTGTGTGAGGGTGAGTGAGGGGGTATGAGGGGGTGAGGGTTAGGGGGTGTGAGGGTGAGGGTGTGAGGGTGACTGAGGGTGTGTGAGGGTGAGGGGATGAGGGTATGGGTGTGTGAGGGTGAGGGGGGTGATGGTGAGAGTGTGCGAGGGTGAGGGGGGGGTGAGGGTGTGTGAGGGTGTGTGAGGGTGAGGGTGTGTGAGGGTGAGGGTGTGAGGCTGAGTGAGGGTGAGAGGGTTGTGAGGGGGTGTGAGGGTGAGTGAGGGTGTGTGAGGATGAGGGGGTGAGGATGAGTGAGGGTGTGTGAGGGTGGGTGAGGGTGTGTGAGGGTGAGGGGGATGAGGGTGAGGAGGTGTGAGGGTGAGGAGGTGTATTTGTATTTGTATTGTGTATTGATAAAGCGCAACTTTCGCTCCGAAAGGAGCATCTTGGCGCTAGCTAGATAGTGTACAAACAATTTACCAATACAGAATTAGATGGCGGCCATGACATAGTCGTCTGGAAGGTTGAAAATCCAGGTTTTTAGTTGTTTCCTAAACAGATTTTCCTGGGTCAGGAACCTGAGATTCTTGGGCATTGCATTCCAGGCTTTGGAAGACAGGAAAGTTAAAGTCTTACCGCCCTTGGTTTTATAGTTAAATTTGGCTAATTGTATCAGATTTTCTCCGGAGGATCGTAACGTCCTGGAAGGGTTGTAGTGGGGGTAACGCCTAATAAGATACTTTGGGCCTCTGTTATTAAATGCACGAAAGGCGATAGTCAGGATTTTAAATAGTATCCTTTTATGCAGAGGTAGCCAGTGAAGAGTTTTCAAAGCCGCCGACGCTGAAGATTTCCTTGGTAGTTTTAGTACTAATCTGGCTGCTGAATGTTGTACGCTTTGAAGTTTTTTCAGCGTGGATTTTTTCACACCTGCCATCAGGCCATTGCAATAGTCAAGGCGGGCGAGGATTAAGGCCACTGTTACCGCCTTTCTTGAGTCAGTGGGTAGGAAGTCAAAAAACTTCTTTAGAGATTTTATGACACTAAAGCAGCTTCCTGCCACATTCCTTACATGTTGGTCGAATGATAGCTCGGTGTCAAACAAGACCCCAAGATTTCTCGCTGTCGCCACGGTCTGAGGGGGAGCGGTGGAGTCCTCTGGCCACCATTTACTAGGACAGAAATGGAAATTTTTTCCCATAGGGAGGATTTCTGTCTTGTTGGCGTTACATTTGAGATGTTTTTTTTCCATCCAATGGAATACGTCCTTCAGGCAGTTCTTAAGGTTTAGTTCAGCATTAGTGGAGTTTTTTTCAAGGGGCACAATAAGTTGAGTATCATCGGCATACGATGTAACAGGTATGCCGTATGATTCAATCAAAGAAATAAGAGGGATCAGGTAAATGTTAAATAATAGAGGGCTCAAGATAGAGCCTTGGGGAACTCCAGACAAAACCTTTTTTTCTTTAGAGAGGAAGGGGCCCAGGGCAATGGTTTGGGATCTATCTGTTAAAAAAGAGGTTATCCATTGCACTACCACATCTGAAATACCAATGTCTCTTAATCTACCTAACAATATTGGATGCGAGATGGTATCAAACGCTGCTGTGAGATCTAATAAGATCAAGACAGCGATCATTCTTTGATCCTGCAATAGTTTTATGGAATCAGTAAGTTTGATCAAAGCTGTTTCCATAGAATGATGAGGACGGAAACCTGATTGTTGGGGATGGAGGACATTGTAGGTTTCTACATGGCTTTTTAGCTCTTTGTAGACCATCTGTTCGGTGATCTTACCCAAGACTGGGAGGAGTGAGATTGGACGTAAGTTGGCGAGATCTGTAGTGGATTTATTAAGCTTTTTCATCAAAGGTTTCACAACTGCCTGTTTCCATGCCCGTGGGACTATACCTGTGTTAAGGGAAGAGTTTACAATCCCATTTATGATAGGATTCAACACATCGATTAGCTGATGGAGAATTCGTGGGGGGCAGGAATCAGAAGGGGCACCAGATTTGCAGGCCAGGGTTACTTCGCGGGTTTGGGAAAGAGTGACCGGTGTAAAAGTTCTGAGAGTACCAATCGTATTTTCTCTATGTACAGAAAAGGTGGAAGTCTGAGAGGCCTGCGGGGCAGGGAAATCCTTCTGGATTAAGTCAATTTTTTCCTCAAAGAAATCCGCTATTTGATTGCAGAATTCTTGGGATGGAGGTATTTCGGGCTGTAAAGCTCTAGGATGGGTAAAGGTCTTTACAATGGAAAACAATGTTTTTTGTTTTTGTTTTGCTTCCTTGATGACATTAATATAGTATTCTTTCTTGGCAATTTTTATGCTGCGAAGATATGCTTTCCTCTGTTGAATATAAGAGGTTCTATCTGCAGGATCATAGGTTTTACGCCAATTGCGTTCGCCTTTCTTACATGATAAGTGGGCTTTGGCTAATTCTGGAGTGAACCAGGGGGCATTTGACTTCCCTCTTTTTTCCATTCCTCGGGAACGTTGAGGTGTAACCCATTCCTTGATCTCATGCTGCATCCAAATGTGGAAGCATTTGGAATCTTGTTCTACATCTCCAGACAGACTGGGGATCTGTATCTGAATGATGGGCTTGAGCTTCAAGCTGTCCTCTACCATTGTCCAGTTAATATAGTTCTCTGAATGTTGACTGGATTTTACTGAGTTCTGGGGTCGTGAAGTTTTAATGCAAAAAGGGATCAGACTGTGATCTGTCCAAACTTGTGGGACAGGGGTCTGGGTTTCTAGGAGGGGAGAATTAGTGCATATCCCATCCAAGATGTGTCCTGCTTGATGAGTGGGCTGTGTTACCCTCTGCTGTATGTTAAAAATTTCAAGGGTCTGATAAAAATTAAGTGCCTGCATATCCGCTTTGGATTCAAGGTGCAGATTAAAATCTCCCAAAAGTGTGAAGTGAGGGTACCAAAGAAGGAGCTGACCTAGAGAGTCACTAAGAGATTCTAAAAAACTAGTTGCACTGCCTGGGGGGGCTATAGATTAATCCTCCTGAAAAGGAGGAGGTCTCGTTTAACTTGATGGAAAAACCGAGCCCTTCTATGCCTTTGAGGGGATCTAGATTGAACATGTGGCATTTCATGTGGTTTCTTAGCACCATAGCTACTCCTCCTCCTCTCCCCTTCAATCTGTCCTGCCTAAAGATGGTATAGCCTGTTGGAAGGGCGATGGCCAGGTCAGGGTTACTGCTATCAGTTAACCATGTTTCGGTTATGAGGAGGCAATGCAAGTCTAACTCAAGGATGAGATCTTTTATATCTTGGCTATGGCTACACATGGAACGAGCGTTGATCAACCCTCCTTTAAAGTATGAAGTCTTATCGACAGTATCAATTGGGGGAGCAGTTATCTCGACACGGGACCAGGAAGAGGTCCATCTGCAAAGCCTGCAGCAAAAAGGCCCTCTAATCTTATCCATCTCAACAGTACAAGCACAACTGTTTACTATGTTAAAACTTCGAAGAGCGCTTGCCTGGTATATTACGGTGGGAGAAACATGTCCAGAGTTTCCTGCGCCTGTCGCGGTCTTGGCGCGGACGGGCGCAGACGGGCTTTCCTTTGGCGCGCCTTCGACGCGCCGCCGTCGCGCCCGCTGCGCCCGCCCGCTGCGTGGACGAGAAATGTTGTGCCTCATATGCTGATGGTGGAGGGCGAGAATTGGTCGGAAGACTGTAACGCTAGTCTTCTTTCACCCTCAAGATGGCGGCCGTCCCTGTGTCCAATCGTGTCAGCTCTTACTCGTCTGCGCGTGGACCAGGGATCTATGTGCTGCGAGGACAAGGGTGAAGTGTTTCAAAAGGAAAGTAAGTCTTCCTCAAAACACCCGGTGACACACAAAGAATTAAAACACAATATAACAATTTTAAAAAGGTGTGAGGGTGATGGGGTGAGGGTGTGAGAGGGTGTGAGGGTGAGTGAGGGTGAGATGGTGTGAGGGTGAGATGGTGTGAGGCAGATGGGGTGTGTGAGGGTGAGGGGCTGTAGAAGCAAAAAAGCGAGCCATCTGGAACCTTCCAGATGATGTAAGAGCTGCGCCGATAAAAATAGGGGTATATATTTCCCCACTGGCTCCTATTAAAACACTTAATTTTAGGCGGGAGAGAGCATAAATAAAGCCATTGTTTGCTTTGAAACTCGGGAATAACCTGTCTGACTCGGGTCTGTTGAACGGTGCTGCTTTTGCAAGATAAGGGTGCATGGGTAGGAAGTGATTTGCCCAGAATCACAGTTTAGTGTAGAGGGAAGCCGAGATTACAACTCTTCTCACGTAGCTCAGAGTATGTGTCGAAGCGACTCTAGGCGCATCTGGAATCTATAGCCCGATCCCACCGCCCCGGATTTGGGATCACGCGGCACTGCCATTAAATGTGAGCAGTAAACCGGATCGGCTTCCTGGAGTTGTTTACCTAGACGAGTGTGTGCGACAAGCACAGTAAATGCACAAGCGGGTATTGTAATAGCGGGTTGCTTGTTAATGTTATCAGCACAGGGACGGGGCTGTGCAGTGAACAGAAGGGATACTGGGGTATATTCACTTTGAGGTTGGTTGGAGGCTGTGGAGACTGTCTGTCGGAGATATGGAGAGGTTTGTTAATTGGGGCTTTGAGCGAGTAGCCTTCATTTTGGAGAAATTTCTGTTCATGTTCCAGCGCCTGGAGGTGCTTCACGGATCGGACTGGTTGGTGGAGGCGAGCCTGTCGGCAGTGGAAGCGGGAGATTTTGGTTCAAATATATTTGTTCACACTTGACTTCGCAGCACCGTGTGACCCTGAGCAATCACTAGCACCGTGTGACCCTGAGCAATCACTAGCGCCGTGTGACCCTGAGCAGTCACTAGCACCGTGTGACCCTGAGCAGTCACTAGCACCGTGTGACCATGAGCAAGCACCATTTGACCCTGAGCAGTCACTAGCAGCGTGTGACCCTGAGCAGTCACTAGCACCGTGTGACCCTGAGCAGTCACTAGCGCCGTGTGACCCTGAGCAATCACTAGCGCCGTGTGACCCTGAGCAATCACTTTATCTTTGTCTCACAAACAAATCTGTCAATCTAGAGATTCGAGAACAATGCACAACCAGGCATAAAGTGCTACATTGTCCCTTTAAATTCGCAATGTACGTCTATTTGTTTCCGTATACCAGTGCTGGTGTTAACAGTAATCTGAAGTGTATCTGTAATGGCTGCCAGGCTCTGGATATATATATATATATATATATTTAATAATGCCTGGCTTAGCAGGGCCTTTTCCCGGATGAGTCGTCTGCACTTAGTCATTGCACAGAAGTGGGTGTGTCTTAATGCTGGTAGGATGGGGCGGACTCCGTTACTGGTTACGAAGGACGCCTTGATTCTTGGAATGCACTGTATTCCCTGGGAAGAGTATCCTTAGACCCTGCCTGCACTGCATGAGAAGAGAGTTCCAGGCTCTTAAAACAAGACGGAGGGCATTGCTGTGGGGAGGGGGGAGGAGAAATGCGACACGGCGGGCAGGGGAGGGGGCGGAGCGGGGAGAGCGGCATGAGGGTGTGAAGCAGCAGGGGCCTTTGAAGTGAAGCTAAGCTTCACTTCAAAGGTGTGGGAGGAGTGCGGCTGTGGGGCGGAGCGGGAAGATCTGCTGGGGAACAGATGGCGATTTGATGATGTGCACGCGCATTTTAGGTCAATGCGCTTGCGCATTGACCTAAAAGCGCACGGGCATAGCACCAAATCGCCAGTTGGGTAAAGTCTGTTTAAGTCCCTATAGTCTCGCTCTGCTCAATGCGCATGCGCATTGAGAGGCGAGACCTAAAAACAGGAAAGGGAACAGTCAACTTTTTAAATGGGCTTTCCACTGCACAGCAACACGTGTCCCACATTTTTAGTAACTTTTGATCCTTCTGAGCTAAAAATGATTTTTTGGGTTAGAATCTGCAGATTATGGAATGTGTGGCAAATGTGCAAATCCAGGATTATGCCTGTACGCCTCTGCCACAAAATTACATACTTCTAGTGGCCCTGATTATTATCGATGCAAGGCTAGGTTAAAAGAAGTGTTTTTTCCCCTAACCAGAATGGTCTATTTAAATCTATTTGTGCATGTAAGGCAGACATACCGGTGCAAATAGCCTGATTCTTTAGTGCACAAGCATGTCAGGAACAATAATGCATGATAATTAAAGTTTAAGGACATTCCAGGAAATGTCCTGTAGTTTATGTGTGTGCACAGCCATTTTCCCACCACTTCCCAACCCGTAAATGGCCAGAGATTATACCTGTCAAGGTCAGGAGTACTGTAGTATCTTCATGTTATGTTAATAGTGTTCCCCTTTACCTTGTAACACGCTGCTCAGCCCGTGGGAGTGTGCTGTGTGGAATGTTGACATGAGTGGAATGCTTGGGTGCCTGGTGTGAGTGAGACCGTTGGGAAGATGGGCTGGCTGGTGGGGCTGCTATCCTTGTTACTATGGATGTTAAGAACTTAATAAATAACTTTAAAGACACAACCTGTCTACGTCTGCAAGGAACCTGCTTACGTCAAGTAAATTTTTTTTAAGGTCAAAAGTGCAAGGGACAAATCCCCAAAAGGGTTGGGTGTAGGGAAAGTTCTTCCTGCAGTGGGATTTTTTTCAATGTGGAGAAAAAAAGTGATCAAGTGCATTTTAACTAGTACTGCATGTTTTCCTATAAGATTACATCTTCTTACAAGCACAGTTTTTTAGGTTTAACCCTGGAAGAGTTTTGTGAATTCCTAAAGTGAATACATCTAGACCCATGTGAAATTGCGGCAAATTGACTCCTTTCTGAAAGAAGGAGGCTGCAAATTTTCTATCTTTGATGCCCCAGATCCAGAAGAATACAAACAAATAGGAGACCATCCAGAGCAGAGTTAGCTAGAAGTAGCAAGGTTGTATCCACAAGTCCTTTGACAAGAGATGCAAGTACATAAATAGGTATAACCTGAAGAAGAGAGGGGGGATTCGATTAGTGCATTAAAATAATTTGAGATGTGCATATATTAGAGGAAGCAAGTTGAGTGTAGTGCTTCTCTACAGCAATTGATTATGTGATGAGTTGCATTGCTAATGATGCTCAGACTGCATTGGAATCTCTGGAGCGCAGTGTGAACATTCACGCAAGAACTTACAGAGGCAAAAAAAATCAGCAAATAAAGTGAGAGTGAAGACAGATGTTAGGAATACATCGATAGTGTAAGTGTAGAAATGGAAAATGGCGTCAGTTTCGTGTATCTATGTAATATCCTCACAGACTTCTTCAGACGTCCAGGCTTTTGATACAAGAAGATGACGCATTTAGGTAAAAAATCATCTGCTTCTGTTGCTCAGTCAAACCTTAAACTGAAGCCTTAAAGAAGGGATATGCTAACTTTCTTATGACAATAATATTTTATGAAAAGGTGAAACAGACAATTACAATATGATATCTTTACACAACTCTTGGTCTCCATCATAATGTTTAAGCCAGGATATATTCTATGAATTGCTTCAATGATCAAAAGCATGACTGTGTCCCACAGGACTCTGGTTTCTAAAAATTTAAACGTCATTGTGATATATAATTTTCAATCAAAGTAGATAATGTTCTGTGAAACAGACAGTATTCTGCAAACACCAGCTATATGTCCCCATAATTGAGTAATAGTTTATACACAATCTTGTTTGCCATTTTCGGGAGATTCAGAAAATGTGATGTTTCTGCAAAGGCTATTATGGGATTTTCTGCAACTGCCTTACCCAGTTGTTTATAAAATCGTCTTTAGATTAGTTTTCAGAAGTGTAAGCCTCAACATTTTATAGACAACCACTTACATGCGTTGAATGTATTTGCAGCTTTAGTGATTCTTCTGTTTAAAATAATACATTGTGCTTCTAAGTTTGACAGCATTTTTGACATGGTTTTAGCTTTTCAATATGTAATTGTGTAAGATATATATAACATTTTTTCTTCACATATTCAGTCAAACAGAATTTTTAGTTTTTACAATGCTGATCATATGCTAACGAATCTCGCAGAACCGATACACTACAAATCCATGAGACCAAATAGAAAATTCCCAAGTTGAAATGTTGTGTAATTATTTGGCAATATTTGAAGATTTCTAGAAATCTATGCATTCAGTCCAATATAACTTACGTCTTGTGAGAGACTTAGGGCCAAATGATGAGGTTAGCGGTGCGGGAGCGGCGCAGCACACTACCACCCTACACCACGACACGACCGCTGGCCGCAGTGGCCTCATCAAGCATCACACCGCCTTGCCATCATCAGGGATTGCTGATCACTGGCAGTTGCGGCCGTCCCAAACCGCTCCGACTGCCGCACTCATAATACAGCAGTCGGACTGCTGGTGCAGTGGTATCCAACCACCACCACACCTCCCCCATGGGTTTGGCGGTGGACCACCAAACTCGTAATCAGGCCCTTAGACAACAAAAATAATTGAATGTGAAAATCGTGACATCGAGAAATTAGGTTAAACCATTTAAGTCAATCAGACAGTTGGCACATATAAAAAAAAGTAAAGTAGAATGCTTCTGTAAATAACAATTTCTGCAAAAATGTAATGTGTTTGAACAAAAAAAGAGATGCGTAAATTCGTTTTGAGGTTTAAAGTCTTGATATATATTAATTTAATCCATATAACTTTGATTTATATTTTAGAAATTGCTAATTTTGGATCACTGACAATTGTAGTCCTAATTAGTTTACCCGCAGAGAATTTGGCAGAGCCATAGATCCGTCAACTAAGAGTCAACTTTCCAAATCCGGGGTGATTAAGCAAGAAAGAACAAAGTTATTAGGGGCAATTCAAATGCAAAATTTGCCATTTCAAGTCACATTGAGATTTTAACTCTCTACTACACTAAAAACTGATAACCTCGATTTACCCAAATTTGACTTAAAAACAGAAAACTATGCAGAATAGAATGAAGTGATTTTTCTGTTTGCAATGAGTTTATCTCACAGTTTTGGAGATGTGTGTGCTACAAAAAGGTTAAAGGATAACTTACATGGATTACTTTGACTGTTAGGCTCCTTACTATTCAGTAATGAGCACATTTACATTTCCAATTTATGATGTACCCGAATGGATAGGCAAGAGTGCATTTTTCCAATTTACTATTTCAGACTTTCACGTCTGCAGATCCCTCAACCTCAACCTATTTGTTGTGCCCAGAGTTATATCATTTGAAGGAGCCATGAAGTAACCACAAACTCTGTGTCTGGCAACCATTGCATGGGAGCATGCCCAGATCCCAGGGAGGATCAGGGAGTACTGAGAGCAATCATTTCTAGCCCTAAAATGCAAAAAAATATAATTTTCTTTGGTGTCTGTTACGATATTAGAAAAACACCTGCCATGTTTAGAGATCCTCACTTACCCGGGAGGAATTACTAAATCCTTCATAATAACTGAAGCAACAGATGTGCTGAAGGACTTGAACTTTTCAGAGTGGAAGCTATATTTGGTTTTGCCTCTCTGCCGAGTTTTTTCTTTTTCATTAACAGATTACAAAAGCTGGAGGTTGTTACTAGAAAATAAAAAACATAATGGTCATGAAGCACAGGGAGTTTTCTCCTTGCCGGTTGAGGCCATGAATTTCTTTCCCTGCTTTTTAGCGGATGGGCTGTTAGGTCACTGTTTTCAACTGATGTAGCATGTTGTAAATGTAAAATGTAAATGTCATGGTACTTATAGAGCGCACTGTCACCAGACGGTCACCTTGCGGTGTCGCCTATTCAGCTTCCTGGTGCTGATATTCATACCGCTGTGGAACCCTTCCTGGCTTTCCCTGTGAAGTGTCCACTCCTGGGCACCCCCAGGGTGAAGCCAGGCATCCTTAGCGCTGTTGGGGCCAGTGTGGAGGCTAAGCAAGCTATTGCCCAGAGTTGCAGCGTGGGGCCCGTGATTAGAATAGGCACCGAGGCGAGAATTAACAGGTCTGAGGAAATTGAGCCCGAGACCCCGCCGAGGCAGGAATCGAACCCTGGTCCCTGGCCAGAACTCTGCATCAGGGTTTGACGCTCTAACCAGTGAGCCACACTGCTTCTGGTGGGATCCTTGTGGGGCTGCTAAATAAGGTGGGGAAACCATGAGTTTGGTAGAGAGGGTGAGGAGCCAATATATGGTGGATCAACCTCTCCACTAAACTCTAAATGACCCTCTTTGTTCCCATTCAGTCTCACTGATGACTTTGAGTTTCCAGGTGTGGGTGGATGGTATGCTGTGATTGGCTCTTTGTTGAGTTGTTGGTCTGACAAGTTCTGGGATGCACCTGTGCTCTGGGAGTGGTAAGGAAACCTGAGAAGACAGTGGGCAACATTGCCAGCATCCCCAAACCTAACTTGCTGCTCTATACTGAAGAAGGGCAAATATTCTGGAATACAAGTCTAGAGATACAAACATCTGCTGCACCAACAACACTGAAAACTAAAAGTGATTGTGAATATGGACTACACTTACCATAGTGCATCTGGATGAATTGTGCACTTATATGTCAGGCACTGTGTTCCTTCTCCCCTTTTGTGATTGACTCCTTGTTGAGCTGTTAGGTTGACGAGGTCTGGGGTGCACCAGCACCCTGGGAGCGGTGCAGAACCCGAGAAGACTGTGAACATCATTGCCACCAACCAATACTTAACTTGTTACTCTCTACTGAAGAAGTACAAATATTCTGAAGCATGTATTTAGAGATATACAGCACTGGCTGCACTAACAATGGTGAAAACTTAACTCTTTCTACTAAAGTAAGGGTTATTTTGCTTTGCATTTACCACAATGCGTATGGGCCAATTGAGTGCTTGTATGTCAGGCAGTGTGTTGCCTCCCCCATTTTTGGACACTAACCTGACCTCCTTTCATCTTCAGTCAAACAAAGATGCCAGGAAGTATCTGAAGTGCAAAGCAAAATGATGCCAGGATCACTCTTTGATATTCCAGGATCCCTTGTGAGGCATTTACAAATGGTTGAGTAAGCCCCTGTCTCCCCAGAGGTTTTCCATGTCTCCACATTTATGGGATTTAGCGAAAGGGTGATGTGGTATCTTAGAGATGCCAACATCACCATTGTCTCTGAATAGTACCAGTCTGCCTTGCTAAGGATTACAATTCAATATCAGATATGTCACTTTCAACACCATCCAATTGCCTCCTCTTTGTGAACTTTCAGATGAACAAATCAAAATATGTTAGGACCTTTATGTACCTGGGCATGGCCCAATCTTTATTCAGAGGTGTGTTTTTAGATTGGTCATAATTTTGGATTGGCTAGTGACAGGCGAGGGTCCTTCAGTGGCAAAAGAGGAAACCCCAACCGTAGCTCCCTCTTTGGTCACATCAAAAGAGAAGTTGTCTTCAGTGACACTCAAGCCAACCAGAGGATCTTTAGCAGAAGAAGTGATTCTTGTGACTACAAAGGCACCTTGCTCCCCATTTGAACTGGATTTCAATCAAATAATCTCACCGTCTCCTTTCCGAAGTTTGACAGGATGGTGGTGCTCTTTGCTCCACAATGGGAAATGCTAAACTACGACCTGTAGTTCTTATTGACCATAAGGGCTTATTTCTTAGATATTTTGAGTCATCCTACTCAATGGTATAGATTTACATGACAGATTGTTATACCCAAGAAAATCCTGCAGTAAATAAATAAGGTGGTGAATTGGTAAATTCTTACCCATCTTTATGAAATTACTATAGTCTAGTAATAGAACCACAAAAAATATCTAATAATTCAGCATAGACCAGTAACTGAGGTTATATGGACTATTTATTTTATTTAAAAAGGGCAATAGGATTTTATACTTAGACAATATAACATGCAGGTTCCGCTTTTTAATACAATGCCTACTGCTCAATTAGTTCCACATTACATTTTATACACTTTTAATGAATAAAAATATATAACAGTACAATTCCAATAAAATATCATAAATAAAAGCCCAATACGGACCCGTATTGGGCTTTTATTTATGATATTTTATTGGAATTGTACTGCTATATGTTTTTATGGACTATTTATTTTATTTAAAAAGGGCAATAGGATTTTATACTTAGACAATATAACATGCAGGTTCCGCTTTTTAATACAATGCCTACTGCTCAATTAGTTCCACATTACATTTTATACACTTTTAATGAATAAAAATATATAACAGTACAATTCCAATAAAATATCATAAATAAAAGCCCAATACGGACCCGTATTGGGCTTTTATTTATGATATTTTATTGGAATTGTACTGTTATATGTTTTTATTCATTAAAAGTGTATAAAATGTAATGTGGAACTAATTGAGCAGTAGGCATTGTATTAAAAAGCGGAACCTGCATGTTATATTGTCTAAGTATAAAATCCTATTGCCCTTTTTAAATAAAATAAATAGTCCATATAACCTCAGTTACTGGTCTATGCTGAATTATTAGATATTTTTTGTGGTTCTATTACTAGACTATAGTAATTTCATAAATATGGGTAAGAATGTGTGGATATGTGAATGACAATATCCTTCTCCTAAGATAGGGACACTGTGTCTCTTTTAATAATTACTAACAACCCAGGGAATACCTATGAATTTTTAACTTACTCTCCAGTTCCCTTGGGTCTAGAGGGTACTCTCTTTCGATTGATAACAATAACGGTGAATTGGTAAAGACATGAGCTATCATTCCAGCTCCATCCAATGGAGGCTTTGCCATTTCCATCTACGTAGAGCAAAAGAAGCTAAACAATTGGGTTCTTTGTCAGCATTTGAAATTGGGTTGTTTCACCTATGCAGGGACACCCTCATTGCCAGGGACTGGATTATCAGTTTTTTATCTAAAGGATTCATATTTTCCATTCATATCCACCCTACTCTTCAGCAGTTCCTAATCTTTCTGTGGGCCCAGAATGTCACAGTTCAATTGTCTTCCATTCAGCATTTACTCACCACCTTAGGGCTATAGAAAGCTCCTTTAGTCTGTGGTGATTCACCTCACTTTTATATGTCTACTGATCTACTTGGGCAACATTTTCTTGATGGCTAAGTACCACTTGACCCTTTTGCTACATTTGAAATACACAAAACAACTTCTCCTCCAACATGGGTTTTTGGGAAACTTTGCAAAGTCAACCTGAGTCTCTTCGAGGTGATGGAATTCCTGAACCTCAAGGTGGATACTCAGTAATGCCTTCTCCTTCTTCTGGCGTGAAAACACTGAGGTCCAAAGATGGAACTCTGCCTCCTGCTCACTCAAAAGATCATGTCCTAGAGGGGTTGGGCTTGTGTCATGGATCTTTTACTTTCTTCTATTGTAGACAGATTTCTGAGACCACTTTATTACTAAACATTCCAGTGGGGGAAATGTGTTATTTAAGACAGAGCTTCATCTTCTCTGACAAAATTCCTCTGGATCCTGAATTGAAGGAGTTATGTTGATGATTAAACAATGTCAAAGCCACTTACGTTTACTAACCAGTCATGAGATGCAAATAAATTGTGGAGAGACAACCTTCAAAGGGACCACACCGGAGGGACTTGGCTGTTAGAGGAGTAGTCCTCCAGATCATCTCTCCCAAACTTCTGGTTGGAACCTTTTTTGTCAACAGTGTAGCCAATACCTTTCTTGTCAAGCCATAGCCTTCAAATGAACAGTATTTTGAATTTTTTATTTATCAACAAACTGGAGGAGACAAGATCCATTAACCTGGCAGTTCTGTCTTGACACCGTTGGGACTATTGTATCGAAAGTAGTAAATTCATTCTGTGAATCCCGAAAGTAGTAAGTTCACTCTGTGAATCCCGAAAGTAGTAAGTGCATTCTGTGAATACCAAATAGTAGTAAGTTTAGGATTTAGTCTTAAGTTCATTCTGTGAATCGGGCCCTTTGACTTTTGCCTCCACCCTAGTGTCCGTGCCAGACCACCAATATTCCAATTGTGCCTTGTTTTTTGTGAGGCTATGACCTAAATGTCCTGCATGTGCAAGGTCAATTATTTTATTTCTCATTTCCACTGCGGGTACTATCTTTACGCTTTTATAAGCAGTCTCATTCTGTGTACTTAATTCACCTTCCGGCAGCAATGGGTAGGTCATTCAGGAAACACCACAAACTTACATTTTCATATTACTTAATGCACATTTCACCTCCCAAAATTCGGATAATCTGGTAGGTTGCTCATGTTTGTTGTTGGACCATCCTCCCCATCTGTGTTGTTTTAATGAAATCATATCCTTGTCCAAAAACATGCATTCATCCCAACCTTCCTTGTTCATACTAATCACATTTAGTACTACTTCCATGTCCTCCTCTATGTGAGTGTTTCTCTCTTCCTCTATAGGTGCATGGGAAAGAAAATCTGCAATTTCATTTTGAGTACCTGGAACATACTGTACTATGAAACTACTGGGTGTGGTTCTAGCAGATCCTTTAGGGGTAAATGCATACATTAAAGCTTCATGGTCAATTTCAACTGTGAAAGGTAGGCTCCATAATAAAAAATGTAAATGTCTGATCGCCCAGAAACATGCAAGGGCGTCTTTCACCACAACAAAATATTGTTTCTCTGCTCTGTTCAATGCCATCGAAGCAAAGGCCACTACCTGCTCACTGCCATCTACCCATTGAGTGAGGTTAGCTCCTAAGCCTTTATTACTAGCATCCGTGGACAGAATAGTAGGTTTTGTAGGGTCAAATCTGCCCAAGGAGGGAGCTTCTATTATGCTTGTTTTTTTTACAGAAGAAAATGCGGGTGAAGCTCCACTTGGTGATAAGCTGAGTATAAGTCAAGAACGCTGAAACAACTAGTGTCATTGATCAAAGGTAGAATTTTATGAATCCTGTGAAGTGGATGTCTATCCACCCATATATTGATGTTTAAATTCCCTGAGGTCTATGCATAGCCTTACCACTTTGCTGGAAGATTTAGCTGCAATAATCACTGGAGATAACCATTGAGAACTTTCAATGGGTTCAATAACTCCAAGTTCTAAACGTCTATCCAGTTCTTTCCTCAAGGGGGCACGCATGAGGTGAGGAATTGGTCTACCTTTCTGTGCTACTGGTTTGGCCTTTGATTTTAACTTTATGCTATGTTGATAATTATTCAACAAGCTTAACTTATAGGTAAATACATCAGGGAATTCACTACAAATGTCATACCAGTACACCGAACTGATCCAGACTGTTGGGATCTAATTTGAAACCTAACTCTTTTTGGTATCTCCAACCTAAAAACTAGTCCCTTTTTCAGTGATGTAAAATTTTCCAACCTTGTTCCTTCCTTTGAACCCAATCTGCATTGTGGTTAAACCTACTAACTGTATGGGATCTCCATTGTATCCCCCCGGCTTAATATCTGGTACATCTGATTTGCTCATTTTATCTGGAAATAATTCTGTAAATATTTGATGATCAAGCAGAGTATAAGGTGAACATGAATCTGCAAATACCGCAACAGGTTTGTTTTCAAGAGTTTTTTTTACATCAGAGGAAACTTGTTACATCACAGTAATTTTTTGAAACACCAATTTAGTCTCCATAGGATTGGTGGGTTTAACAACTAATACTGGTTTGTCACATAAATCTCAGCAGACTCTAGACAAATGTCCTTTCTTTCCACACCTATGGCATACCACTGGTCTAGCTTTACAAGAAGGACTATTTGTAAGATGTGCAGGACTGCCAAATCTATAACCTTTGAGCCAACTACCACTTGACATTTGGATTTGAGTTTTCCTTCTTTAACTTGTTTGTTAGTTTCTTTAGTAGTATCTTGTTTATTGATAACATTTATCTCTGGTGTAGTTTCAGTACTTGACTTCTTCTCTTTTATTCAATCTGCTGTGTATACTACACTAGGTATACTCTACAAATGGTTGTGGTAGTACTTTTTAAAAAGCGTATACAACAGAAAAATCATTCACCGCTCGGAGCTTCAATATGATTGAAGGAACCGGATGTTAATTTCATGAGTTAAAACAGGCATTAAATAAAATATCAAGTCAAAGCATTAATGGTTAACAACGTAGTTGCTCTAATCAGGTAGCAGTGCATTCAATATTTACAGTGCTCTTATTGTGAAGAAAAGGAAGGGTAGGGTCAATGGTAGTGAGTCAGTGGGTGAGGTATAGGGTAAAGGTATGGTGACATATATACATTTGTTACATAGAGAGGGACCTTCCCAGCCTAACATTGGTCAGATGTTCCCATATTTACGCATAGTTCAATGGTACATAATGTTTCAATTATTCAGTTCTTTGAGCTTGCGACCCCTTGGATATGGTGGGTTGTTAGTTCCTCACGTTGGAGTCTTCATCAGGGCAGGGCTGGGTAGAGCACCTAGGAGTAATTGAGATAGGTGGGGTCAGTCTAGTGACGGTGTATGCATGAGTGGTGAATGCCAATGGAGGTAAAGTGACTGTAACCTACTTGTAGAGGGAAGGCCGGACACCATGCGTTCCCTTGTGGGCTATTAAGTTGCTCCTGAAAACTAAAAAAATATACAGTGTTATTGTGGAAGAGTGGTGGGATTACATCGCACTCTATGTACAGTATTAGACAAAAGGGAGTGGAAAACTCACTCTGCAGCAGTGGTTGCTGGTTGGGTATTGATTCTCCCTCAGCAATGACTCAATCAATATCAGGATCTGGTAAGAATGGAGAGACATAGGGCTCCATTAAAAGAAAAACATGCTAGCAAAGAGTCCAAAAAGTTAGGTGGAGCAGCATGTCAACCTCTGAGCTATATCTGCTCTACTGCGAACACACGAGGTAATGACCTCTGTTTAATAGCCCAATATGAGGGAAAAACGCTGTAGAAATCATTCATGGAAAAAGTGACAACTTGGCAGGTTGTTCTAGAGAAAAGATTCATAGTGGTGTGTGAATAAAAACAGTTGGATCAAGCCCTTATTGTAGGTAAAAACTGTGTTTCATTAATGGAAAATGTGACAACTCTGGAGGCTGTTCTACACAGAAGAATCACAGCAGTGTGTGAATAAAAATGGAGGAATCACAGCAGTGTGTGAATAAAACAGTTGGATCAATCCCTTGTTGTAGGTAAAAGCTGCGCTGGTGCGGGCAGGCAGGGACGGAGAACAAGTAAAATACTCATACTTCACTAGAGCTAAAGTAAAACATGTCAATGAAAATAGGATCACACCCTTGTTACAAATGAATGCTGTAATAATGCGGGTGCCCAGGAACTAAGGACGAGTGGCACGCTCGTGCAGTATAACCAGGATTCTTTGCTGAGCAAAATACATAAAACCGGCAATGCATTAATGCGGGCGGGCCGGAGCCGAGAACCGAAAATACATTCTGAAAGCTGAAGGGGCTCGGATGGGTATGCTACGGTATCCTGTATACATGCATATAGACAGCTGGAGAAAATGTGCAGGCTTACCTCCTTACGTTAGGCGCTCGGCTCTAGAGTGAGCCCGTCAGGCAAACTCTCACGCTTTGGGGCTGATTCTGATGCGGTTAGGAAAGCCTTCCCACCTAGGGCCTGATTCTGAAGCGGTTAGGAAGGCCTCCTAACGGCATTTACTCCTTCCAAATCAGAACGGGAATGTGCCTTCCTGAACAGAGGCCAATTACGATGCGGTTAGGAACATATGCTCCCATTGAAGTCAATGGGAGTCCAACCAAAGCGTATCTGGAAGCATTCGGATGCATCGTACTCTGTCGATCGGACTCTCCCGATCCAAGTGGGTCAGAAACCATTTCCAAACTGATCCGGTCGGTAAGCTTTCCAACCCACATCAGAATCTGGCCCCAAATGTAGTGATCTGCCAGGCGCGCGTGCAACACGTGGTGCAGCAGCTCAATGCTTCCCGGGGGCTCGTTGGGACGTTGGCAAATGGGGAAGTGATGGGGCAGGGCCCCGCATACTGTGTCAATATTCTTTTAACCCTATGTGTAAGAACTTGAGAGAGGTTTCACATTAATTGGCCAAATTACTGTTGGGTTTCTCTAAACTTCTTAGTGCCTAATGATTTTTAAACACTAGGTAAAAACCATAGACAACTAGAACCAATTATTGCACAAACAAAGACTGGGATATTATCATTTGCGCACATGTGCTTCGTGAATGTGCATGCTAGCCTGTAACATCGAAGTCGGTTTATACTTAACAATAGGGTCATATCAATACACATTGTAACTCGGTCAGACAAAGATCGCCCTTTGGTTCTGTGATTGAGTGATGTCTAAACATGAATATACTTGGTCCAATTATATTACATTAAGGCACTTTCACAAGATGGCATTTGCAAGCCAAGTATTTGGTATGGATACATTGGTTTTGGTGTGCATATATTCACAGATTGTTTAAAGACATTAATTTGGTTATCACAACTTGAGAATAGCATTGCAATTTCTGATGAATTGAAAGACATTTGTATTGAGCTTAGAAATATTTAATTATGCAATGGTATCTAAACACTTTGAAATAAATGGTGTAGGGTCTAAGATTCGACCATCAGTGAGGTATGTCTCATTTGAAGGGGTTCCCCAGGTGTGGGTCGGGTTGGTCCCTGGTGCATGGATATTAGTGACAACCATTTAATACGATCATTCTGTTTGTAGTCCCGCCAGCTGGGCGCTCGTGCTATCCAGCTCATTGAGTCCATTAATTACTGTGTCCAAGAGGTATATCCACTTGCATTCTCTGATATTTAGAATCGGGCAGTTGTCCCCTCCCTGTTGTCCCAGGGACACCTTCCCGAGCACAATCCATCTGATTGATTCGGGGGGTGCATGTGGTTAGTGAAATGTTCTACAAGGGCCCCCCCTGTCTTGCATCTAATCCTGCTACAATGCTGTAGGATTCATGTCTTTATTTTCTGTCTGGTTTGTCCAACGTACAATTAGTCGCAGGGGCATAGAATAGCGTAGATAACATTGGATGTATTGCAGTTGGTGTGTCAGATCAATGGTGTGGTGTCTGTAGTTGAACGTTTTGGTTTCAATGCACATTGAGCATGCCTTACATTTGGTGCATTTATAGTGTCCCACTATTTCAGGTAGATTCCACATTGTCTGGATGGTTGGACTGGGTGATGTGTCTAGAAGTGAGCGGACGACTTGGTCTCTGATGTTCTTTGCTTTCTTAAATGCATACATTGGAGGATCTTGAATTTCTAAGTCATCTGAAATCAGGCACCAATTCCTGTTAATTATCCTTTTGATGTTGTTGCTCTTGGTTCAGAAGGTGGTTACGCATATCATTCTGTTCTGATCCGTGACACGTTGTTTCGGTGTCAGTAAAGTCTCTCTATTGTTGTACCCGGCTCACTTTCTGGCTCTCTTGACCAGTCTCCTGGGATATCCTCTTTCCAGAAGGCGGGTGATCAGATTATCCGTCTCTCTGAAAAAATCTTCTTTTAGCGAGCAATTTCTCCTGATCCGGAGGGACTGACAGAATGGCAGATTATATTGGAGTGCCCGTGTATGGTGGCTCGTGTATCTCAGTGGTGTATTATGTTCTGCCTGTTTTCTATAGAGGGTGGTATAGAGGTGGTCACCTGTAACTTTTATGCTTATATCCAGAAAAGTCAATGGTATGCCTGTCCCACTGCATGGTGAACTTGATGTCGTCAGACCGGGAGTAGAGCCAGGTCAAGAAGTTGGTGAATTCCGTCTCATCACCTGTCCAGATGACTAGGATATTGTCTGCTACACTCAGCGCAATCTCAATAAACTGTTTGAGATCCAGATTAACAGCCAATAATATTTCTTGGATTTCAGAATTATTGGTACATCTCACCAATTGATCCCTAATTAGAGTCAGTTAATTGCGCAAATTCACACATGTTGGATAAACCCTTCAAAACAGCAATCGACTTTTTGACCTTTGCACTTCTTTCTTGAACTCTGGAGAACAATTTATGTCTCTCTAATACCACATTTATTATTTGTCTATAATGCTTTTCTATTTTGTTTATGGTGACCTGATACACATTTTCTTCCTCATCATTATCTTCATCATCTTGGATGACTCTGTAATGTTGTCATAAGTTTTGCGCCCTTCTACCTCAAGATTGTGAAGTAAAATGTGTTGTTTTCGCAGGGAAGTGAACTTTTCTTCACCAATGGCTTTGAGTTATGATTCAAATAAACTCTTCCACTCTTTCCAAGATATATTAGGTTCCCCTACATCATTTAAAAACAGAGACGGTTGTGACATATTAGTTGCAGCCATTGTAATAGATACTTTTGGTACTTTTAAGATATAATATATACAGACTACTGAAAGAGCTATAACTATGCAGATGATATGCAAATATTCTCACCCAATACCTCTATCAATATATCCTCTATCTCCGCTCTCTCATTCATCCAGTATTATGATCCCCAAAATAACACTTTCTAGACTCTTCCCTCTTCTATCCCTCATTGCATTATCTCATACCTCTTTTACTATTCAGATCTCCCAAACAAGCCTTTCTAAAGCCTTACCTCTGACTCTTCCCCCTCCACCTCCCTTTTACTCATCTCAAATTCCCTCCTACCGCAATGAACTAAAAATAGAAAATAACAATTCTTGACCCTTCTATCTTCCTTCTCAATCCAAATAACTGACTAACATATCCACCACTCAAATTACTTTCATATTTCGCTATACTAATTCACCACTAATCCTTTATGGGTTCTGCTGTCACTCGCTGAAAAAATGCTTCAACACCTCATCAGGGGTAGCAAGCGCTAAATAAATGCAAACCATTTTTCACTCTTCTATCCCTCCACTATCCTTCTCAATCCAAATAACTGACTACCATATCTACCACTCAAATTACTTTCATTATTCACTATACTAATTCACCACTAAGGAGTAGTAAGTGCTATATAAATGCAATTACAATATATACAACACAATGGGAATCAAGAGAAGAACCATCAGAAGTTGACGACACCATCAGATGACCCATTTCCATTGGACGAAAGGAGCTAACATCTAACAAGTTTCAATACATTATTGTGTGATTTTATATTAATGAGTGTTAATTCCTACTCTCTCAGACTCTGATCCAGATCCCTTTTCCCTGCTTCGCAACTCTTCTACAGGAGAGTTGATACTTATTACAATGGCGGTGAGGACCCAGGTGGATGGAAAGACTGTCCGCCAGTTTTTCGCCCGATTGCCTACCGGGCAGAAAAGACCTGCAATATGGTGGCAGTGCCTTCCAGGCACCTCCATCCATATTATGATGATGGCAGTCTCATGCCTTTCCATGGTGGAGACTCCGCCATGGAAAGGCAGGTGGAGAATGCCTTTGGGGGCCCGTTGCCGGCCCCCTGGGGGTTGGGGGGTGGGTGGGTGGCTGAACTTTGGGGTACCAATGGTACCACCCGATATTTGCATGCACAAGATGGCAGGCACCACACGGTGCCTGCCACGTCGTGCATGCAAATGCACAACATGCCCTTTTAACATTGTGGTGGGTGCTGCATACAGCACCGCCCGCCACAATGTTAAATATACAGGATGCGACCGCCATGGTGGCGGTCTCATCCTGATAGGCACAGCAGGACTGCCATATCACTGGCGGCCGGTACCAGCAGCGCTAGGGTGGCAGGCGGACTGGAGTCCGCCCGCCATCCTAATAGACACCTCTGTATTCCTTTATGCTGTCACTAATCAACCTTTTTATTGAGATTTCTGTAAATTGACTAATCTGAATAAAGATGGCAAAATAATATTAAACCTTTAAGATAAATAAAGGTGTTGAAAACTTCATCAATTTCTCATCATTGACTGAACATTAATCTGACCGTTGATGATGTATGCAAAATGTATGTCTTCGTTCTAGCTTCGTTCTAACGCAGAAGCAAAGGTCCATTAACAATTTCAAGAGCCATCGGCATTTCCCAAAGGATGAAATCTGTAAATTGGGTGTTTTGTTTTACATGGCATCCTTGGCTAATCTTCAGGGTCCACTTGTTCCGTGGATGAATCCATGCTCTGCTGCCTAGACTGCCTTGTCCTGGTGACACCCATTGGTGCTCTCAAGCCTGGTATGCAACACTTCTGGAATGTGCTTTTTCCTTGTCATCTTTCCTCTCATATGAACATTCTTCAAAACCCTTATGATAATACCCACAAGCCGATCCTTTACGGTCAACCACCTTTCCTCGACCTGGCATGTCTCAGGAGTTCAGAAGGGCTCACAGGATTTGATCAGACATTTTAAGGTAGTGGCTGAGTTGAGTGTCCCAGGTACTTGGAAAGTATGTAAGGCAGCCTCGCTGCCTTACAGACGTAACGTCTGGATGGGCTGGTGTCTGCAATGCAACCTGGATCCCATTAATTCCCTGTCATGTCAAGTAGGCAATTTCTTTGCCTTTCCGGACCACAAGGGCCAATCCTACTATTCCAGCAGTGTTTACTGATCAAAAATTTCTACTGGACATCACGTTTAGACTTCACTACCCTTGGTAAGGTCCCTCTAGTCTGATAGTTAATGAGGAATATTCATCTTTATTTTCCCCCAATTCTGAGGTACTTTTCAAACTTGGACATTAAATCTGTGGTATCCCATGTTGTTCATTGGCCTATCTATGCTGCTGGCTATTCTTTTGTGCTTGATCTTGATTAAAAGTGAGTGACTCGGATGTGTGTGCTCTTTATATCACGGACCAGTTTATTTTGCCAAATGGTGTTGTATTTTACATCTCCGGGAGGACCACATCGCTAGGCACAGCCCGGAACCCACAGACCAAGCACGCAACCTGGGGGTGATCCTCAACTCCACCCTCTCCATGACCAGGCAAGTCAACGCCGTCTCCGCATCCTGCTTCAACACCCTCTGAATGCTCCACAGGATCTTCAAATGGATCCCCCCCGACACGAGAAAAACCGTCACCCAGGCCCTCATCACCAGCAGACTCGACTATGGGAACGCCCTCTACTCAGGAACAACAACCAAGCTCCTGAGACGACTACAACGAATCCAGAACGCCTCAGCACAACTGATCCTCGACATCCCCCGATGCAGCCACATCACACCCCACCTGAGAGGCCTGCACTGGCTCCCCGTCAACAAGAGGATCACCTTCAAACTCCTCATCCACGCACACAAAGCACTACACAACACCGGACCCACATACCTCAACAACCGACTCAGCTTCTACACCCCCACCCGAAGCCTCCGCTCAGCCAACCTCGCCCTCGCCACAATTCCTCGTATCCGGAAAGCCACTGCCGGCGGCAGATCCTTCTCCTACCTCTCCGCCAAGACCTGGAACGCTCTCCCTACCAGCCTACGACAGACTCAGGACCTGCTGGCCTTCAGGAAACTTCTCAAGACCTGGCTTTTTGATCAGTAGCAGCCCCCCCCCCAACCCCCCAGCGCCTTCAGATCCTAACGGGTATGTAGCGCGCTTTAGAAATGCAGTGATTGATTGATTGATTGAATACTGGGTGAATCTTGGTCTTCTATCCCTAATATTCGAATTGGCCTAAGATGTGTATGATTAGCAGCCTTTTTAGTGTGTATGAGACACAGCTTGCCTCCCTATGACCACCCTCCACTTCTCAGCTCCTCATTTCTTTCAGGAAGCCTCATGTTGCCATTTCCCTACCTAGATGGGGTATGAATGAATTAGGCATTGGCATGTCCTGATTTTATGCTTATTCCGACCCATGGTTCCATGGCCTTCAAGGCTTTTATCTTTGGTGTGGTTTTTCCTGCATTCGCAATACAATGGATTGATGTAATGGCTCCACCTTCAGAGCCTACTATTTTAAGTACAATGAGTACATTGATTACTTAGTGCATCACATTATGCTTTGCCATAAAATGAGGATTTTCCTAGCCTGTAGAGTAAAAAACTAAATATTTCTAAAGGCACTAATGTTAATAATATTTCCCACACTCTCGATGTTCCTGTTGATATGAGTACATCTTGGTGGGTTTATTTTGTCCTTATTTTGCCCTCTTGTGCAAACTCTGGCTCCACCGCAATAGGTTGTAGATTTCTGGTTTATTACTAATAATGTCTTTTTATTTTAGTTTGGTGAAGCCTTGTAGTATGTAACCAGTGTTGGTACTATGTTGTTTAATTAACTAGATTGGTTTACTGATGTGATTTTTTTCCGACCCTTCTTCCTTGGCTTGACCAGTCAAACCTAGATTTGGGCTAGTGAGAACCCCTTCCGGAAGTGTCACTAGGTGTTGCTCCTGATGTTCTTTATCTCTGTTTTGCTGGAGGTTTATCATCTTTCACGTCATTGTTGACCAATCTCTTACCATTGGTATGTTATTCATTTCCAGACCCTTAAAACTCTTTCTTTCTTGGAGCTATTTATTGTTTTTGTACATGGATTACTAAACTCCCCCCACTTAGAGGCATAAAGAATCTATCTTTGGGGAGAGCAGTATTTTATTGTGTGCCATCACCATTCATCAATTGTATAATGTATTAAAGCTCAGTTTCCAATTTAAATAAGTTGAATGTAATATCTACCTCATTGTAGTTAATAAAATGCACATTTTTAAAGCTCTGGCTTAAGAAATCCCCATTGCATGCTTACAATGGTGTAAAGGTGTCTTGGTGTATGCATGATTGCTTGCCTGCATGTTTAACTGTGTGCTCGAGGGTTTAAGTGGGTGTATAGGTTTGTAAGGGAGTGTGTAGGTCTTTGATAATGTGCATGAAGTTCCCTGAGGCGGTGTGTTTGAGGATCTCTGAGTGTGTGTGTGTGTGCAAAAATGCCTAACAGTAAGAGGGTATTTGTGTCTGTGCTGTGCTCTCATAATACAATGATGTTTTGAGTATGTTACATTTTTGAGTAGCTGTGCTGTTAGGTTTGTGTTTCCAATCAGTTGAATGTCTTTGGCAATGCATTTTGGTGCCTGAGGCTTTGTGGTTGAGAGGCTTGAACTTCCATGAAAAATGGCTTTAATATCTTTGGCAATGCATTTTGGTGTCTGAGCCTTTGTAGTTGGATTCTTGAACATGCATGGTTAAGTGGCTGAAACTTTGAAGAAGACGTATGCAATGCTCCATAGTGGAGTTCTAAGGTGGCACAATGCAAAGTATACGGCTGAGTAGATTGCCTAAAGATGTGTTGCTGAATGTCTGAGGCGGCATGCTTGAGTGTCGAAAAGCAGCATGCTTGTGTTTTAGATGCTGAGCATTTGAGTGGTCAAAGATTAAGTGGTTGAGTGGCCAAGGGAGTGTGTTTGAGAGGCTGTGTGTCTCATATTGTTCAGATGAGCCTCTGAAGTTGTAGAGTAAAGTGTTTGAGGGTGCATGTTTGAGTGTTAGAGCCTGTGAGGTTGAGTACACAAAAGGTGCAGTCAATGAGTGTTAAACATGCTGTTCTTGAATGGTTGAGGTGTTGAGGTGGATTATCTGAGTTTATGTGATTGAATGTTGGAGGCTACATGTTAACCTGGTTGAGGGTATGAGGCTGCACGGTCGATAACCTACTGCTGTGAGGCTTAAATGTCTTAGGCTTTGGGCCAAATGATTGAGGCATTGAGACATATTCACAAACAGCATTTTGTAGACAGTAAAATAGTACTGAAGGTGTACCACAGTAGTACTGAAAAATGTTATCCCTAAACCTAGGTGTAGAGCCTCTGCCTTTCCTATCTCTTCTGTAGATAGATCTCTGCCACATTATCAGATATCTCTATACACGTAAGAATGCATTTCAGTAGTATGTGTGGCAAAGACAAGGAGGAGTAGTTTGAAAATGAGGAGCACTTACTAGGAAGGTTTTGGGAAATTCAAGGAGACTTTTAGGGAGGGACATGCTAACACAATTACACCAATAAAAAAGCAAGAGTGCTTCAGGTAGTAAACCATACTTCTAAAGTCACTAGAGCCCTAAAAGTGTCAAAACAGATGTTAGTGTACTTTAGCCCAGCCATGGAGTAAGTCATACACACCCAGTTAGTGCAACGCTCTCCCACAGGACACAAAGAAGGCAGGGAAATAAATTAACACCCTATAGCAACTAATGTGAAAATGATGACATTATTTTGACATTAAAAAAAAAGGAGAAAAGGCACGCTCTCAGGATGTTCAGAAGTATAGAATTATTTAGAAAATGCCATCCGATGTGATACTTTTGGCTGTCTCTTTAGCCTTGATCATGTATATGTCATCAAACAGTGCATAGGTCACATAATCACAGTAACATAAATAACAAACTAAAAAGTGTTATTTCACCCCAGGGACCATCTTGGAACAAAGATTCCAAATCCCATGCAAACAATTCAAATTGCCATAATCGATCCTCTGCTACATTAAACATTGCAGCAACCCAGCGAGAAAGAACAATATAATTGCATATTCTTGTTAATTTAAATAAATGGTTACCCGCTAGTCTTTGATAGCAATTCTCCTAAGAGAGTCATAGCTTACACTTTTTTCTACATGTAAACATAGTTTGTGATATAGTCATACATAGAAATATAAAATATAAGAAAACCATGATATTAAAGGTATACCATACGGCATTCTTAGTCTAAAGGTCTAAATTAGTTTCTCAGTAGATTCAACTGCACTTTGCAAGTGGGCTCAATTTATAGACATATTCTTTCCCTCCGATAACCTCTCCAGAAATATCTACGTATACTTTTTCACAGTGTTCAATCCTCCAAAAATTCATCTTGATTCCTTCATTGTATTTTTTATGAATCTTTTTATTACGTTTTGTAAAGTACAACATATAGAAGTGCAGTGCAGCACAATCGTATGTCCCCAAGTGGGCTGTATATCAATGGAACAGTCATGAACCATATTTAGAGTTAAAAAGAGTAACACAGTAGCAAACCCAAAAACAATCCCCTGACAGAGTTAAGGGGTGTCTTTGTTATGGACTTGGAGACCCTCCCTGGATTTCTCCTCAAGCCCTTGGTATGATCACCATGGTGAACAAATTTTCTCCCATGTTCAGGGGTACCCTCTACCCAGGAATGTAATTTTTTCAGCCAACATGCACCAGCCCATGTTGTTTTCCCACGCCGTCTCGGTTGGTGCACCTTGTATACCCCACGTACACGCTAAGGGCCATATGTATCAATGTTGGGTTTTGCGATTCTCAAATAGCGAATTTTTGAGAATCGCTATTTGAGATTCGCAAAATGCTATGTATGTAGGATTTGCAATAAATGTTGCGAATCCTACATAGTCCTTAATTGCGAATCACAAATTGTGATTCGCAATTAAGGAATATCTCCCCATTCATTCCTATGGGCCTAGAGGCCCATAGGAATGAATGGGAAGACATTCTCAATTTGTGATTCTCAATTAGAGAATCGCAAATTGAGAATGCAATTTCAAGTGTGCCAGGGTGTCAAAAGGACACCCTGTTGCAACCCTGAAATGAACATGGGTGCACATGTGGCACACATACATGCCCTATGGGCATGTGTGTGTGCCACATGCCACTTTGAAAAATGCAAAAATATGCATTTGTGAAAGTAATCGCAAATTACCACCAACCTGTAGTTGGTGGTAATTTGTGATTCCTTATGCAATATTCGCACAACTTCGGTGCCTCATACATTCCATTTAAGGAATCGCAAATTGCGATTGCAAATTGCGATTCCTTAAATGCATTCGCAAAATAAGGAATCGCAAATTTTGCGATTCCTTATTTTGCGAGGCAGTTTTTCTTTTATACATACCATTAAGCCTAATTGCGATCACAAACGCCGAAATTCTGTGAATTTCGGCATTTGCAATCGCAATTTTGAATGATACATATGGCCCCAAGTTTCTTTTGGCCACTGACAAAACTAATGATAACCAAAGTTTATTATATGTAGGTGGTGGGTCATCCCCCCAGATGTGCAGGAGACAGGTCTTAACTGAATCTGGTATCTCCAATTCCAGGACCTACCCAGTTAGTTTCTGCAATACCAACCAGTAGGGCTGTACCTCAGGGCAGGCCCATAGAATATGGAAGAATGCAGCCTTCTCCCCGCATCTCCGCAGATGTCAGTTGGACTGTGACCAATGGCATGGATGGTGGTGCAGGAGTAGAATGGGCAATGCAATATATGTCGTTGAATGAGACAATTGATCCCTTCATTCTTAAGCTTACCTCTTTGTTGCCCCTTTGTATGCATGCTCTTTGTTCAGTCGCATATTTTTAAATGGATTCCTAGGGGGGAGGGAGAGCTAACCTTGTGAAGGAAGGAAGGAAGGCTATCTGGCATGTCATCACTTCTCTTTTTAAATCATCATGTGTGCAAACATAATCAGCAAACTAGTGAGTGATAATGAGCGCCATCTTCTAGTGGTTGAGTTACAGAAATTACTCTACTAAACACAGTGGCAGATAACACCTGTAGTCATATGACTGTTGATCAATAGTCTTCGGTCAAATGATCTCTGGAACCCTGTACAGTGTTACCTTCATTTTGTGGCCATGTGTACAAATACAAAAAATACAAATAAACATAGCGGGCTCAATTCATAAAGGTAAACTTAGACCTCAAGTCTAAGTTTAGGTCTGAAATCTAAGGGCCCAATTCACAAAGGTAAACTTAGAAGTCAGGTCAACTCAAACAGGAAAACTTAGACCTGAAGTCTTTGTTTAGACCTGAAGTCTAAGGACCCAATTCACATAGGTAAACCTAGACTTCAGTGAATTGCGCCCAGAGTTCAAAGCAAAAGATTCATGTGCTTTTCAATTTCAATCAGCAATCGCCTGCCTATGTTTTTCAGGCGGGCTGCCTAGTGACATCAACTTAAACATGGTTCCGCTTTCTGGATCACTGCTGTACAATATGCAGAGATCCAGTCCCTGAATAAAGCCCTGATGGGCATACTATACAACAAATATGTCACACTCCAAAGTACAGCCCCAGTGGGCATGTTTCTGGTTCAAGTTAAGGATCATCAGTGAACAGAGCTAAATTTGCTGCCAAACGCTCATTGGGATTTGATATAAAATGTAATTATGTTATTAAAAATTAATTCTGGGACATTTTGAAACATTTAATATAAGCCCAATTCACTGGTGAAGTCAGATTTGCAATACATATTTTGGAAAAGGTACTTTAAGAAAGTTACCTTTTCCCTACCTGTAGCCCCTGAAGGCCCATTTGCAAGAACTCCAAATGTCACCTAGCAACTGAATATCCCTCTTGTTGAGTTGGAAAACTGCTCCCAAGGCATGACAGGTGCCTTGTGTGAGGAGAGATGTGTCTGTTCCTCTGTAGTGATGACCATCCAGGCATTACCCAGGAGCATGATTAACTTCAAAGAGGGCTACCCTGTCACAGGCATATATTAGTTGACACCTGGGCCCCTCTTTGTTACCTCAATCAGGCAGGTACCAATCCTAGTGGGAGAGGAGTTGATCCCAAAACTGCATTAGATTGATCACTTAGGAGGGGTGTTTCATTTCCCTGGTCTCACCTCTGACGTAGATGCAGGAGCTCTGCACAGCGGAACAGAGGTTCTTCCATTTTGGTCTTAGATAGAGAGAGGAACTGAGACACCAGGCATACATTTGGCATGCTCTGTACCCTTCACAGAACACTTTCTGGACCTGTGAAACAACAGAAGAGGACTGGGCTCGCTGTCTGTGACAAGGAGAGAGCCTGGGAGACTGGACCTGCTCTCCTTGTTCTACCCAGGACAAAGACGTGGACTCCAAGGGTCCTAAGGCTAACCTCCTGTTAAAGCTACAGTGACACAACAAGCTACAAAAGTATTTTTCTGCAACTGCTCAACTGGTCAGTTCCAACTAGACTTACCCGTATCCTGCTACTGGCTTCTGCTGGAATCTTGACCTCCAAGTGCTGTCTTTCCCTAGGGTCCTGGACCCTTGGCTGGTGTCAAAGAATACTCCTGAAATCTGAGACTTAGAAACATTTCGGCTCCAAAGTACTCTTGAGGATGGAGACCAACCTGCCAAGCCAATCCAACAAAGGGCCAAAGAGTCAGGTTGCTGTCACTCAGAGGTTTCACAGAAGCAAACCTGATTTAAGTTTACCTCGCTGAGTTGGTATCAAGACTCTTAGAGTCCTCTTTGACTACAGCCTACAGCCTTTCCCAGCGTAAAGAGTCTGAGCTCTATAAAAGTAACTCAATCCAAAGGGAAAAATATTCACTGGGCAAAAGTGCCAAGAGTATCTCGCTGGCGCGGGACCTTCTCTGAGTATAAAATCCAAATGTTTTCTGTTCTGAGCATTCCTGCAAAAAGTCAACTGTTTCACTAAGACGTCTGAGTTTTTGACTTCCATTTCAGAGAATAAGGGGTCCATTATGATGACGGGCGGATCCGCCCGACATCATCAGCACAATTCCCCTCCGCCATATTAGGATGGCGGAGGGGACCGTGGCGGTGCGAAAAACCGCCCGCCTGTTTACCGCCCCGGTCGCCTAGCGGCCGGGGCGGAAAACCTGTAACATGGTGGCGGTGTCTGTTAGACACCGCCCGCCATATTACAATTGGCTTTCACCAATGCATTTCCGTGGCGGCAATGCCGCCACGGAAAGGCATGCGGAGACTCCCTGCAGGGGCCCGTTGCGGGCCCCCTGGGAGTCCGTGGCTTGGGGGGTTGCACATGGGGGGTACCTATGGTACCCCCCCGCATTTCAAAGTGCAACATGGCAGGCACCGCGCGGTGCCTGTCATGTTGCACTTTGAAACTTTGAAACGCAAAACGTGCACTTTACACATGGCAGCGGGCGGAGATTTCTGCTCCGCCCGCCGCAATTGCACCCATACAGGATGCGCCCGCCTGTGTGGCGGGCGCATCCTAATGCCCTGATCGGGACCCCCTCCCTTAAGGCGGGCGGTCCCGAGTCCCGGTGTAATGGCTGGCGGACTAAGTCCACCCGTCATCATAATGGACCCCTAAGTATGAAAGTCAAACTTCCAACAAGTTCAAAGCTTGTTTCTGAATCTGACCCACACTCCATCGCGTTTGGCCATAACTTATGCCTAGCTACCAGTCAAGTGCAACCAGATGACTATTATTGACGCTTAATTCTTTTTGGTGCTACTTTTTTATTCTATTGTAAAAATGAATAACTCCAGTTTCAATTACTGTATTTTTGTTGTTTTTATTTTGTTATATACCCCAATGTACCCCAATCTAGGCCTAGGTAGCTACACAACCTTTTATATTTGTTCTACCTTGCTCTGCATTATGGTTCTAGCACTGACCTTTTACCCAGTTATGTGCTGAATAAATGTTGATCAGTTTCCTGGAAACACGCCTCATTTATTATGCATGAGTATTCTTAGAAACATCCCTGCACATGACTTACATAACACCATGAACATACTCTGTGTAAAAGCTATGGTTATCTTCATCATAGGGTGAAAGAACTGCTTTGCATACTTGCAGGTATTGTTCTAGGCTCATTTGCAGAATCGTACTGACAACATATTGATTGTGTAAGGAACCCAGAAGCTATATTTATGTTGTTATGGTATAAAAGAACCATACCAATACTAGATAGGCAGAGGAGAAGCTTCAAAGCTGACACTAGATGCTGAGGAGGTCCTGGCCGCAAGAAGTTCCAGCATGCAGTGGTCTGACGTCCCTTGCAGGGTGTCCAACTCAAGACCAAGACGGGGTCCTTTGTTCTCTTCCACCTGGTTGGCTCTTTCCTCGGGAATTCTAGGCTTTGCATACAAGCTAGGTACACTTAACTACACTTAGGTAGGGTGTGCATTATAGGAGCAAGCTTGATTACCGCCATGCATCTATATGCCTGCATATATTCACTGTTTTAGCACCATGGTAGAATTCTATCTGTTAATTATCCTGTTGGTACTTGTAATCCTATACATCTGTTTCTGTCTAATGATTGTGGCAGCAAACACATTTTTACTAGAATGAGACTGGTACAATAAATGCTTATTGAAAACGTCCCCATTGTTTATTCTGTGTATCTCTCTGAGATTAAGTGAGTACGATTGACTTAGCGAAAAGTACTGTTCTGTTTCTGCAATCCCTGAAGGATCGATAGTTGCCAGAAACCTTTTGCTCCTTGGTAAGATTGGGGGGCGTATGGTGGCACTGTGGGCTAGCTGGTCTAAAGGCTGACATATCCTTTGGAGTGTATGAAATCAGTCTGGACTGAACTACATCACTTATTTAACAGTCAAATCTGAGTAGTTCAGTCGTGCTTTCTCAGAGATCCCTAATCATATTTAACCAGAGACGTCTGGAGTGGGAAGGGAAAATCCGCCGCAGATGAGTAGGTATATCCTATGTATTGGCTGTAGGTTTGTTCAAGCTTGGAGGATTATAGCTCCCCATATTTTACAAAACCTTATCTCTTTTTCTTAATACTTCCTCCCATAATATCTAACAATGGGGATGCTGGTATGAGTGGTGCTAGTGCAGAGGAAGCTGAGCAGGAAGGTGTTCTTAACATTTCAGAAAATTGCAGATATGCAATTACTATAAAATTAATGGATTATTTCTTCCCTTCATGATTGAGGACAGAGGTATTTTATTCATGGATTCAATTTCCACCTGCAGATGCCCACACTAAAGTGTTTCATACTTGCATTCCAAATGAGACTCCTGAAGACTAGTCTCCATACGAGGACATAGAAGTCCTTTTAACTTACCAAGAGCATATTCATTGGTTTAAAGGCGCCCCCCCACCACAACACAACAAATGTGAGACTCTGTCTGCTCAGTAGAGAAGGAGCGACTTGGCTAGTCTTAGCTTATTACACACCGCATCCAGAGATTGATACATTGCCAGCAGCAGACTTACATACGCTTTACAAAGAAACAGAAAAACTATGGAACCCTTACAAAGTTCGTAATGCGAATACTTACAATTCAACCTAAAGGGTCACTCAAGCTGGTCAACGTCAAGGACCTTTGACACAAATAAGCCCACAAACGCTGAATGCGTTATGGGACAGATGCCCACTAGGGGTGAGCAGATGCCATTCTGGAAAGCACAGAAAATAGCAGAGCTTGAGGCAGTATTTCCCCACACAGGCCCACAGCAAAAACACAGAATACTAACAATGTGCTTGCCAATTGGAATAGCTCCCCGAATAGAGGATTGTACCACATGGGGTAAAGTTTTCACTGCCATTTATACCAGAACTCATGGTACTCCCTCAAAAGAGATAGTACCCGGGACTTAAGAATGAAATTGACTGGCATTTTTTACCAGGTATCAACAATTATGTTAGGTAGCATAAAAGAGGAGGCCACAGTGGTAGCTATATGCCAACGCATGAAGGAAGTTACTCCTGCACAACAGGAAAAAAAAGCTACCTAAAATTATCAAAAAAACCTATGCTTCGCTGGGTAGAGATAACTTGGGAGCTAAACCTGGAAAACTACAATTAACGAGTTATTCCGAGAAGGATAACTCGAAGCAAGCACCTGATTCTTCTAAAAAGAAATGGGATAACAAGCAAACAAAAACGAATAAGCAGAATTCATCACAATCAAGGGGGGGGTCTCCTCAACAGGAGCCCCCTGATAGAAAATATAACCTCAGAAACCGTGGTAATATTAAAAAACCTGACAGGTATGAGGATACGGATGCACATTTCTCTTGTTCCTTTCACAGTTCATCAATAACCTCGGAGAGGGAAGGACGGTCAGAACACTGTTAAGAAGAGGGAACCAAGCCAAGAGACACACATCGCACTTCAGACTACATTATCAAACAAAAGTGAACCTCAATTTAAAAAGAAGAAGATAGATGGCCTTAAAATAAGAAATGCCCAGGCTACTGAGATCTCTACTACTGAATGGGGAATGGGCGCTGACAATGCTAGAAAGCGCAGAAGAAGTAACAGGTTCACTAATAGAATATTGATGCCCAAAATATCCCCATACACAACTTTTGAGTCATAAATATCAATTTAAAAAATAGACATCCGATATTTATAGTATAAAAATATTGGGGAAAAAATACTGATGTCAAAAATATAGATGTACAAAATATCAATTTTTTTCTATATGTATAAAAGAAAGTTAAATATATTAAATTATAAAATTATTTAAAAAATTGTTTGGATTTAATATACATTTTAACAAATATAAGAAATTAAGTCAATTAATTCAATTAAAAACATTATTAATTAATATTCCCACTCCAGTGAGTGCAACAGTAGGAAAATGTTGGATAGCGGAGGGGTAAAAATGGCTATTCCCACTCCAGTGAGTGCAAGAGTAGGGAAAGTGTTGGAAAGCGGAGAGGTAAAACTGACTATTGCCACTCCAGTGAGTGCAACAGCAAATAAAATGTTGGATAGTGGAGGGGTAAAAATTACTATTCCAAACTCCAGAGAGGGCAACAGTAGGGAAAGAGTTGGATAGCGGAGGAGTAAAAAATACTATTCCCACTCCAGTGAGTGCAACAGTAGGGAGAGTGTTGGATAGCTGAGGGGTAAAAATGTATATTCCCATTGGAGTCACTTCAAAATTAAAAACAAACAAAATATCAATCACAACACAAAAATAATAAATAAAAAATAATAAATAATAAATAAAAAAACAAATTAAAACAGATACAAATTAATTTAACACCCAAACGTTACCCCTATAAAACTGAAACCAACACTGTAAATAAAAATAATCAATTACCATAAATATTTATGAATTAATAAATTAATATTAATGTTCAGCTAATTATTAATGCTAATTATTAATTAATTAAACAAAAAATACTTTATACCCTCTCCCCCAATAAACACCACAACCCACAACTTAAACAGCCCTTGCAGGAACAAACGGAGCCTTACCTGAGCGTCCCTGAGCGTCCCTGTGTGGGGAGAGAGCACGGAGAATCACGCAGCCCGGACAACAGACCCAGAACCCCGCCACCAGTCGCGCCGCCGCCTAGGGACTACGTTTCCCATCAGGCTTAGCGGCGGCGCGTTCCCCGACGCAGCTGAAGCGCCGGGAGGGGCAGTACAAGTCTGAGAGCCCTCGGTGGAGCGGGTGGGATACACAGCCCTTGCAGGAACAAACGGAGCCTTACCTGAGCGTCCCTGAGCGTCCCTGTGTGGGGAGAGAGCACGGAGAATCACGCAGCCCGGACAACAGACCCAGAACCCCGCCACCAGTCGCGCCGCCGCCTAGGGACTACGTTTCCCATCAGGCTTAGCGGCGGCGCGTTCCCCGACGCAGCTGAAGCGCCGGGAGGGGCAGTACAAGTCTGAGAGCCCTCGGTGGAGCGGGTGGGATACACAGCCCTTGCAGGAACAAACGGAGCCTTACCTGAGCGTCCCTGAGCGTCCCTGTGTGGGGAGAGAGCACGGAGAATCACGCAGCCCGGACAACAGACCCAGAACCCCGCCACCAGTCGCGCCGCCGCCTAGGGACTACGTTTCCCATCAGGCTTAGCGGCGGCGCGTTCCCCGACGCAGCTGAAGCGCCGGGAGGGGCAGTACAAGTCTGAGAGCCCTCGGTGGAGCGGGTGGGATACACAGCCCTTGCAGGAACAAACGGAGCCTTACCTGAGCGTCCCTGAGCGTCCCTGTGTGGGGAGAGAGCACGGAGAATCACGCAGCCCGGACAACAGACCCAGAACCCCGCCACCAGTCGCGCCGCCGCCTAGGGACTACGTTTCCCATCAGGCTTAGCGGCGGCGCGTTCCCCGACGCAGCTGAAGCGCCGGGAGGGGCAGTACAAGTCTGAGAGCCCCCAGCGTCGCGGGACGCGAGCGGGACGCCCGGGGCGAAGCCCGGGCAAAGGGCGGGCCCTCTGAGGCCCTCAGAGGTCAGCAGTGGTCGGGCGGGCCACCCCACCAACATCGTCAATAAGGTTAGTTACCTAATAAGCTGTCCATAATGGCTGATTGCACCGCTACAAGTGATAATGTTGACATCCTGATTCAGGACGCAGAGTCCCCTGCAATATTGCTAACATCGTTTGAGACATTAATAGATACTGCGTTCAACGAGATAGTTGAGACTGAAAGGAGATTTTCAATGGGTCCGACGAGTATTAATTTACTACATACCACTGCCAGTCTTAATGGTAATGGCAATACCCATATAACTCCTGAAATAATTGTTGTAAAAACCTCACATCCCGATACAGAAGTTCCAATTGTCCTAGACGATGATGACACTGTAACATATATAGCACCAGAAGTGACCCCTGGCCATGCCTCAGTAAAAACACCTACAGAGGCCGAAAATAAGGTATCTGATAAAGTTGCAGCCAAGAGGAAGAGGGGCCCTGCTAAAATAACCTACAACAAACGGAAGCAGCCACTAAGGACTATTAACCAACCAACCCCACAAAGTATGTGGAATAAGGGGAAGAGACAAAAGTTGGTCCAGCATATAGTACCCATACAGGATCAACTGCATCTGGGTGATATGGTCGTTATAAATAACGAGGGGTCAAATAATATATCTATCTCCACCCAGACTGAGCCCCTCCACGGAATTGACAAATTTAGTCATTATTCCAAGTCAGAGGGGAACCTTATTGAGACTGTTGTCGATACAATTTTTAAAAATTTGGAAGGTCAGATGATCAAACAATTTAATAATATTTTTAAAAGACTTGATAAATTGGAGAATATAATTAAAAACGAGGATGCTAAGAGAAAAGGTATAGCAAACTTGGACAAAATGAGAGTAGAACGATTGCTAAAAGACCTTGAAACTACTACCCATGTCCTTATTACAGGTGACCATGGCAATACAAGGACAGTGGAACAACAAGCTGTAATTAATCCAATACAGTCTGATACACCAAAGGTATCTAAAAATAAGGGCACAACAGGCAGCAACTCGTCTGCTTGTCAAACCAACACCCCCTTACCCCCATGTAACCCTACACGTGGACATGTTGCTTCGACTAAATCCTCTGTTCCCGCTAACGATGCAAGCGGACCACCAGCTAATTCTATTCGAAAGAATAATGTAGCGAAGCAGACCACCTTAGCCCAGAAGGGTTCTGTCAATCACAGCCAGCACGACAAAAAGATTATGCATGAGGACAATAGGCCTATCAAACATCAAGGCCCGGCCCTACATCTTCCACCTGAGGCTTGTCCCTATGTTCTAGTTCTGGCTGGAATCCCACCGCTTAAGGAAGGTCAAGGAGAATCATGGGTTCAACTTCACAACAAGTGTATAGATTGGCTAACAAAGCATAAGGGGGTGGGTTATGATATTGGAAAAGAAATCATAACCACAAGGCGAGTAACCTGGGTCGGTCCTCTTTATAAAAACATCAATGGGGACTGCATTGTAATTAATTTTAGAAATCCGGGTACAGCGAAATATCTGCTGAACAATAATTCTGGTCGTTACGGCCCGTCTACTGTGGTGACCCCACTTCCCTTAAAATATTTTTACCGTCCTCCCAACAAGTTGATGCAACCGCCACCAGTTTTTCCGTTACAGAATAGGTTTGGAATATTCCAGGACCTGGACTCTTTGGACTGACTGCCCACTGAAACCACTAAACCACTTCCTGTGTGTTCTGAGGCAGCACAGCCAGAGGAATTACCCCTAGAGGCGACCCTGCTAACACTGGAGATCTCTCCACCTAGTTTACTAAGTGTTCAACAAAGCGTTGTTATACCTAAAACCGCCCCAAGCACTAACCAGGGTGCATGTTTGAGGGATAATAAAAATAATAATCTAACAATTCTTAGTTGGAACATTGCGGGCCTGAAGTCCAAAATGGGAATTCCTTCATGGAGGGATTGCGTCAATTGTTATGACATAATGATGTTCCAAGAAACTTGGTGTGTTGAGGACTTATTGCTTGAGGGGTATAGTTGCCATAATAGGACAGCTTTGGCCCCTCTGGTTGGTCGTCCAAGTGGTGGATTGTCCATTTGGATAAAAATTACTGCTGAAGTGAAAATTGACGAACTACAAACAAATTGTCCTAGTTTCATGGCACTTTCGTATACTCAGAGGATAAAACTGTGTTTAATCAATTTCTATAACAATGATTTTTTGTCCTAACCCAACCCTAATTTTATTTCTTTATTTAATTTTATTAATGTAATCATGGATGGACAGGTGTATGGAAAATTTGATGGCATATGTTTAGGGGGAGATTTTAACGCACATGTACATTCAAGAAATCCCCCATGTAAAAAAGGTATAGAACTGTTAGATTTTCTCTCTTCTAATGAACTTGTTAATTGCATGGAGTATGCAGGTATGGAAAACCATGCATCCCCATTCCCCACCTTTATTGGTCACGGGGGTGGTACAACGATTGATTATGTTTTTGTTTCACACTCCATTGCAAAGGCATTAATAAGGGCAGAAGTAGTGTGTGAAATTTACAGTGATCATTACCCAATTGCCATCCATTTATCAATACCGAAGGGTAAGTGTCCAAATCGCGAAATAGGCGCAAGGGGTCTGGAAGTCTCGACAGACAAGTTGAGGGTAATCTGGAAGGGTGCAGACAATAAGGGAATCCTGGCTGAAGTATGTAAGAAGCATCCATCTTTGATTAAAGATTGTCTTACCACAGAGGACCAAGGGATAAATGTGGTTAAAGCATTTTCTGAACTCTGCAAGGTAATTAAAGGTGAAATTTCTAGACCAGCCTCTAGTAAGGCTGAGGAAAGGCCTAGGTGGTTCGATGCCCCATGCTCAAAAGCGAATAGGATGCTTAGAGCTGCCTTAAAAGCTGAACCAAGGGATACACTGCGGGTAAGGCTGCTTAGAGCAGAGTATAAGCTTGCTTTACGTACCAGATCAAACGATTTATTGAAAACCCACTGGGATTCCCTGGCACGATCTGCTGACCTAAAAGATACCACTGGGTTTTGGAAGGAGGTAAAGGAAATAAGATCTATCGGCTCAAATTTGACGGAAATTAACTGTAACATCACCGGTCCGATCTGAGTTGCGCACTTTGGCAAAATTTACGCTACACCAGATAATACTCCTTTGTTGCTACCCCCTCCACACCCAATGTCTATTTCCACGCTTGAGGTTTTTGATGCAATTTTAGAAAGCGCCGGGAACAAAGCACCCGGATCTGATGGGCTCTCCATAGACCAATTAAAATGTGAACCAGAGTTTTGGGCTCCTTTGCTATGCAATGTTTTCAATAATTTAACTGAAGGAGAGATTCCGGAAACATGGTCACGTAGCATTATTGTTCCCATTTTTAAAAAGGGCGATAGGCTGGATCCTGGGTGTTATCGCCCAATTTCTTTAATAGATAACACCTTAAAAGTTTTAGGACGGATCTTATTTAAAAGGATAAGAACTTGGACAGATGAAAACAACATCCTACATCCTAGCCAGTTTGGGTTCCGCAGTAGTGTCGGAACGGTGGAACAATGCTTGAATCTGAATTTGATCATGGGAAAATATAATATTGCAAAGAAATCCCCTTTATATTTTGGTTTTATGGATCTGAGCTCGGCTTTTGATTTTGTTAATCGCTCCCGGCTTTGGTCTACCCTTCTCGAATATGGTTTGGATGACCATCTGGTACATTTTTTAGCTTTTTTACACCGTGATCTTAAAGCTTGTGTACGTGTGAATCAAATGGGTGAAGTTTCCAATGATATTAACATCGGTAGGGGGGTGAGACAAGGGTGTGTGCTGGCCCCTCTCCTTTTTATTTTGTATATTAATAAACTAAGCGGCACTTTGAGCACCCTAACTAGTGATGTGCCCTACATTAACGGAGCCCCCATACCCACCCTTCTTTACGCAGATGATGCGGTCCTGATGGGCCGTACTCCGAAGGCACTGCGTATTTTAATTTCAGGGTTTGTCCTTTTTATGGCCGATTTAGGCTTAACAACCAATTTTAAAAAATCACTGATTATGAGCTGTGGGCCAAAAAGTCACAAAATTCCCCAGATTATTTCAGGGTCAAATGTTTTAAAAAGTACCAACACCTTTCCCTATTTAGGGCTCTTATTCTCAAATAGTGGTACGTGGCATGCCCATGTTTCTTATGCCAGGAATAAGCTGGGCAAGGCCATCAATTGTGTAACCTCTTTGAGGCAACCCACCCAAGCTGATGTGATAACTCCCCTGGTGAAGATATACCAAACCCAATGCATGCCAACCGGCACTTACGGCGCTGAGGTTTGGGGTTACACTAAGTGCTCCTCCATTCAAACAGAAGAAAATAGATTCTGTCGTAAGGTATTGGGGGGGGTTATCTGTTCTCCAACCTATGTATGTCATAATGAACTAAATATTTCCTACATAGAGGATTTTGTGAGATCAAGACCAGCATTGTTCTGGATAAAATTATGGAACAATACGGCTGCTACATTGACCCGTGATATTATTTTGGATTGTCTAAAGTGCGACAGGGGACACCATATTCCATGGCTGAAATCAGTAAAAGAGTGCCTCGTAAGCGTGGGTTTGGCTTCCTTGTTCACATCACCACACCTAATAAATCGCTCCCATAAGACTATTATCTTAAGGGCATTGTATGATTTATATAGTGAAGAGCGGGACAGTAAGAACCAGATTAAATGCACGGTTGTAAAATATATGGCCTATTCTGAACCACACATTAAAAAACCTGGCCTACCGTACAGATATTTGCGTTTGCATCTTGGTAGATGGGTAAGGGGTTTATTGTTTCGTTTCCGAGAGGGGAGTATAGTTAATTTACTGAACTTCCCTCTGGGATACAATAAACATCTTGAAAGTTTAAACTGCCCCTGTAACCCTTACATGAAGCAAAGTCTCATGCATTTCCTGTTCTTCTGTGGTTTTTATAAAAAATTCACTGTACATTATCTATTGCCTTATTGCAAGAAAAATGAACTGACTAATTTTAAATTGGCACTCCGGTCCCTCCAGGTATTGGGATCAGACGAAGTTATTTTTAGGATGAGCTGTTTTCTCAAAGCTGCTGTTAGATCAAGAGCCACCCTTAATATTGACGCATAACTATAGCACACTGCACTTTCTATTTCTCACTTTTATGATAAAGAATTTTTTAAACTTACCATTTTTATCCTTGGTAATTATGTGTAAATAGATAATATTATAATAATGTGATGTCTGTCTTTTTTAAACAAAGGTTTTAAAATTGTGTATTCTTAACATTTTCTCTTCATAATAATTTTTAATTCTATCATTAGGGAAGGACAAATTTGGTATAGTTGTGAAATTATAATAGATTTTGATTCGATTGTGCTTGTTTTTTCTCGTAATATTCTCCAATTGTAATCATTGAATTGAATGTTTTTGAAATGTTTTTTGTTTGTACTTTTATGGATGTTTTCTTATTCCGAATAAAGATCTTTTGACTTGACTTGAAATCATTACACAATTTCCATGGCTAATTTTACATTAATAAATGAAAATCAATTAGCAAGAACTTAATAATTAATTTAAAAGATTTTTCTTCCCACCCTTTACCACTATAAACCCCACAACTCACATATAAAATTAATTACACAATTGACATGTTTAAAGTGTAATTTATTATTTAGCATCAATAACAAATAATTATTAATTCATTATAAATACATTACTTCCCACCCTATTCCCCTATAAACCTCAAGACACGCTCCTAAAAAATTACACAACTAACATAATTAATTACCAATTAATTATTAATAATTACCAAGCAATTGATACATGATAAATTAATTGCCACAATTAACACTATAAAATATAAATTAAATACATTTGAATAAATCTATTTTAATTAAATGTCTTCCCACCCAATTTCCCTACAAACCCACAACCCACTCCTAAAACAATGACACAATTAACATAATTACCAATTAATTAATTAATAATATTTAACAACCAATTAATAAACAATGAATAATAAATGTATTAACAGTAGAACATGTAAATTACATAAATGTTAATAAATAAAACATATTAAGAAATGTATTATAATTAAATTACTTTCCACCCAATTCCCCTATAAAACCACAACCCACATCTAAAATGACACCATTAATATAATGACCATTAATTAATAAATAATAATTTAAAAAAACAATAAATATTTAATTAATAATATATTTATTCCCACAATTAATACTATAACATCTAAATAAAATAATTACTAATAAATAATAAATAATCCTTCATTTATTATAATTAAATTACTTCACACCCTATTCCCCTATAAATCCACAACCCACTACAGGACTAAAAAATGCAAAATATAATTAAAGTAAAATTAATAACTACTAAAAATGTAACACATATATTAAAAAACAAAAGCAATGCTTATACAAAAAAATTGTTCACATACTTTTAAAATGTATACTAAAATACATGACACTAATTAACACATCGATATTTTAAACAACAATATTTTTGTAAACAATATTAATGACTTCGATATTTTCTAAAACAAAATTTCTTACCTCCACATTGATATTCTTGGCTGCAATATTCTTACTTTCGACATTTCTGCATCATGATATTTCCAACTCAATATTTGTGTAGGTAGACATTTAAAACTCGATATTCTGTCTGTGCACCGAAGTAGCAATACCTCGCCAGAACCTGATGGAACTTCTGGTGACAGCAGCATTGAATGAACATATCACGGTGGAGACACCTGATACAAGGGTAAGTGTCCCACATCGTTTACACGAAATAACGCTCCAAATGGAGGGCGACATACCCAGGAAAGTAAAAGGTCTCTTTTGGGAGAAGCTGACATATGGATATTATATCATTTTGGCTGAAAAAGATTGGCCGCCTTTGTTTGTCATAGAGTGCCCAATGCAGGAAGATGTATGTTTACCGGCTTTCTCCGACCTCGTTCCAGAGTCACTAAAACATTCAAACTCACTGGAGTGGGTGTTAGTGCTAGGTCTCGCACTTTACCCCAATCATATAGGGCGGGATGAACCACCATGACATCCTATTAAAAACTACTCCTATTCCACAGGGACAGTACAAAATAAAACATGATGCAAAGAAACAAGTCAGGGAGATCTTAGATCAACGTGAATACCAAGGTGTGATTGGGAATTGCACCTCTTCCATGAATAATTCTTTGTTTCCCGTAATGAAACCCGACAATTCATACAAACTAGTTTTAGACTACAGGCATTTGAACACATGCACAAAAACATTTGCAGTACAAAATACACACAGTGCTGCATTAATGAATAACATTGTGTGGAAGAAATACAAAACAACACTAGATATCTCAAATGGATTCTTCTGCTAAAATATAGTGCCTGGAAGCAGCCATTTGACAGCATTCTTGGCCCTAGGCTCTGAGCGCCAATTCTGCAGACTGCCTCAAGGGTATGAATAGCCCTGGGTTGTTCTCAGCAAGAGTAACAGAGTTACTTAAAAATTGTGATGAGGAGGCATTGCCCTACATAGATGATATTTGTCTGACGGACGATAAATTATTGGATCACTTGCACAGGGTTAACAACCTGATTTTGGGGTTCGCCACTGTGGGCTACAAATTTAATATAAAACAATTGAAGATTGCCCACCTCAATGTCATTTTTTTGGGATATGAGCTATCAAGTGAAGGAAAATGCCTGACAGCTAATTGTTTGGGAAAATATGTGCTGCTCCAACCTCTGAAGACTCTGAAAGGTTTCCAATCCATTTAGGATTCCTAAGTTTGGCAGAACATACATTTTGGATAAGGTAGAAAAGGTAAAACCTTTCTATGCACTCATCGGATCTGATGTTTCAGTTCAACATTGGACACAGGAACATACAGAAATTCTCTGTTCCGCACAAGCTGACAAGATAGCTTCCAAATATTTACACACATGTGTAAATACCACAAATTTGGTGATCCGTGTAGTCGCAGGTCAATAAGGGTACACTTACTGTACTCAATGAAGGCAAAACTGTACCCATTGCATGCAAATCACATTTGTACACAAGTGCTGAAATGTGTTTTGCATCCACAGAAACGATACTGACAGCTAAACAGACTGCTGTAGTGAGAGAAAGAGCACTAGCTCAGGGGGGAACAAATAATTGTTGTGACTCCAGTTCCAACCTTAGAGGCTGCTACAAAAGCAAGTGTTCCAGACGCAAAAGCATTGCATCCATAACGGATACAATGGGCTAAGTTCTCATTGCAACAGGTGTAGACTACTAATTTGTCTCTACGTCAAAAACACAAGCATTCCTGCAGTATGAACAAGAATATCCTCTCATGAATGAAATAGTGCCTCTAGATCAGTATGAAGACATTATTTACACTGACGTATCTACCCAGCATGCCATAGGAAGTGAAGGGAAGTATGCAGGATGGCCAATCCGTCGGAGCAATACACAGATACAGTCTCTAGGAGATTGTACTGTACAGCACAGCTGGCAGAACTAAAAGCCATGATGCTGGCACTAAAAAATACAGATCAGGAATTCCCCAAACTCATTGTGTGCGATTCGTCTTATTGTGTTCAGTAATACAATGAATATCTTTACTATTGGGGTCAGAATGGGTACAGAGATTTCAAAGGTTCACAATAAAGCACAGATTGCTTTGGAAACAGATGGCAGAAATGCAAAAAGGCTTGCCACAGGCTCATTTAATTCACACTTGAGTCATCAGTGTAATGGTGTGCAAGTTGCAGGGAATTCACTGGCTGATGAAACCACCAAGGTGAGAGTGTGAACTGCTGTTGTTACTGCAATAACTCTTTCCAGTACAAGAATAGACGGACAGATAATGATAGCTGTGAATGCTACGCACAATACAGCCATGCCTTGCCAAAAGGATTTCCACTCAAGTACTCCTACAAGTTAGATTTGCAAAATATTTCATTCGCTGAAATTCCAGGAGTGGGGGATTGAGTAATACCAAACATGTATTGCAGATTAGTATCAATTCTAGCAGCACACGTGAGTCTGGGTTCAGCACACGCAGGTATCACTGCAAACATTTCATTTCTGAAGCAGGTGGCCAGGTCTTACTAAACAGACCAAGGGCTTTGTCCTTAAGTGGGACATCTGTCAGCCGATGAAAGGTTCCACCATAGATGTTCACCACAAACACCCTTACTGATATCAGACTGACCTCTTGCATATGTCTTTTTGGACCAATGGAGCCCTTTACAATCTGACAGGGCTTACAGGTACATACTGGTAGCAGTGGAATCATGCTCTAGATTCCTGTGGGTTTGGCCCCAGTGCTCAGCTGACGCCAAACTGTTATAAAGGAATTGTGAGTCCTCATATGGACATATGCAATTGGCACATTACATTCTGACCATGGCCCTGCATTTAGCTCACGGGCTTATTAAGAGCATTAGGAAGTTTGGGTGTAGAAATGCGGTACTCCTCTCTAGCATCCAGAGGGAAATTCAAATGTGGAGAGGAAGAACCAGGACTTAAAGCAATACTTAACAGCAAGGGTATTAGGCTTGGGCAGCAGTTGGGTCAATCACCTATATGGGGTCCAGAGGGCACTTAAAACATGCCAAGAAGTTCCCTGTGGGGCTGTGCTCCATACGGACTCCTGTTTGGGATTGGAATGTGGGTACCTGACCACGCTTTTAGCAGCACAGTGGTGGATAGAAAGCCATTTGACATCAGTAATCGTTTGGCTGTTTTAGAGGAACTCAAAGAATTCTGGGCATTACAAAGCAATGTCCAAGTAAAACACACTGCCACTAGGGAAGTGAAAGTTGTTTCAGCAAGACCTGCCTGGGTCCCAAAGATTGGGGACCTGGTCAGAGAAAAGACTGTGGACAATAAAGAATGTGGGCCATCTTACAGAGTGCCTTTACCTGTTCTGGCTGTCGAAGTAACAAGAACAGTACTTCTTCTGCCCCTTGCCTCCAAAAAAGAAAATAGATTCATCTCAATTGATCTGATCAAACCACACTATGTGGCCGATACTCAATAGTAGGCCATGTGGGCTCCTGGGTAACACCAGATCTCCTCTTGCTACCATACAGGAAGTTCAGAAGGAAAGCATAATTAAGTTTGAAGATTCTACTCCATGAAGTGAAGGAGTTAACCACAGAATGCAACTTGTACCTATTGAAATTGAACAACTTCAATCTAGAAATGACACACAGATCTCAATTTGGCCTAGCACCGACATCTATGTGAATATGTCACAAATGGAGACATCTGCCAATTCCACAAAACCTGCTGAGCTACCAAAGATAGATCGAACTGAGTCTGGCTACTTCATCGATTTTGTTACTTTCTCTTTGGATCCAAGTGAACCAGAGGTACCACCACCACATGTTCCCCACAAGAAAAGAATTTGTGATTTCTACCTTTGGCTGAAAAAGACTTACCTTCTTTCTACCTGGATACAGCTCTGGATTGAAAGTGGTCTAATGTTCCTAGTCCTTTGGATTGGTATATTGACTGTCTGTTTCTTGATCCTAAATGAACATTACCTCCCAGAATGCTCTGCAGAACAACATGTGAACTTGGTCCTGAAACCTCATGCATCATCACACTGTGAACAGAGGGACCTGTCCTTAGTGAACATTACAGCAGTTTCAGTTCCTGAAAGAGTAGTTTGGGACAGAGTTTCCTGTGATGTATATGGTACTACTAAAACTTTTTTAAAATACCACTCTTATTTAAAATTTCTCTTAGTGATATCATCACCTCTAGTATCAATCAATCAATCACATCTTTATTTCGCATTCAAATAAATGCATAAAAAGTACATAAAATCATCAAAAGATAAAATACCTCATATAAACCAGAAATTCGGCTTTGGTAATTATTAAAAATATGATGTTAAGATCATGAAACAGCTATAAAATTGATGTTAAAAGTCATAAAATCATATACAGAAAACAGCTTTCCCCCACTGATAGATGGTGGTGCAGGTTAAAAGTGTGCCCCATGTGGATTAAAATGCATTTTTCTAATTTTAAGAACGGCAAGCCAGAAATTAGCAAGCATAAAACATATGAACGGAGTTTCAAATAATCGTAAAGTTTCAAAAGCTTGTTTGTGCGATCGAATACAGATATTTTTCAGCAGTGGGATGATGAATTTTTTCTGCTCTGCCGTGTAGAAGGGGCAAAAGAATAAAAGGTGTGAAATAGATTGGGGGAAAGGTCGGCACAGGGGCAGAAGACTAACTTGTATATCGAGAAAACTTGTGCCGGATAGGTGGCCATTAATGGGATATGACTTGGTCTAAATCTAATCAAGACAAAGCGGTGGCTGACGTTCGTTTCAAATTAGATGTAGGATGACTAACCACAACTTAGAGTAGGTGATGCAAAGTATGTAGTCACTGTGATTTTATTATGATTTTCTTGACACCTAACTAAGTTGCGTTAGTTATAAAAGAACTCTTTTAGGCGCGATTTAGAAAGGATATGCATTTGGATGGTGAGTTGAATAAATTCTCCAGATCTAATTCAATGAGGGACTGTTTGACATAAGCTAGCCAGCCTAAAATACTAGTTGGTTCACAGGGACCAATTACCTTTTTCAAATTGAGAGCCAAGCTTGAGGGGTAGCACATTTCAGGGTATCAGAAATGAACGGGAAGTCTAGTTCTTTGTTAATTAGAATGCTTGGGCACAATGTAGGGATTGCTAATAATCTATTCACAAATGTATCTTCTATTGCTCGAATGGGGTTAATGTCTGCAATTACCCAAACAGCTGCACCATATGATGCTATGGAACTAGTTTTTGCATGATAGATTTCTAACATTTCTTTTACCGGTTTATTTCCTATTTTGGCTGCAAACTTCCAGATGCCAGCTATACTTTTGGACATCAGGATTATATTTGTCAGCGGGAGTGCAATAATTTTAGTGGCAGTGTAACCCCCCCCCTTATATGCCTCTAGTACCTAGTTCCCCTGCAGTATGCGTCCCCCCCCCTGGGGACCTTAGCTTTTAAAACCGCGTGTTACCTTTTAAAAACGCGAGTTTGCCTTCTGGGGTTTGTTTTCTCTGTAAATCTGTCCGCGCGAGTCATCTTATTTAAAGGGCAAACAATTACCGCCACCATAGTGGACCATTTTAGCTTATCATCGAAAAAGATACCCAGATACAAAAAATTGTCCAGTCTATTTAGTTTTCTGTCATCGATATTAAAGCCCATTACTTTCTGCTTCTTGGCCCTCCCCATAGTCATCAAATAGGTTTTTGTTTTATTAATGTGTAGGCCTAGGTCTGCCATATATGTGGAGTATGTCTCAATCAGAAGCTGTAAGGCCATTGGTGCTCGGCTAGACGGATGGCATCATCCACATAGAGCATGACAGGTAGAGGATGTGGGCCTACCACTGGAACGTCCTTGCATTTTTCAATCAGGGCTTCGAGAGTTTATTTGTGTAAAGGGAGAATAGAAAGGGGGCAAGAACACCACACTGTCTTAGCCCTTTATCAATCCTAAGAGGTTTTGTACACTCCCCTTTTTCCCCATTACAGACTACTGCCTCTGCGTCTCTGTACAGGTCTCTAAGGAATTAGATTATGGGTAGGTCCACGGCGGGAGACTCCATGATGGACCACAATTTATTGTGGCTCACGCAGTCAAAGGCCGCGGACAAATCCATAAATGCCAGAAACAGCTGCCATTGTTTGGCCACAGAATATTTTGCGGCAATTAGGACGATGTTGAGGCACTGGTCTATTGTACCTCTCCCCTTCCTGATGCCGTGCTGGCCTTCAACGAGGATTTTGTTCTCCACTACCCATTCCTCCAATCTGTTCAGCAGCAGTCTGCCCATTAACTTTGATGTGCTGTCCAGCAGAGAAATATGGTGATAATTGGCAAGGTCTGCGCCACTCCCCTTCTTATGAATTGGTACTATGACAAATTGTCTCCAGGACGGTAGCGGGCCGACTATCGCTATGGCGTTAAATGCAGTTGTGAGGATAGATACCCAGAGGGGTTTGTTAGTTGTAAAAACATCTAGTGGGACCCCGTCTGGTCCAGGAGCCTTCAATGACGGGGATTGATTTAAAGCAATTTCGACTTTGCCTATGGAGAACTCCAGTGCTAGTGGGGTTCTAGAATGTTGCACTGGTAACTCTGGGATGTTGGGTGATTGCTCCTGAAATATTTTTGGGAAGAGATTTATCCACGTGGCCTCATCAACGTGGAGGTCCAGTGAGGGCCCACTCTCCTCCTGGAAAAGAGGACTATTAATTATTTTACAGAAAGATTTGCTGTCCTTAGCTATATATGCTGCTCTCAGGTTTTCCCACGGTTTCATTGGTGATCTCCTTTTTTCTTTCCCACCTTGCGTATTTATGAGCAGACCTAAGAGATCTAATAAAAAGGTGGTCTCTAGGTTGCGGTTTAAATGCTTGATGTAGATATGCTAGTGCCTGTGAGCACTTTTCTCCAAACCATTTTTCTCTTAAAGGTTTCTTTTGGTAAGTTTGGCAGGTAAGATGACCGGTTAACAAATTAGAATTGCGTTTAAAGCTTCCATGGTTTGGTTAGCTGTGAAGGGTAAGTTTAAACATAAGCAAATCTCCTTATAGGAGGAGGACACTATTCTCGGTAATAGCTTTACGGGATCGATGTTTACCCACTTTAAAGTGTACCAGTTTTTCCTGGGTAATGTTGGTTTAGATATACAGTTGGAGCCCAGTTTTGTGGGTAGGTGCCAGCTAAACATGAAGTACAGAAAGGAGTGATCACTAGATGCGGACTGTATGACCTCAAAGTTCTTAACATTTCTGCGTGAGGCTGTACGGAACAGAATAAAATCAATTCATGAGGAACGCCCTGCCCGGTGAAATGTGGCCTCCATTTCCCCTGAGATAGAGCATTTTGGATTGGCAATTTCCAGGTCCAGTGTCATCAGTAGACTATTTAGAGCATTACTGTAATTGTGGTGGTGAAAGTTAGTCAGGGGATGGCCCTGTTCATCAGTAACCCCAAATACATTATGTTCTGTATGATTGAAAATGTGGGAATTAAAGTCCCCTGCCCATATGATAAATGGCCGTCTAGTGTGATTAAGTTGTAAGTCCTCCAATGTGTGCCCCAGCTCTTCTGCTACCTGTGCTAAATTTAAAAAATAATTATTATAAAAATGTAATAATACTAAATTGTGACAATTTCGTCCCCTGGCTACAATAATGTGAAAATGGATCAAACTATTAGCAAATACTATTTTATCAAGCGAAAGGGTATTAGCAATAAGTATTATTAGACCCCCTTTAGCTCTGCCTGCAGTAGATGGGATGGCTGGTGTAAAAAAAGAACGGTAACCATTTAGTAAGAAAGATTTTTGTGCACATGTCTCCTGTAAGCAGATAATGCTGATGGCCCTCATCTCTGAGTCCCAGACCAGGGTGCCCTTTTCCTTTTAAAATATGCCTATAGTCCATAAGATAAGTGAGATATCTCCTTCATCATGCTGAAGGGGGGTCGCCCTACTAAGAGCGGCAGATGGCAGACATGGAAAGTCAAATGAAGCCTGCGTGGTGGTAGGGGAGCGCCCCATGTTATAATAGTCTCCCATCACGTATTGTGCTTCTTCATCCTTACGCTCGGGAGAGCTGGGTAGGGGTGATGGATTAAAGGGGGGCTGAGTAAATCGCAGGTATCCAGATCCTCAAGGACGGCAAAACTGTTATCAAGCAAGGGGTTATTCTCTGTTAACTGACAAAGGGGATTTGGGTTATTAACTGTCTGGTAGCCAGAGTTATTAGTAGTAAGTTTAAGTTTGGGTGGTGGTTTATAGAAAAAAGCCAATGGGAGTGTAAAAATCTGTGAGTGGGTGGAAGGGCTGTTGGTAAACTGGCAAAGTAAGTGCCTGACCAGCCCTTGGTTGTTAAAACTAAGAACAATGCAATCATCATTAATTAGTTTTGGTCCATTGACTAACCAAGGTATTCTGCTGGCCATTATCAAATGGTTTTGTGTTAGATGGCCCATGTCAACATTGTTGGATAACCAATGTCTGGCCTTCTCCATCAGTTGTGTGATAGTTTCATTTTTGGAGGCTCAGAGCGTTGGGACCTTTCTATGGTGATCACATAGGGACAAGTCACGGGTGGTAAATTGAGAGTTGGAGGCCCACTACTCTGCGGAGTTGCGCATAGGCGTGTGCTAACTGATTTGGCATTTAGGATTGTGTTAAGATTGGAATTGAGAGCTATCAGGGCTATATGTGCATTAGGATTCATGGCATCTGTATCCCCAGCAGTCGGGCCTCTGTTAAGGCCAGAGGGGTGTACTAGCGACTGCAATGTGCATCCACCCTCATCTATGAAGTCTTTATTTGCTATGATAGAATTTTTTTTTATTTGGCCCTGTTGCAGCTTACTACATGTAGCAACCAGACTGACGTGCACGTGTCCTGGAGTTGCTAGTGGCCCTCCCCTAGCCTGGGAAACACATTGTGTCCTTAGGGTTTTTGCCACTAATCAGCGAGCGTTTGTTCAATAGAATCAAGCCTAGTGACAATTGGGTCAATAAGTTCTTTAAGATGTGCTTCAACCTCCTGCCAGCCATAGGACGAGCATAGCTCAGTATGTATTGAAGCTAGGGCTCTCGTTTTGTCCTGCCCGGGGTTAATCTTTCTAGATTTTTTTGCTTTGGAGACTTAAGCTACTTTAGATAGACTTCTTTTCCTTTTGGCGGTGAAAGGGGCAATCTCAAGCTTTCGCTAGCCCCCAGGAGTACAGTCTGGGACTGTTGATGGGGTGAAAGGGGGTTCACATACTGTGTCTTCGCCAACAGTGGGTTGAGTGGTGTCATGGCTGAGGGGGTGCATAGCATCAGTTAAGGCCCTCCCACGCTCCCTCAGAGAGCATCCTTTCCAGGTTTGCTCTTTCTCTATTCAGGGCGCTAGTAGCTTTAACAAGGAAAGAGTCAAATGCGGTTCTCGTTACCTCCTCTGATGTTGGCTGGTTTGCTTTCTTCTTCCCCATCCTCCTGGGGTTTATAGAACAGGGACGTTAGGAGGGGGGCCCAGCATAGGCTCCTCCTGTCTCTGATGGGCGCAGACAGGCCCACCCTTGGCCCAGGCTTTGCCCAGGCGTGCCCACATGCATCCCGCGCGGCAAGAAGCCCCGGCTCCTCTTCTGCGCCTCTGGGCGCAGGAATGCGTCACGCCAGCTGGCCCCAAGGTTGCTGGGACTCGAAGTACACCCAGCTAAACTGCCCACAGAACAAGTGCCACAGAACAACAGGCTCCACGCTCCGGGAAGCCCCGGCTCCTCTTCTGTGCCTCCGGGCTCGGGAAAGTATCGCGCCGGCTGGACACGAGGTTGCTGGTACTTTCTCTGATGATTGGGACTTTGAAACGGTAAATGTTATGCTGTCTGATTTAAAACTATCTGCTGCATTTTCAAATGATGAATTGTAGGATGATATATCTAATTTTGACATCATATTTTGTTATGAACACTATGGTCATCATTTCTTGCACAAAGCAAGTATCCCATGTAATGTTTTCTCTTACCATCAAAGGGAACACTGCCCAACACCGCTGAAAGGTAGTTCAGCTACATTTGCACAGGTTTGCTTTTTTTCTGGGTTTAACACATCAGGCCCAACCTTGCATTATTATAAGCTTGCACCTACACCTACAAAGAGAAATGTATGCTTACTAACACGATACAGATATATCTTGCTTCCTTTATTTCCCAAATGTCTTTATAGGGTTTCAACTTTTGGAGGGACACTATAGACAAAAAATCTGTCTGGGGGACTAAGGATTGGCAAATTGAGGGAACTGAGGCCTTATTTAGAGCATTGCTCATACCACATCAAATGATTTTCCTGAACGAGACAGTGCAACAGACTTCCTGTCTTGGATTAGCCAAGATTAAGGATTTGAACTTAACTCAGATTCCCTCACTTACACACTTTGAGGATGGCAAAATTACACACAACACAGTGAGTATACATAAGATGCCATGCTACATGATGGTTCATACAATTCATTAGACCGCAATTGGTAAGGATGGTTGGTTTGGCCTATCAAGACAAATAGGTGTCAGTCATGATTCAGGGGTACGACCGAAGCATTCAGTATCCAAAGGCCAAACTAGTGTTAGGTACAAAAAGAAGACTCGGAATGGTGACATTTTACAGTGTTGGGAAGTTATGCCTAGAGTGGCTAAAAACCTCAACACTGTCCCAGGTAAAACAACACTTGTCCTTAATGTCAGATAACATGGCCATAGGGATTGTTTGTTAGGTCACCAAAAGCCATGTTGCAAGAGCTTTGTATATGCCATTTACAACAAGGTATGGAAAATCTCTCAACAGGAAGCTGCTGAGAGACACATGTATCAATACTGAAAATAGCAATTACCAAATTGCTATTTTCTGCAAATCACAATTAGGGAACGGCTATTCTTAATGTATGAAACTCCATGAGTTTTATTTAGCGATTCCTAGTGGGTCGCAAATCGACCTACCTCATAAATATTAATGAGGTTGGTCGCAATTTGCGACCCACTGTGAATCGCTAAAATCATGGGGATGGGGCCACCATATCCGATATTGCTGTTAAATAAAGCAATATATATATTTTTCATACAGTACATTTTCCTTAAAGGAAAAATGGGTTGCATTTAAAAAAGAAAAATGAAACGTTTTCTTCACATTTTTAAGAGCAGGCTATGCCTGCTCTGAAAAAACATTTTCGCAACCATTCCCCAAAGGGGACGGGTCCCTTAGGGAACCCTTCCCATTTGTGAATGGGTTACCCCTACTTGAAGTAGGTAGTAAAATGCGGATGTCTTGTAACCACATTTCAGTCCCAAATCATTCCTATACACAGCTGCTATTCGTTATTAAGACGGGACGCCCTGAACACGCCCCTTCCTAATACCGAATCAGTATGTATTTGCAATTAAAAATTGCAACTCGGTAACATGTTACCAAATCGCAAATTGGAATTCATGCATATCAAAATGCATTTTACCAGTCTCCAAAGGCACGATTCACCGAATCGGGCCGTTAGCAACCAGTGAAATGCATGATACATATGGCCCTCTGTTATATAAGTAAATTGATGGAGTTAACACACACCAATACAGAATACACTCTTATGACAATGAAATCCAAAATTAAACTTGTATACGTGCCAACCTGGCAGAGGTGGCCAACTTGTAAAATATAGAACAAAATGTGCGAGTGACTTTTTACTCGATTTCGGGTTGCACAGCGTGTGATACAATTCTTCACATAATCAAGATAGAAAATACTCAATAAACAATGAAGAATCTCAAAAGTTAAACACAAATGTCCGTTGGTATCAAACTTAAATTGTAACCTTTATTTGCCTCATTATACTTCATTACATATCATGATTTCAAACACAATTGTTGTATTTAATGGCATTAACTACAAAATAACGAAAATACATCCATTGTTACATGAATCAATGTAAATGACAAATCTCCTTTTGATGATGGCCCCAATGCATTTCGGGATCAACACATCCCTTCTTCAGGGACAACTGTTAAAAAATGAATAAAGGACTGGTTATAATAAAAGCAAGTACTTAGAGATATACAACATACAGGGATTAAATAATGGTTCCTGCATCATTAATGCACATAAGCATTCCTCAAGGGGAAGGGGTCCCTTAGGCACCCCTTCCCATTTCGGAATGGGTTATCCCTACTTGTAGTAGGTAGTAAATTGCGAATATTTTGCAACCACATTTCGGTCACAAATCATTCTTACATACAGCTGCGATTCGGTATTAAGAAGGGACACCCTCACATGCCCCTTCCTATTACCGAATTAGTATATATTCGCAATTTCAAAATGCAATTCGGTAACAACGGAGATTTAATCCCTGTTATGAAACTAACAGAGTGCGGATTGAACCTAGATGCACATTAGCATGAAACAACTGTAGGCACTTAAAGTGACCAGCATTTACCTGAAAACCTAAATGTGCAGACTGAATGGGGACGTGATCTGTCGACAACCTTCAAAGAAAAGTATTTGAACCAGGATAAAGAAATAGCCACTACGTCCTCAGTTAACAATGGGGGTCCTGGTCGCCTCTAAAAACAGAAGTGACTGAAAAGAGACACAAGGTTCGTCGACCCATTGCGAATCGCTAACATCATGGGGATGGGGGCCACCATTTCTGCGATTGCTTTTAAAAGTAGTAATATTTTTTTTAATGCAGCACGTTTTCCTTAAAGGAAAAACGGATTGTGTTTAAAAAAGAAAAAGAAAAGTTTTCTTTTAATTTTTTAAGAGCAGGCAGTGGTCTCTGGGACCACTGCCTGCTCTGAAAAAATGCTTTTGCAACCATTCCTCAAGGGGAAGCGGTTCCTTAGGCATCCCTTCCCATTTGCGAATGGGTTATCCCTACTTGAAGTAAATAGTAAAATGCAAATGTTTTGCAACCACATTTCGGTCACAAATCATTCTTACATTCAGCTGCGATTCGTTATTAAGAAGGGACACCCTGACATGCCCCTTCCTAATACCGAATTAGTATATATATTCGCAATTTCAAAATGTAATTCGGTAACATGTTACCAAATCGCAAATTGGAATTCATACATACCGAAATGCATTTTCCTGGTCGCAAAAGGTCCGATTACGACCGGTAAAACGCATGATACATGTGGCCCTCTGTTAAATAAAACATATCAAAAGAAAAGTTTTATATCCCTTTAAAGTCCTGCCCAAATTTAGAAGCACACTGAAAGCAAAATAGGATTGTTGCGCTGTAAATAAAAATCGCCAATGTCATTCTGATGCTAGAAGATAAATTCAAAAAGCTGTAGACTTTGAAGCAGACCTTCTGGAGCATTTCACTTAAATGGAGATATTATTTACTCTCCTGAGAGTCTGAGATTTCCGAAACTTAGGCCCAGAAAACAGCTGAAAAAACACCCCTCCGAAGCGTCCCTCCAGAGTCAGACTCCAGTAACGAGACTTATGATATGTATGCAGGGCTCGAAGATATTGATTACTTGAAGGACAAATGGAAGCCATAACTTTCGCTTTATGAGGGCACGCTTTTAATCTGCGCACCATGAAAAGTACAACGGTTTTATGTTTTATGTACAACGCTCCGGTAGCCACAAGGGTGCACTTCACACTTTATAAAAATGTAAATACGCCGGTAATGGATAATCTGCAACTTGACTTAAAGCATACTGTATCAGCACCACAGCCCATTATCGTGTAGGTTATTTTGCCAAGAGGGAGCCATATTTATTACAAAATGCCTCAGAGTGGGACTACAAAGGCATTAAACTTTGAATTCAGTTTTCCCAGCAATTTTTAATATCACCTTTTCGCTTGCCGGTTCTTTGTTTTTCTGGCAGCACCCTCGTTCCGCGCGCGACCGCATTAGGCGCGCGACAGCGAAAGAAAGTCATTGTGCTCTTTAGAGACAAACGCAATTCTGCGGAAGCCCCTTTTATGCGTTCCATAGGTCAAGCCATCACTCAAGAAAATCGAGATAGTTAAATGTCAGAGCCCAGAGACCTAGCTAATTAAACAGCAGTAAAATCAATAACAGTTACACGTCCCGTGGGTTAATTGTGGGTTGGGGGTACATTATGTGCAGCTAATGTCAACGTCCTTGTTAAATGAGTCACACTTTGACAAAATTAAACCTATTCAGGTTGTTGAATTGCATTTATGATGATCAATTGCATCTAGTTTAATGAACTGAATATTAATTTGCGTACAATCAGCAAATGTGGGCCCGTTAACTTGAAGCAGTGATGTTTTAATTCCGCTAGCAGCATTTTTTGGCCACCGAAAGTGTGATTTTGTGGGTTCCAGCAAGAAAATATATGAGCCAAGATGTTGCGTGGGGTAGCGTAGTAGCCATTTAGTACAAGTTTAACTAGTGAACCAGCGAGGGGTCGTGGTAGTCTGGTGCGGTGTTTCAAAATGGCCGAGCTTGAGCCATCAGGTCATTTTTTGCCACCAAGCAGATGAATTATGTTTTTTGTGTGCTGTGTACTTCACCAACAATCCCGGGGACTCTGACTCGCCAGCAGCAGGGTTTTAGAGTAAGGTGATTCCTATATCGATATTTTTTTCCATAATTATCAAAGATATTTAGAAAGTTCTACATCTTCCTCGAAACCAACTTCGTTCTGATATCTGCTATCTAAAGTGTGATCTCTGAGAGATGAGGACCTTATTAAGTTTTCATCGATTCCTTTTGGCTCCATAAAACCCACTTTGGAAGCCCAGACGGGTGATAATTTAGGCAGCCAATCTCACACATTTAAATACTATATTCCCCTTTGTGTGTCACTGTCCACTTTTTGACAGATAATTTCACAATGCTTTTTCAAATACTGTAATCAGATTGGCTTACTGGAATATCATGGTGGTGGAAAGTGTATGCAGACTCCATAGAAATAGTTTCGCACAAATTCACCCTCAAGAAAGCCTCAAGTGACCTACATTAAGCATACTAATTAAAGATGAGGGAGGGTTGTATCTAATTGTGGTACTTGATAGCCACACCTGTATGAATTATACTTGATCTGAACATAGACAATGAAAGAGTATTTGATAAACGGATTTGTGGTTATGATTAATTACATTAAACATGTGATGTATCTAGTTGCCATCATCATACCTATGTGGATTTTGAAAAAGACACAAAATTGATGGACAGAATGCAGAAGAAATCAAAACATTCACCCCCAGTCAAGAGAGCTGGGTTAAATCCATCATTCTTTTGCTCACCATTCCACCCCAGTTTAGACCTGGCCATATGCAAATCAGTATTGAGCCTGTGCCTCTTGTGAACAGTCCAGCCCGAACTGCCAAGCCAGGTCCTCCCTGGACCGGAAAAAAGCATCCTAGGACCGGTTTCGGGGGTTCACCCCTCTTCAGCCAGGATAGCTTGATTCCAGTGGCACAGTGAGCCCAGGACCCACGTCTAGGCATACCTGGCGCACTTAGGGCGAAGAAAGCAAACGACACACAATTGATGGAGGGAATGCAGAACAAATCAAAACATTCACCCCCAGTCAAGAGATCTGGGTTAAATCCATCATTCTTTTGCTCACCATTCCACACCAGTTTAGACCTGGCCATATGCAAATCAGTCTTGAGCCTGTGCCTCTTTGGAACAGTCTCTGTAGATTAAGTATACCCTAGACGTAGTAGGTGAAAGAAGATTCATTTCTTTGGAAAATATTTTTGGGGTTGCCCGATCCAGCTGGGCTCCTGTTGGAGCCAGCTGGACTTCCCTGCTCTCTGCAGAGTCCCACAGGAGTGCAGGGGTAGTACTGCTTCCTCTGAGAGTCCTGCGTTATCAGATAATCATTTAAAAAAAGGGTGGTGTGACTATCAGTGGTGGGTGGGTCACATACTGACAGTGGGCCCTGTGGCTAACCCCCACCATACACAGTCAAAGGCCGAGAGGTGGGAGGTGGCCACCCATGGGGAGTGGCACAGAACTTGGCCAACTGTGTTGGGGATTGGCACAGGGTCTGTCTGCACACCACACCCTGTGGCCAAGCCCCCATGCCACATGGTAAGGTGTTGTCTGTCTCCTGGGTGTTGGGTGCAGGGCTTGGTCGTAGGCCAGAGCCTGCGGCCACACCCATGCTGCCCCTAGTTAAAGGCCGAAGGAAGACTAATTGTCCAATGGAGGTTGGGTGAAGGGCCTGTGGTCAAGCCCAAGGTGCACACAGGATTCATGGGGTTGGGCACAGGCCCTGGGGGACAGAAGGCCATTCGCAGCGGGGAGTTGGCATTGTTACGTATAGTAATAAAATATTACTGTATACTAAAAAAAATAGAAATTCACAGAAAATACAAAGGTGAAAATGATGTTATTGATAAGTATGGTAATAATATGATTCTTTGCATAAAAAAAACCTTCAGAAATTCACACAAAAAAAAAAAGGTTACTGTGACAGTATAGGACAGTGAGGTTATCCGTGATGTCTTCAATGATGTCATGGAACATGTCATAAGTGATGTACAATATGAGGTCACAAGCAGTGCATGGCGGAGGGACAAGTTAAAGCTAGCTCTGCTAACTATAACTGGTGAATTTCTGTTTTTTTTTTGTTCAAAATATTAATGTTGTCGCTGACATATTCACCTCATTATAACGTTATTTTAAGATTTGTTTTTTCAGTGAATTTTTTGTTTTTTTAACATGTAGTAATATTTTATTACCATATGTAAAGCCAACCCCCCCCGCACACGACCTTTGGCCGTGCACGGCAGGGAGTCGGCAACAAGGCCTAGCCTGAGACCAAGTCATGCGACCAACCCACCTGGAGGTAGCCAACACCCCACAGGCAGCCAACCTCATGCTGCACATGGCCATTCGTCATGTGCGGCATGAGGTTGGCTGCACAGCCTAGCTTAGAGCTACTTCCTGGGTCCAACACCTGGCAGGCAGCCATGCGGAAGCAGCCTGCCCCATGCAATGCATGGGGCAGGCATGTCCTCTGCTCATGCGTGGTGTGGAGTTAGCTGGAAGGCCTGTGTTGCAGCCAGGCCCTGCTTCCAACTCCCCACAGGCACCCAACCACATGCTACACACAGCCTTTGATCCATGCCCAGCATGGGGTTGACTCCCAAGCCTTTTTGGCCCCAGGGAACCCCCTCCCCCAGGGTAAGAATCTACTGGGAGGGGGCAAGCAGCCCCCTCCCCAAGCCTTATTTGTCCCTGGGCACCCTATCCCAGAGGCCAAATATAATTTAAAAAAAGGGGAGCGGTCACCAAGGGCCCCCCTCTCCGAGCCTTAGTAGGCCCGGGGGATACCATCCCCCAGGACCAAACTAATAGAAACAGGGAGGGGCAATTTGTCCCCCATCCCTTAGCCTCAATAGGCCTTAGAAAGTCCTTCCCCGGGGCCATATTTCTTTTTAGAAAGGGCCGTGGGGGGCACGTGGCTCCCTTCCCCATGCCTTATTAGGCATGGAGTCCTATCTCCTAGGGCCATATTTTCTTTTTAAAGGGGAGGGGGTCACTTGGCCCATCTCCTTGAGCCTCATTAGACCCAGATGACCCCATCCCCCAGGGCCCTATGTATTTTAAAGGGGAAGGGGTCACGTGCCCCGAGCCTTATTAGGCACTCTCCCCATGCTAGTTTTTTCACCACGTGGCCCCACTCCCCAAGCCTATTTTGGCCCCAGGGATCCCAACCCCTGGGGCCCAATGCACTATTTAAAGGTGTGTGCCACAGTACACAGGGCACCCACCATACCCAAGGTTGCGGGCTGACGGGAAGCCCCAGCGCACTTGAGGACCCAGCCTGGTCCCTGCAGGCATGCTAATGGAGCTGGCATTGCTCCCACCTGGAGGGAACAGCTATTTATGTATCTCCCTCCGGGCAGAAGCAATAGCTTGATTGATTTCCCTTTCTGCATCAGTGCAAGAAGGGAAACAGATCTCAAGTGGGATCACAAGTCTGCTCGTAGTCAATGGGAGCATTTGTAAAGTTCCTGCCTGCTGGGACAGATTTTGTGTTTGCTCCCATTTGGTGGTAGTATGGTGGTAGTTTTAAAAATGCTCCCTCCAGGCGGGTGCAAAAGCAAGTTTTCCTGCCCACGCTTGTGCAGGTAGGAAAACTACTGTGTCCCGGGGGTGGGCTCCAATGGGACACATAATGTGAGCTGGCCTTGGAGGATAGGGACCCCATGCCATTAACGGCTTAGGGAAGGGGGGTGGCACCGCCCCTTTTAAACTTTAAAACGTTTATCGGCCTTGGGGTCTTGGGGTGCCTGGGCCTTTTAAAGGCTCAGGGAAGGGTGGCTGCATGCCCCCTCCCCTTTTTGGGAAGTTTTGACCCAGTGGGGCTGTATCCCCAGAGCCTATATTGGCTAAGGGAGGGGGCTCCACATGCAGCCAACATCACTCTGTGCACAGCCTTCAGCCAAGCATAGTGTGGGGTTGGCCACAGCACCTGTCCCTGGGGGGGCACAAGGCACTGCCTCACCTGCCATGAAGCCAAAAAACAGAGGGCAATGGAGCGGGGGTCCTCGTGGCCCCCTTCCATTTTGTTACTAATGATTAGATCCTTAGGAGGAGGGCTGCTGGGCTTTCCTCCAGTTTTTTTAATTATCCTGTACCGGGGAGCTGGTGGTTCTAGGGGCCAATATGCCATGGGGAGGGAGACATTGTGACCCCTCATCCTATTTGTAAAATATATAGGCTCCTGTAAACTGGCCCACCTGGGGCCCATATTTAAACATGCCCAGGAGACTGCACTTTTTTTACATTTTATGTCACAAATTTGTGAATTTATTGTGAATTTTGCCAAAAAAACTTGAAAGAAATGCTTTTTGGCCCTAGCTAGGTCCCTGGGGGCCCCACCACCATGCCTATGGGGTCAAGGTATTCCTACCATACTCTATTCTTTTTTTTGGGGGGGGGACTTAGCTGAGTCCAAATCCCAAGATGGCTGCCAACACTTCCTGGTTGACGTGTTGGCAGCCAATCAGGTCTCGGCATAAGATCGGTAAGATTTGCAGAAAGATTGCACCTTTAGATATAAAATGTAATTGTTTCTTTAATATCTCCAAAACTACTGAACGGATTTACATCAATAACAAAACAGGCTCTTTCTGGACCAAGAGCTACCTTTCTTCGAAATTTGGTATAATTTTGTCCAGCGGTTGCGGCCATAGTTGTGTCTGAAATCTCTATGGGAATTAAGATGGGAAGTGCACTTGTTTTGACTCCCCCCCTTTTTCTCGGCCTCTGCTTGATGGATCCCCCCAAAATTTCACATGCACAACTAAAATAAGGAGGATACTTTTTGGGGAAAGGTTTGTGAGGATTCATCAAACGGCACGAAAGTTATAAGTGAGTCAAAGGACACTTTTCCTTTGGAAAGTAGGTCCTAAGTATAACTACCTACATGCCCACCCCGGCACATAGCAGTTTCCCTGCCTGCAGCGGCATGGGATGAGGTAAACCGGGGCCAAAATCAGCCCAGGGAGGGGGGCCACATGCCCCCCTAAAGATGGTGCCAAGCCGCTGGGGATGGGGTCCCCAGGCTGAAATCGGCCCAGGGAAGGGGACCATGCGTTCCACTTCCCCTTCAAAGTTGCCAGCCCCCAGAGGATGAGGTCCCTGGGGCAGAAATCAGCCCGGCGAAGGGGAACCCACATGCCCTCTCCCACTCAAAATGTTGCTGGGCCTATGAAAGGGTGGCCTTAAACTCCCCCTAAAAATAACCCTGGACCCTGCAGCCAAAATCAACCCCGGTGCTCTCCCTCCACTTTATTTACATAAGTGGCGCTAGTGGATGAGTTGCTTTTTTGTTTTCTTTAGGTTTCTTCCAGCTCCCACCAGCAGGAACAACCTCCAGAGGCCCAGAACTGGAACAGGCACCTCATGGCAGGTCAGAACTCCTACAAGTGGCGTTTATGGAAGCTGGTGGTGAAGTCTTTTTGTCCTTGAGACTTTATAACAGGAGCCCAGCAGACATAAGCCCTTGGAGAATCTTCTTCAAGCAGGTTTACAGCAAAGTTCCAGTCTTTATCCTCTTGCTTGGCAGAAGCAGCCACTGCAGGCCAAACCAGCCAAGCACACAGCAAATGGGAAGTACTCCTTACAACTCTTTATCTCTTCTCCTTGGCAAATGATTCCTCTTGAGCCCAGAAGTGATCTAATTACCTGGGGCTTAAGGTCCAATACCATTTTCCCTTTGTTCTCTTTGTGACAAGGGTCTCTGAGCGCAGTCCAAATCAGTTCTGCCCTCTCTGGCCCAGCTTCACTACAGAAGGTGGAAACAGCATTGTAGAGAGGAGACACTGCCTATTCGGATGCTAGTGAAACTCCTCCCACAACTCTAAATGCAGACCAGGCCTTTTCAGCCCAACTGTGAGTCACCCAGGAAAGGCAGTACACACCTAAACCCCCTTGTGGCTGTCTGCAGTGAATGCACATCCCCAGCTCCTGTCACTCCAAAATCAGACAGTCAATACACAAAATTGCAGAGGCATACAGAATGGTTAAACAAGAAATTGCCTACTTTCTAACACATCATTTAAAAAACATCTCCCTAAAAATATGTGTTATTAAATTCCCAGCTCAGAGAGCTTAAACGTCATTTCTCTATCTTGTCCCAATGAAAAGTTATGCTTGTAAGATGTTACAAAGTATCTTCCATGTTAGCCTGTGGGACAGATAGCCTTTCAATAGTGAAAAACGAAATTGGAAGTATTTAACTATCAGGACATGTAAAACACCTCAACACATGTCCTACCTTTTACAAACACTGCACCCTGCCCATGGGGGTACCTTGAGCCTACCTAAGGGTGATTTACATGTAAGAAAATGAAAGGTTAGGGCCTGGCAAGTTGATACATTTGCCAGGTTGACATGGCAGTTACAAACTGTGAACACAGACACTGCAGTGGCAGTCTGAGATACTTCTACAGTGCTACTCCCGTGGGTGGCACAGCCAGTGCCTCAAGCCCACTAGTAGCATTTTATTTACAAGCCCTGGAACACTACGTGCACTTTACTAAGGACTTACTAGTAAATCAAATATGCCAATCATAGATAACAAATCAAAATAACAATTACCCTAGGGAGCACTTGCACTTTGACACTGATTAGCAGTGGCAAATTGCCCAAAGCATCTAAGCCATCAAAACAACGTCCAGCATACCATAAAAATACAGGAGGTAGAGGCAAAAGGTCAGGGGAGCCACGCCAAGGATGCCAAGTCTAACAGAGGCTACTTGCATGGGTGGCCCAATAAGTGCTACAGGCCCTCTTGACAAATTTAATTTACCAGCCCTGAGTATATAGCATACCACTTTACTAGGGACTGATAAGTAAATTAAATATGACAATCAGGTGTAAGCCAATTTCACCACGTTGTTGGGAGTTAGTACAAGCACTTTAGTACTGGTTAACAGTAGTAAACTTGCCCAGAGTCCTAATACCAGCAAGAACAAATTCTGTAAAACAGGAGGGGAGAAGGCGGAAGAACCTAGACCGATCATCGGCATTGGAGTAGTCTGACCCAGGGCGGCGTTCCACTGTGAAGTTAATTCCCTGTAGGGAGATGGACTACCTCAGCAGTTTGGAAGTTTCATCCCTCTTTGGAATGAGCCAACTGAGGGGTTTGTGGTCTGTCTGAACTTGGAAGTGAGTCACAAACAAGTATGGTCTCAGCTTCTTTGGTGCTCAGATCACAGCAAAAGTGTCAGGATTCCTGTCACAGCTCACCTCTCTTCACTATCATAATATACCGGCACAGCATGGATCATTTCATTCCTTCTAATACTTATAAATAATCACATTTCTTATACCCTGACTGTTGGCCATATTACATGCTGGTGGTAATAGCTAGCTGCAGCTGGTGTTCGCTGGTTTGTATATTGTAATAGCTTTTACAAATGGTTTACCATGCATATGCAAGGTCAGGTTTCAGGCATCACAGAAGCATCCAGAAAATATACCAGAATCAAGCAACTGGCATAGATGACCTCAACGTGAACCTTCAGAAGACAGCCCTCATTAAATGAATCTCTTGCACCTATTCCTTGCTATAAGCAACTAGAATGTGACCTTTGTGAACATTCTAAAACACCTTCTAGAAGACAGCCTTATCAAATTAATCATCTGCACCTGTTCCTTATTATAAGTAAATATAATGTGACCTCTGTGAGATTTCTAAAGCACCTTCTAGAAGGCAGCGTCATCAAGTTAATTTTCTGCACCTGTCCCTTGTTATAAACAGTTAGAATGTGACCTTTATGAACATTGTAAAGCAGTATTATTTAAAGACTGCTCCGCACTCAACCCCTTCACTTAGCTTCTTTGCCTGCCTCTCACCTGTTTCCCGGCTTCCAGGACTCTGTCTTGCCAGCTTCCTTGAACCTCCCACTTCGACCTCACCGAAAGAACGTCCTGCATTAGTCTTGCACCTGGATGGAAAAAAGAACAAGAAGAAAAGGAGGGACGCATTAACAGGCTTGATTTCACGATGTGCTGATCTCAGTTGCAACATAATGCTGCATCAAAGGCAACCATGGTTTTTGTTCAACTTGTACATATTGTTGGCAAAGCTCTGCGAGAGAGGACTTGGGGGAAGTGAACCCCATCCAAATTTGTTTCTGGGTTTGAAGTTATTCTCACTACAGTTTCAAAAAGTTTGATACAGGACCCTCTACGGACTATCTAAATTAAAACAAAACAACAACAAAACTAAAGGTTGGTTGAGATTTGAAAAGCTTTCGTGAGGTTATACCTTAAGAGATGAGTTAATACTAGACTAAAGCCTTATTATTTGTTTGTTTATAGGTACCATATCTGCTGGTACCATTCATCAGACTAGTGGGAATTACTGCTGCAGTTTTGCCATTGAATAAATGAGCCACAGCATCTGTGACTCTACAGGCTCTCTGCATCCAAACCCCCTGGGATTTGATACCGGAACAGTGTTTCCTCCTGTAAACCGAGGGCAAGTCTCAGGAGGATTTGGGAACTAGCATCGCTGCCCCAGTAGAATTATTTGGGATCCAGGTAGGTGGGTTATGACAAAAAGCTTCTGTCTCCATGCACTCTCCCTCAGTTCCCTGGGAAATAACCTCCTCATACTGATGTAGGCAGCAGGTTGGTTCAGTCCCTCAGTTTGCTAAGATAGTATAGCCTATATGCCATGCTCTCTTGGAGAAGTCAGGGGCCTTGAGTATAGGTGCTGTACACATGACATCCTTGAGGGTGTCAAAGGCTTTCTGGAAAGCCTCTGTCCAGATCACCTTCTTCAGCTTCTTCTTCGAAGTCAGCTCAGAAAAAGGGGCAACAATGGTGGCATAAACCTTGATAAACCTCCTATATAGTATCCAGCGAGGCCCAGGAGGGCCCTTACTTCATTCTGAGATTACGAGGGCTTCCAGGCCGGGATTGTCTTAATCTTTGCCCGGAGGGGCTGCACCTTGACCCACCTACCAGATGTTCCAGATCCACCATGGATCCCTACGCTATTCAACACCTGCTGACCTTGATAGTCAGGCTGATGGCGGGGCTGGTCTTCCAGAACGCCCTGTTACCAATGCAGAGGGCGTTGAATTGAATTCTTTGCCTAACCGGGAGCCAATGCAGGTTCTTTAATCCTGAGTTTGTTGAGTGTCGGCGGGGAATTTGCAGGAGTGACAGGTGACAGGAGAATTTTTTAGTCCAAAGGGCATCACCCTGAATTGGAAGTAGCTCTGTGGGGTTGAGATTGCTGAACTTTCTTTTGGCCTCTCAGTCAAGGCAATCTGTCAGTAGTACCCTGAAGTAAGATCAAAAGTACTTAGGAACTTGGCTGCTCTCAGCCATTCTGAGCTCATCAGCTTTGGGATGGGGTGAGCATTAATCTTGATAACTGAGTTGATCATCCTGTAATCCACCCCTTGGGATGGCTCTGGGTGCCAGCACTACTGGGCTGGACCAGGAACTACTGGGGATATCAAACACCCCTGAAGCAAGCATTTGGGAGAATTCCTCACTAATGCTAGCCCTCACCTTGTCTGACAACCAACAAATGTTATTTTTCACAATCATACTGTCTCCAGTATTTAAATCATGGGTACGCACGTATGTGAGCTCAGGGGTGAGGGAAAGCAGAGAGGCAAACTGCCAAAACTACTAGTGGCAGTCCTCCGGTTTCTCTGGAGTCAGGGTAGGGGAGAGGTTGACACCTTTGAGTGACCCATCTTGTTCCTTGAATGATAAGAGGTTAGGACGAGGTTTACCTTCCTCTTCCACCCTATCATCTGTCATTACAATCTTGGTAGCTTCGGAACTCTCATAGTGTGCTTTGCAGCTATTTGCATGGAGTACAATTAAGAGGTTTCTGAGGGTCTTGAGGTCCACCAGTTAGGTGACCTACCCTTCATCTGACATAAGACCCTGACCAGTCACCTTGAAGGGCCCTGGACTTTACTGGCTCTCACCCACACTACCTGACTGGGCTTAAACTCTACCTGAGTGGCCTTCTGTTCATAGCAGATTTTTATAACTTCCTGGTTGGCCTCAAGGAACTCAGAAGCCTTCTTCCATAATATTTGCATCTGGTTTATGAGAGCCAGCATGTAGCAGCCCACATCCTGGGTGGGGGCCTTCCTTGGCGCTTGCATCCACCCATCCTACACTAGACTGAGAGGTCGCCTAACAAGGTGACCAGAGAGGAGGTCAAATAGGCTGAACCCAACTCCTTTCTGTGGTATCTCCCTGTAGGTGAAAACCAGGCATGGCAAGAGGACCTTAAACTTTATCTTCATGGTGTCCGGTAGCTCCATAATCATGTCTTTCAGGGTCTTGTTTAACCTTTCAAAAAGCCCATTTTTCTGAAGGTGATAGGGTGTGTGGAACTTTCAGGTTACACACACTCATCCACATGGACTTCATGTAGGCTGATATGACATTGGTGCACCTGTCAGCCACCACTTCATTGAGGAGTCCCACTTGGGTAAAAATCCTAGAGACATAGCCACTGCAGGAGCAGTCACAGATTTCAGAGTTATAGTCCCTGTGTATCTGTTGGCATGGTCCACCAAAACTAGGATAAGCCTGCTCCCTCAGGCAGTTTAAGGGTCCAGGGAACCAAAAATGTTGATGCCCACCCTTTCAAAGTGGTTGCCAATGGCAGGTAAAGGAATCAGGGTAGCAGTGAGCTTTTTCCCTGTTTTACCACTGGCCTGGCAGGTGGGATATAACTTAAAGAATGCATCTGAGGCCATCTTTCTTTGGGGCCAATAGAAGTGGGTGACAATCCTGACAAAGATCGTGTCCTGTCCAGATGGCCTACAAGGGGTTATATCATGAGCAAGCCTCAGTATGAAGGCTCTGTAGCACTGGGAGCCCAACAAGACACATGTTGCCCCATGCTCAGGAATGTTAGGCTCAATATCTAGGTATCAGATGTCTCACCAGCTGCCTGGGCCTCAGCTTGCCACCTCAAGCTCTCCAGAGTTGGGCACTCCACATGTGCCTTACAAGATTGCTCCGTTTTGGGCTCACCCTCATCTAGACATTTGGAAAGCCCAGGGAGATGTCCCAGGACAGCAACGTCCTCCCCCGGAAGGCTCCAGGACAGCCTTCTGGGGCACCCCTTCAACCTGGATGGTGGGAGTTTTAGAGACAGGTTTCCCACATCCCTGTCATTTCGGTTCTTGGCAGCTGCCACAGCCATTTTTCAAGGCTCCAGGCTTCCTTGACTTCCCTCTTGAGCAGCCATAGACCTTGTGGTCAGGCACACCCAATCAGAAACCCTAACCTCTCTAGGTAAGACCCAAGCTCCACTTATTTCCAGTTTGTGTGCTCCAGGTCACAGAAAGGTACAGGCATGGCAGGGCTCATAGCTACCTTTAGAGAACCTGAGAACCCCCGCTCAAAGGGAACCAGAGTCACTGGGTGGTGACTCTCCGGGCTGTCTGCTACTAAAGCATAGTTGAATTAATTGGATATTACCTTCTCTGAAGAAAACAGATTACCCCTTACAGTACTTATACTGGCACTTGTGTCCCTCAGAGCCTCTGTCCACTGCCCACTGATGATAACCCACTGCCTGTACTTTGAATTATTGGAAGGTATGTGGGGTTCAGGCACCATTTCTTGTCACCCAGTGACAGTAAGGTTACCTCTGCTCTCTCTCCCACACTGACTGGGGCAATCTCCTACCAAGCGTTATACTGGATGACCCTTGTGTCTGCCACCGGTGTGGGGCTGCGTTCTCGATGAACACGTGCCAACCCCTTTCACATGCCCATACTTGTATCACCCCTGGTACTTGGGAACAAACATACTATCTTCTTATCTAAGAAGCCATTAGTCCTTTGGTCAGATTGAAGCTGGATTTGTTTCCCCTGTGAACTATTTTGGGGGCCTTCAGAGAAATCCTTGTTTTCATTATTACCTCTATCCCATACTTCTGGAAGGGACTCTGACCAACCTTTTGCAAATCCCCTCAGATGCATTTTGGACACTTTAGCGCTGGCCCAGTCATCAGTCACCTTACCAAGCTCCCTGGTATCAGTGGGATTACTATTAACCAGGTATTGGCACAGCTCTAAAAAATAGATATTGAGCATTTGTTCTCTCAAAATCAGATTGTACAACTCATTGAAACTATTAACATTGCCTCCCCAGAGTCAACCACTCAGTGCTTTCCTAAAGTAGCCTAAACAGTCTACACAAGACAGGTTTGGTAGCTTATGGCTGTCCTTGAACTTGAGGCAGCAACTCTAAGGGTTCAGCCCATATCTGGCAAGTAAAATTGCTTTCGCATTAGCATACTTCATCTGATCCCCACTTCTGGTGTCAGAATGGCACCCCTCCCCACTGTGGGCAAGTGTTTGCACAAGCTTGCTTCCCAATCCTCCTCTGGGACTCTGTGCATTCTGAGGGCTACATCATAGGTAGACAACCGTTTGTATATGAGAAGGAGTGACCACTAGTGGTACTGAATACCTGTATAATTATTACAGGCTTGTGGGTAGCATGCCTTATGACCCAAAGTGGGACAATCCTTTGTCCTTTGAAGACCCCTCACTCACCAACCTAGTTGGTGACATGCTTCATCATCGGGGTCCCACCCGGACAGCCGAATGCCGTCCAGGTGTGCTGCGACACCTGATTACAGTGGAGCGGGTTATTCGTTTTTATATGTGATAAGGATAGATAAGTGTGTTTAAAAAGTTGTCTCAACACTACCCCAGGGGTGTGGAATTTAATGAAATATGTACTTGTCCAAGGGACAAGTAGCTTCATTAATCTACTTGTCCTGTAACAAAATCCACTTGTCCCTTTGGTGCCACATAGTGCGCCGTAAAATAATGGCAGCCATCTCAATATAGAAGAGCTTTGATAGTAGCCTCTCTGGTTAATGTCAGGCTAATACTATAAAAGGATTTGACTTTTGGGGGTTTTCACTAGCTTTTCTCTAATCTTTTCCCATACTGAGAAAGGTTGGAAATTTACTACCCCCGACAATGACCGAAGTAAAGTTTCTTCCAGGGCTGGGAAAAATGTGGTTCGAGGAAAAGTGAACTTGTAAACACTCAGATTTCCACTGGGGCACATTCATCTTTGCTCATGCTAAAATGCAATTCACAAATATTTTCTAGAATTACGGTTTCCTGGCCTACTTAAGGAAATTCATGTGAATTCATGAAAAACGTAAATCTGCATTAATATAAGGACATATATCCTGGGTGCACTTTTGTGACTTTCTTTAACATTTGAGCCCCTAATTCAATCTGAGTTAACCAAGACTTTTTGTTTTTATTTAAATGCTTTCTCATCCTATCTATCGGCTGGCTTCATTGTGTGTGACAACATTCTGCTATTTTACAAAGTAGTTTGTTCAGTACCAGGAATTTCTATGGCAATGAAGCCTTTATGAGACCAAATACTGGCTGTCTAGTAAGAACGTGCTGGCTAATAGCACCACACCTACCTGATAATCCCCAGGTAGAGAAAGGAGCATAGTGCAGGCCAAGTGAGTAACCAGAAAATTGAAATACCCCCCACTTTGATCCAAATCTCTTATGCCACCAAGCAAGCGAAAAAAGTCACTAGAGTCCTCTCCAGAATTGCTCCCTCTTCCATCTAAGCATCCATCCATTCATCCTTTCACCCACTGATATCTAGCATTTCATCTTTACATGGTCATCCATTCATTATTTCATCCATTAGCCTTTCACCAATGTGTTCGTCCATCTGTGGATTTGTCAGTCCATCCGCTCATTAATATCCAAACCTACCCATCCATCTCCAAACCTAACCATTTCAGCCATCTGTTCATTCTTTTGCTCATCCATACAACCACCCTTTCCCTCCATCCATCTATCCATCCATCCTTTCACTTATCCATCCATCCTTTCACTCATCCATCCACCCTTTCACTCATCCATCCACCCTTTCACTCATCCACCCACCCATCTACCAATCCATCAATCCATCCTTCCCCTCAGCCATTTACCCTTTACACTCATCCATCCTTTCGCTCCCTAATCCATACACCCTGTAACCCATCCATCCATCTTTTCCTTCATTATAACATCCTTTGTCCATTCACTATCCCCGTCACTCAACCATCCCTGTCACTCATTCATCCATGCATTTAGCCAGCAACACTTACACTCACTCATCCTTTCACCCACACATTCATCCATCCTTTCACTCACACCCACCCTTTCACATTAATTATGAGCCTTTGTCTGTCGAACTGCAGACAAAAGAGGCCCATCAAGAGCTCCACCTCTACAGTTAGTAGCTGCTAAAGTGGGGTGTTCACGAAGCCCCTGTTCATTCCTATCCTTCCATCTTCAAACCTATCTACCAAACTCATCCATCCCGCCTTTCTTTCACTCATCCATCCTTTTGCTCATCCATCCTTTCACCCCACATATCCTCCTTTTCGCTCATATTCATCCACCCTTTCACTCATCCCTCCACCATCCTTTTGCTCATACATACACCCTCCTTTTCACTCTTATATCCTTCCACCCTTTCACTTCCTCCATTTATGCTTTAGCTCATCCATCCACCCTTTTACCCCATCCATCTTCCATTTCGCTCATATATCCATCCACCCTTTCACTAATCCCTCCATCCACCCTTTCACTAATCCCTCCCTCCACCCTTTCACTAATCCCTCCATCCACCCTTTCACTAATCCCTCCATCCACCTTTACACTCAACTATCCACCCATCCATCCACCCTTCCACCTAGCTAGCGACCTACCCACCCACCGATTCACTAAGCCATCCATTTATTTATCTACTCTCTCTCAACCATTAATCCCCCTTTCATTCAGCCATCCATCCTTTCACTCATCCATCCACTTTCACCCCATCCATCCAGCCATCCATCCTTTCACCCTTGCCCATCCATTCTTTCACGCATCCTTCCTTACATCCATCATTTCACTCATTCATTCATTCATCTATCCATCCACCCTTTCACTCCACCCATTCATCCATGCACCTATCCATCCAACCTTTCACTCGTTCATACATGCATCTATCCATCCACCCTTTCACTCATTCATCCATGCATCTATCCATCCACCCTTTCACTCCACTCATTCATCCATGGGCCTATCCATCCAGCCTTTACTCATTCATCTATGCATCTATCCATCCAGCCTTTCACTCATTAATGTATGCATCTATCATCCACTCTTTCACTTATTCATCCATGCATCTATCCATCCACCCTTTCACTCATTCATCCATGAATCTATTCATCCACCCTATCACTCATCCACCAACCCCTTTCAAATCCATTATGGGCCTTTGTGTGCGGACCTGCAGACTGAAGAGGCCCATCAAGAACTCCACAGCTGCTGTAGTTGCTATGGCAGTGTGTTCAAAATGCCCCTAGTGTATGCACAAAGTGAGATGAGGCCTAGTGCAAGGACAGAAATGGGGGTGGCCTTAGGCCTGCGTGAAAGCCTCATGGAGAAACTTATGAGCTTTAATGTAAGCCCTGAATGACTAAGAAAACGAGAGGCCAAGGGGAGCAGGTCCGGGGTGTCAGAGAGGGCTGTGTTAGCAGGTTTAGGCAACGGGTGAAACAAAGTGTACAGGAAAGGCAAAGTGCAAAGACAAAGTGCAAAGAAGGGGGTGCACGAGGTGCATGAGAAGGGAAAGCACTGCTCTTGGGGCCGTATGAGGCCCAAGAGTGGAGCAGAGATTAAAACGCAGGGGTCATAGAGTTCAAGTCCGAGCAAGGGACCAAGAGGCAGATAAGGCAGCCTCTTACATGCCATTGCTGCGAGTGTTCTGGAGCTGCAGAAGCACGATGTTTGTCTCCTGCTCAAAGTAAATAAAAGTAACAGGGGCGGGCCTGGGGGGCACACAAGCTTATGGAGCTGGCTGCAACTTTGAGCTCTGCTATATCTCTGTTGTTGTTCTGCTCTTGGGAAATTAAAGTGCAGGCCCCAGCACCATTAAACTGTCTACTTGTCCTTTGGACAAAATGCAAATTAAAACCTCTTGCCCTCCTAAGAAATCTAGATGTCTCGGGCGTCGGGAGATAGGAATTCCCCACCCCTGCTACCCACTCGACGATTTTATTCTGGAGTGGTTGGACAACCATTAAAATATATACAAAAGTATTTATATGGGGCACCTTTGCCTTATTAGGTAGGCTGTGGTGTCAAAGGAGACGTGTTAAAAAGGAAGGAGGTCTACATGTTTCAACCTACGTGTGATTATGGAGGTTTTCGTCAGGACCAGTGTGGATGTAGGCTGGGTGGTCTACACACGCTAAGGTGTATCCAGTCCTAGCCTACGGTACAGGTGAAATCACAAATAGGCGATTTCTGAAAAAGGTGTTGCTCTCCGGTTATTTTCGATTAAAAACCTGTGGAAAGAAAAAGGGGGGGAAGGGGGTTGTGGTAAGGCATGCTGGTAACGTACAAACATAAAAGTGTACTCTGTGAACCAATACCCATATTCGGGCTCTACCAGTTGTAAATATGAGCAGATTTACGTGCTATTTGTGAGGGAGCCACACGCATTCACTGTCTTCAGGGTGTTGAGTATCATACTTAATTGTGAAGTATCGTCACAATATTGAGATACCAAGAGGCCGCTGTTCCGGTGAGTGTGAGGAAAAAATGAGTCTGACCCATGTGGGAATAGCTGTGTAAAAGGCTCCAACAGTGGAGCGTGCTGTGCTCAATTTAGTAATTAAAATAACGTGATGCGGCGCAAAAAAGAGATCTCCAAGTGCCGAATGTTGATCTCGTTAAAAACCACACACACACACATACAGGTAGCACAATCAACATTCGCAATAGAGCATACTCAAACAATAATCTTCTTACTAGAAGCACGCTGATTTAGGGCTTCATGAGCTCGCCGACCCTGCTCGTGCAGCCGCCATCTAAAATGAAGAGGGGCGAGGGGGTGAGAGGGCCGTAAGGGTTCCGTCGAACCATGATCTGACTGTTTAGGATCTGTCCGGACTTACTTGCGGCTTGGGAAGATCATGACGGTTAGCCTAGCAGCAGTTCTGTCGGGAGCTCCGCGGGAGTGAGGTGCGGGCTCTGGCGTGCAGTTAGAAAAAGACTTCCGTGTTTGCCGAGTGGCCGGGGCGGGGCGTGGTCACGTGGGGCCACGTTGCTAAGGGGAACCAGGCTAGAGACCAACGCTAGTTGCGCGCAGCCGCAGATGGGTGCGCTAAGACAGGATTATCATCAGAGGAAATTAAAATTAAAAATTGAAAACGCTCGTCAGCGTGATGTTGGGGGCATAGGTAGAGGGAAGGAGTTATAATCAGAAGGGGCTGTGTGACAGAACTGTTACTGAACGGATACTTAAAAAATTGGCGGATTCTTGGGGGAGATGAACAGTTTCCTCATAAGTACAACAGTACACCCAGAGGTATGTGGCTGAAATTAATTGGTAAGCACTGAATTCCACTGGATATTGTCATTAAGCCCTGTGTTCTGGGTGGACAATCTGTATATCCAACGTTGCTCTTTCTCAAAGAGTCGTTGTGATAATTTCTCGCCTGGTGTCAGTTGTTCTATGACAGTCCATGTCATATCATTAGGCGTGTGATTCATAGAAAGGTAGTGCTCAGTCAGTTTGGTCATCGATTTTTTGCACCGGATAGTGCTTCTGTGTTCGCCAATTCTTTGTTTCACCTTCCTACTGGTCATGCCAATGTAGCGTAGGTTGCAAGGACAGGTAATAAGGTACACGACGTTTGTGCTGTTGCAATTAGTATGGGCCCTGATGGTCCATACTTTCCCTGGTTCCAGGGAAAGGGTTTTCGTGTTCTCCGTCAGATGGCACACACTGCAGTTACCGCACTTAAAGTGTCCGATAACGTGGGGGAGACCCCACGCGTTTAGCACTGTTGGAGACGGTGTGCTCTGATTCTTTGGTCTGGTATTGACGACCGCGTCCTTTATGTTCCTGGCCCGTTTGAAAGAAAAGAGGGGTTTATCCCATTTTAAATTGCCCGTATTCAGTATCTTCCAATGTTTCTGGATGGTTTTGGTCACATGATTGGATGCCGGGCTATAGGTAGTTACACAGGTCAGGGGGATTTGTTCATTGGTCTTTATGACATCCTCTAGAAGTGTTTCCCGATGCTGGTTCCTTGCTCTTTTCTGACTTTGGTTTAGGATCCTTTTTGGGTAGCCTCTGGACACTAATTTAGAGGTGAGGTCTTTTGCTTGATCTCGATAATCATTCAGGTTGCTACAGTTCCTGCGTACTCTAAGGAATTGCCTATATGGCAAATTTTCTCTTAGTGGCCGCGGATGAAAACCTTCGAACCTAAGCAGGTTGTTTTTTGCTGTAGGTTTGTAGTGGGTTTTGGTGCGTAGTCGTCCATTTTCTTTGGTGATGACCAGATCAAGGAAGACCATATTTGTATGGTCCTTTGTATAAGTGAATCTCAAGTTGTTGTCCCTGGAGTTGAGCCACTCAAAGAAGGATTCAAGAGTGGTTTCGGGTCCCTGCCAGATGACAAAAATGTCATCTATGTAACGTTTCCAAAACGTTATATTGGAACCAAATGGGTTGTCTGCATTAAGGATGAATTGTTGTTCGAAGTTATATACGTATAACCCGGCCACCGATGGGGCAAATGTACTGCCCATAGAGGTACCACCTATTTGTAAATACAATTTTCCTTCATACTCGAAAAAGTTCTTTTTGAGGGCCAGTCTGGCACACTCCAAAATGAAATTTATGGGCGTTCGGTGTGTCCAGTCTTCATTGTTGAGTACTCGCTCAAGCACTTTAAGGGTATCATCTTGGGGTATACTGGTGTAGAGGCTTTCTATGTCAAAGCTTACGAGTAGAGAGTTTTCATCTACATCAATTTGATCCAGAAGTTGGAGAAGATTCTTAGTGTCCCGTAGGTATGTAGTAGTCTTTTGTACAATTGGTATCAGAAAAGCATCGCAAAAGCGGGACAGAGGTTCCAGTAGTGATCCTATACCGGATACTATCGGTCTACCAGGGGGGGGTGCTTATTTTTATGCATTTTCGGTAATGTATAAAAATATGGAGTTCTTCCTTCGTTATTGCACAGAAAATCCCCTTCTTGTTTAGAGATGAAGTTCATGGATACACCATGTTCAGCAAGGGATTTTATCTCTTGTTTCAGATCTTGTGTGGGGTCGCTTGGTAGTCTGCGGTAGGTTCGTTCGTCTGCTAGTAGGCGGAGACATTCGTTCTGGTACATGGTTTTGTCTTGTATAACTACCCCACCGCCTTTGTCGGCTGGTTTGATAACAATTGTGTCACAGTTTTTAAGTTTCTCCAAGGCTTTCTTTTCATTTTTATTGAGATTGATGTAGGGTTTAGGTGGTTGTAATTTCTCAATGTCGTTGAACACTGCTTGTTCAAACGCGGATAGTTCCACTGGGGTTGTATGTGGAGGGGGTACAAAAGTAGATTTTATACGCAGTCCAGTCTCATTAGGATCCTCGTTTGTCGAGGGTTTGTCCGATTTCTTTTCGAAGAAGGCTTTCAACTTCAGTTTCCTAAAGAAGGTAGCCAGTTCGCAATGTAACTGAAATTTATCCAATCTGGGTGTCGGGACAAAGCCAAGTCCTTTACTGAGGACCTCTATTTCAATAGTTGACAATGGTCTGGTGGCTAGATTAGTGACTAGGTCGTGCTGTTGCTCGGACCCGGTTGTGGATTCTTGCTCCTGGTGTGGTGCCCTACTGGGTCCTCGTTCGCCCAGTGGACCTGGTTGAGTGTCTTTTGTCTTCCTCTTCCCCTCCGGCCCCTGCCTAAAAACGGTGGCCGGTAGTTGTTAGGTGGAAAGAAGTGTGGCTGGAAAGGGGGTTGCCACCCGTACATTTGTGGAGGGGGAGCAAATGGGTCCTGGAAACCCTGCATCATTGGTGGGTAGGGGGTCCAGTTATTTTGTGTTCTATTCCGTCCCCTGCCTCTTCCTCTTCCTCTTTGTTTCGTACTCCCTGTGCTTGAATTGCTTGACAACGAGTTATTACTAGAGGCATCAGAGTCTTGATCAGCTTTTGTAGGGGCCTTATATTCCGGGTCAGAGTACGGATAGGCTTTCTTAAAGGAGAAGTGTTTCAGGTCTTTCTGGAACTTCTGTGCTTTTTGTTGAGTGAGATTCTCTCTGTATTCAGTCATTTCTTTGTTGATCTCGTCGAGTCTCTTCTTGAAGCCTGTAATAGTGGTTTTCATTTGTCCTTCAGTTTGTTATATCTCTATTTGGATTTTCTCAGAGAGGCGGACTGCTGTTTTTAGGATCAACACAATCCAGTCATGCGTGCAGTGCCACGCAATCTGTGACCAGTCTTTTCTGAATGTTTCATCATCAAGAAAAATTCGGGGAGCATTGGTCACAAGTAGACCCTTTGGTGCCATATTGTTGTTAAGATATTCTTTTAGGATTGTACCGTGTAAAATCGTTCTTATTCTGTTCCGTTTCAGTTCTGTCAAATTTTCCCATTCTGTTGTTTGTGAGATGCTTTGAGATATATTAGCATCTGCAAAGATGGATAATTCACTCATTATCGCATCCACTTCAGCCTCGGAGTATGAAAGGCCTTTGTTTTTGCTCATGGTGACTGTAGGTGGCTACTTGTTGTGTGTGTGGGGAGTCTAAAAGACACAAACTCTCGCAGCTGTGCGCTGCCCAATATATGTAAACACAGGGGAGAGTAAGGGTAATTCGACCAGTAGGTCAAGTGGGAACTCCTGGTCCCCTAGGGTATACTAATTTAAACATGAGAAGGAGTGACCACTAGTGGTACTGAATACCTGTATAATTATTACAGGCTTGTGGGTAGCATGCCTTACGACCCAAAGTGGGACAATCCTTTGTCCTTTGAAGACCCCTCACTCACCAACCTAGTTGGTGACATGCTTCATCATCGGGGTCCCACCCGGACAGCCGAATGCCGTCCAGGTGTGCTGCGACACCTCATTACAGTGGAGCGGGTTATTCGTTTTTATATGTGATAAGGATAGATAAGTGTGTTTAAAAAGTTGTCTCAACACTACCCACTCGACGATTTTATTCTGGAGTGGTTGGACAACCATTAAAATATATACAAAAGTATTTATATGGGGCACCTTTGCCTTATTAGGTAGGCTGTGGTGTCAAAGGAGACGTGTTAAAAAGGAAGGAGGTCTACATGTTTCAACCTACGTGTGATTATGGAGGTTTTCGTCAGGACCAGTGTGGATGTAGGCTGGGTGGTCTACACACGCTAAGGTGTATCCAGTCCTAGCCTACGGTACAGGTGAAATCACAAATAGGCAATTTTTGAAAAAGGTGTTGCTCTCCGGTTATTTTCGATTAAAAACCTGTGGAAAGAAAAAGGGGGGGGAGGGGGTTGTGGTAAGGCATGCTGGTAACGTACAAACATAAAAGTGTACTCTGTGAACCAATACCCATATTCGGGCTCTACCAGTTGTAAATTTGAGCAGATTTACGTGCTATTTGTGAGGGAGCCGCACGCATTCACTGTCTTCAGGGTGTTGAGTATCATACTTAATTGTGAAGTATCGTCACAATATTGAGATACCAAGAGGCCGCTGTTCCAGTGAGTGTGAGGAAAAAATGAGTCTGACCCATGTGGGAATAGCTGTGTAAAAGGCTCCAACAGTGGAGCGTGCTGTGCTCAATTTAGTAATAAAATAACGTGATGCGGTGCAAAAAAGAGATCTCCAAGTGCCGAATGTTGATCTCGTTAAAAACCACACACACACACATACAGGTAGCACAATCAACATTCGCAATAGAGCATGTTCAAACAATAATCTTCTTACTAGAAGCACGCTGATTTAGGGCTTCATGAGCTCGCCGACCCTGCTCGTGCAGCCGCCATCTAAAATGAAGAGGGGTGAGGGGGTGAGAGGGCCGTAAGGGTTCCGTCGAACCATGATCTGACTGTTTAGGATCTGTCCGGACTTACTTGCGGCTTGGGAAGATCAGGACGGTTAGCCTAGCAGCAGTTCTGTCGGGAGCTCCGCGGGAGTGAGGTGCGGGCTCTGGCGTGCAGTTAGAAAAAGACTTCCGTGTTTGCCGAGTGGCCGGGGTGGGGCGTGGTCACGTGGGGCCACGTTGCTAAGGGGAACCAGGCTAGAGACCAACGCTAGTTGCGCGCAGCCGCAGATGGGTGCGCTAAGACAGGATTATCATCAGAGGAAATTGAAATTAAAAAATGAAAACGCTCGTCAGCGTGATGTTGGGGGCATAGGTAGAGGGAAGGAGTCATAATCAGAAGGGGCTGTGTGACAGAACTGTTACTGAACGGATACTTAAAAAATTGGCGGATTCTTGGGGGAGATGAACAGTTTCCTCATAAGTACAACAGTACACCCAGAGGTATGTGGCTGAAATTAATTGGTAAGCACTGAATTCCACGGGATATTGTCATTAAGCCCTGTGTTCTGGGTGGACAATCTGTATATCCAACGTTGCTCTTTCTCAAAGAGTCGTTGTGATAATTTCTCGCCTGGTGTCAGTTGTTCTATGACAGTCCATGTCATATCATTAGGCATGTGATTCATAGAAAGGTAGTGCTCAGTCAGTTTGGTCATCGATTTTTTGCACCGGATAGTGCTTCTGTGTTCGCCAATTCTTTGTTTCACCTTCCTACTGGTCATGCCAATGTAGCGTAGGTTGCAAGGACAGGTAATAAGGTACGCAACGTTTGTGCTGTTGCAATTAGTATGGGCCCTGATGGTCCATACTTTCCCTGGTTCCAGGGAAAGGGTTTTCGTGTTCTCCGTCAGATGGCACACACTGCAGTTACCGCACTTAAAGTGTCCGATAACGTGGGGGAGACCCCACGCGTTTAGCACTGTTGGAGACGGTGTGCTCTGATTCTTTGGTCTGGTATTGACGACCGCGTCCTTTATGTTCCTGGCCCGTTTGAAAGAAAAGAGGGGGTTATCCCATTTTAAATTGCCCGTATTCAGTATCTTCCAATGTTTCTGGATGGTTTTGGTCACATGATTGGATGCCGGGCTATAGGTAGTTACACAGGTCAGGGGGATTTGTTCATTGGTCTTTATGACATCCTCTAGAAGTGTTTCCCGATGCTGGTTCCTTGCTCTTTTCTGACTTTGGTTTAGGATCCTTTTTGGGTAGCCTCTGGACACTAATTTAGAGGTGAGGTCTTTTGCTTGATCTCGATAATCATTCAGGTTGCTACAGTTCCTGCGTACTCTAAGGAATTGCCCATATGGCAAATTTTCTCTTAGTGGCCGCGGATGAAAACCTTTGAACCTAAGCAGGTTGTTTTTTGCTGTAGGTTTGTAGTGGGTTTTGGTGCGTAGTCGTCCATTTTCTTTGGTGATGACCAGATCAAGGAAGACCATATTTGTATGGTCCTTTGTATAAGTGAATCTCAAGTTGTTGTCCCTGGAGTTGAGCCACTCAAAGAAGGATTCAAGAGTGGTTTCGGGTCCCTGCCAGATGACAAAAATGTCATCTATGTAACGTTTCCAAAACGTTATATTGGAACCGAAAGGGTTGTCTGCATTGAGGATGAATTGTTATTCTAAGTTATATACGTATAACCCGGCCACCGATGGGGCAAATGTACTGCCCATAGAGGTACCACCTGTTTGTAAATACAATTTTCCTTCATACTCGAAAAAGTTCTTTTTGAGGGCCAGTCTGGCACACTCCAAAATGAAATTTATGGGTGTTCGGTGTGTCCAGTCTTCATTGTTGAGTACTCGCTCAAGCACTTTAAGGGTATCATCTTGGGGTATACTGGTGTAGAGGCTTTCTATGTCAAAGCTTACGAGTAGAGAGTTTTCATCTACATCAATTTGATCCAGAAGTTGGAGAAGATTCTTAGTGTCCCGTAGGTATGTAGTAGTCTTTTGTACAATTGGTTTCAGAAAAGCATCGCAAAAGCGGGACAGAGGTTCCAGTAGTGAACCTATACCGGATACAATCGGTCTACCAGGGGGGGGGTGCTTATTTTTATGCATTTTCGGTAATGTATAAAAATATGGAGTTCTTCCTTCGTTATTGCACAGAATATCCCCTTCTTGTTTAGAGATGAAGTTCATGGATACACCATGTTCAGCAAGGGATTTTATCTCTTGTTTCAGATCTTGTGTGGGGTCGCTTGGTAGTCTGCGGTAGTTTCGTTCGTCTGCTAGTAGGCGGAGACATTCGTTCTGGTACATGGTTTTGTCTTGTATAACTACCCCACCGCCTTTGTCGGCTGGTTTGATAACAATTGTGTCACAGTTTTTAAGTTCCTCCAAGGCTTTCTTTTCATTTTTATTGAGATTGATGTAGGGTTTAGGTGGTTGTAATTTCTCAATGTCGTTGAACACTGCTTGTTCAAACGCGGATAGTTCCACTGGGGTTGTATGTGGAGGGGGTACAAAAGTAGATTTTATACGCAGTCCAGTCTCATTAGTATCCTCGTTTGTCGAGGGTTTGTCCGATTTCTTTTCGAAGAAGGCTTTCAACTTCAGTTTCCTAAAGAAGGTAGCCAGTTCGCAATGTAACTGAAATTTATCCAATCTGGGTGTCGGGACAAAGCCAAGTCCTTTACTGAGGACCTCTATTTCAATAGTTGACAATGCTCTGGTGGCTAGATTAGTGACTAGGTCGTGCTGTTGCTCGGACCCGGTTGTGGATTCTTGCTCCTGGTGTGGTGCCCTACTGGGTCCTCGTTCGCCCAGTGGACCTGGTTGGGTGTCTTTTGTCTTCCTCTTCCCCTCCGGCCCCTGCCTAAAAAAGGCGGCCGGTAGTTGTTAGGTGGAAAGAAGTGTGGCTGGAAAGGGGGTTGCCACCCGTACATTTGTGGAGGGGGAGCAAATGGGTCCTGGAAACCCTGCATCATTGGTGGGTAGGGGGTCCAGTTATTTTGTGTTCTATTCCGTCCCCTGCCTCTTCCTCTTCCTCTTTGTTTCGTACTCCCTGTGCTTGAATTGCTTGACAACGAGTTATTACTAGAGGCATCAGAGTCTTGATCAGCTTTTGTAGGGGCCTTATATTCCGGGTCAGAGTACGGATAGGCTTTCTTAAAGGAGAAGCGTTTCAGGTCTTTCTGGAACTTCTGTGCTTTTTGTTGAGTGAGATTCTCTCTGTATTCAGTCATTTCTTTGTTGATCTCGTCGAGTCTCTTCTTGAAGCCTGTAATAGTGGTTTTCATTTGTCCTTCAGTTTGTTGTATCTCTATTTGGATTTTCTCAGAGAGGCGGACTGCTGTTTTTAGGATCATCACAATCCAGTCATGCGTGCAGTGCCACGCAATCTGTGACCAGTCTTTTCTGAATGTTTCATCATCAAGAAAAATTCGGGGAGCATTGGTCACAAGTAGACCCTTTGGTGCCATATTGTTGTTAAGATATTCTTTTAGGATTGTACCGTGTAAAATCGTTCTTATTCTGTTCCGTTTCAGTTCTGTCAAATTTTCCCATTCTGTTGTTTGTGAGATGCTTTGAGATATATTAGCATCTGCAAAGATGGATAATTCACTCATTATCGCATCCACTTCAGCCTCGGAGTATGAAAGGCCTTTGTTTTCGCTCATGGTGACTGTAGGTGGCTACTTGTTGTGTGTGTGGGGAGTCTAAAAGACACAAACTCTCGCAGCTGTGCGCTGCCCAATATATGTAAACACAGGGGAGAGTAAGGGTAATTCGACCAGTAGGTCAAGTGGGAACTCCTGGTCCCCTAGGGTATACTAATTTAAACATGAGAAGGAGTGACCACTAGTGGTACTGAATACCTGTATAATTATTACTGGCTTGTGGGTAGCATGCCTTACGACCCAAAGTGGGACAATCCTTTGTCCTTTGAAGACCCCTCACTCACCAACCTAGTTGGTGACATGCTTCATCATCGGGGTCCCACCCGGACAGCCGAATGCCGTCCAGGTGTGCTGCAACACCTCATTACAGTGGAGCGGGTTATTCGTTTTTATATGTGATAAGGATAGATAAGTGTGTTTAAAAAGTTGTCTCAACACTACCCACTCGACGATTTTATTCTGGAGTGGTTGGACAACCATTATAATATATACAAAAGTATTTATATGGGGCACCTTTGCCTTATTAGGTAGGCTGTGGTGTCAAAGGAGACGTGTTAAAAAGGAAGGAGGTCTACATGTTTCAACCTACGTGTGATTATGGAGGTTTTCGTCAGGACCAGTGTGGATGTAGGCTGGGTGGTCTACACACGCTAAGGTGTATCCAGTCCTAGCCTACGGTACAGGTGAAATCACAAATAGGCAATTTTTGAAAAAGGTGTTGCTCTCCGGTTATTTTCGATTAAAAACCTGTGGAAAGAAAAAGGGGGGGGGAAGGGGGTTGTGGTAAGGCATGCTGGTAACGTACAAGCATAAAAGTGTACTCTGTGAACCAATACCCATATTCGGGCTCTACCAGTTGTAAATATGAGCAGATTTACGTGCTATTTGTGAGGGAGCCGCACGCATTCACTGTCTTCAGGGTGTTGAGCATCATACTTAATTGTGAAGTATCGTCACAATATTGAGATACCAAGAGGCCGCTGTTCCAGTGAGTGTGAGGAAAAAATGAGTCTGACCCATGTGGGAATAGCTGTGTAAAAGGCTCCAACAGTGGAGCGTGCTGTGCTCAATTTAGTAATTAAAATAACGTGATGCGGTGCAAAAAAGAGATCTCCAAGTGCCGAATGTTGATCTCGTTAAAAACCACACACACACACATACAGGTAGCACAATCAACATTCGCAATAGAGCATACTCAAACAATAATCTTCTTACTAGAAGCACGCTGATTTAGGGCTTCATGAGCTCGCCGACCCTGCTCGTGCAGCCGCCATCTAAAATGAAGAGGGGTGAGGGGGTGAGAGGGCCGTAAGGGTTCCGTCGAACCATGATCTGACTGTTTAGGATCTGTCCGGACTTACTTGCGGCTTGGGAAGATCAGGACGGTTAGCCTAGCAGCAGTTCTGTCTGGAGCTCCGTGGGAGTGAGGTGCGGGCTCTGGCGTGCAGTTAGAAAAAGACTTCCGTGTTTGCCGAGTGGCCGGGGCGGGGCGTGGTCACGTGGGGCCACGTTGCTAAGGGGAACTAGGCTAGAGACCAACGCTAGTTGCGCGCAGCCGCAGATGGGTGCGCTAAGACAGGATTATCATCAGAGGAAATTGAAATTAAAAAATGAAAACGCTCGTCAGCGTGATGTTGGGGGCATAGGTAGAGGGAAGGAGTTATAATCAGAAGGGGCTGTGTGACAGAACTGTTACTGAACGGATACTTAAAAAATTGGCGGATTCTTGGGGGAAATGAACAGTTTCCTCATAAGTACAACAGTACACCCAGAGGTATGTGGCTGAAATTAATTGGTAAGCACTGAATTCCCCGGGATATTGTCATTAAGCCCTGTGTTCTGGGTGGACAATCTGTATATCCAACGTTGCTCTTTCTCAAAGAGTCGTTGTGATAATTTCTCGCCTGGTGTCAGTTGTTCTATGACAGTCCATGTCATATCATTAGGCATGTGATTCATAGAAAGGTAGTGCTCAGTCAGTTTGGTCATCGATTTTTTGCACCGGATAGTGCTTCTGTGTTCGCCAATTCTTTGTTTCACCTTCCTACTGGTCATGCCAATGTAGCGTAGGTTGCAAGGACAGGTAATAAGGTACACGACGTTTGTGCTGTTGCAATTAGTATGGGCCCTGATGGTCCATACTTTCCCTGGTTCCAGGGAAAGGGTTTTCGTGTTCTCCGTCAGATGGCACACACTGCAGTTACCGCACTTAAAGTGTCCGATAACGTGGGGGAGACCCCACGCGTTTAGCACTGTTGGAGACGGTGTGCTCTGATTCTTTGGTCTGGTATTGACGACCGCGTCCTTTATGTTCCTGGCCCGTTTGAAAGAAAAGAGGGGGTTATCCCATTTTAAATTGCCCGTATTCAGTATCTTCCAATGTTTCTGGATGGTTTTGGTCACATGATTGGATGCCGGGCTATAGGTAGTTACACAGGTCAGGGGGATTTGTTCATTGGTCTTTATGACATCCTCTAGAAGTGTTTCCCGATGCTGGTTCCTTGCTCTTTTCTGACTTTGGTTTAGGATCCTTTTTGGGTAGCCTCTGGACACTAATTTAGAGGTGAGGTCTTTTGCTTGATCTCGATAATCATTCAGGTTGCTACAGTTCCTGCGTACTCTAAGGAATTGCCCATATGGCAAATTTTCTCTTAGTGGCCGCGGTTGAAAACTTTCGAACCTAAGCAGTTTGTTTTTTGCTGTAGGTTTGTAGTGGGTTTTGGTGCGTAGTCGTCCATTTTCTTTGGTGATGACCAGATCAAGGAAGACCATATTTGTATGGTCCTTTGTATAAGTGAATCTCAAGTTGTTGTCCCTGGAGTTGAGCCACTCAAAGAAGGATTCAAGAGTGGTTTCCGGTCCCTTCCAGATGACAAAAATGTCATCTATGTAACGTTTCCAAAACGTTATATTGGAACCGAATGGGTTGTCTGCATTGAGGATGAATAGTTGTTCTAAGTTATATACGTATAACCCGGCCACCGATGGGGCAAATGTACTGCCCATAGAGGTACCACCTGTTTGTAAATACAATTTTCCTTCATACTCGAAAAAGTTCGTTTTGAGGGCCAGTCTGGCACACTCCAAAATGAAATTTATGGGTGTTCGGTGTGTCCAGTCTTCATTGTTGAGTACTCGCTCAAGCACTTTAAGGGTATCATCTTGGGGTATACTGGTGTAGAGGCTTTCTATGTCAAAGCTTACGAGTAGAGAGTTTTCATCTACATCAATTTGATCCAGAAGTTGGAGAAGATTCTTAGTGTCCCGTAGGTATGTAGTAGTCTTTTGTACAATTGATTTCAGAAAAGCATCGCAAAAGCGGGACAGAGGTTCCAGTAGTGAACCTATACCGGATACTATCGGTCTACCAGGGGGGGGTGGTGCTTATTTTTATGCATTTTCGGTAATGTATAAAAATATGGAGTTCTTCCTTCGTTATTGCACAGAATATCCCCTTCTTGTTTAGAGATGAAGTTCATGGATACACCATGTTCAGCAAGGGATTTTATCTCTTGTTTCAGATCTTGTGTGGGGTCGCTTGGTAGTCTGCGGTAGTTTCGTTCGTCTGCTAGTAGGCGGAGACATTCGTTCTGGTACATGGTTTTGTCTTGTATAACTACCCCACCGCCTTTGTCGGCTGGTTTGATAACAATTGTGTCACAGTTTTTAAGTTCCTCCAAGGCTTTCTTTTCATTTTTATTGAGATTGATGTAGGGTTTAGGTGGTTGTAATTTCTCAATGTCGTTGAACACTGCTTGTTCAAACGCGGATAGTTCCACTGGGGTTGTATGTGGAGGGGGTACAAAAGTAGATTTTATACGCAGTCCAGTCTCATTAGTATCCTCGTTTGTCGAGGGTTTGTCCGATTTCTTTTCGAAGAAGGCTTTCAACTTCAGTTTCCTAAAGAAGGTAGCCAGTTCGCAATGTAACTGAAATTTATCCAATCTGGGTGTCGGGACAAAGCCAAGTCCTTTACTGAGGACCTCTATTTCAATAGTTGACAATGCTCTGGTGGCTAGATTAGTGACTAGGTCGTGCTGTTGCTCGGACCCGGTTGTGGATTCTTGCTCCTGGTGTGGTGCCCTACTGGGTCCTCGTTCGCCCAGTGGACCTGGTTGGGTGTCTTTTGTCTTCCTCTTCCCCTCCGGCCCCTGCCTAAAAAAGGCGGCCGGTAGTTGTTAGGTGGAAAGAAGTGTGGCTGGAAAGGGGGTTGCCACCCGTACATTTGTGGAGGGGGAGCAAATGGGTCCTGGAAACCCTGCATCATTGGTGGGTAGGGGGTCCAGTTATTTTGTGTTCTATTCCGTCCCCTGCCTCTTCCTCTTCCTCTTTGTTTGGTACTCCCTGTGCTTGAATTGCTTGACAACGAGTTATTACTAGAGGCATCAGAGTCTTGATCAGCTTTTGTAGGGGCCTTATATTCCGGGTCAGCGTTTTCATTTTTTAATTTTAATTTCCTCTGATGATAATCCTGTCTTAGCGCACCCATCTGCGGCTGCGCGCAACTAGCGTTGGTCTCTAGCCTGGTTCCCCTTAGCAACGTGGCCCCACGTGACCACGCCCCGCCCCGGCCACTCGGCAAACACGGAAGTCTTTTTCTAACTGCACGCCAGAGCCCGCACCTCACTCCCGCGGAGCTCCCGACAGAACTGCTGCTAGGCTAACCGTCCTGATCTTCCCAAGCCGCAAGTAAGTCCGGACAGATCCTAAACAGTCAGATCATGGTTCGACGGAACCCTTACGGCCCTCTCACCCCCTCGCCCCTCTTCATTTTAGATGGCGGCTGCACGAGCAGGGTCGGCGAGCTCATGAAGCCCTAAATCAGCGTGCTTCTAGTAAGAAGATTATTGTTTGAGTATGCTCTATTGCGAATGTTGATTGTGCTACCTGTATGTGTGTGTGTGTGGTTTTTAACGAGATCAACATTCGGCACTTGGAGATCTCTTTTTTGCGCCGCATCACGTTATTTTAATTACTAAATTGAGCACATCACGCTCCACTGTTGGAGCCTTTTACACAGCTATTCCCACATGGGTCAGACTCATTTTTTCCTCGCACTCACTGGAACAGCGGCCTCTTGGTATCTCAATATTGTGACGATACTTCACAATTAAGTATGATACTCAACACCCTGAAGACAGTGAATGCGTGCGGCTCCCTCACAAATAGCACGTAAATCTGCTCATATTTACAACTGGTAGAGCCCGAATATGGGTATTGGTTCACAGAGTACACTTTTATGTTTGTACGTTACCAGCATGCCTTACCACAACCCCCTTCCCCCCCCTTTTTCTTTCCACAGGTTTTTAATCGAAAATAACCGGAGAGCAACACCTTTTTCAGAAATCGCCTATTTGTGATTTCACCTGTACCGTAGGCTAGGACTGGATACACCTTAGCGTGTGTAGACCACCCAGCCTACATCCACACTGGTCCTGACGAAAACCTCCATAATCACACGTAGGTTGAAACATGTAGACCTCCTTCCTTTTTAACACGTCTCCTTTGACACCACAGCCTACCTAATAAGGCAAAGGTGCCCCATATAAATACTTTTGTATATATTTTAATGGTTGTCCAACCACTCCAGAATAAAATCGTCGAGTGGGTAGTGTTGAGACAACTTTTTAAACACACTTTTCTATCCTTATCACATATAAAAACGAATAACCCGCTCCACTGTAATCAGGTGTCGCAGCACACCTGGACGGCATTCGGCTGTCCGGGTGGGACCCCGATGATGAAGCATGTCACCAACTAGGTTGGTGAGTGAGGGGTCTTCAAAGGACAAAGGATTGTCCCACTTTGGGTCGTAAGGCATGCTACCCACAAGCCTGTAATAATTATACAGGTATTCAGTACCACTAGTGGTCAGTCCTTCTCATGTTTAAATTAGTATACCCTAGGGGACCAGGAGTTCCCACTTGACCTACTGGTCGAATTACCCTTACTCTCCCCTCTGTTTACATATATTGGGCAGCGCACAGCTGCGAGAGTTTGTGTCTTTTAGACTCCCCACACACACAACAAGTAGCCACCTACAGTCACCATGAGCGAAAACAAAGGCCTTTCATACTCCGAGGCTGAAGTGGGTGCGATAATGAGTGAATTATCCATCTTTGCAGATGCTAATATATCTCAAAGCATCTCACAAACAACAGAATGGGAAAATTTGACAGAACTGAAACGGAACAGAATAAGAACGATTTTACACGGTACAATCCTAAAAGAATATCTTAACAACCATATGGCACCAAAGGGTCTACTTATGACCAATGCTCCCCGAATTTTTCTTGATGATGAAACATTCAGAAAAGACTGGTCACAGATTGCGTGGCACTGCACGCATGACTGGATTGTGTTGATCCTAAAAACAGCAGTCCGCCTCTCTGAGAAAATCCAAATAGAGATACAACAAACTGAAGGACAAATGAAAACCACTATTACAGGCTTCAAGAAGAGACTCGACAAGATCAACAAAGAAATGACTGAATACAGAGAGAATCTCACTCAACAAAAAGCACAGAAGTTCCAGAAAGACCTGAAACGCTTCTCCTTTAAGAAAGCCTATCCGTACTCTGACCCGGAATATAAGGCCCCTACAAAAGCTGATCAAGACTCTGATGCCTCTAGTAATAACTCGTTGTCAAGCAATTCAAGCACAGGGAGTACGAAACAAAGAGGAAGAGGCAGGGGACGGAATAGAACACAAAATAACTGGACCCCCTACCCACCAATGATGCAAGGTTTCCAGGACCCATTTGCTCCCCCTCCACAAATGTACGGGTGGCAACCCCCTTTCCAGCCACACTTCTTTCCACCTAACAACTACCGGCCGCCTTTTTTAGGCAGGGGCCGGAGGGGAAGAGGAAGACAAAAGACACCCAACCAGGTCCACTGGGCGAACGAGGACCCAGTAGGGCACCACACCAGGAGCAAGAATCCACAACCGGGTCCGAGCAACAGCACGACCTAGTCACTAATCTAGCCACCAGACCATTGTCAACTATTGAAATAGAGGTCCTCAGTAAAGGACTTGGCTTTGTCCCGACACCCAGATTGGATAAATTTCAGTTACATTGCGAACTGGCTACCTTCTTTAGGAAACTGAAGTTGAAAGCCTTCTTCGAAAAGAAATCGGACAAACCCTCGACAAACGAGGATCCTAATGAGACTGGACTGCGTATAAAATCTACTTTTGTACTCCCTCCGAATACAACCCCAGTGGAACTATCCGCGTTTGAACAAGCAGTGTTCAACGACATTGAGAAATTACAACCACCTAAACCCTACATCAATCTCAATAAAAATGAAAAGAAAGCCTTGGAGGAACTTAAAAACTGTGACACAATTGTTATCAAACCAGCCGACAAAGGCGGTGGGGTAGTTATACAAGACAAAACCATGTACCAGAACGAATGTCTCCGCCTACTAGCAGACGAACGAAACTACCGCAGACTACCAAGCGACCCCACACAAGATCTGAAACAAGAGATAAAATCCCTTGCTGAACATGGTGTATCCATGAACTTCATCTCTAAACAAGAAGGGGATTTTCTGTGCAATAACGAAGGAAGAACTCCATATTTTTATACATTACCGAAAATGCATAAAAATAAGCACCCCCCCCCTGGTAGACCGATAGTATCCGGTATAGGATCACTACTGGAACCTCTGTCCCGCTTTTGCGATGCTTTTCTGAAACCAATTGTACAAAAGACTACTACATACCTACGGGACACTAAGAATCTTCTCCAACTTCTGGATCAAATTGATGTAGATGAAAACTCTCTACTCGTAAGCTTTGACATAGAAAGCCTCTACACCAGTATACCCCAAGATGATACCCTTAAAGTGCTTGAGCGAGTACTCAACAATGAAGACTGGACACACCGAACACCCATAAATTTCATTTTGGAGTGTGCCAGACTGGCCCTCAAAAAGAACTTTTTCGAGTATGAAGGAAAATTGTATTTACAAACAGGTGGTACCTCTATGGGCAGTACATTTGCCCCATCGGTGGCCGGGTTATACGTATATAACTTCGAACAACAATTCATCCTTAATGCAGACAACCCATTCGGTTCCAATATAACGTTTTGGAAACGTTACATAGATGACATTTTTGTCATCTGGAAGGGACCGGAAACCACTCTTGAATCCTTCTTTGAGTGGCTCAACTCCAGGGACAACAACTTGAGATTCACTTATACAAAGGACCATACAAATATGGTCTTCCTTGATCTGGTCATCACCAAAGAAAATGGACGACTACGCACTAAAACCCACTACAAACCTACAGCAAAAAACAACCTGCTTAGGTTCGAAAGTTTTCATCCGCGGCCACAAAGAGAAAATTTGCCATATGGGCAATTCCTTAGAGTACGCAGAAACTGTAGCAACCTGAATGATTATCGAGATCAAGCAAAAGACCTCACCTCTAAATTAGTGTCCAGAGGCTACCCAAAAAGGATCCTAAACCAAAGTCAAAAAAGAGCAAGGAACCAGCATCGGGAAACACTTCTACAGGATGTCATAAAGACCAATGACCAAATCCCCCTGACCTGTGTAACTACCTATAGCCCGGCATCCAATCATGTGACCAAAACCATCCAGAAACATTGGAAGATACTGAATACGGGCAATTTAAAATGGGATAAACCCCTCTTTTCTTTCAAACGGGCCAGGAACATAAAGGACGCGGTCGTCAATACCAGACCAAAGAATCAGAGCACACCGTCTCCAACAGTGCTAAACGCGTGGGGTCTCCCCCACGTTATCGGACACTTTAAGTGCGGTAACTGCAGTGTGTGCCATCTGACGGAGAACACGAAAACCCTTTCCCTGGAACCAGGGAAAGTATGGACCATCAGGGCCCATACTAATTGCAACAGCACAAACGTCGTGTACCTTATTACCTGTCCTTGCAACCTACGCTACATTGGCATGACCAGTAGGAAGGTGAAACAAAGAATTGGCGAACACAGAAGCACTATCCGGTGCAAAAAATCGATGACCAAACTGACTGAGCACTACCTTTCTATGAATCACACGCCTAATGATATGACATGGACTGTCATAGAACAACTGACACCAGGCGAGAAATTATCACAACGACTCTTTGAGAAAGAGCAACGTTGGATATACAGATTGTCCACCCAGAACACAGGGCTTAATGACAATATCCCGTGGAATTCAGTGCTTACCAATTAATTTCAGCCACATACCTCTGGGTGTACTGTTGTACTTATGAGGAAACTGTTCATCTCCCCCAAGAATCCGCCAATTTTTTAAGTATCCATTCAGTAACAGTTCTGTCACACAGCCCCTTCTGATTATAACTCCTTCCCTCTACCTATGCCCCCAACATCACGCTGACGAGCGTTTTCATTTTTTGAATTTTAATTTCCTCTGATGATAATCCTGTCTTAGCGCACCCATCTGCGGCTGCGCGCAACTAGCGTTGGTCTCTAGCCTGGTTCCCCTTAGCAACGTGGCCCCACGTGACCACGCCCCGCCCCGGCCACTCGGCAAACACGGAAGTCTTTTTCTAAGTGCACGCCAGAGCCCGCACCTCACTCCCGCGGAGATCCCGACAGAACTGCTGCTAGGCTAACCGTCCTGATCTTCCCAAGCCGCAAGTAAGTCGGACAGATCCTAAACAGTCAGATCATGGTTCGACGGAACCCTTACGGCCCTCTCACCCCCTCGCCCCTCTTAATTTTAGATGGCGGCTGCACGAGCAGGGTCGGCGAGCTCATGAAGCCCTAAATCAGTGTGCTTCTAGTAAGAAGATTATTGTTTGAGTATGCTCTATTGCGAATGTTGATTGTGCTGTGTGTGTGTGTGGTTTTTAACAAGATCAACATTCGGCACTTGGAGATCTCTTTTTTGCGCCGCATCACTTTATTTTAATTACTAAATTGAGCACAGCACGCTCCACTGTTGGAGCCTTTTACACAGCTATTCCCACATGGGTCAGACTCATTTTTTCCTCACACTCACTGGAACAGCGGCCTCTTGGTATCTCAATATTGTGACGATACTTCACAATTAAGTATGATACTCAACACCCTGAAGACAGTGAATGCATGCGGCTCCCTCACAAATAGCACGTAAATCTGCTCATATTTACAACTGGTAGAGCCCGAATATGGGTATTGGTTCACAGAGTACACTTTTATGTTTGTACGTTACCAGCATGCCTTACCACAACCCCCTTCCCCCCCCCTTTTTCTTTCCACAGGTTTTTAATCGAAAATAACCGGAGAGCAACACCTTTTTCAGAAATCGCCTATTTGTGATTTCACCTGTACCGTAGGCTAGGACTGGATACACCTTAGCGTGTGTAGACCACCCAGCCTACATCCACACTGGTCCTGACGAAAACCTCCATAATCACACGTAGGTTGAAACATGTAGACCTCCTTCCTTTTTAACACGTCTCCTTTGACACCACAGCCTACCTAATAAGGCAAAGGTGCCCCATATAAATACTTTTGTATATATTTTAATGGTTGTCCAACCACTCCAGAATAAAATCGTCGAGTGGGTAGTGTTGAGACAACTTTTTAAACACACTTATCTATCCTTATCACATATAAAAACGAATAACCCTCTCCACTGTAATCAGGTGTCGCAGCACACCTGGACGGCATTCGGCTGTCCGGGTGGGACCCCGATGATGAAGCATGTCACCAACTAGGTTGGTGAGTGAGGGGTCTTCAAAGGACAAAGGATTGTCCCACTTTGGGTCGTAAGGCATGCTACCCACAAGCCTGTAATAATTATACAGGTATTCAGCACCACTAGTGGTCACTCCTTCTCATGTTTAAATTAGTATACCCTAGGGGACCAGGAGTTCCCACTTGACCTACTGGTTGAATTACCCTTACTCTCCCCTCTGTTTACATAACCGTTTGTATATGTCAGCTTACACCACATAGCTGAGTAACAAGTATGAGGTATAGGTACTCTCACTGCTCCAAAGCTGTCACCTTTGTTGCTGAATTCTACTGCTTGTTTGGCTTTAAGGTCAAGCTCCCTCAGGCTCGCTTCATGTGCAAGGACCAACTTTCTTTCAGCCTTAACCCTCACTTCTTCATCCTTCTCCTTCTCCAGGGCCAACTTTTTCTCCTATAGGGACCATTTGGCAGCAGTCTCCTCCTTGGCTGCTCTTTGCCCTTGGAGGGAGCTCCTTTTTTGTAGGCAGGTTGTCCTTTTCTTCCTCCATGAGCTGCAGATCAGAGTCTGTGGCCAGACGCTCCTTCTCTGATCAGCTCCATCTCCAATATAGCAAAAAGTTGGTGAGATAAATTTAAATTTGGAAAAAGGAAAAAAATGCCATATCTAAAACTAAGGTGAATTTAGCTAGAGATCAAATATGATGTCAAATTTTTTGTTCTGGGATTTTTGTTTTATACTAATCACTGTATGGTACTGATAAACAGACACATTGGATCCCACCACTGAGCACTAATATGAGAAATGTGGTTGCTGGTTAAGGGAAGTGTGAGCCTTTCTCTAAGGGAAGTGATCTAAAGAACGATTCAACCCAGATCTGTGACCGTGGGTGAGTGTCTGAAAAGTTTCAGCGTTCCATCCATCATATCCTTGTGTTTGCTTTGTTCACCCTAAGTTGGCAGGGTATGCCCAGACGTGTGTCCCTTGCTCATTTTGCCACTGTATTCAAGCTAGCCTGGCTGATGAGGGTTGTTGGCCCGAAACCGGTCCCAGGATGCTTGTTTCCGGTCCAGGGAAGACATGGCTTGGCAGTTCGGGCTGGACTGTTCTCATGAGGCGCAGGGTCAAGACTGATTTGCATATAGCTGTGTCTGAACTGGGATGGCGAAGTGAGCTAAAGAACAATGATGGACTCAACTCAGATCTGTGACTGGGGTGAGTTTCTGAAAAGTTATGGTGCTCCGTCCATCATCTCCTTGTGTTTGCTTTGTTCGCCCTAAATTGTCAGAGTATGCCCAGACGTGGGTCCCTTACACACTTTGGCACTAGATTCAAGCTATCCTGGCTGATGAGGGCTGTTAGCCCGAAACCAGTCCCAGGATGCTTGTTTTCGGTCAAGGGAAGACATGGCTTGGCAGTTCAGGCTGGACTGTTCCCATGAGGCACAGGGTCAAGACTGATTTGCATATAGCTGTGTCTGAACTGGGGTTGCGAAGTGAGCTAAAGAACGATGATGGATTCAACCTAGACCTGTGACTAACAGTGAGTGTCTGAAAAGTTTCAGTGCTCCGTCCATCATCTTTTGTGTTTGGTTTGTGAGCCTTTCTCAAGCAACATCTACAATCCTTGTCGGGGTGACCCACAAAAACCTACTAACTTAACCTGTGCTGCAGTCAGGCTTAACTTCGAGCCAACGTGAAAAGTATTTATGCCACACTTAAACAGCAGTAAAGTAAAAAACACAACACAAGAAAAGCCCCACACCATTTTATAAAACTAGACTAAAATGTAATTAATTATTTGACACCAAAATGATAAAAATCCAATCAGTAGGACCAGATACATGCAATTTTAAAGATCTAGATAAAAATAGTGTTTGAAAGTACAAAATTCCAACTGGGGTTATGTGGTCATGCAGCACTGGGACAAAGTCCCAGGTTCAGGCTAACCTCAATAGAGCACAACCCAGATACAGGGACCAAGTTAGGCCCACTGAACAAAATAACCTAAATCCTGGTTGCGGAGCGTTGAGAGGTCCCATGTCGAGGATGCATTGCAAAGCAGCAATTTGGATGCAGGCTGCAAGGCTATGTGTCACGCTGCGTCATTTCTGCTAGGACCACATATGAGCTGCCAGGGCACCTTCAGGACTACTTCCAAGGCTCCAGAACTGGGGCGGCACAACTTCGGGGAGATAGAACACAGAGCTGGCAGCATCCAGGTACAGGCTACAAGGCGGTTGGAGATTTTTCTGTCCCTGAGGCTTTGATAAGGAGGCCAGCAAACTAGCCTTTGGTGTCACTCTGGTGGTCCTGAGTTCAAGATACAGATAGCCTCCCTGACCTGGCTCCAGCTTGTCTGGTGGGGCAAAAGTCTACTGTGAAACCTTTTGTGAGTGTGCTGAGATAGTCTTTGTGATGTGTAAGTATGGTAAGTGACAGCTCCACCCCCTATCAAAACAGAGATGGACCATCATGCCAACACTTATTCCCTCTTTGTCTCACTGTCTAGACGTAATACACAAAGACCAGCTGCTATCTCTTCCTAGTCATGTAGCCCAGGATACAAGCTGCAGGCACCGTATGGTTGGGACAAGAACATGGCACTTTTCTTAAAAGCACATTTTCAGAATTGTGTCTTAAAATCCAACTTTACCATCAAAGAGGGAATTACAATTCTTAAGAGACCAAATTCGACATTCCGATCCTGCTCTCAACTGAAAGTTATTGCTTAATAAATGCAATACGATAACCCAATGTTATGTAGACCATGAAGTAGTGAAAAACGAATGTAAGTGTTTTTCACTACCAGGACATGGAAAAGTTAAACGTACAAGTCCAACACTTTAAATACACTGCACCCCCACCCTATGGGCAGTTTAAGGCCTACCCTAGGGGTGCTTTTTTGTATTAAAAAGGAAAGTTTGGGCCTGCCAAAATATTTATTTTTCCAGTTTTTAATGACATTATAAACTGCACACACAGGCTTCATTTGCAGGCCTGAGATGTGTTTAAAAAGCTACCTAAGGGTGTGACACAATAAGTGCTGCAAACCCACTAGTATCGTTTAATTTACATACCCTGGCAACATGTAGTACCACTTTACCAGAGTCTTACATGCATTTAAATGTGAAAAGTGGGTGCAAGCAAAGGTAACCATCTTTAAAGGAGAAAGATCAAACACTTAGCATTGGTTAGCAGCGGTAAAGTACACAGAGTCCTAAAAGGGAACAAAAACAGGTACAGAACACAGAAGGGTAAGGGCAAACATTTTGGGAATGGCTTTGCCAAGAAGGCCAAGTCCAATACAACCCCTTCCAGCCAATAGCCAGGGTAGACTAATCAATACCTTAATGTGCTTCCCTGCATAGATGAGAGAACGTGAACAAAGGCCCTCTACTGCAGAGACACTTTTATGTTCTGCATCTTACTGAACTGAGTTAGATCCCTCTATCTACACTCCTGATCCTTTGCACTGATCCATGGGAAACCCTCCTCCTCAACTGTGGATCCCTTCTGTGAAGCACCTAAACTTAACTTGCTCACCAGTGCATCCCAGTAGGCAGATAGCACCACCATGGCCAAACATGTGTTGTGGCCCATTCCAACCCTTGGATCAGACTTCTGTCCCCAACCAAAAAGAAAACTATGTCTATAAGGACAGCAACCAAAAGAGGCCACTGACAAGCTGTCAGTGTTAAAAGCCTGGCTCCAGGCCATCAAGAGTTCTCAGACCTCTGTGGTTTCTCAGAGTGGAGGGCAATAGCCCAAGATGTTTGGCACTTTACTTCCATTCTACCTCCCACCAGTCCCAGTGTTGCATCCTGAGGCTGGCTTTTCAACCCCCAGTCAGTACCCTGAGGCTACACAGGAGACAGGGATGAGTCCTCCCTAACCTTGCCTCTCCATCTAGGCTCCTGTAACCTCCACTTGGCAGTGACACCCCGGAAAACACAACTGTCAGTGTTCCCAGGGCAGCTGCCCCTCATAGCTCCCCTGACACTGGCTCAACTCATTCCCGAAAATACAACCTATGGGCATATGAGGATCTACTATGACTTTACTCTGTGTCACCTCCTCCCCCACTCCAGGGATAACAGGGCTTTGGGGTGGAAAAAGTCCTGCCCCTGGACCTGAGTTACTCTACAGACCTCGCCATACTGATCTGGAGAAACCAGCCTTTCCACTACCATGGTCTGGCTAGCTACTGTGTCCCTCACAGGAGTGACAGGTATCCCAATTATTTTAATCTTGTGGAATTGACGACTTCCACCCTCAGGGATCACCAGCTTACCCTCTGCATCTATCTTCCAGCCAGGGGAGATCATGGCATGGTGTCATGGCATGGTGTATGGCCTGACACTGGGGCTTCTTCGTCCTTAACTGCATTGGCCATTCCTGTTGAATTCCCACCAGTGGGGGGTTTCTTAGAACAGACAGAGTTCCCCTGCTTGTGTCCTAGCTGAGAGCAATCAAATAACCGGGGTTGGAAATGGAGCATCTTGGGCCACTGCTCACCACAACCTCCTCCCTGTTTCTAAGAAGGGTCATGGGAGCACTTTCCCTCCATCTTATTGTGGGACTTGACTGTGTGTTCATTGACCTCCCCTTCACTCTTTTGGGGAACATGAACCACTCTTTATGGAGTGACTGCCAGGTACCTCTTGGACACACTGGCACTGATCCAAAGGTCCACCTCCTTTGCAAGCTCTTTGGGGTCAGTGAGCTTGCTGTCAACCAGCTGCTGGTGCAGCTCGACAAAATATGTGCTGAGCACATGCTCTCTCAAAACAAGATTGTCCAACCCAGTACAATCATTCACTTTGCTGCCCCACACCCTGCAACTCAGTGCCTTACTGGAATAATCAAGGACATTCACTCAACACTTGTTTGGCAGTTTGTCACTGCCCCTAAATCTCATGTGGTACTTCTCTGAGGGGCATCTAAAGTTGGTGACAAGGATGACTTCATCTGACCTCCTATATCTAATGTGAATAGTGTGCCTCTCCCCACTGTAGGCATCTGCTTCCAATGACTTGTCCCTCAGTGCCTTTTTGAGACCCTATGCATCCTTAGGGCTACCTCATAGGTTGAGAACCATTTGTCAATATCATCCTCATCACATAGCTTTAGGAATGTGGGGGCATATTAACACGGACGGGCGTTAACATTATCGCCGCTGTAGCGGCAGAAAACTGCTGCTAAAGCGGCGATAATGGGCTTGATAATTTGCCCTTGTGATTTCCCATAGAAGCCCATGTTCTGGTGTCAACATGGGCTTCTATGGGAATTCTCAACGGTATATTATCAAGCCCATTATCGCCGCTTTAGCTGCAGTTTTCTGCCGCTAAAGCGGCGATAATTGTATCGTCATGCTTGATAATATTCCCCGTGGACCTTTTTATCTCCATTAGGCACTGCTCTATCGCTTCCAACATTACTGCCGGACTCTGCTTGCTTAGCTATGATGTCCAGCTCTCTAAGACATAGCTCATGAGCCATTTTTCTCTCCTCCAGGGCTAGTCTCTTTTCATTCATGGTTCTTTCAGTCCCAGCTTCTCCGTTGCCAAGGCTCTCTCACTCTCAGCCTTCTTTTGCTCAGCATCTATGGCAAGTTTATTTTCCGACATCTTAAGGTGTACAATCTGCAGCCTAAACTCCCTTTCAGCCTTCCTATCCACCAGCTCCTTTGGGGACAAGCCTTGGGAGAACACACTGCTTTCTGCTCTGGTATGGAACTCCAAGTCAGGTGACGAGTTATCTCCCTCCCCTGTGTGCTGCACTTCAAGACCAGTGCCTTCCACTTGCTCCTCCACATCATCCTTTCCCTCTTGGTTGTCCTCTGCTGCTGCCAGTGATTGATGAACTTCCACCCAGGCCCTTAGAGCCTTCTGGAGCTCCAGCTTCCTGGTGTTCCTTTCAGCTGGAAATCTCATCTCCTTACAGAGCTCAACCACAGTGTAGTTGTCCAGGTTGGCCAGCTCAAATTCCATCCTTGCAGGCACAGACAGTCAAGTAGAATGTGGCTGGATTTGGAAAGAGCAAAAGAACCAAACAAGGAGAATATTAAAGAAACTTGAAATGGCATAACATTATTTATCTGGGATTTCAGTATTATACAAAATCGCTGTATGGAACTGCACAAACACAAGTACTGATTCTCACAGCTGAACACCAGTGTAGGAAATTGGGTTACTGGTTGAGGTGGGTGAAATCCTACTCAAACAGCCACCACAATTCTTGTAGGGATGAAACACAAGCAACCCCAAATGAACCTGTGCTTAACCCGCTGGTAGCTTGACACAAAAGCAGACATGCGTAACTTAGAGGCAACGTGTAAAGTATTTATGCAGCCCTTCCAACTGTATTAAAGTAAAAACACGACAAAAGAAAAATCCCACAGCAATTTGGAAAAATAGAGTAAAGTTTAGCATATTTTTTTACACCAAAACAACAAACATCCAATCAATAGAACCGGAGAAATGCAACAGTAAAGATTTAGATAGAAATAGTGTTTAAAAGGACAAAGAGTCAACAGGGGTTATCTGATCACCCAAGACCGGGACGAATTCACAAGTTCAGACCAACCTTTATGAAGCATAGATCGAATGCAGGGACCAAGTTTGCCTGCTGAACAAAATACCTTAAATCCTGGTTGCGGAACATTTCAAGGTTCTGCGTCGGGAATGCATCACACAGTGGCAGTCTAAATGCAGGGCTACAAGGTGATGCGTTGCACTGTGTCGGTTATGCTTGGACCACATTTGGGTTGTCACAGCAAGGGTCTAGAAATAGGGTTGCACCACTTGAAGGGCAGAAATCCCAGCAGGCAGAGTCCCTGATTCAAGGTGGTTGGAGGCTTTTCTGTCCCTGAGGGTCTGATCACGAGGCCAGCCAACAAGCTCTTGGAGTTACTCTTGTGTTCCTGAGTTCAAGATTCAGATCCAGTCCTTCTCACTCAGGCAGCTGGGCAGCGGGGCAGAAAAGTAGCATTGCTACTTGCAGAACAGCAATAAAGCAGTGCTCCTGCTGAGTCTTCCACAGGTCCAGCTGTGTACTGAATAGTTGTGTCTGAGGGTCCAATATTCATACCTGGTGCCCGCTTTGAAGTATGAGAAACCTCCAGAATCATTCCAATACAGAGGTGTCTGGAATTTCTTGCCTCCCTGTCCTGGCCTCAGCATGTCTGATTAATGTGAAATCCTTTGTGAGAGTGTTGAAGTAAAGTCGTTGCGATGTGTAAGTGTGGTAGGTGGCAGCTCCACCCCGCTATCAAGTCAGACATTCCTATCTGGCCCCAACTGAGAGTTATCACTTATAACATTTAACAAGGTAGCCCAATGTTATCCAATGGTAGAGGCAGACCTTGCAGTAGTGAAAAATGGATTTAAGAGTTTTTCACCACCAGGACATGTAAAAGTGAAAACTAGATGCCCAATGTTTTAAATACACCACACCCTGCCCTATGGGTTGTTTAGGGCTTACCTTAGGGGTGAATTATATGTATTTAAAAGGAAGGTTTAGGGCTGGTGAAAGGTTTATTTGCCAGGTCATAATGGCAGTTTAAACTACACACACAGGCTACAATGGCAGGACAAAGACATATTTAAAAGGCTATTTAAGTGGGTGGCAAAATAAGTGCTGCAGACCTACTAGTAATATTTAAATTACAGGCCCTGGGTACATGTTGTACCACTTTACTAGAGTCTTACAAGTAAATTAAATATGCCAATTGGGAGTAAGCCAATTTTACCATCTATAAAGGATAGAGTACAAATCCTTTAACACTGGTTAGCAGTGTTAAAGTATGCAGGATCCAGAACGCCAACAAAAACAAGTTCAGAACGCAGTGGGGTGAAGGCAAAACATTTGGGGATGACCCTGCCAAGAGGGTCAAGTCCAACAGTTATACTGAAGTCAACTGATCTTTGTGAATAACTGAACTATCAAATTGAACATTGTAATTACTTTTTGGTTTGAGCCTCCAGTAGAAGAGTAGGGATATCATTTTTAGAAGAAGATTAACTTAGGGTTAGGGTCTGAACTTGAAGCAACGATACTTGAATTCATTGTAAAGTCATCAGTTTGCTGAAATTACATGAGAAGCTATGAACAATTGATTCTTCATATTTGCTTTAATTTATCATTTTCTTCTTCTGATTCGCAAGAAACACTGGTAAACCTTTCACAGAATAAGCGTGGGGCAATTGTGGTCACTGTATCAATCATTCCTATAATTTTAATAATACGCTTACTAATTAGTTTGAACCTTGCTCCAGTGCAAGTTACCACTACAGCTCAACCTACCCCTGTTTCTATAGCAAAGCAACATAGCTTAAAGGAGAATTTGTTATACTAAGATAGTTCTGCGGGAAACTTGACTGCTAAGATTTTTTTCAATCTTTTGAGTAAGTATTCTTGTGTAATGCATGTAAAGGACTGTTTCATCTGTACCCATCTGCCTTCATGTGTGGTAGAAGGGATTGCATACCATCATATTCCACACGCCTGTGGTATTACCTGTAGTTTAATTTTGATCCTGCTATATCATCAAGGACGGTTTGAGTATTACTTCCGAAACTACGATGTGGGTTTTTTCAGAGGTGCCCATGCTTAAGCATTTAAACCCTCATACTGAAGCTAAGATAATGGATACTGTTGTCATTTTTTTTAAACCTTTAACTAAACTTGACACTTCTCAAACTCACAGGCAGAATCTCATTTGCAAGTTGAGTCAGGTTGAGAATTTATTGTGGATTTGGAAGACAGAAGGCAAGAGATTGAAACAAAGGTAAAGAACGGAGGCAAGGAATCACAGCAGATTTGAAGTAAAGAAGAAGAGAGGTATAGGGAAATGGAGGTACAATTGAAATTGACTTTAGAGTGGGAGAAACATGGAAAGTTGTGTTTTACAAGGCAGAAAAGCATCGCTCGGATGTGAAAAATGATTGGATAGAGGCAATTTCCTCATAGGTTTCAACTTTTAGATTTTTCTGAGTTCATCTTTGCCGGAGATGACCTTGTTATTCCTCATGTTTATTATATTTGAGGAACGTATGCTTATTATGAGCTTCCTAAAAGTTGGTTGGGTAGCTGCTATCTAAGCGTAGTGCCCCCCAAGGTGTATCACATAGAAAAGATGAGAGATCAGGGAATTAGGCTTCCTGGAAGAGTTAAGCACAGTGCTTTGCAAATAGTGGGGGGATATCTGGAATGATGGTTCCCTCTGTAGGTGTAGCTTTGAATGATGTACATGTTAGAAATCAATCTAGCTTAGTGGATAAACCTGCTACCAGTAAATTTGGTTCAATTCTGGCTATCTACACTGAACTAGTTGATATTAGACAATGGTTATTCAGGATAGGCTTGCTGTAGGTATTTTGCTTGCAAAGAATGGCACATAAGTGCTGCACTTATGTGCCTGGCAAGAGTCAGAATATTATCAACTATGTGATGAATCCCACGGAGGTGTCAAAGAATATGAATGCATAGGAAGTGACAAGTGCTTGGGAGCCATTTGAGAAGGGATTTTTAGCAGTAGACAAATAGTTTAGTGAACTTTGTAGTGGGCTTCTAGGAGCTATTTTGAGACCTACATTGATTATTGCATTCTGCATAATGTGTCTGTTTTGGTCGGTACAGGGATTTAGGTTGTTGAAAACAGAGAAAGCATTAGAGGTAAAAGGGGAAAATGGGCCAGCTGATAGGAAGAGAATGAAAAGGAAGAGGGAATATGTGGAAGTGAAAGAAATGCAGTGCTAACTTTATGATGAGCTGAAGGAGCTAGAGGAAGCGTGACGTAAGCTGCGGCGGATATCAGCGGGTTCTGAAAATGTCAAAGGCGAAGATGGTGCATGTTTTGTATGATAGTACCCAGAGCCAGCAGAGGGGGGAAGATTGATTTTGATTCTTTGAAATTACATACTATGTTAACTTGTAACCTGCATTAACTTTAACATACATGATTTATTCATTATGCACTTGGATTATGTTGCTTATTAGTTTCATGTTATTAACATTTATATTTAGTAGAGTGAACTGTATATATATATTTGATTAGCTTTAGTTAGCCAGTGTACCTTTAGAGTTAGCATAAGTGGGCCTAAGTGCTACACGCCATTTTGAAATGAACATTGGATTTCTGCTTGTTGTGCATAATACTATTTTGTTGTTGATACCAAGGTCACCACATGCTCATTTAAAATTGTATTCTTTGCTAGCATACATTCTGAAAGTTGTAGTATAGTGATTAGTTGGTTTGGGGACCAAAACTTCAACACCTGTTGTGCGTGAGAATGCTGAGGAGTTGATACCCCTTTGTGTGATATCATGATGGCTGTGGTGGGAGAAAGAGTTGACATTGTATTATGTATTGAGAAGGAGGATGACACCAGGTATGGAGAGAACACAAGGCTTTCTTTTGAAGGAAACTGAAGATTGTAATGTTTGGATGAAAGGTTATGTTTTAACTGCACAATGTGTGTTTGTTAGTTAAATCACTTGCCCCTATTTGCCTATCCATGTGGAGGTCTTCTTTCATCTCTTGAGACCAATATTAAATTTTTCTGGTTGTGGAGAAATTCTCAAGCGCAAGTGACTTTTCTCTGATCTTCTGATTGGAACCTTTATCTAGTTCCTATTTTGATTCTGCACTTGCTCATACAAACTGCTTTTGAAATGTCCCAACCTATCCACCACTTTAGCTGAAAATTAGGTTGATTCCTTTATGGAAACGTGTGTTTGTTTGCACCCGTTGCCTTTAATATACTAAGGAGCATATTTACGAGTGGAGTTGCATCGCATTTGCACCACGCAAGGTGGTGCAACAGTGATGCAAGTCTCAAATGAGATTTATGAAGGCATGCAAGGCCACTTTGCGTAGCCCTGAGTATTTTCATAAATTTGGAGGAAAGCAACGCACGGCAAAGCACTATGTTGCCTTACTTTGCGCTAGGGAGTGTGTTCCCATGCAACTCCCATGGTTTTTTATGCATTTCCAGATTTACCAGAACTGGTAAACCTGGGAATGTACAAAATAGGTACCCCTTCCTGCACAAAAACAATCCTGCATGCAACTCAGGCACCCTTGCACCATGGTGCAAAGAGGCCTGTGTTGAGCTTGGCAGCCAAAAGGGCACCAGTGCAGGGGAAACGGCACAAATGCGCCATATTGCCTTAAATACAGAGCATTCCTGCCCTTTCTCTGTCATGCAGTGCACCTTGCTGCACTACATTACTTTTTCATAAGTCTGCCTCTAAATCTCAGTATTTCCAATTGTACTGCTTTGTTTATATTCCTGTATGCTGTATCCAAGAAAATATTGTTTTTACTCAATTAAATTGATTTGGGGTGTAAATTGACTAGTCTGCCTAATAAACATTCATGGTTTGGAATCTATTTCTCTCTGTCGTTGTGGTGTGGCAAAATCTGCTTCACTGTTAATGAAATGCTAACCAGTTTGTGATTCCTGCCTCAGTTCTAGACAAAGAACCCTCTAGGTGGAGATAGCCGCGGTTTGAGATTAACGAGGTGAAGAGACCATCCTTACCTTCTTCAATCTTGCTATCAGCATTGATAGCTGAGTAACATCCACTTCCTTCTCGCTTCTATCTCATCTTTATGGCTTAACCTTTCGTATGTTTATTTATTTATTTTATTTTTATTTATAAAGTTTTATATAGCGTGGTTCTTCACTTAGGAAACACTAAAGCTCCATACTTAAAGACACCCAGTATCATCTGTCATATTAAAATATTTCAACCTGCAGAGTTGGATTGGGTTTGTTGGTACACTAGAGTTGAGTACTAAGGCTTGGGCCTTATCTCAGATGCTGCTTTTGCACATTTTGTGCTGCACTAAATATGTGAATCCGATAAAGAACAAAAAGGAGATTTGTAAGAACTGACCTACACTTTGCTTCATGAATATTACAGATGAAGTCCTACCATGGACAGCAGATCTCCATTGGTTAATTCACATTCACCAAATTCCTTCTATGGACTGGGCAAAGATGGAAAATGAGATACAGTGCAAAGGTGCATTGAAGGGACGATGCAGCAGTCCAGTGGGTTCCTGTCTGCCCCCGCATCCCCTCCCCAATGACCATATCTGACACTGAAACAGTGGAAGCTTTCCATTTGCCGTTCTGTTCCAAAGGTACCATCTCAGTCGTTATTGTCCCACATATTTTCCCCATTCCCAGCTGTTTATCCATAAACATTCATCCAGATTATACCAGGAGGAATTTGTTTGGAGAAAAACAATGAGGAGCACAATTACAGCACAACTTGTAATCCGGTTTCAGGCCCATTGAACTGTTTGCCCATAAGATGTTACAATCCACCTGGAAAGAGGGTCTCAGTGTCTTTGCTTGTGGTAATATGGTCTTTCATGCATACATTTTATGTATTCTAACTTCCATTTTCTGCTGTATTCTTTCAGATTGTGTAGTTCTTAGGTGCAGTGAAATCCTTCCCTAGTTTCAAATTACATTTCCAAAGGTATTATTTTTGTCTTTTTTATTTATGTACTCGAACATCGGTTTTCTAAAGCTTTCCTATGTCAGCTGAGACAAAACCCCACTACAGCCCCTTATATCACCGTGTCGCTCTCCCCTACCACTTTCATTTTACACATGTATTCACATAATCTTGAATTTATATAATGTAAATTTTTGTACTTGGAAAAGTAATAACCACTGGTCTTTTGTACTCCTATTAGGTCTTTATTTTGATTTCTTGTCGGTTTCTCAGCAGGTTAGTTCCACTTAAATATCTATATTGGATAATCTCAGTAAACCACAACTTTTTCTAAGCACACTTCTTCACCCTGCTCTATTGCCCCTGGTTGCTGACTGTGGTAAATTGCCTCCCTGCTTCTGAATAGGATAAGGTGAACTCTTTGCTCGCCATCTTCTAAAATTGAATACAAAATTGTAAGGAGGCAAAGTAAATACAGGGATGTATGACGGTACAACGCGTACCGTTACAACGCGTACCATTACGACGGAGGTTTTACAACGCAAGTCGTTACAACGACTTGCGTTGGGGGGGCTTGATAGTGAATAGTTTAATTTACTATTCCAACTCCAGTCCCCGTGGATAGTAGGGAAGGTGTTGGATAGTAAATCTAACTATTCCCTATCCTAAAGCGCCCTCCAGCGAAAGTCGTTGTAATGAATTTCGCTGTAAAACCTGCGTTGTAACGGTACCGCCTTGTAACGGTTCCGTTGTAAAGGATGTTCCCCTAAATACAGCATTGCTCCTCTTCTTTGTCATTTCTGCTCTTGCCATACCTGGAGTTAGTAAGTCATACTGAATTGGCCTGTGTCTGTGGTCAGTGTAAATGGTGCCATTTGGTTGAAGGCAGAATAGTATACATTTAATTTCAATGTATTTCAATATACTTCAGCTGGTAAACTTTAGTGTGCAGCATAAAATAATACCACATCAATCTGACATAAATCAAACATATGCATGGTAGAAAATAGAATTGGAGTCTTTTTACAAATAGGGTGCACTGTCCTTGATTGCGCCGTGGCGAACCTTTAAATTGATGTGCTGGGCACAAACAGGAACAGCGCTTCCCATTACTGACAATGCACTCTTCACACAGCAGATGCATTCTCGCAGCTTTCCTGGTGGCAGCACATTAGTATAAAATGGAGCCAGCTTGAAGAAGCTGCTCCTTCTTTCACTATGCAGCACAGTACTCAGACCTGAGAGCTCCGGATTATATCCGGAGCGGGTGGACCTCCATGTACCTTGCAGGAAGGCCCCCTCAACTTTCTGTCCAATGAGAGACAATTCTGGCTTGCTGGATTCCAAATCTCCAATGACTCTATCCTGTCCTTGTCTCCATATTCTGCCTTTGTAACGCACAGAGCTTAGGGTCATATTGCAAATTGTGTTTATCCTGCTCAGCGCCTTACCAGACAGAGGAGACGATACTGCTTTGGAAAATTCGCTTTTTTAGAGTTCCAATTTCATAACAGTAGGACTTTTTAGATAAAAGATCTTGTAGCTCCATATTACCTGGTCCCATTCTCTTGCTCGGGCACGAGCACATGAAAGTATTACATCTAAGGCCGTGAAGATAGTTTCCCTCTTCAGGTGCTACCTGTTTCAGGATTAAGGGGCATGTACAGTAACATAGAGATTGCATACAGTGTTGGCCACTTAGTGATTCAAAATTATTTGATTCGTCCAAGAACTGAAAGGGTGACTTTCCTTGTTAGACAACTTAACAAGCGTCTTACCTCTGCTGAATGAGGAGTATAGGATCTGTATGATAAAATACCATTTCCACAAGTAATGAAATAGAGGTACACTTAGTAGTGAGCACTTTGCTAAAAATCTAAGGAGGTGAACGTTGTTTTACTTTTAAGGGGAGACAAAAGTTGTACATGTTGGTAAATTGTCTGTAAACACAAATTGAGAGTTGTTGATCTGAATGTAGAACAGCAAAACAATGGACCCCCCCCCAAAGTTGTTTCACTTAGGTAAATGGTAACATTTAGGCAACTGCTTAAGGCACAAAGGAAAAGGCAGATTAAAAGTTTGGCATTGCTGTTTATTATTAGAAGCCTAATTTTCCTACCAAAATGCCGATTTAACTCACGATATCCCACCAAACAACAAACAACGGTGGTATCTGCCTTTTGTTTCCTCATCTTTGCCAATAATTTAGATAAATATGGCCACTTTAAAGCTCAACAGATCGTTTGCTATAATCTAAGTTAGCCTTAACTGACTCGATAATTTGCCATAAAATTTGATGAAAAGTATAAGTCTTTGAGCAGAAGAACCATGGGGCATATTATCAAGGACCGGTGTTAAAATTATCACCGTTTTATCAGCAGTTCCAACTGCTGTAGTTGTATATGTTAGAATTATACATTACACTAATCTTAATTTAGACAAATTATATTCTTTTTAAATTCAAAACAGGCAAAATTAGTTTTTGTTGGTCAGTTAAATCCCGGTGATAGAGGTTAGGAGTAGAGTGTATAGACTAAGTTTGCCCCATATTTTGCCCTAGGAACTTACCTGTCCGGTAGTAATTGATTTGTAAAAAGTTTAAAAATTAGATAAATATGCACAAAAACATTTACACAAATGCTCCTTAATTTTACCAGGAAATGTGTTTTTCACAAAAACACACACCCTTGTTGTTTTTCTTAACACATGTCTAAATGAAGCCATCAGTATTTTGATATATCATAACTACTTTACATCTCTAAATTATAAGAGTGATTGTTGATCCGATTTCAACATCGACTGAACAAAAAGAGGCCGTGATATTTTACTTAAAGGTCAGAAGCTAAAAAGTTGTAACTACAGTCAAGTTCTATGGCTCAAAGCCTTAAACAAAGTAAACTGAAAAACAGGCAATAGCAGTTTAAAAAAGGATGTTGTAAACAATAGTTATTTTCCTGTAACATCTATGCACTCTAAAATAAAACATGAGCGCTTCTCTTCTGTAGAATGTCAGGCCATTTAAACTTTGAAATAGCGCATTTTACTTTTGAGATGACAGCTGATGGGGCCCATTCCATCTTACTATCATAGGGAAGCTGACACTTTCTGCAGAGGTTTTTGAATGAGCAACAGATAAGAAAAACAATTTACCGTGCATTCTGGAATCTTTCGAGCCTCCACGCAAGGGTTTTAAACACTTAAAGAGTTATATTGTTGTTATACGATTTTATCACATATTAAATGTGTACCATTCCAGATTGTTCAGCTAGCTACTGTAGAAATCTGAAAGGATAAACTCATTCTGGCGATTTCTGTAAATCAAGTACCTTCACCATCATAAAGCAAAGAAACAAAGCGTTCTGAAAATAGCAGACACTTATTGCTCCGTTTTGAGTTTGAGCCTGAGAACATTGCATGATCCAATACAAAACAAATGTGTTTTAAATTAGCCTAATGTTTGAATTTGCAAATGTAGGGTTAAAAAAAAGTAATTCCAAAATGTGGTTTCAAGTTGTATTAGATGCCCTATCGGTTAGCAAGAAAATAAAGAGGCTTGATGCATTACCTATGACTATCATGCATGCGTTGGTCAATGGATAGAGAGATCAAAGAAGAGTAAAATGTTTTTCAGGAATATTTTATTACTTCAGCAAACTCAAGGTTAGAGAGTAAAACAAACTAAACTAAGACACAGCTGAGACCGACAAGGGCCGGGGGTGAGCGCCAGATTTCTTGGATGTTGATGTCCAGTGGGCGGGATATTGTGCTCCAGGAAACCCAGTGGGACTCAGGGCTGCTCAAATTATCCTGTAATCCCTTCAAGAGGAGATAATAGGTGCAGGGAGGGGGAGCAGACAGTGCAGGTGGTGTGCATAGCAAAGCATAGAGGGAGAAAGGTATTTGCAGCCCAGGCATAGAGGGAGAAGGGTATTCGCAGCCCAGGTCTCTTCGGACCAATGATCGAAGTGCATAACAAAAGTAGTGGGAAATGTGATGCTGCATGAAATAGGGGTGGGGTCAGTGTCAAAGGTTTTCTCTACTTTTTTTTGTCTTTCACCATCAAGTAGCTACATATAAAATAGTGTGCCGCTTAAATAAGAAATAAATAAAAAAAAGTTAAGTTAATCAGTGGCAAATGCACTACAATACATTATGAATCCTCTATCAGTTAATGCACTGCAGAGGTCTGGGTGTAACCAGAGAGCCACAGAACTAAATCTTAGTTGGTGCAGTGTAGAATAATGACTTGTGTATTTTTAATGCTCCAAGATCCCATCCTGTGGCACAAACACTGAATATGTAAGTCATTATCTAAAGTTGCGTTACACACAGTGTAAGATAGACTGCTACAAAATGAGCAAAAAGGTGTAAGAAAAAATGATGCATCCAAAATATGAATTTTAGTAGTACCCAGACTGTATGTATTTTTTTGTATGTATAACTGTCCCTTAAAAGTAAGCATTTCACAGCTCAGCTCCAGGTACCGGAGAAATCGACGGACCACTCCCGTCTGTCACGTTACTGCAACAAGCCTAAAATATGGGACAAGCGGATCGGCTTGCCTTTCTGTGACCGACCGCATACCCGACGGCGGCACATTTCCACCCTGTTAGATCTTCTGGACACGTGGGAAGAACACCCTGCGCGTCCGAAAATATTTTCTGATACCCGATTAGGACCGGGTTGGAATTATCACCGGTCTGACGATACTGCTTTCAGCTCATACGTCTACAGCCCTGAAGAGTCACGGGTCCACCCCGCTATTGACGAAACACGTGTTGGCTGGTTTTTCGTGTAAAAACAAATACCATCAATGGACAAAATAAATAAGAAATGAAACGATAAAGTGAAGTTTGATCTTATCCTTTCACTAAAAGATACATAACATACTACTGAACTTACCTAAGTTGTGTGCGCTTGACCTTGCATACAGTTGTACAAATTTACATTTCTTCCAGGCAGCAGGCATCCTGGCAGGAAGGCTTTTTTATTGTTTAGCTTTCAGGCCCTCCCTTGGTTTCATAGCACAGGGGACTCCCTGAATGACACTTCAGCCGAAGCATTGGAGCTATCAGAAGGAACTGTCCCAGGAGGTTATCTTTTCACAAAAAGTAAGGGAACGGTTTCTCATAAATTAAAAAAGTATGGGCACGGTGTGCCCCTCCGCTCCCGCCCACTTCCACCTCTGCTTCGGACCATGGTGAAAGGGGCAGGTATGGCACTGGAACTGCTCTTGTTGGTGGGCGGAATTGAGGTTCATTGCACTGGGGGTAAAACCTCAAGTCCAAAGGGTGGAAGGTGCCAATGGACTGCTCGGGTTGGTGCAAAGAAAAGTTGGTAGGCCTAAAACAAGTGAAAATAATTATACAGAAGGGCAGAAATTACCTTTCTTGATTTCTGTAATTTTTTATTGTATAAAAAAATATATATTTACATGGAGCACGGAATACACATGAGTGGAGGAAAAAGGGAGGAGAAAGAGGCAAAAGAAAGAGAAAGGCGCCGGGGGTGGGGGGAAGGGGGGGGGTATTTGGCTTTGTTCGAATGTCAGGTTGCAAGTCCTGTTCGCCGTCATCTTCTGCCGCCCCCTTCGCGAAGCTTGGTTGGTGTCCTTGACCCATGCCCCGGACGAAAGAGAAGATAGTGGAGGATAGACGTCGCGAGTGAAAGAGTGGAGGAGCCTTGCATGCTGGTTCCCTTTTGTTGGCGCGTGGGTGCGCCCCTCGACTAGAATTGCACCTATGGGGGTTTGTGCGATGATAGGTAGAGATCTAGGGGTTCCCACATGTTTGACTGCCTATGAGTTTTCGGCGAGTGTTTCGCTGTGATGTTATCTGCCCCCCTTAGGAACGTGACCCAGTTGAGCCATGCCTGGGGCGCAGCCTTCGAGGTGTCCTTCCAGTTGCTTAGAACTATTTTGACTGCGGCCATCAGCAATAGGTCAATGAGGTCACGATCCTCTTTCGTTGTGATGGCCGGGGATGCAAAACCTAGGACTAGACTTGGGAAATCTATGTGTATGGCTACTCCTGTGATCTCATTGATAAGTGTCCCAATTCTGTCCGAGAATTCCCTGATCTTAGGACAGCTGAGAAGAAGGTGTTCTAAGTCCCCCTTCTCTTTGTCACAATTCCAGCATGCATCACTCTCTCGGATCCCCAAGGCGGCCAGGCGGGCCTTGTGCACTAGCCAATATTTGGTCTGGTTTAGCGTTGCCGTTATTTTTTTCCTAGAGGTTGATCTCCATAGTTCTGCTTTCTCGGCCTCACTTAGTTCCCTCCCTGCCACGGCTCCCCAGAAGTTTGTGACCTTATCGTTGAGTTTGGTGTTTTTCGGGCGGAGTGTTTTGTATAGGTGTGCTACTTGGTGTCCTAGTGTGTTGAGACTGGCTGCGAGTTGTATGAGCAATGGTGCCCTGTTGTTGAGGTTCGCCTTCCTGATTGCCACTTTGATTTTCAGGAAGTTGTAGAGCTCTATGCTTTGTAGGTTGTGAGCTTCTTTGAGCGTGTCAAAGGTTGTGTGTGCGCCATGTTTTTGAAGGTCCTGGGCAGTGGAGATACCATGTTTGTACCATTCGTGCATGTCTAGAACCCCATCTCTGTATCTTAACTTGGGGTTGTGCCAGATGGATTCTAATTGGCCTCCCTTGATGCTTGTTGTCAGTAACAACAAGAACGGTATTAGGAACGTCCGGACTAACATGGCAACAGAAGCCCATAAAATACTTAGGCATCCTCTTTGAGAGAGACCTAAGAACGACACTGGAACATAATGAACAAGCAACAATACAGAAAATTAAGGATAAAGTAGAAGGGTGGTCCCCCAGATTCACAACATGGTGGGGAAGGGTAGAAGCGAGAAATTACCTTTCTATTGCCCTGCATAACGATTGGTAGCAGTGTTGCTATTTGTGCATCTGGCACAGTTAAAAAAGAAATTTGCAAAGCTGTGAGTCAACAGACTTTGCACATTTCTTTGCGCAGCGTTAACAGAAATGCCTGCTAGTGCAATATGTCCTCCACTAATTGCATCTAAAAATACCTGTACATTCATAAAGTGCTTGGCTCCTTACGAGGTAGCAATTTCCTGAGATAATGGAATCTATATTTTGACTGCATTACCAACTCTCCAGATCTTTCTTTTTTTCAGATTAGAAGAAGCTCTTGAATGTTTGTGAGAAATCTCAGCAAGATTTGTAAGTGAGCATTTTCAGAATGTGTTTTATGTGAAACAGTATTCCAGTTCCACGGACCTTGTCACATTTTCTGGAAATTATACAAATATTAGACTGAAACTTAATTATGAGTAAATTAAATAAGAAGGCTCACAGCAGGTAAAGCTGCAATATTTTTGTAGTAACAATATTTTGAAAGATATTTATGTCCCGCAATATGTACAACTCAATATTTTGTCCAATTACCCAAATTATCACACCCCTTGTTGAAATTGAAGTATGTGCTATTAAAAGCTCATCTAAATATGTTTTTGTTGTCCTATAATATACAGTCGGCAAGGAATATAATAGCAAATAAGGACTTTAAAAAACTATTATTTCATTGAATGAAAAGGAATGTTTAAATCAGAATATCGTAGATACAGTCTGCAATCTTTAAGCCACACGGAGAAACACTTTTCTAGAAGTCATGAAAAGAAAATGAAATGGTAAGATTGTGCCAAGTTCCAGGGATAGTAGGATTGTATTTACCATTTTGCGCAGAAGAAAAGCATTTTAGAAATATGTAACTACCCAGATTTAAGACTAGGAATGTATGACTTTGTTGGTGTTATGGTGAAGAAGATGGGATCTGGAACAGGTTAAATAAAATGATGTGTTGTGTGAACCCAAAAAGATTTAAAATTGTTGTAATTCATTAAAACCATTTTCCTGTCTTTAAGGGATCTATTTGAGAAAAGTGTGAAGGACGGTAATCAAGGATACGGTTGAAATATTTATTCTAGTATTTTGATGGTATGGGAGGAATGTAGCAAGTTTTAAATATTGTGCTCCAAAAATGTCAGTGGACAAAAAAATCAATAAGGTAAGTGTATGTATACATATATATGAAAGTATAGGTTCCAATTTTGCTGTTGGTGAAATTATAAACTGCAAGGCCAAAATACATCGTAATTGCTGTGCCCTACGAGGAAAGGGTTTAACAACACAAAAGTTAGAACAAGGCTAAATTCTGAGGAGTTAGGATTTTTCTCAGTTTAGTAGTGGTAAAGTTAGGACCCCTAACTTTAGGACTCCTAAATGCCTTCTTTGAATGCCGAAAGTCTTAAAATTAGGAGTTTTCTCAGTTTAGGAGTCCTAACTTTACTACTACTAAACTGAGAAAAATCCTAATTTTAAGACTTTCGGTATTCACAGAAGGCATTTAGGAGTCCTAAAGTTAGGACTCATAACTTCTGTGAATACCGAAATAAGTAAGTGTCTTCTGTGAATACCTGCTGAATGGAATGGCAAAAAGGTTGGTCTTGGTTTAGTTTGCGCCCTTTTTGTTAAATGGTGTAAATCTGTTCAGTAGTTCCTGAGAAATTAAAAAAAGAAAAATATTGGTATCTGAGCACCGAGGAGGGTTGACACACCCTGCTGGGCACGAGCTTCACTCCTATTGGCTGCCAACACTCCAAACCAGGAAGTGTTGGCAGCCATCTTGTGACTCTGTAACCGAGTCCCAAGAAAAGAGTGGAAAAAAGGTTGAAAAACAAGAAAAGGGGCAGGGTAGAAACATCCTGAACTCATAGGCCTGCTCAGGGGGTTTCATAAATGCGAAAAAAAGCATTTTATGTAAAAAAAAAAAAAAAACAGCAGAATTCGCATTGGGGTCGAAAATCCTACTGTGAAAAAAAAGAATGAAGCGCGGGCTCCCACACTTCATTTTCAAAAAGCCCCTGGGTGGGCCAGGTCCTGGGGCAATGAATGATTAATTTGGGGGGGCCCCTGCAGCCCCCGGGACCTCCACCTCCCCAGGGCTTTGTTTATAAAGGTGTGGGGGTGTGAGGGTCCCACCTCCCTACGCTGCCCCAGGGACCACCACCGCCCGGGGCATTGAAATTTAAAAGGTGAGGGGGCCTCGCTGGCCCCCCAAACCCCAGGGACCGCCACCTCTCGGGGGCTGATTTTTTTTTAAGTGTGTGGGGGGCTCCTACCCATCCCCACACTGCACCGGGGACCACCACCTTCCCGGGGCATTAATTATTCAAATGCAGTGGTAAGTTGCATACCCCTGGACCACCACCTCCCGGTGCTTTGAAAACGTTGGAAGGGGGACCCGCACGACCCCCCTCCTGGAGCCCTTGATGGTTCTGGGGACTGCCACCCCCCAGTGCCTGCTCCTGCAGTGTCCCAGGGTGCCCACCCCGGGACACTGCTGTTTCTTATGGCAGGGCGGGAGCACGGCTCCCTCCCTGTCATAGCAAACTCTGCTTTGCTTCGTTGAAATGAGAGTAGGGAAACCTGCTCTCGCCTCAAAGAAGCAAAGCAGGATTACTTTTAGGCAAGGGGAGCTGCATGTCAGCAGCTCCCCTTGCTCAAAAGCAATGCCGGCTCCCACAAGAGGCAGAGAGGCAGTGGAACTGTGGGAGCTCACCCCACGGTCCCCAACGCAAAGGGCCTGCCCCAGGGGATGGGGTCCACGGGGCCAGAAGTAGCCCAGGAGGGGGGCCACACGTCCCCCCTCCCTCAATAAAATAAAAAAATATTTTTAAAGGAGGCACAGCCCTGGGTGATGGTGTCCACGGGGCCAATAAAGGCCTCAGGAGGGGGGCCATGCAGCCCACCTCCTTAAATATATATATTTTTAATAATAAATATGTGACTATGCCCCGGGGGATGGCCTCGGGAGGGGGGCCGCGTGGCTGCATGGGTTGGTGAGTAGCTACATGACTGTCTATTTGGGTTATTGATTGGTTGTCTGGGTATCTGTATAGGTGCCTGAGTGTCTTTGTGAGTGGGTGGGAGTGTGTGACTCTGTGCATAGATATGTGAGAAGGTGAATCACAGGTTGTATGAAGAGTGCATCTGGGAAGGGCTTTATGGGTGGGTGAGTGTGTGTATGAATGTGTTGGTGAGTGAATAGATGTCTTAGCGATATATATGTGAGTAACTACATATGTGAATGGCAGTATATGTGAGTGTTGAATTATATAAATGACTATACGTGAGAGTGAGTGATTGTGAGAGTGGCTGTATGGATGAGTAGGTGCTTGTATCAGTGATTGTACAACAGAGTATTTGTTATTATTTGATTAAATAAGTCAGGTGGTCTGTGTATAAATGTATAGGTGAGTAAATGGGTGTGATTGATTCTTTGCATGACTGACTAGATGTGTGAGTAACTCCATGGATGAGTGGCAGTGTGTGAGTGTCTGTAGAGGTGTATGAGTGCATATGATTGTGCTGTATTGATGAATGACTGCATGTATGAGTGACTGTATGGGTGAATGAGTAGATGTGTGTGTAGATCTAGGAATCAGTGAGTAGGTATGTAGTAACTGATATTGGTGTGCCTATGGTTTTGAAAATGGTAGTCTGTATTTTAGAATGGGTTTATCAAAGGTTATGCTAGGCTGTGAGGAGGTGCATCAGATTATCACGTGGATGATGTCATCAGTGATGTAATTTGAGATCTCATCAGTAATGTCACTGCCATGTCATGAATGATGTAATATGTGACGTCATTAGCAGTGTATTGCAGGGGCGCAAGTTATAGTTAGCTCAACTAACTAGAACGGCCAAATTTCTCTGGTTTTGTACGAGTGAAATGTCCCTGAAACCTGGGTTTTTTTTCAGTGAATTTCTAAGGTTTTTTTAAATCATCATTTCTAACTATAACGTCCCTGAAACCTATGGTTTTTTTCAGTGAATTTCAAAGATTTTTTTAATTCTAATTTCTAAGTATAATATACCTGAAACCTATGAGATATATATATATATATTCACTGAAAAAACCATAGGTTATAGACCATATATAGTTAGGAATTAGCATTTACAAAACCTTGAAAATTCACTGAAAAAACCATAGGTTATAGACCATATATAGTTAGGAATTAGCATTTACAAAACCTTATTTTACTCACACAAAACCATTGAAATTCCATATATAGTTAGTTGCACTAACTATATATCGCGCACCCGCAATCCACTGCTGATGATGTCACATATTACATCATTCATGACATGGTCAGTGACATCACTGATGACATCACTGATGACATCTCAAATGACATCACTGATGACATCACTGATGACATCTCAAATGACATCACTGATGACATCATGACACACCAATACCAGTTACTACATACGCACTCACTGATTCCTACGTCTACACACACATTCACTCATTCACCCATACAATCACTCATACATACAGTCACTCATTATTACAACACTATCATATGCACTCATACACCTATGCAGACACTCACACACTGCCACTCATCCATGGAGTTACTCACACACCTAGTCAGTCCTGTAAAGAATCAATCACACTTCCATTTCCTCATCTATACAGTTAAACACAGAACACCATACTTCAGTGACATCACTGATGACATCACTGATGACATCTCAAATGACATCACTGATGACATCTCAAATGACATCACTGATGACATCATGACACACCAATACCAGTTACTACATACGCACTCACTGATTCCTACGTCTACACACACATTCACTCATTCACCCATACAATCACTCATACATACAGTCACTCATTATTACAACACTATCATATGCACTCATACACCTAGTCAGTCCTGTGAAGAATCAATCACACTTCGATTTCCTCATCTATACAGTCATCTATACAGTTAAACACAGAACACCATACTTTTCACACATATACTAACACATACTTACTCTCTTATACAATCACTGATACAAGTACACATTGATATGCACAGAGTCACACACCTCCCAGCCAGCCACACACACACTCAGTCTTCCATACATCCACTCATTCTTCAATATGTAAAACATATTTAAACTTTACAAAAACACACAGACACTAGATGATGTCATCAGTGATGTCATTTGAGATGTCATCAGTGATGTCATCAGTGATGTCACTGACCATGTCATGAATGATGTAATATGTGACATCATCAGCAGTGGATTGCGGGTGCGCGATATATAGTTAGTGCAACTAACTATATATGGAATTTCAATGGTTTTGTGTGAGTAAAATAAGGTTTTGTAAATGCTAATTCCTAACTATATATGGTCTATAACCTATGGTTTTTTCAGTGAATTTTCAAGGTTTTGTAAATGCTAATTCCTAACTATATATGGTCTATAACCTATGGTTTTTTCAGTGAATTTCAATGGTTTTTTAATAGCAAATATCATAAGCTGTCGAATGTCAAGTACGTGGTAAGTGAAAACATTTTCGTGTTTATGCACACTGATCTGCTTTGAATGGTGCCCCCCCCCCCTCATTTCTATTAGGAGTACTCTCTCTTTGCAGATAGTGAAAGGTAGTTAACGCAGGCCTTTGCCCCCGTTGTAATCCGTCGTGCCTGCTTCTCTCTCCATTTGATTGATTGTTATCCAAGTATTTACTGTTTTAGAATTAGTTCTCTTTGGTTCATTCTCTATTTACAAACAAACACAGAGTCGCAATACTCTGTGTAGTCTTTGCAGATAACGAAAAATCGTGTAAAAAAAAAAGAAAAGGAATCGAGTAAAATCAGTAGGCCACTAATGGGATCTCTTTTTGACCTCGCTAAAATAGAAACATTAGGAACAACCCCTCATGACAAATACAAAACTAGTGAGATGAACTGAACTCCACACAATGATGGCTGCAAAACAGCTCGGCTCCGCCACCCACCCCGCCCAAAATAACGATAAAGAGCGGCTGCCATGATTGGTTGCGGAATGGCCACGACGGAGCTACGAAATGGTGCTGCTCTCATGCTAACCCCAGCTTCAGTCTGAAACATCCAGAAACACTGTAGACTACCAATTTGATCAGTTCCGGTAGCGCCCCAATGTAACCCGGTAGAGAAGAACTAGCCCTCCCCTCTTTGACTGATGGTTCTTGTTGCCTGTCCCTTCTGTTGTCATTTAACAGAACTATTTAGCCTGCTGAAAGGGGTTGTGTTTCGACCGCTGGTTGGTGGAGACATTTTGACTATATTCTGGACCTGCGTTGTCGCGTAATGCGTCATATGACGCGCCGCGTTAGCGCATCCGGAAGTCATCCGGGGCGCGCAGCGCGTAACGTAAGCATAACAAGTCATGTGACTTGTTACTAAAACTTTTCATTGGTTCATTTTACTTTTCTTATTGTAATGATGAAAGGCTTGGTCATATCACCTAAAAATTACGCTTTTAATTACTTCCGAACATTATTTTTTCTTAAATATATGTTATAATGTTCCAGGCTAATGTACTTTCCCGGAAATTTTACAACTGTCCTGCAAGTAAAATATATTCTTTTTTCGAGAAAAAGAGCGTTTCTTCGTCCCATGACGGAGCCGTTGAGCAAAAGAGGGTCGACCTGCTGTCTTAGTCGCCGATACGCCTGAATATGAGATTCTTATCGATCACTTTATGTTGCAGGAATAGAAAACACAACAGCCCTTGACCATTTATCTTTACTGCGTTCCTTCGTATTATACCTTTTACCCTTCATGTAATTGGTCTGCTTTATTTCACTTGCCTTTTAATGATTCTAAAACAGTGACTATTATTAAAAACTTTACCAATGTATATACTACTACCATGTTTTCTTTTAAAAACCTTTATTGTGAAAATTTCATTATACAAATACGAGCCTATAACCACGTGGGCCTGCCACGGAGCAAACTGTAATCGTATATGATGAATAGACATTTACACTGTAGAGGAACGTAACGGGCGGGCCATTAGGTTGCAAGAACTAAGGTGTCTAACAGTTACGGAATCGGTGGACGTACATTTTATAATTAAAATACGACAGGGCCAGTTACAATAAAATTATCTAGATATACATTTGCGGGCAAGTGCCATGGGTGACGTTAATTCGAATTTTCAACAGTACAGTAATCAATAACACATCAGAACTTAATATCAATAGGGATGTCGAAATATTCAATCAATTCTCGTCCCCGCCCGCCATGTGCTTCAAAACTGCATACGTATCTCGTGATTTCAACGTTCTGCAACCAGTACACAACAAGGAGTTACGAGTCCCATTTATTCCGGCGCCATTTTGGGCGAGGACGGGCAGGTCCAGGATATAGTCAAAATGTCTCTACCAACCATCGACTATGATGATGTTCATATGCTGTATTTATTAGAGTAACACTCATCTGTCCACATGAAATTAATTTACCACAATCTAAACATGTCATTTTAATCTTTCCAAAGTTCTAAATATTTGGGACCGTTTCCCTTGCCTCTGAAGCTCTCAGTGCCACTTCTTTGATGAATGTACTAGCAGGTCAGGGGTTCTCCTCCAAATCTCTCTTTTATGCAGCACTATAATTAATTGGTGCCACCTCTCCATATGACGATGCATGGTATAGTTACCACAACTATATATTTTTTCGGTTCCTCTGGAGAGTTCATCGTGGCAGATGAAGCGTGTAACGTACCGGGCATTTACCTTTTTTTGCATGTACAGGAAATGAAAAAAAAATCGAGCGTCCGAGTTCTAAGGTGTCCCAGGGCCATTTTAGTGGACCAGGCCCAAATCCAAAGAACAGGCCGCCATTTTGAGAGTCCTCTTGCAGCCGCCTGTCGCTGTAGCATCAAGAGCACCCGAAACTCAGCTGAATGGCAACTGAAACGGTAAAGGGGCGCCCCACTAAATTTCAGCATTGTAGGATGACCACACCAGTACAGCAACTTGCTAGACATCACCTCGGTGCCATCCGGATCTCGGCGCCCCACTGCAGATGAAGTGCCTCTCAACTATGAAACCACCACGGTGACATCCGGATCTTGGCGCGTTGTGCTGCCTTCGGCCTATTCGCACATCGGTCCGCTACTGACGCCATCTCACAGGCTAATGGGGCGACCCACGCCGAGTTTCAGCATTGTAGGATGACCACACCAGTACAGCAACTTGCTGGACATCACCTCGGTGCCATCCGGATCTTGGCATCTCAACGCCTAGTGGTATCTTCCATACAGAAAATATTGTTACGCTGCCTTTGGCCCCATTCGCACATCAGTCCGCAACTTAGACATCACCTCGGTGCCATCCGGATCTTGGCATCTCAGCGCCTTGTGGTGTCAGTCAGAAAATATTGTTGCGCTGCCTTTGGCCCCATTCGCACATCAGTCCGCTACTGACACCATCTCACAGGCCAATAGGGCGCCCCACGCCGACTTTTACCATTGTACGATGGCCACACCAGTGGCACAACTTGCTAGACATCACCTCGGTGCCATCCGAATCTTGGCATCTCAACGCCTAGTGGTATCTTCCATACAGAAAATCTTGTTACACTACCTTTGGCCCCATTCGCACATCGGTCCGCAACTTAGACATCACCTCGGTGCCATCCGGATCTTGGCATCTCAGCGCCTTGTGGTGTATTCTCTTCAGAAAATATTGTTGCGCTGCCTTTGGCCCCATTCGCACATCGGTCCGCAACTTTGACATCACCTCGGTGCCATCCGGATCTTGGCATCTCAGCGCCTTGTGGTGTCTTCTACTCCGAAAATATTGTAGAAAATATTGTTGCGCTGCCTTTGGCCCCATTCACACATCAGTCCGCTACTGACACCATCTCACAGGCCAACAGGGCGCCCCACGCCGACTTTTACCATTGTACGATGGCCACACCAGTGCCACAACTTGCTAGACACCACCTCGGTGCCATCCGGATCTTGGCATCTCAGCGCCTTGTGGTGTCTTCAAATCAGAAAATATTGTTGCGCTGCCTTTGGCCCCATTCGCACATCGGTCCGCTACTGACGCCATCTCACAGGCCAACGGGGCGCCCCACGCCGACTTTCAACATTGTAGGATGGCCACAGAAGTGCGACAACTTACTAGACACCACCTCGGTGCCATCCGGATCTTGGCGCGTTGTGCTGCCTTCGGCCTATTCGCACATCGGTCCGCTACTGACGCAAACTCACAGGCCAACGGGGCGCCCCACGCCGACTTTCAGCATTGTAGGATGGCCACACCAGTGCGGCAACTTGCTACACACCACCTCGGTGCCATCCGGATCTTGGCATCTCAGCGCCTAGTGGTGTCTTCTATTCCGAAAATATTGTTGCGCTGCCTTCGGCCCCATTCACACATCGGTCCGCTACTGACGCCATCTCACAGGCCAACGGGGCGCCCCACGCCGACTTTCAGCATTGTAGGATGGCCACACCAGTGCGGCAACTTACTAGACACCACCTCGGTGCCATCCGGATCTTGGCGCGTTGTGCTGCCTTCGGCCTATTCGCACATCGGTCCGCTACTGACGCAAACTCACAGGCCAACGGGGCGCCCCACGCCGACTTTCAGCATTGTTGGATGGCCACACCAGTGCGGCAACTTACTAGACACCACCTCGGTGCCATCCGGATCTTGGCGCGTTGTGCTGCCTTCGGCCTATTCGCACATCGGTCCGCTACTGACGCAAACTCACAGGCCAACGGGGCGCCCCACGCCGACTTTCAGCATTGTAGGATGGCCACACCAGTGCACCTTACTAGACACCACCTCAGTGCCATCCGGATCTTGGCGCGTAGTGAAGCTGCAGCAGCTGCAAATAAGCTTCAGACAGTGTTACAACCGCTGCTCAGAACTCTCAACTATGACACCACCTCGGTGCCATCCGGATCTTGGCGCGTTGTAATGCCTTCGGCCTATTCGCACATCGGTCCGCTACTGACGCCGCCTCACGTGCCAATGTATTTTCTCCGCATTTTATACCCTATGCCGCATAACAGGTCATGTGACTTGTTTATAAAACTTTTCATTGGTTCATTTTACTTTTGGTTTCCTAATGATGGAAGGCTTGATCATGTGACCTAAAAACAACACTTTTCATTGGATGAAAACTTTTTTTTTTTCCCAAACGATGAAAGCCCCACCTTGTTTCTGGATGTTTCAGACTGAAGCTGGCGTCAGCATGAGAGCACCACCATCTCGTAGCTCAGTCGTGGTCATTCCGCGAGCAATCATGGCAGCCGCTCCCCACCAGAAGCCTGCAGGAGTCGGAGCCCCCAAAACTTTTGATGAATTCTCAAGGCGGAGGGGACGCTTTCGAGAATGGGGTCCAAGACCTAGCAGACAAGCGTCCGATTTCCAAGGTGTCCCAGGGCCATTTCAGTGGACCAGGCCCAAAAAGGAAACAGCCTGCCGCCATTTTGAGAGTCCTGTGACAGCCGCCTATCGCTGCACCGCAAGAGTGGGCGCAACTCAGCTGAATTGCGGCTTTTGACACAGTGGACCAAAAACGGACGGAATGGCAACTGAAACGGTAAAGGGGCGCCCCACTACAACAGATGACACTCCACCTGGAGAGGCCCGTTCACGCCGCCTCCCCCGGGGCGCCCCACGCCGTTATTCGGAGCAGCATTGTAGGATACCAAAACCAGTGCGGCAACTTACTGGACATCACCTTGGTGCCATCGTTCTGCTGCCTTGGAACTATTCGCGCAACAGTTTGCTACTGATGACCCACCCCCCGCGACGCCCCATGCCGTTATTTGCTGGGTGGCAACTTACTAGACATCACTTTCGTGTCATCTAGATTTCAGCGCGTTCTGCTGCCTTGGAACTATTCGCACAACAGTTTGCTACTGATGACCCACCCCCCGCGACGCCCCACGCCGGAAATCTGGACGTTGTGCTGCGTTGCGACTATTCGCACAGCCGACCGCTACTTCGTTGTTTTTCCCTAAAAATGTTTATATGTTATTACTATTTTTGTTTTCTTGTATATATTTATAAATTATTAAAGTTTTATAATCTTACTACTTTGTCGGAGTGCTATATATTTTTAATGTGACACATAATTGTAAAAACTTTGATGTACAAAGAGTCATCCCTGGAATCTTCCGCTTCAGGCTCGGTCCCCTCCCCAATCACAATACAGGATGGTTTTCAGATAATAGCAACGCTTCTGCTGTGACGGATCTCATCGAGTGTGGGCCTTGATCTACTATAACTCCTTTGAAGAGGGGTGATTCTTTACAGCTGTGGCCATAAACTACATCTGCAGGGCTAGCTGATACCCTAGGACCAGCCTGGACAATCGGACACAGAGGAAAAGGAGTGTCAGAGGGTGCGGTAGTGAATAGGGTGAAAGGGAGGTGTCGGGCGGGCACAGGGTGTGATTCTCAGGGAAGAGCAGCGCAGATGGGGGGAGGTTTATTACCCATGCATAAGACAGAGAGCGGGGGTGACCACTGCCTGGGGGAGATGCTTGCGAGGGTGGGGAGCCATGCTAAGGATCGACAGCGTGCACAGAGTGGGTCTGGTCAAGGCATCTAAAATGGCTGCCGTGCACGACAAAAGTGTGGCATTTGAAAAAAGACAAGATGGCGCAGACAATGTTTTTCAACACTTCCTGATTTCCTTCGAATCGAACGTTAACAGACGTTGGGGCATATTACCAAAGTTAAGCGATATTTATCCCTAACGATGCTTAGCAACGATTTTTTTACCGTCAGAAATTATCGCAGATAAACCTTGCTATTATCAAGGTTTATCGCAAAGACGATAAAAAACGACCGCAATGCATTAATATCGCTGAAAACTCAGCGATATTCATGCATTACCGAGCTAATGCTCTTAGCCATGTTATCCACCTCCCATTGGATAACATGGCTAAGAACTGCTCAGGGCAGGTGGTAGCTTTTGGAGATATTCGCGCTTATCTCGAATATTTCCAAAAGTTGATAATAGGAGATAGCGATGTTAGCGACTGTTTCCAGTCGCTAACATCTTGGCATGCCCACTTTGCATGTCATTAGTGATAAATATCACTCACATGCAAAGTGGGGCCCAAGATGGTCGCTATCTTCTACTAGCCGTCGCTAACTGGTGTTAGCAACAGCTAGGTAATACACATATAATTATATCTCCGCGAAGCGGAGCGCTGTTACAGATATATATCTTGTTTTTGAACGTTAATTTCTCAAAATGCACTGAAGCACATATATTGAGACCTAGCAAAGGCACATCGGGCTACCAGTCCCTACAATTTTGCCAAGTTTCGTACAAATCCATTCAGCTGTTCGATCCTACCGAGAGACAAGATGGCGGCCGCTACGGACTGTTTGGAATGTTTACAGACACCGGAGAGCCAATCAGCTTCGCTTCGCAAAGCTCCGTAACGCGAAAAGTACGCGAAGCGGTGTGCTGTTACAGATATATATCTTTTTTTGAACGTTAATTTCTCAAAATCCACTGGAGCACATATATTGAGATCTAGCAAAGGCACATCGGGCTACCAGTCCCTACAACTTTGCCAAGTTTCGTGCAAATCCATTCAGCTGTTCGATTATTATTATTTTAATTTTTTTTTGCCCCGCGGGGCCCTTTTAAAACCTCCACATCAAACCTAAACGGTCAGGGAGGATCTACTATGCCCCCTTATGGTCATTTGCCCCTTCGGTTTGGCCTCCGCTTGTCTCTCGATCCTACCGAGAGACAAGATGGCGGCCGCTACGGACTGTTTGGAATGTTTACAGACGCCGGAGAACCAATCAGCTTCGCTTCACAAAGCTCCGTTGCGCGAAAAGTACGCGTCCTGGAGCGCTGTCCGGTCCGCTGTTACAGATATATATCTTTTTTTAAACGTTAATTTCTCAAAATCCACTGTAGCACATATATTGAGACCTACAAAAGGCACATCGGGCTACCAGTCCCTACAATTTTGCCAAGTTTCGTGCAAATCCATTCAGCCGTTCGGGCTAAAAGTGAGGCCAACCGCCCTATGGAAAACTCAATGTTAAAAACACGTTTTGGGACCCCCCTTTTTTCTCAGCCCCCCCTTGACGAACCCCCCCCAAATTTTCAAGGGCTGCTCAGAAACAAAATGTGCCATTTTCCTGAAAATGTCAGCCAATTCCGTCCACAAACGCCAAAGTTATTAGACATAGAATTTTCAAAAAACCCATAGAGAAAAAATCCTAACTATATATACCTACTGGCGGTCGCCAGTAGGTATATATAGTTAGGATTTTTTCTCTATGGGTTTTTTGAAAATTCTATGTCTAATAACTTTGGCGTTTGTGGACGGAATTGGCTGAAATTTTCAGGAAAATGGCACATTTTGTTTCTGAGCAGCCCTTGAAAATTTGGGGGGGGTTCGTCAAGGGGGGGCTGAGAAAAAAGGGGGGTCCCAAAACGTGTTTTTAACATTGAGTTTTCCATAGGGCGGTTGGCCTCACTTTTAGCCCGAACGGCTGAATGGATTTGCACGAAACTTGGCAAAATTGTAGGGACTGGTAGCCCGATGTGCCTTTTGTAGGTCTCAATATATGTGCTACAGTGGATTTTGAGAAATTAACGTTTAAAAAAAGATATATATCTGTAACAGCGGACCGGGCAGCGCTCCAGGACGCGTACTTTTCGCGCAACGGAGCTTTGTGAAGTGAAGCTGATTGGTTCTCCGGCGTCTGTCAACATTCCAAACAGTCCGTAGCGGCCGCCATCTTGTCTCTCGGTAGGATCGAGAGACAAGAGGAGGCCAAAGCGAAGGGGCAAATGACCATAAGGGGGAATAGTAGATCCTCGCTGACCCCCTACGTTTGATGTGGAGGTTTTAAAAGGGCCCCGCGGGGCAAAAAAAAAAAAAATAATAATAATCGAACGGCTGAATGGATTTGCACGAAACTTGGCAAAATATTAGGGACTGGTAGCCCGATGTGCCTTTGCTAGGTCTCAATATATGTGCTCCAGTGGATTTTGAGAAATTAACGTTCAAAAAAAGATATATATCTGTAACAGCGCTCCGCTTCGCGTACTTTTCGCGTTACGGAGCTTTGCGAAGCTGATTGGTTCTCCGGCGTCTGTCAACATTCCAAACAGTCCGTAGCGGCCGCCATCTTGTCTCTCGGTAGGATTGAGAGACAAGAGGAGGCCAAAGCGAAGGGGGAAATGACCATAAGGGGGCATAGTAGATCCTTCCTGACCTCTTAGGTTTGATGTACCATTTTGCCAAGTTTGGTGTAATTCCGTTCAGCCATTCAGGCTGTAGACGTATGTAAATGTCCTATGGAAAATTGCATGGGGAAAACACATTTGAAAGTGTTGAAATTTAGAACCAATTAAAATGTTAGTTTGGTTTTGTATTTGTGTGTGATGAAAGTTAATTGGTTATGTATATATTTCAAATGAGAGGAAACCACAGCCATTTTGTGATACTACTGTCTGAGGTACATTTGTGAGGAATTTTTGGTGGTGAATTTCTGGTGTTTGATTTACACAGTACTAACACTTCTCCTACTTTTAAAAAGGTGAGTTGTTAATTTGTAAGGGGAACTATGTTGTACACTTGAAGATAATTTGAAAAATGTTTTCTGTTATTTATTTGCAGTCCTTCTGTTATACTAAATACTTGATAAAGTTAGTTTTATATTATGTATTACTAAAAACGATAAATGAAAGTGATTATTTTTTTCTGCAATTTACAGCAAGCAATTTCAAAATAAAATGGCTCACAATGAAGAGACCGTGGCAATTTCTTTTGAATTGTCCACTACATTGATTGAAATTGAGAGCACCAATAATGAAATATTGTCACAAGGAGGAGATGACTTGTATGATTCCATTAGATTGATTGAAATGGACAGCACCAATAATGAAATATTGGCACAAGGAGATGACTTGAATGATTCCACTACATTGATTGAAATTGAGAGCACCAATAATGAAATATTGTCACAAGGAGGAGATGACTTGTATGATTCCATTAGATTGATTGAAATGGACAGCACCAATAATGAAATATTGTCACAAGGAGGAGATGACTTGAATGATTCCACTACATTGATTGAAATTGAGAGCACCAATACTGAAATATTGTCACGAGGAGATGACTTGAATGATTCCACTACATTGATTGAAATTGACAGCACCAATAATGAAATATTGTCACAAGGAGGAGATGACTTGAATGATTTTTTTGATCAATCTCTTGATGGCGAATTTATCGAATGTTTGGAGACCATAGAGTTACAAGAATCATCATTGCAGACTTTTCATGAGGACATTGCTGATGAGGACATGTTACTAGTTCTTTCAAATTTAGAAAATTCTGAAGAATAAATTTATATTTAGAAATCAAAAATTGTTTGAGACATTATTCATTTTTATTTTTAATTTATGAGGTTGTAGCGAAGTGATTGTAGTATAAAATGAGACTTATAGTATAGAGTGCAACATTTTTATGTTACATGGTAAGTTTACTCATATTTACTTCCCTTCTGCCACTATATTATCTCCAATGTGTATTTGACATCTCTTCTTCATCTCCGGCCTCCTTTCTCTCACTGTGTCTCCGATGCATCTTATCGCTGCTATTTTGTGTAATTACAGAAGAGAGTAAAATAAAGTAGTTCGGAACGTGAAAAGGGGGCAAAGTAGAGTACTCCTCACCCCCTAGTCCTTTTTAGGCGGTACCAAAAGGATCAGTTTCTGCTTTCCTGAGAGATTATGGTATGAGTTCCATATACCACAATAACTTGCATTACAACATGCAAGATATCTATCTCCTTTTGGAGATATTCGCGCTAAGCGCGAATATCTCCAAAAAGTAACACCTGCCCTGAGCAGTTCTTAGCCATGTTATCCAATGGGAGGTGGATAACATGGCTAAGAGCATTAGCTCGGTAATGCATGAATATCGCTGAGTTTTTAGCGATATTGATGCATTGCGGCCGTTTATTATCGCATTTGCGATAAACCTTGATAATAGCAAGGTTTATCTTCGATAATTTCTGACGATGCTTAGCGGTAAAAAATTCGTTGGTAAGCATCATTAGCGATAAATATCGCTTAACTTTGGTAATATGCCCCAACGTCTGTTAACGTTCGATTCGAAGGAAATGAGGAAGTGTTGAAAAACATTGTTTGCGCCATCTTGCCTTTTTTGAAATGCCACACTTTTGTGGTGCACGGCAGCCATTTTAGATGTCTTGACCAGACCCACTCTCTGCACGCTGTCGATTCGTAGCATGGCTCCTCACCCTCGCAAGCATCTTCCCCAGGCACTGGTCACCCCCGCTCTCTGTCTTATGCATGGGCAATAAACCTCCCCCCATCTGCGCTGCTCTTCCCTGAAAATCACACTCTGTGCCCGGCCGACACCTCCCTTTCGCCCTATTCACTACCGCACCCTCTGACACTCCTCTTCCTCTGTGTCCGATTGTCCAGGCTATCAGCTAGCCCTGCAGATGTAGTTTATGGCCCCAGCTGTAAAGAATCACCCCTCTTCAAAGGAGTTATAGTAGATCAAGGCCCACACCCGATGAGATCCGTCACACCACACGCGTTCCTACTATCTGAAAACCATCCTGTATTGTGATTGGGGAGGGGACCGAGCCTGAAGCGGAAGATTCCAGGAATGACTCTTGGTACATCAAAGTTTTTACAATTATGTGTCACATTAAAAATATGTAGCACTCCAACAAAGTAGTAGGAATATAAAACTTTAATAACATATAAATATATACAACAAAACAAAAACAGTAAAAACATTTAAACAACGAAGAGACCGTGGCAATTTCTTTTGAATTATCCAATAGATTTATTGAAATTGACAGCACCAATAATGAAATATTCTTGTCAGTAGCGGTCTGTTGTGCGAATAGTTACAAGGCAGCAGAACGCGCTGAAATCTAGATGGCACGAAAGTGATGTCTAGTAAGTTGCCGCCCAGCAAATAACGGCGTGGGGCGCCGCGGGGGTGAGTGAGTCCAGTAGGCACCACAGCTATTCTTACCGGCATCGCAGAATTACTGCTGGGGACAATGCCTGTGCTGTAGCAGGGTCACAGCAGAAACAAAAAGGATTTTGTTGAAGATGTTGTTGGTTTTAAATTTGAAAACAGTTCTGGTGTCAACTGCTATGCTAATGTAGTGGTTAATGTTTTGTTTTCTCTAGAAAATGTAAAAGAGGGGGAGGCAGTCCAAAGTTCCGTTAAAAGGGCAAAGGAAAGGATCGGTGGTTTGAACTATCAGTGAAAAAGGGGAGGGGGTGCAACAATTTTTCCTACCGGGTCACACTGTGCTTTCACCGGAACTGAGGTCTGCAGGATTCTAGTAATTCAAAGTGAGGCTGGCGCCAGCATGGGAGCGCCGACGTCCCGCGGATACAGTTTCGTCACTCCACGGGCGATCATGGCAGTCATTCCCCATCGGGGGTCGGAGACTCCCGCGGCTCCTCTAGAATCTTCAAGGTCGTGGAGGACTACGGTGGTGGAGTCAAGCAGTGACCGGGCCATTTCTTTATGCTGGGCCCGCTCTTGCCAGGTCGACCGCCATTTTGAGAGTTCGGTAGCTACTGGCGATCGCGGGGTCAAATGAGCGGACGGGCTCCACCCTGCCGGGCGAGACGTTGCAGCATGGCCACAGTGGAAGAACCCTTTTCCGGGCGCCTGGAGCGCTGAGGGTGCAGCTGGGAAGCCTCCACCTGGGGAGGCGGGAGAGGCCTGTTCGCACCGTCTCTCCCTCCCAGTGCACCCCACGGCGTCTCGCTTGAGATTTGTTATGGCCGGACCAGGAGATGAGGACAAGGGGGGGGGGGGGTCGGAGGCATGTGGAAGAAATCCCCCCCCCCCAGTGTTGTCGCAGCCATTATTCAAGAAAGAAGAAGTGTCCCGTCCGTCTTCGGGCCGGGCTTCCGGTAGATGTCGGCCAGACGCCCCTGGCTCTGGCCCCATGAACGGGTTTCTTGGTTTATCGGCTGCAGCCGGATCCCGTCGTCCTCGGCCCGCCGACCGTTGGTGGCCGGACCGGAAGAGCATGTGGCGGGAGTACCTGCAACTCTCAAGGGCCACCGCGGCCGGACTGGGAGAGAGACGGGAGGGTCGAGGAGACATTCCCCCCCCCTGCAACTGTTCAGCGTTGTAAAGGCAATCCCCTGGCCGGGTCCCGCTGGCCTCGGCCTCTCTTCCGGCTACACCCTACGTTAGGATCTCCTGGCCGAGGCGTGGCAGCAGGACCTGCCTTATATGGGCTGCTCCCGGCTGGGCGTAGCCGCAACCCTGCCCCACCTTGGAAGTTTCCAGAGTGGGGGCGGATGTTCTACTGACTTGCATTTTCCCTAGTCTATCGATTTTTTCGGCGTGGCAGGCGGTGGGACAGCGAGGGGTGATTTGGTTTCTACTGTTTTTCTGGTCTCTCACTACTGGCATATTTTAACGTTTTCTTGTTTCTAGGACATTAATAGGTTTTATCATTACGTTATGTTATCGTTTCTTTGTTCGTTGTTTAATAAAAGTTCATGTTCATCAGTGGCCTACTTATTTTCGTTTTCCTATTCTTTTCTTTCCAGGTTGTTTCATGCTAAAGTTTCTGTTAACAGGATACAGTGATCACTTCGTTATTATTGCATATGTCCTTTTCACTAGGGGTGCTCTCTGGTCGGGTCAGATAACGTATCTCTAGTAAATGGTCCGGGTGAAACAGGTGCATCAATCAGTGGGGAGTAGATAGGCATGACAGATTACAACGGGGGAGAAAGGTCCGCATTACGTACCCTTTCACTACTTGCAAAGATTTTCCTACATTTATTTGCAAACAGGGAATACCTCCAAAAAGAACTAATTCCCAAACAGTCAATGTTCGGACAATCAATCAATCAATGAGGAATGAAATAGGTACGACGTGTTGAAGGCTTGCGTTACCTACCCTTCACTATCTGCAAAGGGAGAGAGTATATTCCTATTCTTCCTCGTTTGCAGGCAGAGAAGATCCTTAAGAGAACCAACTTCGAACAATTCAATGCTCGATTGAAACAATCAACAAGGGGTACTGTGAACACAAATGAACGCCGCTTATGTACATACGCATTGCTATTTTCAACAGGTTGTTCCTAATGTTTCTATTTTAGCGAGGTCAAAAAGAGATCCCATTAGTGGCCTACTGATTTTGTTCGATTCCTTTTGTTTTTTTACACGATTTTTCGCTATCTGCAAAGACTAAACAGAGTATTGCGACTCTGTGCTTGTTTGTAAATAGAGAATGAACCAAAGAGAACAATCAATCAAATGGAGAGAGAAGCAGGCACGACGGATTACAAAGGGGGCAAAGGGCTGCGTCAACTACCCTTTACTATCTGCAAAGAGAGAGTACTCCTAATAGAAATGAGGGGTGGGGGGCAGCATTCAAAGCAGATCAGTGTGCATAAACACGAAAATGTTTTTACTTACCACGTACTTGACATTCGACAGCTTATGATATTTGCTATTAAAAAACCATTGAAATTCACTGAAAAAACCATAGGTTATAGACCATATATAGTTAGGAATTAGCATTTACAAAACCTTGAAAATTCACTGAAAAAACCATAGGTTATACACCATATATAGTTAGGAATTAGCATTTACAAAACCTTGAAAATTCACTGCAAAAACCATAGGTTAGAGACCATATATAGTTAGCTGGACATTTTATTGACATAAAACCAATGAAATTCCATATATAGTTAGTTGCACTAACTATATATCGTGCACCCGCAATCCACTGCTGATGATGTCACATATTACATCATTCATGACATGGTCAGTGACATCACTGATGACATCACTGATGACATCTCAAATGACATCACTGATGACATCACTGATGACATCTCATTTGACATCAATGACCACATCACTGATGATATCATTCAAGTGACAATACAATGCATCTCCTCACATTTTAATATAACCTCTGTTTCACCCAGTGTTAAAAAGAGTATAATTTTTGAAACCATTGACACACCAATACTAGTTACTACATACGCACTCACTGATTGCTACGTCTACACACACCTTCACTCATTCACCCATACAATCATTCATACATACAATCACTCATCTTTACAACACTATCATATGCACTCATACACCTATACAGACACTCACAGTCTGCCACTCATCCATGGAGTTACTCACACACCTAGTCAGTCCTGTAAAGAATCAATGAGACTTCCATTTTCTTGTCTATACAGTTAAACATAGAGCACCTTACATTTTCAAACATATACTAACACATACTTACCTTCTTATACAATCATTGATACAAGTACAGATTGATCTGCACAGAGTCACACACCTCCCAGCTAGCCACACACACACTCAGTCTCCCATACAAATACTTGGGCAATCAATCAATAACCCATATAGTTACTCATATAGCTACTGATCAACACATGCAGCAGTTTACAGAACAACAGACATAATGATGCACAAATTAAGACAGTTTAGTCACTAACCCATGCACTCAGTGAGACACATTTAATCACTCACTCATACAGTCAGTCATGCACCTAGTAAATCCTTCGTCCAGACACTTACACATCCACTCATTCTTCAATATGTAAGACATATTTAAACTTTATAGAAACAAAAAATCACTGGATGTTGTTATCAGTGATGTCATCAGTGATGTCATTTGAGATGTCATCAGTGATGTCATCAGTGATGTCACTGACCATGTCATGAATGATGTAATATGTGACATCATCAGCAGTGGATTGCGGGTGCACGATATATAGTTAGTGCAACTAACTATATATGGAATTTCATTGGTTTTATGTCAATAAAATGTCCAGCTAACTATATATGGTCTCTAACCTATGGTTTTTGCAGTGAATATATATATATATATATATATATATTACCTACTGGCGGTCGCCAGTAGGTATATATAGTTAGGATTTTTTCCCTATGGGATTTTTGAAAATTCTATGTCTAATAACTTTGGCGTTTGTGGACGGAATTGGCTGAAATTTTCTGGAAAATGGAACATTTTGTTTCTGAGCAGCCCCTGGAAATTTGGGGGGGGTTCGTCAAGGGGGGCCGAGAAAAAAGGGGGGTCCCAAAACGTGTTTTTAACATTGAGTTTTCCATAGGGCGGTTGGCCTCACTTTTAGCCCGAACGGCTGTATGGATTTCCACGAAACTTGGCAAAATTGTAGGGACTGGTAGCCCGATGTGCCTTTGCTAGGTCTCAATATATGTGCTTCAGTGGATTTTGAGAAATTAACGTTCAAAAAAAGATATATATCTGTAACAGCGGACCGGGCAGCGCTCCGGTTCGCGGACTTTACGCGTAACGGAACTTCGCGTAGCGAAGCTGATTGGCTCTCCGGTGTCTGTCAACATTCTAAACAGTCCGGAGCGGCCGCCATCTTGTCTCTCGGTAGGATTGAGAGACAAGAGGAGGCCAAAACAAAGGGGGAAATGACCATAAGGGGGCATAGTAGATCCTCCCTGACCCCCTAGGTTTAATGTGGAGGCTTTAAAAGGGCCCCGCGGGGCAAAAAAAATAATTTTTGTTGTTGTTTTTTGGCGTGGGTAGCGCCCGGTTCGCGAACCGGGAAGCGTTCTGGGCAGCGTACTATAAGGAAAAAAGAATGATAGACTTTTCAAATACTGTATGTTAATTGATTGTTGGTTTTGTTGATTATTTTTTAATTTTTTTATTTTTTAAGCAATTATTTATTATTGTGATTGTGTTTGAAAATTTAATAACATTTCTAACATTTAACTAGTTTATGAATTACATATAAAAATGATTAAAGACTCAAACAATTTTTTAATATTACATACAATTTTATTTTTCGGATTGTTTTTCAAAATTTAATAGAACGTCTAGCATTTGACTGTCCGATATGTCCTCTTGTTGAGTGAACATAAGTTCCCACATTTGACCGTCATCATAATGAAGTAAATGATCCCCAGATTCTACACATTGAACTAATTCATGGTACCGTGATTCATCCATGAAATCTGAGTCATCATTGTCCTCAATATCTTTTTCTGTGTTGTTCTCCAGAACAATTTCGAAGGAAACATTCTGCTCACCTTCCATTTTATTGCTGTAATTTGCATAAAAAATAAATATATCAGTAGAGATAGGGCACTGTTGGGTTTAAGTTCAGACAGGTACTTGTGAGTTTATAACAGAGAAGTAATCTATGGGCACTGTATGGTTTCAGGCGTGAAGTAGTACTATTAAAAAGTGCCTGTGAAGAAGCCTAAGCAAATTCATAATTATACCACAGAAACCTAAATCAATCCATAATTATAATAAAGAAGCCTTTCTCAATGTCTAACTCTTACAGAGGGATAGTATATAAGTATCTGAAAATGTTTTCAAATTTATAAAATAATATCTCACCTTCTAAAAACAAGTTTAAGTTGTGAGTGAAAATGATCTTGCAATGTAGTTCAGGAAGTAGTAGTCAAAATGGCTGTGTTTCTCTCTCTTCCTTTATATATATTCAGGTACATAGCCAATCAAATGTCAGGTAAAAAAAGTAGAAAATGAAAGTAACATTTTAATTGGTTGTCAATTCCAACACTTCAGATGTGTTTTGTGAAGTAATTTACCTCAGGGTATTTAGAGAGGTCTACAGGCTAAATGGTTAAATGGAATTTCAATCAAATTTGTGAAAATGGTAGGCATTGGTATGTAGTATGAGCTAATCTATATTTGGTGAAATTGTCTCCAGTCGCTTTTCTGTAAACTACTTTCCCACCTTTTTTGATGGTGCGCTTCCCAGGGAGCGACCCGGTACGCGAACTGGCGAGCGCCCCGGTTCGCGAACCTTAAGCGTTACGGGAGTCCACCATTTTGTGTTTCGGTCGAATTAAGATACAAGATGGAGGGCAAATAATGTTCAGAATGGGTAGAAGGGGGCACGGTAGACTTATCTTGATCCCCTAGGTTTTCTGAGGGTGGCTGAGGAGGCCCATATGTGCGAAAAAAAAACATTTTTAAAAAAATTTAGCGAGGTTAGCTCCCGGTTCGCGTACCGGGTAGCGCCCCAGGGAGCGTACTTTGTTGAAAATTAGTGAAAAATGTTAGAGTAAAATAATAATTGTGAGTGATCAGATGTAGGGTAGCTCTGAGAAGAGCTTTTGGGTTTATGGTACATTTAGGTACTTATAAGTAGGTACCAATGCACAGTCTTAAATTCAGAATGAAAATTCTGTTGCCCTCATCTGAGAAGTGAACTCCATCTCCTCTGTAGATATCTTGCATGTAGTAACGCAAGTTATTGTTGTACACGGAGCCCATTCCATGGTCTCTCATGTAAGCTGAAACAGATTTGTTTACATGCTTCCTCGACTTCTCAATTTGTGGACAAAATTGGTTTGACCACCTCCATTTCTGTCTTTGGCATATATTTGAATATACCAAGGCAGTCTGAGGAAAAAGTGCCATCAATTGCTCAAAGGTGTCCTTTAAAAGCATTTCCAGACCTACCCCAGTCAAAGTGCCCAAATCATTACCTCCACAGTGCACAATTAACAGGTCAGGTTTTGGCAAATGCATAAAGGTTTTCACCAATGGTATCAATTGGTGACATTTTAATCCTCTGTGGCCAAACCACTTAATTTCCACATCTTGTAAATTGAGGTTAGGTAAATTCCTGTTCTCAGCATACCTCTGAGCCCAATAGATGTAACTATGTCCAACAATCCAGACAGAAAACATGGTGAGAGAAGGTTCTCCTGCAGTCAGATGAAGTGTGGCAATGAAATGGCAGTTGAAAAAATAAGAGTTTAAAATGAAAAAAACTGTGGAGTTTCTGTGTTAATGAAGCAGTAACAGTGATTGGTGGATTTTGATTGCTGAAAACAGAAAGTTAGGGTGCATGGATGAGTTGTTTGAAAGATGTATTTTGAGTGGTCAAGAAAAAATCATTAAATGAAAGAATGCACTGGATATGAGGTGCACTGAGAGTTCAGAGTTCAATTGCAACATTGTTGTGTGAACTTGCAAACACCAGAGGTCTTCCAAGACGTGGTTGCCATGCAAAAAAGGCAGAAAGGGCAGAGGGGGGAAGGGTTTTCATTTGAAAAAAAGTGAGGGAAGAGTTTTGATTGGGTGACATGAGAGATATGTGTGAAGAATTACAGCATTTCTGTGCTTTTGATAGCTGCAGACTCTGGAGTGCATACCTTTTGCTCTGCTGAAGACAAATTGGTGTGTTTCTGAGACTGTTTTGAAACTCAAAGTATTTGTTAAGGTGAGAAAAGATTTCTTTAATTTAGATAGAGAATAGTGTGCTTTAAGGAGAAAATTATGAAGAAAGTTGTGTTTTTCAAATGTTGCTTTGTCTCAAGTGTTTTACAAATAGATTTTGTTTCTTTGAGAAAATGTAATTGGAGAAAATGTGAAGTATTAGTACTGACAGGGTGTTATTGTGCATAGGAGGTGTGGAGTCTTTTCAAATTATGACTTGAAAATCGTTTTTGAGGAACATGAATGGTTATAATATTTATGACAAGGACATAATGGTGTATGCTTCATTATAAGGCAATTGAGTGTCTCTGATGTTATTTTTCCCATTTTAATGTAAGACCTTTCTCTGTGGAGCAAATTGCTTGTAAATATGCTCCCACCTGTGCATGGCAAATTTAGATTTTGAATGTTTGCGTTACATAGCCATGTTAAAAGTGACACAAACATGCTGCAAAGGCAATCAAAAAACGCTTTTATGTGTCTTAAGGACATTTTAAGTCATTTCTCCATGTGCAGTGTTTTGAAATTATGATTTGAAAATCGTTTTTGGGGAAAAGGAATGGTTTTTAAATTTATGACAAGGACATAATGGTGTATGCTTCTTTATAAGGCATTTCAGTGTCTCTGATGTCATTTTTCCCATATTACATTAAAAGACCTTTCCCCGTGGGGCACATTCCTTGTAAATATGCTCCCACCTGTGCATGGCAAATTTAGATTTTGAATGTTTGTGTTACATAGCCATGTTAAAAGTGACCCAATCATGCTGGAAAGGCAATCAAAAAACGCTTTCATGTGTCTTAAGGACATTTTAAGTCATTTCCCCATGTGCAGTGTTTTCAAATTATGATTTGAAAATCGTTTTTGGGGAAAAGGAATGGTTTGTAAATTTATGACAAGGATATAATGGTGTATGCTTCTTTATAAGGCATTTCAGTGTCTCTGATGTCATTTTTCCCATATTACATTAAAAGACCTTTCCCCGTGGGGCACATTCCTTGTAAATATGGTCCCACCTGTGCATGGTAAATTTAGATTTTGACTGTTTGAGTTACATAGCCATGTTAAAAGTGACCCAAAAACTTGCAAAGGCTTTAAAAAAACACTTTCATGTGTCTTAAGGACATTTTAAGTCATTTCCCCGTGGGCAGTGTTTTCAAATTATGACTTGAAAATCGTTTTTGAGGTAAAGGAATGTTGTTAAAATTTATGTGCGCCATATGCCCCCAAATTTCTTTTTCAGGGGTGCAGCAGGGTGTTCTTGAGACACCCCTGCACCTTTGGAAAAATTCCTAATTTGCGATGAGCTAATTGCTAATCGCAAATTGCACCTTCATTCCTATGGGCCTCCTGGCCCATGGAAATGAATGGGTAATTTGCAATTAGCAATTTGCTCATCGCAAATTAGGAATGGTAAAGAATCGCTATTTATTCCTTAAAATTCCCTATTTTGGAAATGCAAAATAGTTTGATGATACATATGGCGGTTCATCTCTAACAAGATAAGAAGCTTAGGGATACATTTATGATGACTGGCGCAATGAAGTGGACATCACTTACTTCATTGGTAGAGCTTTACATGTATTATCTCCTCTGTATTCTTCATCAAGCGTAACTTTCATCTGCAATCCTGAGTAGGCCTCACCTTAAACAAACCTCTGGATAGGGCACACCTTATCGTCATCCTGAATTAATCATTTAAAATGCTAGGGACAGATTTATGATAGGTGTATGCCTCTTTTGCGCCACTGTGCGTCACTTTTGTGATGCAGCGGCGGTGCAAAAGATTTGCTATGAGGCGACAAAATTACAAATTGATGCATTTAGGCAGATGTGTCATGGTGTAAAAAACACCGTGCCACATGAAACTGATGCAGCAGTGATGCAAAAGATGCACCATGTTGCAAGACAGGCCTCACTTGGGGCCATATGTATGAAGCTAATTAGCATTTGCAAAGGCCGAAGTTCTGTGAATTTCGGCCTTTGCGAATGCTAATTAGACAAATGGTATGTATCAAACAAGTTTGATGCAAAATAAGGAATAGCAAAATGTGCTATTCTTTATTTTGCGATTGAACTGAAGGATTTGCAAATTTTGTGATTTCTTAAATGCAATGTATCAAACAAAAAATATGCAAAAAATGCCATTAGGGATTTGCAAACTACCACCAACTTCTAGTTGGTGGTAATTTGCGAATTCTTTTCAAAAAGCTTTTTTTCCAAAAAACAAAAGGTGACATATGACGCCCATACATGCCCTTAGGGCATGTATGTGCGCCATATGCCCCCAAATTTCTTTTTCAGGGGGTGCAGCAGGGTGTTCTTGAGACACCCATGCACCCTTGGAAAAATTCCTAATTTGCGATGAGCTAATTGCTAATCGCAAATTGCACCTTCATTCCTATGGGCCTCCTGGCCCATGGAAATGAATGAGTAATTTGCAATTAGCAATTTGTTCATTGCAAATTAGGAATGGTAAAGAATCGCTATTTATTCCTTAAAATTCGCTATTTAGGAAATGCAAAATAGTTTGATGATACATATGGCAGTTCATCTCTAACAAGATAAGAAGCATAGGGATAGATTTATGATGACTGGCACAATGAAGTGGACATAACTTACTTCATTGGTAGGCCTTTACATGTATTATCTCCTCTGTATTGTTCATCAAGTGTAACTTTGATCTGCAATCCTGAGTAGGCCTCACCTTAAACAAACCTCTGGATAGGCCACACCTTATCGTCATCCTGAATTAATCATTTAAAATGCTAGGGACAGATTTATGATAGGTGTATGCCTCTTTTGCGCCACTGTGCGTCACTTTTCTGATGCAGCGGCGGTGCAAAAGATTTGCTATGATGCGACAAAATTACAAATTGATGCATTTAGGCAGATGTGTCATGGTGTAAAAAAACCGTGCCACATGAAACCGATGCAGCAGTGATGCAAAAGATGCACCATGTTGCAAGACAGGCCTCACTTGGGGCCATATGTATCAAGCTAATTAGCATTCGCAAAGGCCAAAATTCTGTGAATTTCAGCCTTTGCGAATGCTAATTAGACAAATGGTATGTATCAAACAAGTTTGATGCAAAATAAGGAATAGCAAAATTTGCTATTCCTTATTTTGCGATTGCACTGAAGGATTTGCAAATTTTGCGATTCCTTAAATGCAATGTATCAAACAAAAAATATGCAAAAAATGCCATTAAGGATTTGCAAATTACCACCAACTTCTAGTTGGTGGTAATTTGCAAATTCTTTTCAAAAAGCTTTTTTTCCAAAAAACAAAAGGTGCCATATGACGCCCATACATGCCCTTAGGGCATGTATGTGCGCCATATGCCCCCAAATTTCTTTTTCAGGGGGTGCAGCAGGGTGTTCTTGAGACACCCCTGCAACCTTGGAAAAATTCCTAATTTGCGATGAGCTAATTGCTAATCGCAAATTGCACCTTCATTCCTATGGGCCTCCTGGCCCATGGAAATGAATGGGTAATTTGCAATTAGCAATTTGCTCATTGCAAATTAGGAATGGTAAAGAATCGCTATTTATTCCTTAAAATTCGCTATTTAGGAAATGCAAAATAGTTTGATGATACATATGGCGGTTCATCTGTAACAAGATAAGAAGCTTAGGGATACATTTATGATGACTGGCGCAATAAAGTGGACATTACTTACTTCATTGGTAGGCCTTTACATGTATTATCTCCTCTGTATTCTTCATCAAGCGTAACTTTAATCTGCAATCCTGAGTAGGCCTCACCTTAAACAACCCTCTGGATAGGCCACACCTTATCGTCATCCTGAATTAATCATTTAAAATGCTAGGGACAGATTTATGATAGGTGTATGCCTCTTTTGCGCCACTGTGCGTCACTTTTCTGATGCAGCGGCGGTGCAAAAGATTTGCTATGAGGCGGCAAAATTACAAATTGATGCATTTAGGCAGATGTGTCATGGTGTAAAAAAAACGTGCCACATGAAACCGATGCAGCAGTGATGCAAAAGATGCACCATGTTGCAAGACAGGCCTCACTTGGGGCCATATGTATCAAGCTAATTAGCATTCGCAAAGGTCAAAATTCTGCGAATTTCGGCCTTTGCGAATGCTAATTAGACAAATGGTATGTATCAAACAAGTTTGATGCAAAATAAGGAATAGCAAAATTTGCTATTCCTTATTTTGCGATTGTACTGAAGGATTTGCAAATTTTGCGATTCCTTAAATGCAATGTATCAAACAAAAAATATGCAAAAAATGCCATTAAGGATTTGCAAACTACCACCAACTTCTAGTTGGTGGTAATTTGCGAATTCTTTTCAAAAAGCTTTTTTTCCAAAAAACAAAAGGTGCCATATGACGCCCATACATGCCCTTAGGGCATGTATGTGCGCCATATGCCCCCAAATTTCTTTTTCAGGGGTGCAGCAGGGTGTTCTTGAGACACCCCTGCACCTTTGGAAAAATTCCTAATTTGCGATGAGCTAATTGCTAATCGCAAATTGCACCTTCATTCCTATGGGCCTCCTGGCCCATGGAAATAAATGGGTAATTTGCAATTAGCAATTTGCTCATCGCAAATTAGGAATGGTAAAGAATTGCTATTTATCCCTTAAAATTCGCTATTTAGGAAATGCAAAATAGTTTGATGATACATATGGCGGTTCATCTCTAACAAGATAAGAAGCTTAGGGATAGATTTATGATGACTGGCGCATCACCAGGGATGTGCCAGTCATCCTGCGCTGCTGTTCCGCCACCCATGGTGTGCTGCATTTACAATGCGGCGCAGCATGGGGCAAAAATGGCACAGATGCGTGACGCATCTGTGCCGTAAAGGTGGCGCATTGCTGGAGTTGTATCGCAAGTGTGATGCAGCTCCAGCAAGGCTCAGGGGTGCCCCATCTCCACAATGTTGCGTCAAGACCTATGCCTGCTTCAAGCAGGCGCAGGGTTTTGACGTAGCTTTCTCCTATCTGATTGTAAATGCGGCACACCATGGCTGGCAGAGCAGCGGTGCACGTTAACTGGTGCATGCCTGGGGATGTGCCATTTAACATAAATCTGCCCCTTTACATTTAAGTATGTGCAGGGGACACAGAGTCGGTGAGGCTTATCCAAGGTTAAGAAGAGATGAGTCCTGTTCACTGAAAAATTAGACATAGGCTTCACCTGCTCAGCATCGCTGGACATGGCTATATAATAGCTGCAAAATGTTACTCTTGTTAAACAATTTTACTATTATAATCTCTGAGATTTGTCTCTTACTCTGCAACATCTCATTGTTGTTATCTTTCTTTAAAGATAAAGACAACATCAACATGAGCGACAATCAGCAATCAGTTGATTTTGACCTCATCATTGAACTCGTAATTGAAACATCAGTGGATGTTGATCCCTTGGATGATTTAAATCCTGAGGATGAAGAAGAACGTGATGAGGATGCAGATTTGTCCGAATTATATGACATAGGATGGGAAGCTGACGTGCTTGAGCCTATGGAACTATAAACATTTATTTTAAAAATGTATAATAAATAAAAAGTAAAAATGTAAACCGTTTAATTTAAAAATAAAGACACCTTCAAAAACAGGTTATGTGTAGTGTCTTCAATAAAATATTAAAATATGCTCATAAAATTAGATCAGATTCACATATAAAATAGCACAGGTAACATGAATATAAATTCCATTTCTTTTCTGCTATTTCTGTATTCTAAATTTGCCAAGCACTAAAAAATCTTCTATGTAAAAATGTCAAGTAGTGTTTTAAGTTTTTGATTACTGTTATTGATTTACTGTTGGGTAATAGTGGTTAATAACATTTTTTATTATATTTTACCACAGATTCAACTGCCGATCATTTCAAGATTTCAGCATGCCAACCAAAGAAAGAGTGAGAAAGGCTGCAAAACGTCAAAGACAGCAGGTTAATGAAAAAAAGCAGCAGTCCTCTAACAAAAAGATTTGTCAAGTCACCAAGAAAGCACCGGGTAAGAGTACAAAAACATTCATAAGAAATATCTGTAGTAAAAAAAATATTACTACAGAAAATGTTTCAGTCCAGAAAAAGAGAAGCAATTCAAACGGAAAGGAAAGGCCAATGAAAAATGTTACTGCTAGAGCAAGAGATAACTCTGTGCATGATAGTAGAAGGAAACAACAGTTTAGGGACATTCGTAAACGAATGTTCCGCAACAGGATAATTGGCAATTTGTTAAAAAATATTAAGAAAGGTCAACAGAAAGTGGTTTTTTATAAGAGAAAAAAAAAAGTTGAGAAAGTTATTGATCAGGCATTTGAAATTAAACGTAAGTTATTTATTTTGATAATCAATAGAATTAGGAAGCTAAACAAGGCAATTTATGATTTCAAATGAAATAGTAGATGGAAGAGAATAGTTAATCGTAGTAATTTTTGTGAAGTTTCTTCTGGAGAATGGATGCATAGTTCAAGCTGTGAGGCATTTTTTAATGAGGAGAGTTATTTCCAGGATAATGATTTGGTGCATGCAGTTGACACCAGTGGTCGTGCTTATGAAGTGAAAGATGGTTGTCCAGTTGAAAAAGAAAAACTTGTGACAACAGAGGCAGAAGAGGTGTTAGGTAATGAGGTTTTAGGAAGACGTGCTAAGGGTCCTGTGTACACCTGGAAGTGTAGTAGTATTTGCAGTGTGCGACAGGATTCCATCAATTTGCTTTGTGATTTTGTACGGTCATTTAATAAGAAAAGTTTGAAGCAGAAAATGAGGTTGTTGCAAGAATTAGATCCTTGCAGAGTGAGAGAAGTGACAGGTTTGCATGGTCATTCACTGGCTTGTCTTTCCAGGAGAGTATGCCAGAGTGTTTTTCATCATTTCAGGATGCTAGCAGTGCATCATAATAAAGTGAGGAAATTAGTTAGAATGTTGTATTATGCTAAGAGTCCAGCAATTATGCTTAAACAATTATGCGCTGCTCTTTTGCATGGTTCTGAAATAGATGTGAAGAATATATGTGAAGAAATTGAGTTTTGTTACTTTGGAAGTAAAGAGGAGAATGTTGAAATTGACCAAGAAGAAGCGGGTAATGTGGAAGATAGTGTACAGGTTTCCAGTACAGATAATTTCCAGAGGGAAATTGCGACGTTTCAGGTCAAATCAAGTGAGAGGCCAAATTTCACTTGTGTGTGTTGTCGACGCACTTATTATAAGAATCAGACTAAGTTAGTGGATTTATATGCAAAAAGTGAAAGGGAAAATAATAGTGAATGGAAGGATTTCGCAACATACTTGATGGCAGAAAATTGTTTTGATTTGGGATTGGATCAACGTGTGTGTACTTATTGTTGTTGCAAATTAAATCAAAACCAGATGCCTGCTAGAGCAGTTCATAATAATCTGGAATTGGTTAAGATTCCTTCTGAATTGAAGGATTTAAATACTTATGAATCTATTTTGATTCAAAGTATCCATCCCTTTCAGGCTATTGTAAGAATGGAGCCAAAGACAGGGAAATTGCCTCCATCAGATTTACAGAGAGGATTAAAGGGAAGAGTTGTTTATTTGCCTCTAAATTTGAAGAAAAACATTAACACAATTGGAGTAGAAAAAGTGGAAGAGGAACCTCTGGTAATCTTAGTTAATGGGGTTCCGACAAAGAATAAGAAAATATGGCAAGATTTAGTGGATGTTAGGAAAGTTAAAAAGGCAACATTGTATTTGAAAAAAAATAATAAATACTATAAGAATGTATATGTTGCAGAAGAGGAAGTAAGTGAGGAAGAGGATAGCGATTTGTGTGCTGGTCAAATTGAGAAAGTAGAACCCTCTACTAGTGAAGAAATATATGAACATTATAGTGTTCATCCTTTGCATTCCAAGGAAGTCATGGGGAATGCTATTGAGTTGTTTCAAATGAAACAAGCCAAAGGGAGTCCCATTAGTGTTTGGGAGGAAAGTTTGGAAGCTCGGTGTTTCCCACAGCTTTTTCCAACAGGTCAGGGAGAAAGATATGATGAGCGACCTCATCAAATTCCTGCTTCTGAATACCGGACTTTGCGATTGTATGCAGGAGATGCTAGGTTTCGACAATGCATTCCTTATTTGTTTCATCTCCTGTTTGAAAGCGATCTGTCTGGACTGTCATATGCAGTGAACCACATCTTGAAAAGTGGTATACACATGCAAAACATCTCGGCAAGTGACTTTATGGATAAAGTCAATGTCCAAGACAGTATTTTGGATTCTCACCTGATTAATCTCATGGCGTGTCAGCGTGGTACTAATGAGTACTGGTACCGTCGTCATGGTGATTTAAAATGTATGCTGAGGAACTTAGGAACTCCCACATGGTTCCTCACTCTGAGCTGTGCCGAGTATGGCTGGGAAGACTTACTTGAATTTGTACGAGAGGCAAATGCTAACGTAGAAAACATCGAATTCAAGACACCCGGAGAACTGTGCTCTTTGGATCCAGTCAATGTATGTAGGTACTTCAATCATAGATTTGAAGCTATGATGTCTTTCATCATGAATAAGAAGAATCCACCTCTTGGAGAGGTGTTGGATTTCTTCTGGAGAAAGGAGTACCAAGCAAGAGGTGCTCCTCATATACATATGTTGCTGTGGATCAAGGATGCACCTAAATTTGGAACGGATCCAGAAGACTCAGTGATGAGTTTTATACAACAGTATTCTACGTGTGCTGTTCCAAACGCAAAGGAGAAGAAAAGCCTAAGAGAAAAAGTTCTGCGTTTCCAAAGCCATCGATGTGGAAAGTACTGTCGTCGTAAATTCCGAAACAAGGACAAGTTCTACACCAAATGTCGTTTCGGCTTTCCACGACCGGTGATTTCTAAAGGAAGAATAAACAGTTTGATGTCTTCGCTGCGACATAATGTGATGAAGAAATCACCTAAAAACACATACAATTTGAAGAGGAACGAAGAGTCCAAGTACATCAACGACTACAACCCGGTGATTTTGTCCATGTGGAATGCTAACATGGATATACAGTTTGTGGCTGATAACTGTATGGCTGTGGCTCGGTATGTGACGTCTTACATCACCAAAAAAGAGAAGACAGAATTGAAGGATATGTAGGAGGACATTTCCCATGAAAAGAGCCTCAGCAAGAAGTTGTACAGTTTCAGTCTGAAGATGTTGTCGCATCGAGAAATTGGAGCGTACGAATGTTCTGACCGGTTGTCTTCAGCAAGTCTCTATGCCAAGTCCAGGAGTATCGTTTGGGCGAGTCTTGGTCTTGCTGCAACGCGTAATCGAGTTCTCAAACCTGTGCGGGAAATTGAGTATTTGGCGGAAAAGGAGCCAAACAGTACCGACATTTTGAAGACCAACATGTTGGATACATATTATCCAAATCGAAGCATTCACCTCGAGAATGTTTGTCTGTATGAGGTTCTTCAAAATTACATATTCAAGAGGAACATCAAAGAAGATACGGAGAAAGGAGTGTATGCTGTAATAGGAAGTGAGGGATGTCTGGTCAAGCAAAGAAAATGCCACTTGGTAAACCATCGAAAATTGAGTGGCGAATCTCCTGAAAAAAAGGAGTTTTTCTATTTAGCACTTTTGCAACTTTTCAAGCCTTGGCGTGCAGAAGAGGAACTGCTTGGAGATTTTCTCTGTTACGAAGACTCTTTCAATGCCGCCAAGGAGACCATAGAATGTCCTGCTTTTCCCAAATATGTAGAAATGTTGAATGCGGAAATTGAGCAGGAAGCAATGATTGCAGCCGAGATTGCCAGAGACAGTTCTCAGGACAGTCAGAGTTCTGCTTCATTGAGTCAGGATCCACTAGGAGGACCTGTTATCGAAAATGAAGCTGCCACTGCTATGAATGAAGTGGAAAGAGCCATGGCACATGCTCAGGAAGATGCGGTTAACTTAGAAGAGTTGGAAAGAGAACTCAACGTTGAGCAGAGGAAAATATATGACGAAGTTACCATGCAAATTGATCATGGATTAAGTCATGACAAGAAAGAGTGCTCATGTACGTCGTTGAAGCCTGTCCGACTGTACGTGAGTGGAGAAGCGGGAACTGGAAAAAGTTTCCTTATTAAAGCAATTTCATGTTATTTGCAGGAAAGGACAGAGTCATCGCTGTCTTGTGTTGTCACCGCTCCAACTGGACTGGCAGCACATAACATTAAAGGGATTACTTTACATCGTTTACTGATGCTGCCAGTGGAGCATGACAACAAATTACAATATCACAAGCTATCTGGAGATGCTTGTTTTGAAGTTTCAAGAATCTTGAGGAAAATGAAACTTCTTATCATTGACGAAGTAAGCATGGTTTCCAATGTCATGCTTGCCTTTGTGCATTTGAGAATGCAAGAAGTTCTCAAAACAGAGTATGATGTGTTATTTGGTGGCAAACACATCATTGTTTTCGGAGATCTTCTGCAGCTGACACCAGTGAAAGGGCAACCTGTGTTCAAAATGCTCACGCATGAAGATACCAGGAAGTGCCTAGGCAGCATTGGCAACGTCAATATATGGTTAAACTTCAATTATGCTGAACTGCATGAAAATATGCGTCAGGCGAAGGATGAAGTTTACAAGACTATTCTACAAGATGTTAGAATTGGAAAAGTGACCGAGCATGGGAAAGAAGCTTTACATGCACGATTACTGTCAAATTTATATCCAGAACAAGATGTATTTTTCAGAAAATTACTGAGAAGAAATCTGGAATATGTTTGATGCCAACTCTTGCAGAATGTGCCAAATTCAACAACAAAATGTTGCATTTAGAAAAGCAAGAGATTGTGAAACTGGAAGCTATTGACAGAGTAGAGCATATGGGATCAACAATTATTTTGTCTGAGAATCTGAAAACAAAATTGGATTCATTAGAGAAGAGTATATCTAAAACTGCAGGTTTTGAAAAGACTCTGAATGTGTGCTTGAACTGCCGTATAATTTTAAGAAGGAATTTACATGTTGAAAGAGGTCTGGTAAATGGATCAATGGGTAATGTTGTTGATTTTGTAAAATACAGAAATAGAGATGGAATTGAATTTTTAAAAATTAAATTTGATGGCATTGAGGAAGTACAGCTAATTGGTCGTTGTTCTGCTAGATTTTTGCTTGTAAAAGACTTATATGTTCGCCGTAAGCAGTTTCCTGTTTGCTTGGCATATGCGGTGACAATCCATAAATCGCAAGGTTTAAGTGTAGACAGTGCATTGGTGAATATTGGCAGTTCTGTGTTCAAGGAGGGTATGGCATATGTGGCATTGTCACGAGTTAGAACTTTATCGGGATTGTACTTGATTGAGTGTGATGTCACAAGCATTTGTGCGGATCTAGATTGTGTTAAGGAATACAATAGGTTAAGAAGAGAGTATGCGCCACATTTGCCTCAATATCCTTTGTTTGAGAAACGTGTGGTAGGCCGGAAACAAAGAAATGTGACCAATACTGGGGAGGTTGTAGCAAAAAGACGAAAAGTCGATGAACCTGAAATTATAAGCAGAAACAAAAAGGATTCTGTTGAAGATGTTGTTGGTTTTCAATTTGAAAACAGTTCTGGTGTCAACTGCTATGCTAATGTAGTGGTTAATGTTTTGTTTTCTCTAGAAAATGTAAAAGAAGAGATTGTGGTCAATTCTGATCAAAGATTTTGCAGTTTGTTAAATTCTGTCTTAGAAAAATGTAGCACTGATAGAACAAACATAGAAAGTGTGTCTGAAATTCGAAATCTGTTAGACAGATGTTCAGGCCAAACACAATTCTCTCAAAATATTCAGCAAGATTGTCAGGAGTTTTTAATGTATATGCTTGATGTATTGCATGCTGAAGGTGTAGATGTAGATCAGCTGTTTGGGCTTTCTTATCAATGGCAGCATGACTGCGAGAACTGTAGGGTATCAAGTACTACTAGTGTAGACTCAGAAAGATTTATATATTTAACTTTGCCAGACAGTAAATCAGTCTCCTTTAATAAGCTAGTAAAAGCAGCTGATCACAACATGGAGTGTAGCCAATGTAAATCTGAAATGATGTCCACATTATTTATACGAACATATGGCCAGTATGTCATTTTAATGTTCCAACGATGTAGGCCTGATGGAACAAAATTGACAACTTTAATTAAAAATTTTGTGGCTTCGCAGTTGTCAATATCAGGAAGGACTTTTGTAACTGCAGCAATTATATATCATGACGGTCCTTCAATAACATCAGGACATTACACAGCTTATTTAAAGTCTAGAAATGGCTGGTCATTCTGCAATGATTCTGTTTTAATTTTCAAAAAAAAATTGCCGTATGACCTTAAAAACTCTTACCTGGTGTTTTTAAAACCAAAATTTTAGGGAAAGAATCTCGGGATGTGCTCTGAGGAATTTCAAGAAGTTCTAATGGCTCCTACACGATTTGGCCTTGAGGATAAGTGTAGTTCAGAGACATAACTTCTAACCATAAGACTGGACGTCATGGAGAAATAAGTGCACTTTGAATGAGTTCAGAAAAACTATTTCTTTTTATAAGCTAATTGAAGCAGCCAATCAAAACATAGAGTAGAGGGAATGTAAGTCTGCAATGCTGTCTACTGTTTTACATTGCTTTGTGATTAAAAGTGATGTAGAGAATTAAATAATTGTAGTAGTCATAGAGGTAGTGTAAGTCTGCTTCATAGTAAGCAGTATCAGTGTCATAGGAAATGTAGAACATGACTGAGGAAGAAGGGGAAGATATTACTAGTCCAGGATTGTGAAAATGATCTTCAACATTTTAATTCTGAAAGTTGCGGAAATGCCAAATGACGGGATTGGCTTACAAGAAATCCAAGAGTTATAAATGGCTCTGACAAGATTTGGCCTTGTGGAAACTTGTGGTAGAGAGCAAGAAGTCATTTATTGTATGTAACATGTTTTTCAAAACGATGGAGGTTTTCTTTCAGAAAGTGGCGGGCTGAAAGTAATAACAGCACAACAGAGTGTAAGCTGTTCATAGGACATCCTTTGACGTCATGGAAAGTAAGTTAACTTTAAGGAGTTCTGAATTCTGATTTGTTATGTTGTATGGGTTTTTTAAACACAATCATTTTGATTGTGTTTTTTTTTCCCCCGCTGTTATATGATGAATACCTTCAAGTCACTGTTTTTAGTGAAATTTGATACATTCTGAGAACAGCAAAAATAAACCATTTAACATGTATAATTAATTCTGTACTGTTTCCATTTATGATGTACATTTAGAACTGTGTAGGAGGCATGGAGAAGGAGAGGCTTCTGTAAGTGTCAAAGTTCTTGCATACAGTGCTCATATTCTACGTAGTCTTTCATATGATAGACTACATTTCCACAATGAGATACCTAAGCAAAGGAAACACAGGTCATATGATTGTGGAATGAGCAAAAAAATTTGCATGTTTTTCAATTATATTACCTGTGTTTCCTAACATTACACACCACATTGTGTAGATGAGGTTTAGGCCTGTTCCTGGAGACAGAGGAGGTCTGACATTTGTTCAAGAGTGAAGTGGACACGACTTACTTCATTGGTAGGCCTTCACATGTATTATGTCCTCTGTTCTCTTCAAACAACTCGAAATTTCATTTGGAACCCTGAGTAGGTCTCACCTCAAACAAACCTCTGGATAGGACACATCTTATTGGCATCCTGAAGCAATCATTTAAAATGTTAGTGTCTTGCGACACTTTTCTGAGACAACAGCAGTGCAAAAGATGCACCATGTTTTAAGATAGGCCTCACTTCATCTGCATCAAGATACTGTTAGTTTAAAATGTATATCTTTAGGACTGTGTAGGGGGCCTGGAGAAGCAGAAGCTTCTGTCAGTGTCAAAGTTGTTGAAAAACTGTTTGTCCTTCAATCTTTTCCCTTGTCTTTTGTAATTTTTAAATACATGTTTTAATATTTTTCAAATGTTTGTTCTCTCTTTCACAGATTGAAAGTATAAAAACAAAAAGTGAGTAATTTAACGACAATTATAAGGTAAATGTTTTGTATTCTTTTCGTTACATTTCTATCACATTCACCTACTATTAGTTCCACAGCTTCATTTCTTTAACCCTCAGTTTCCTGCCTTTGCTACTTTCCTCATTCCTTTCTCTATTACCTACTTACTCAACTCCTTCCACTCTTTTTCTCAGTCCCTCTCTTCTCATAGTTCCTCACTCTTGTTCACTCACTCCGTCTCTATTACTCTTAGTGTCTTTGATTGATCACTCTTTCACTACTTGTTCATAATGCTTTCTCTGTGTAGTTGAAGCACACTAAGGGGCATATTATGAACACAGCCAATAAAATTATTGCTGTTTTTATTGGCAGAAAACTGGTGCAAAAGTGGTTTTAGCGGCAGTTTTCTGCCGCAAAAGCGGCTTTGGTGACATATTTCTGCCGATAAAAGCTGCAAAACTTTTATTGCCTATGTTGATGATATGGCTCTATGTTATTTACATTTCTTTGCTGTTTCAATCAATCTTTTTCTGTTATTTTTTGTTTTCTGTTTTCTATTTTTTCTCTCTGTTATTCCCCATGTTTTAATCTTATTTTGAACATTCACTCACATTCTCCAAGAAACTCTTCTTTGTTATTGTTCTACTCTCTTTTTTTTCTTTCACTTCCTTATCTATTTTGTTTTCCACAATTATACCCTCTTCCGTCTTTTCTTCGGTAAATAGATCTATTAAACAGTATCTCTGGTTTACTCCCTATAGCTGTCTTTCTTTTAACATCACTCTCTGTTTACTTTCCTTATACTTACTCTTCTTTTTATTTATTTTTTTTTTTTTTTGGTTCGCTCCCGGTTCGCGAACCGGGAAGCGAACTGGGAAGCGAACTAAAAGAAATAGAGCTTGCCAGAGTGCTAAACATTCTAGCAATTTTTTTTGAAAGGGGAGGTAGTTCTGAAAAGAACTTTTTTTTAATGTTTTTGTTGTTTTATATTTTTTTTTATTTTTTGAAATTTTTTTGGTTTTTTTGTATTTTTTGAACAATTTTATATTTTTGGGGGGTTTTTGGGGGGGGAACAACAAAAAACAGGCATTGAAAAGGGCTCAACAGGAGCAAAAAAAAAATTACTGTCTGGGGCGGTTAGGGCAATTGTGATTGTTATAAGCTAGGTTGATTGAATTAATGCTCATGTTACCACATGATATCAATGCACCGCAGTGCAGACAAGTATATTTCATATGCCCAAAATTCTCCTGGATGTTTGGCACGGTTTCCCGTGCCTCTGCTGCTGTCAATGATATTAACGATGTTGACCTGGCCACAGGAGTTGCTGTTGGGTTTTCTTCCATGTCACGTATCTCCGCCCGGCTGTAATTCAGTGGATGCCACCTGTTCATGTGCCGATGCATGGTATAGTTCCCATAGCTATACTTTTTATCAGTCCCTCTTGATAATTTCTCTTTGCAAATGAGGCAGGTGACATACCTCGCATTTACTTTCTTCTGCCCTGGAGGGATTGAAAAAAACTGCCAAATGAAACTGGCTTTCCTATGGGAAACCCGGGGCACCTCTTCCAAGAACTGTGGTCCTTCTCTCTCCTCTTCCTCTAGTTCTTCCTCTTCCTCCTCTGTGTTGGTGATGACCTGGGGAGGTGGTCCTCTCTTCCCATGAGGAGGTGGAGGTGGTGGTGGGGGTGCACCAGCTGAAGCAACTACTGAAGCCATTGCTCTACTATGAATCAAGGTCTTCCTCTCACAATGATGAAAGTCAGAGTGAGGAAAGAAGGAGGGGTTTTCATCATTTGGGAAAAACAATAGTTCTAAACCAATGAAAAGTGTTATTTTTAGGTCACCTGACCTAGCCTTACATGATTATGAAACCAAAAGTTAAATGAACCAATGAAAAGTTTTATTAACAAGTCACATGACCTCTCACGCTTATGTTACGCGCTGCGGAACGCGCCCCGGATCGCTTCCGGGTCGCTGCGCTTCGCGCCTCGGTTCGCGCTCCGGAGCACTTCCGGGTGCGCTAACGCGGCGCGTCATAAGACGCATTACGCGACAACGTGATACGTCGCGCTTCCGCGACGCGTCACGATGTTGATTTCTAACGCGGCAGTTGCGCTAACGGAACGTTTACCGGTTCGCGGACTGGGTCGCGGCATCAAATTGAGCTAACGGAAAGCTTCCCGGTTCGCGAACCGGGAGCGAAACAAAAAAAATATTTTTTAAAAAAATTATTAATAAACATATAAAATATATTTTTGGATTTAAAGAAGAATACATTTTACAGCTATAGATATTAGCTTTTAAAAAAACCAATGAAATTCACTGAAAAAACCATAGGTTATAGACCATATATAGTTAGGAATTAGCATTTACAAAACCTTGAAAATTCACTGAAAAAAACCATAGGTTATAGACCATATATAGTTAGGAATTAGCATTTAAAAAACCTTATTTTACTCACACAAAACCATTGAAATTCCATATATAGTTAGTTGTACTAACTATATATCGCGCACCCGCAATCCACTGCTGATCATGTCACATATTACATCATTCATGACATGGTCAGTGACATCACTGATGACATCACTGATGACATCTCAAATGACATCACTGATGACATCACTGATGACATCTCAAATGACATCACTGATGACATCTCAAATGACATCACTGATGACATCTCATTTGACATTACTGATCACATCACTGATGACATCATTCATGTGATAATACAATGAACCTCTTCAGACTCTAATATAACCTTAGATACACTCAGTGTAAACATACACTCACAGACTGTCACTCATCCATGGAGTTACTCAGACACCTAGTCAGTCATGCAAAGAATCAATCACACCTCCATTTTCTCAACTATACAGTTATACACACCTTACTTATTCAAACATATACTAAAACATATTTACTCTCTTATACAATCCTGGATACAAGTTCACAATGATGCATACAGCCACTCACACATTCACTGGCTCCTATGCACAGTTATTTATATATGTCAACTCTCACATGTACTGTATTTTACATATGTACTTACTTTGACATGTAGCACTGAGATATCCATTCACTCACCAATACACTCATGCACACAGTCAACCGCCCATACAGCTGTTTCCACATGCACTTTTGAACCCATACATCTAGTGAATCAACTGCTCACACATATATGCACAGAGTCATACACCTCCCAGCCACCCACACACACACTCAGTCTCCCATACAAATGCTTGGGCAACCAATCAATAACCCATATAGTTACTCATATAGCTACTGATCAACACATGCAGCAGTTTACAGAACAACAGACATAATGATGCACAAATTAAGACAGTTTAGTCACTAACCCATGCATTCAGTGAGACACATTTAATCACTCACTCATACAGTCAGTCACGCACCTACTAAATCCTTCATCCAGACACTTCTACATCTACTCATTCTTCAATATGTAAAACATATTTAAACTTTACAGAAACACACAGTCACTGGATGATGTCATCAGTGATGTCATCAGTGATGTCATTTGAGATGTCATCAGTGATGTCATCAGTGATGTCATTTGAGATGTCATCAGTGATGTCATCAGTGATGTCACTGACCATGTCATGAATGATGTAATATGTGACATGATCAGCAGTGGATTGCGGGTGCGCGATATATAGTTAGTACAACTAACTATATATGGAATTTCAATGGTTTTGTGTGAGTAAAATAAGGTTTTTTAAATGCTAATTCCTAACTATATATGGTCTATAACCTATGGTTTTTTCAGTGAATATATATATATATATGTTCAACAAGTTTGCCCAAAGCACTCAAACGGCAGTCGTTCATCACGAACCTTTATTGGAGCAAATCAGTAATTACAGTCCCAGAAGCTGTTTTCTGCCTGACCGGTTTCGGAGTCCTCTACTCCTTAATTATAGGCTGGGCAGCTGTTTGTTGCAGGTAAGTTCGAGCATTTCAAAGCCGCTTGCTAATTGGTGTATTTAAACCCCACATTGAATTGCTCTGGTGCGCTTTATTCTGCTTTGCATGCTGGGTTTTGTAGTTTGCCCGAAATTCAATTCTTCCCCTTCTGTGGGTCCTGCATTTAACCAGTCTATTCCGTTCCATTCAATGCCCTCTGGTGGGCTCCAGGAGAATAAAAATATGGTTTATTTTGTTATGCTGCTGTTCCACTCATCTGGCTTTCTTCAGTGTAAGCCCAGTGATCCTTGGCATTAAAACCTTCGGTGGTGCGTTCCCTACGGCTTGGATGGCCGTATAAAATGTTCAACAAGTTTGCCAAAAAGCATGGGAAGTACTCAAACGGCAGCCGTTCATCACGAACATTTATTGGAGGAACCAGTAATTACAGTCCCAGAAGCTGTTTTCCGCTTGACCGGTTTCGGAGTCCTCTACTCCTTAATCATAGGCTGGGCTGCTGGTTGTTGCAGGTAAGTTCGAGCATTTCAAAGCCGCTTGCTAATTGGTGTATTTGAACCCCTCATTGAATGGCTCGGGTGCGCTTTATTCTGCTTTGCATGCTGGGTTTTGTAGTTTGCCCGAAATTCAATTCCTCCCCTTCGGTGGGTCCTGCATTTAACCAGTCTATTCCATTCCATTAAATGCCCTCTGGTGGGCTCCAGGAGAATGAAAACATGGTTTATTTTGTTATGCTGCTGTTCCACTCATCGGGCTTTCTTCAGTGTAAGCCCAGTGATCCTTGGCATTAAAACCTTCCGTGGTACGTTCCGTACGGCTTGGACGGCCATATAAAATGTTCAACAAGTTTGCCCAAAAGCATGGGTGGCACTCAAATGGCAGCCGTTCATCATGAACCTTTATTGGAGGGAACCAGTAATGACAGTCCCAGAAGCTGTTTTCCGCCTGACCAGTTTCGGAGTCCTCTACTCCTTAATCATAGGCTGGGCTGCTGGTTGTTGCAGGTAAATTCGAGCATTTCAAAGCCGCTTGCTAATTGGTGTATTTAAACCCCTCAGTTTCCATTGGAAGAGCAGTTTTGTTTTGCTTATAACTTTGGCGTTGTTTAATGAATCGGCATGAAATGTTCCAAACTAATTCTTTGTTCATATCAACTCCTATGTTGAAAGTTTAGGAGTGATTCGTCAGGGGGGGGCTGAGAAAAAAGGGGGTCTCAAAACATGTTTTCTCCATGTTAATTTCCATAGGAACCTTTTGGCAAGGCTACAGGTCGACTGGGTGAACGGGATTACCCTAAATTTGGCAGGGAGAAGGGTCTTGGTCTAGAAAGCACACTTTTGTTTATTTGGTATAAATCCTTTCAGTAGTTTTTGAGAAATATCAAAATTTACAGATAGCAATATTTGGGAATTCTGCCATCTGATTGGCTGAGGCGTTACGAGCACAAGCTTGCTGCTTATTGGTTGCAAGCGCTGCAAGCGGTTGCGACTAGGAAGTGTTGGCTGCCATTTTGTGATTCCATTGAAGCGAGTAAGGAGAAAAAAGGGTGAAAAAAGTATGAAAGTAGGGTAGGAGCACTGTAGGCTCTGTGGGGGAGTGTGAAGCAAAGTAGTCACTCCTACCGGTCTGAAAGTGCGGTGTTGCTCAGAGTGACATGGTGCTGAGATGATATGCTGCCACACTCGGGTATGAAACCGAGAGCCTAAACTGTGAGCTCATTGTTGTAAAGTGATGTGCTCCGGTCTTTGTAGCATATGTGAGCAAGTAGTGTTAGTAGGGTTTTATACCATACAGGGAGTGGGAAGCGAACTACGGACCGCTATTGTGCGTTTATACTATACTGGAAGCGGGAAGCGAAGTACTCACGCCTTCCGGTGTGAAGACTTGGGGATCAAACCGAGGTGATTGCTATGAAGGGATGGGCTCTGGGCGCTGTAGTATACATGTGCAAGTAGTGTTAGTAGGCATTTGTACTATACAGGGCGCGGGAAGCGAGCTACTGACTGATACCGTGTGTTTATACTATACCGGAAGCGAAGTACTCACGACTACCGGTGTGAAGACCCGGGGATCAAACTGAGCTGATTGCTCTGGGCGCTGTTGGATACTAGCCGCTGTAGTATAACTGTGTAAGTAGTATCAGTATGCGTTTATAGTCTATAGGGAGTGGGTAGCGAACTACTTTTTCCAACTGGTCTGAAGACTCGGGCATTAAACCGTGAGCCTAAATTGGGAGCCTTAATCGGGAGCTCATTGCTGTAAAGTGATGTGCTCTGGGCGCTGTAGTATACCTGTGGAAGTAGTGTTAGTTTGCGGTTATATAATACAGGGAGTGGGAAGCGAACTACTCACCTCTACCGGTCTGAAGACTCCTGGATGAAATCATGAGCTCATTGTTGTAAAGTCATGTTCTCTGTGTAGTATTCCAATGTAAGACATAGTAGAATGTTAGTTTGTAATTCTACTAGAATGTAAGTATGTAATGTTAGAATGAAGGGCTGTCATGAGGGGAACCTTGGGGAGTTGGTACACGGTGCTGGAGAAGACGGTTGCCTTGCTGTCTGCTCCTGTTGGTGGATGTTTAAGGTGTCTTGTTTTCCTGCAATAAATCTACTTATCAGATCCACTGCTGTCTGCTTCTTCACTACATAAATTTGGCGACAAGCGGGAGAAGGTAAAAAGAAGGCAGCACTCACCAATACTTCAAAGTTGCTTGCATTGTGCTGAAGACCCATTTTCTTCAAGTAGCCATTTCTAGTCATCCCAAGGTCGTCTGCTCATTGAACTATGGGCCATATGTATGAAAATGTCCATTTGTAATTCTCAAATAGCTATTTTTTGCAAATCGCTATTTGGGAATCATAAAACGCTATGTATGTAGGATTTGCAATACATTTTGCAAATCCTACATATTCCTTAATTGCGAATCGCAAATTGCGATTTGCAATTAAGGAATTCCTGCCCATTCATTCCTATGAGCCCAGAGGCCCATAGGAATGAATGGGAAGACATTCTCAATTTGCGATTCTCAATTAGAGAATTGCAAATTGAGAATGCAATTTCAAGGGTGCCAGGGTGTCAAAAGGACACCTTGTTGCACCCCTGAAATGAGCATGGGTGCATATGTGGCACACATACCTGCCCTAAGGGCATGTATGTGAGTCACATGGCACTTTGAAAAATGCCAAACAGTGCATTTTTCGAAGAAATTGCAAATTACCACCAACTTGAAGTTGGTGGTAATTTGCCATTCCTTAAGTCCAAAATGCACTTTTTCTGTACTTCTTACATTGCATTTAAGGAATCGCAATTTGCGATTCCTTAAATGCAATCGCAAAATAGGGAATCGTAAACTTTGCTATTCCTTATTTTGCAAGGGGTGTTTTGTGTCATACATTGAACACTGCTGATTTGCTATCATCAAACGCCGAAATTCGGTGAATTTCGGCGTTTGCGATTGCAAAATTGCCTTCATACATATGGCCCTATGTCATCTGACCTCTGGTAGGAATTATATTTTTAGATTTTGCATTTCCTCTGCCTCTTCACTACACTCTGGTCGCTGTACTACACCTGTGCAAGTAGTGTTAGTATGTGTTTATACTAACCAATGCATCATGGTCCTAGAGAGCACCACCTCCCAGCCGCAGCTCATAAAAAGTCACGGAGTGAGCCTCCGCGAGACATTAATGTTTGCTATTAGAGGGCGGGTGCATGGCTTCCACCATATGATAGCAAATCGTTGTTTGACTAGTTGAAGCGAGATGAGGAAAACTTTGTTTCGCTTTAATAGAGCGGATCCAGATGATAAAAATGGAGAAAGAAAAGTGGGGTCTCACTCGTTGATTTAAATTAGGCTCCTGGTGGGTAATATTCCATCGCTAATCCTAATATTATATTGCGGGGTTTCTGTAGGACTGGGGATTTTAATGTCACATGTAAATTAGGCACCGAAGGGCACAGAGACGTTTCGTAGCCTAGGGGATCGCCACTTTCTCAGGTATTGTTAACTAATTGTTCGGGGGGCTTCGAGGCCAACTGAAGTCCAGAGATCGCCACCCTCCGGGCTTAACTTAAATATGCAGGGTGGGCCTCGGCAGTCCCTAAAGTCGCGGTGGTCCTAGGCAGTGCCTTATTAGTTCTGTAATCGCACGGGCAGTAATCATGGTGTTATACAGTGATACACGCATAGAACCCTTGCAGTTGTAAAACTGCGCAGGCTTCATTTATGTAATAGTCTATTGGTTTATATTTGGTAGGAGCACCACAAAATTACAAATCTTTTCACTATAAATCTCCTATAAACAGATGATTTTCACAATAAACTACAGACAAGTGTTGTCAGAAAAAGAAGACCTATACACTCACTTATTTATTTTAAAAAAAATTATCTTTATTAAAACAACACAAACAAATGGAAACGCAAGTTTGTTAGAAGAAACAACAGTATAACATGAAACAAATGGGTGGGACTCCTCCGGAAGCAGCGTACAAAACCTGAAAAGCAAAAATGAAACATAGGTATGTGTGCCATGTTGAAGAGGAAAAGAAAGGAAGTCCGAATGAAAGGAAGATAGTGAGAATGGGAGGGAGAGGGAGTGGCTGGAAGGGAGAAGGGGAAGGAGAGACAAAAGAAGAGAGGGAGGAGGAGACATAGCGTCGGCCTATTGCACCCAGCCCTAAGTGTTTACGTCCCGTCAACCATTTGTCTAGGGCGCTGGGGTCCGCGAGAAAGAGTGTGGTCGAGCAAGTCCTTAAAATGAAATATATGAATGAGGCCAGAGATTACATTATTAGCTATGGGAACATCGCTTGCCTGCACCTGTGCACCCAGGGTGCGGCACCCCAGCACCTTCCCCAGCACTGTGGTCAATTGTAGGTCCTGCGCACCGAGGCTTCAGTACTCACCTGTCACCATTGGTGTGTCCAACGATGTGTTGGTGCAAACTCTGAGTCCGTGGTACCTTTGTAGGGTGGGAGAGCAGGTCTCCGATCGGGGACGATGTCTTGATACCACGATGGAAGGCATCAGAATGCCGAGGGCATCATCATGGGGTGAGCACCCGCTCCTCCCGTTTTCGGTCAATTCAGCGTCTGAAAAGGGAGAAATAATTTAATGGTGGAAACGTCTGAAGATAAGTGAAGGTTTATTTCAAGCTTAATAGAAAACACCAGTTGAGTGCATTCTTCGTTTTTGAAGTACGATCTACCAACTGTTAGTGGTAATCGTGGTTCAAAGAGAAGTTGGTGTGCACAAGAATACACAAGGTTAAATAGTAATATATTATGCTAACATTTACATACAAAGGAATAGAGCGCATGCTAGAAGCATAATGTGCATGTGTAATCCAGATGCAGAAGCCTGTGTGCATGTAAACTTAGTAATGAGCCCACTACAGTGCCCTAAAAGTCAACTCCACGTGTCTGTAGGGCAGCGCTGCCCGCTGGCTCAGGCCTACAGTACGGTCCAGCAGGTCTTTAAAATGAGACAGAGATGTGACTGAATGAGGTCAGAGATCACAACATAACGCAGGGAACTTCGCTTGGTCGCACCTGCACACTCAGGCTGATGCAGCCCACCCCTCCCGCAGAACTGTGCTCAATTGGAGCCGCTGTGCACCCAGGCCCCACTGCTCACCTGCTGTCATTGTTGTGTGTGCAAACACTATGGGCAGCAGTGTTCACAATTCAGCAGTAGTATTGATTGCAGGATGGTGTACACCTCATGAATCCCTTTGGAAACACGATGGGCAGTAGGGTTCACAATTTAGAACAATTGTTGATTGTCAGGATGGTGTACACCTCATGGATCCCTTTTTTTATTATGTATTGTGATATGCTAGGTGGATGCGACCACATCACCTGAGGCAGTGTGGGAGAACTGGGACATGTGACGTTATCATTATCCTATTTATACGTACGCAAAGTGGACTGGGCTTTCGTACGCCAGGCAAGCATAGGGGTGTGAATAATTGTTCCGGGGATCTGGGCGTTGTTCAGTTCCTGCCTGGCCAGGAAGTGTGGTTATGTGTCTTTCTTTTGCAGATTTGACGTCTCAGAATGCGCAATTTATATTAATGTAGCATGTATCGGGGCGGCAACTATCGCTAATGAGATGCTGTTCGAAAAGATTGAATGGCGAACATTACATGTCGTTGTCAAGGTTGTGGATATGCGCAGACATGCATGCCAATGGTGTGCGGTATTATTGAAAGTGTTGCTATCGCGAAGCCTACACATGTGAATGTGCTCGGATGGAGGGAGGATCAGCAGTGAGGCTACGTCATACATAGTGATAACGCTCATTACAGTCAAGCAATGCATGTCAAACGTGAATCTGAAAGTCTCACATATGACACACTACTATATTGGTAAAGCCTGACAACAGAGCGTACAGCAATACAAATCCACACATTACTGTTTACTTTTTGTCACATGTGATCAAGGATGTGCACTCTGCCCGTGGCTGATGACACTCCTTAGAGCCACCAATACCCAGGCTGAAAGGCAGCACAATAATGTGCACACACACACACACACACACCAGGGGCATTGTCTAACACATATTTGTTTTTTGATGTAACGTTTGAGATACATGGCCATCACACGTGGACGGCTTAATGTACAGACCATGAATATTGATCAAGATGTTTGTTGCATGTTGTGTGTAGTATAAGATATGTGCACACAGAAAAAAAACGTTTAAAAAAAAGCTGTTTAAGGTGAAGTGGTGTCTCTCATCAAACGATGTAGAGAGAATGACTAAAATGGTTGGCGTCGTCCAACTGTTACAATGGGAAATGTTATGAAGCAATCAAATGCTTTTTTTTAAGGTCACATGGCAATGGCGCTCCGAGCGTACAAGGAGGCCGCACCCGACGCGATTTTGAGAAAATACATTTATCATAATATACGTTTATTACAGTTAGAATTATATAAATGTTTAAAATATGTTAGATTATCGCTTGCTGTCATATACTGTTTAAAGTTATTTAGATATACTTTTGAGACAAAAAAAGAGGGAATGGCGTACCCAGCGTGACACCAAACGTCTGTGACGTAACACAGGGCCTGGCGGTGTGCACTCATTGCATACGCAACGCGCAGCGAGCACGACCCCATACGTACAGGACGTAACGCGTGGCTTGGTACTGCGTAACCGTCGGATACCAAAGTAGCAGCTGGGGCGACTTCATGCATATATGATGTTGCGCGGGACGCGGTGTCACGAACCCGTCGGATACGTAATGCGCATCATTTACGAGTTTAGCAATATGGTGGATCGGATTCGCATGGTGATGGAGATTGATACGCTACCGGTACGGGAGTGCAGTTTAAAAAAAAAAGAGATACATATTTTTGGGGAAGATATTAACTATTACATAATTTTTAAAGTAAAAAAAAAGAAGTATAATAGATTTCCAAAATATTTAAAAATATAATAGAAAAAATATAGGTTTTATAAACATTAAAATAGGAAATTAACATTTAAAAAACCTGTGAAATTCACTGAAAACACCGTAGGTTTTACAGATGTTATAGTTAGGAATTGGCATTTAAAAAACCTTAGAAATTCACGAAAAAAAAACATAGGTTTTAGGGACGTTATAGTTAGTTGAACATTTGACTCATATAAAACCAGAGAAATTTGCCTATTATAGTTAGTTGAGGTAACTATGACTCGCGCGCCCGCAATGCAATGGTGATGACGTCACATATTACATCACTCATGACATGGTCAGTGACATCACTCATGACATCACTGATGACATCTCAAATGACATCACTGATGACATCATATGCATGAAAATCTGATGCATATACTGATGCCCTATTATAAAGTTTGATACGCGCACTCTAAAATACAAACTACTATTTTTGAAACCCTACACACAATAATGCCAGATACTACATACCACACACTATTTCCTAGGTCTGTACACACATCCAGTCACTTATACATGCAGTTACTCATCAATACAGTACTATAATATGCAATCATACACCTATATATACAGTAACACTTGGCTACTCATCCATAGAGTTACTCACACACCTAGTCAGTCATGCAAAGAATCAATCACATACCAAGTTACTCATGTATACAGTTATTACATACCAACTCTGTTATTTATACACACACCACATCACTTACTTATGCAGATACTAACACATTTACTGTCTTATACAATCACTGATACAAGCAGACACTCATTTATGCACACACTCTTCAAATAACTTACTCTCACGTTTAGTCATTTATATATTCTAACACTCACATATACTGCCTTAAAACATATGTAGTTACTTACAAATATACCACTGAGACATTCATTCACTCACCAATACACCCATACACACACTAACTCATCCATACAGCCCTTCCTAGATGGACTTTTGAATCCATACAACCAGTAAATCACCCACTCAGACATCTATGCACAGTCACACACCCTCCCACCCACCCACACAGAAACCCAGGCACCCATATAGATACTCAGACAACAAATCAATAACCTATATAGACACTCATGTAGGTACTCACCAACCCATGCAGCCGCTTACACACCAACTCAGAGACTAATACAGACGTTCACACAGTTTAGTCACTAACCTATACATTCAGTAAGACACATTCAATCACTCACTTGTATAGTCAGTCACGCACCAACTAAATAATCCATTTAGGCACTTGTAAATCCACTCATTCTTCAATACACCTTGGCATAGATATATATGAAAAATATTTAAACTTTTCAGAAGCACACATTCATTGGATAATGTCATCAGTGATGTCATCAGTGTTGTCACTGACCATGTCTTGAGTGATGTAATATGTGAGTCAAATGTTCAACTAACTATAACGTCCCTGAAACCTATGTTTTTTTGTGAATATATATATGTGTGTGTGTGTGTGTGTGTGTGTGCGTGCGTGTGTGTGTACCAATAACATAACATCTAATTTAAAAAGAAACATTCTATTATAAATCAAAACATTAAACTATTTCAAAATCTTCAAACTTAAATTTCCCACTCTCGTTAGTGCAACAATAGGGAAAGTGTTGGATACTTTGCAAGTAACTTTACTAGATGTGTTGAAACAACCATATAAGTTATAAAAAGATGACTTGTCTATGACTATGCCTTTAATGAAAAGCTTCAAATAACTCTGCAAAAATGTTCTGATTAACAATAATAATGTTTCGAAATGATTGCTAAGAAACGATATAATTGGTTGGAATTAAGAAAATAATCATGTAAGAATGTAATGTTTGAATATCGATGTTGACCTTTTAACATACTTTTCCTTATATTATAAGAGAAGATGCAATGTTAAATAATTTCGCATTGCAGTTGATGTTTCGAGTTTGCATAGTTCATTATTTAGGTAACTTATCATTTTTTTATTAGAAAGTTAGAAATGTAGTCATGTTTGTGGAAAAGGCGGTTTGAAATCGAAAAGCCTCAAATGAAATGAACACTTCGTAATAACAGTCTGAAGTTCATTGTCCCTTACATGTGAAACAAAGGAGCGAGCTGGTTCTCAGAAGAATACACAGAGGTGATTGGACGAGAAGAACATGGACTTTAACATTTCTTTTAACAGTTGATATTAGTGTGTGTTCCTAGAGTAGAGTACCTTAGAAGGGAGTCAGAGACGCTTTTTGCCCATGGGCTTCCCTTATGCTTTTCCCATTCACCATTCCCGATGCACTTCTGATGCTGAATGCTGAAGGTGTATTGCTGAATGCAGGAAGCTGATTTTGTTACCTTTCTGAACCTTATTGCTGATTGCAGTTCCTAATGCTTATGCATAGTTATTTTTCCCTTTTTGCTTTAAGACTCTACTGAGTTTCATTAACAACTCTTTATGAGAAGTTTGCTGTCACTCATTAACTGAATTTGAGCTTTATGCTCTACTCACTCTTATCTCTCAAATTGGAACTCTTTACAGGTTCATATTGACATAGTTTCACCCTCTTCTTAGAAAACAGATTCTTTCCTTTATGGTAAACACTTGACGCATTGTTAAGATTTTTATCTAATGACATCTAATTATAAATTGTGTTAACTGATTGAGATATGGAACTAATTCAATAAAAACATATTTACTAAACCTTGAATGGAAATAAAATCCTTATAACTGATTCAAGCTCTCATCATCGACTGAACTTAGAAATAGATATTGTGATTATGATTTATATGATAATTTATGCCTCAATCTCAAAAACAAGGGTCAAGGTCTGTCGCATAGTCTGATCAATGACTGGAGAAACAGGAAAGACAAAAGAATACCAGAAGCAGGGATCAGCCCAGTAAGAGAGAAGATAAACCATATTATTTAAACTGATTCCCGCTCTATTAGAGATCAGATTGAGAATTTGTTTTGAAAGTATTCCAGGTATTTTCTGTTTTGGTCATGCTTGTAGATTCTGTGTCCCAAGAGGCCGAGGTCAAATGTAAGAAAGAAATCTTGTTGGAGAAGAAGTTCAAGAATGACTTGCACAATCCAGTGGAGCAGTTAGGGGGTTTAGCTGGTGGTGATGTGCTGTAGTGGAAGAAATTAAAGGGGTTAGAGATCTTGAGTTGTGTAAGGAGGAAGTTGTATTTAGCTAGCTTAATATGTTGTTTGTAGAGTTTACTTAAAGATTTGAACTTTGTGTTGATTTTCTGGGTGGTACGAACATCTCCATTACTTATTGAGAACATCAATTTATTTTCTTCTGTTGTTTGGCTCAGAGGTGAACCAGAGACATGAGGGCATGAGCCGTAAATATTTTGGTTTCAACTGTGCTAGACAGTCCACTGCTTGTGATACAGCATGCTCAAATCTGATTGGCAGCCAATTCTTCAACCAGGAAGTGATGGCAGCCATCTTGGGACGAAGCTTCAGCCGATTCCCACAATTTATTTTTTATAAAAAGCAAAAGGGGGCAGGGGAGAAATACCCTGATGACCTAACTGTGGCCTTGGGGTCCCCCTGTGACCCGACATGGCCAAAAAGCACTTTTTAAAATGTTTGTGATGAGAATGTGACAGAGCTCTGAATCCACAGCAAACATTCTTCAAAAAGCAAGCACAGTCTTCCAAGTTCATTTACATTATAGCCCCTGGGTGGGCCGGATCCCGGGGGCATGAGGGCATTAAAACATTTTTAAAAGGAGGACGGCACATGGGCCCCCTCCAAAGGATTACTTTTGCCCCAGGGACCACCACCTCCCCAGACTAATGTATATTTAGCAGGGCCTCCCCCTGGGCACTGGGGACCACCAATTCCCCAGGGCTATTGATAACATTTAATGGGCAGGGTGTGCTGACACACCCCAGCCCAGGAGACCACCACCTCCCGTGGGCTAGTGCTAAAAATTAACGGGGGCCACATTGACTCCCTATTCCCAGGAACCATCACCTCTGTGGGTGCCGATTCCTTTTTTTAATGATGGAGGGGATCCACACGGCCCCCTCCTGGGCCATATACGACCACGGAGAACACCACCGCCCTGGGGCTGCCCCCGTGCTGAAGAAAGGAGGGGGTTAGTGTTACCTCCCTGTGGAGCCCATAATGGCTTTGGGGACCGGAAACCCCAGGGCCGGCTCCTGCTATATCCCGGGGTGCCCACATCTGGGATATAGCTGTTTGCTTTTACTTGACAGGAGCTGTGACAGCTCCCACCACCCAATCAAAGCTAACACTCCAGTTCCAAAGGGCGGGAGCTATCAAAGTGCTCCCGCCCGCTAGAAGTGGAGGTTTCATCTCTTTCCCTAACCGAAGACATTAGAGCTGGGAAAGAGGTGAAACAGATTGTTCTTGCACGCATGGAGCTGCATTTCCAGCAACTCCTTTGTGCAAAAGCAATGCTGGCTCCCGAAAGAGGCGGGAGCTGGCTGGGATAGTGGGGCCTGAGGCTCCTCCCAGGGCCTGGGTGAGGAGAGAGGCAAAATAAAGGTAAGAAAGAGGCAGAATAAAGGTCAGAAATGAGCAGAAAGAGGCAGATTAAAGGTCAGCGACAAGCAGAATGAGGCAAGATATAGGTGAGAAATTAGCAGAAAGAGGCAGAATAAAGGTCAGAAACAAGCAGAATAAAAGTCAGCAATCAGCAAAAAGAGTCAAAATATAGGTCAGCAATGAGTAGAAAGTAGCTAAATAAAGGTGAGAAACAAGCAGAAAAGGTCAGAATAAAGGTCAAAACGAGTAGAAAGAGGCAAAATAGAGGTCAGAAACAAGCAGCAAGAGACAGAATAAAGGTCAGAAATGACCAGAAAGAGGCAGAATAAAGGTTAAAAACTAGCAGAAAGAGGCAAAATAAAGATGGGAAATCAGCAAAAAGAACCAAAATAATGGTCATCAGTGAGCAAAAGAGGCAAAATAAATGTGAGGCACAAGCACAAAGAGGTAGACCAAAGGTCAGAACGAGGCAGAATAAAGGTCAGAAATGAACAGAGGCAGAATAAAGGTCAGCAACAAGCAGAAAGAGGCAATATAAAGGTGAAAAACAAGCAGAAAGAGGCTTAATAGAGGTCAGAAACTAACAGAAAGGCAAAGTAGAGGTCAAAAACGACCAGAAAGAGGGAGAATAAAGGTCAGAAATGAACAGAAGAGTCAAAATAAAGGCCGAGAAATGAGCAGAAAGAGGAAAAATACTGGTCAGCAATGAGTAGATAGAGGTGAATTAAAGGTGAGAAACGAACAGAAAGAGGGAGAATAGAAGTCAGGAACTAGCAGAAAGAGGCAAAATAGAGACCGGAAATGAGCAGCCACAGACAGAACAAGGTTCAGAAAGGAGAAGAAAGAGGCAGAATAAAGGTCAGAAATTAACAGAAAGAAGCAGATCACAGGTCAGAAACATGCAGAAAGAGGCAAAATAAAAGTCAGATCGAGGCAGAATAAAGGTCACAAGTGAGTAGAAAGAGTCAGAATAAAGGTCAGCAATGAGTGAAAAGGCAAGATAAAGGTGAAAATGAGCTGAAAGAGGCAGAATAGAGGTCAGAAATTGGCAGAAAAAGAGAAAATAAAGGTGAGAAACAAGCAGAAATAGGCAAACTAGATGTCAGAAACCAGCAGCCAGAATGAAAATAAAGGTCAGAAAGGATCAGAAAGAGGCAAAATAAAGACCAGCAATGAGCATAGAGAGATAAAATAAAGATTAGAAATGAGCAGAAAGAGGCAATATAAATGTGAAAAACTAGCAGGGAGAGGCTTAATAGAGGTAAAAAACTAGCAGAAAGGCAAAGTAGAGGTCAGAAACGAAATAAAGGTGAGAAATGAGCAGAAAGGGGCAAAATAAGGACAGGAAGCAGTAGAAAGAGGTGAATTAAAGGTGAGAAACGCACAGAAATAGGGAGAATGGAGGTCAGAAACTAGCAGAAAGAGGCAAAATAGAGACCAGAAATGAGCAGCAAGAGACAGAACAAGGGTCATAAAGGAGCAGAAAGAGGCAGAATAAGGTTGAGAAATGAGCAGAATGAGGCAAACTAAAAGTGAGAAATGAGCAGAAAGAGGCAAAATAAAGGTCAGGAATGAGTAGAAAGAGGTGAATTAAAGGTTAGAAACGAACAGAAAGAGGGAGAATAGATCGTTGCGTAATGATGCACGTAGTACAAGATGATTTCAAAGCTTTATTGAAGAATGAAGACACCAATGGAGCACACCATCTTCAATCCTTCTCCTCAGCAATCCGCAGTCAAGAATGCAGTTTGCCAAGTGGAAACGATTGAAGAATGTAATCAACATGTTGAATAAAAACATTACCACGTTCAACATACGTACAATACAATGCTTGTGCAAAGGCGCGAGGTGTGTAGCAACATAAAAGAAAAATGCATAACATGCAAAAAACACAAAACATCTTCCCCCTCAATGAATGTTACAAAAGAAAAGAAAGGATTATCCAGAATGGTCATCACAAAGTCGGATAACCATTCTGATTTAATGCGGGTGCATACACAATGACCTCCTTCACCAACACCAACTTCCCTATTTCCAACACTATCGACATCCACTCTACCACCAGCCACACTACCACCAGCCATGTTATCCTTCCCAAAAGAGGATTCTGAGGTAGCATGACTTCTGCTAGTGCCCACATGGACGTTTGGAGGAGTAAAATCGGCCTTATCAAAGCAGTCGCTATGAACAATATCATCATCAATGTCAAAATACTGTGAACTTTCCTAGAGAGGGAACAACTTGGTTCCTCACTATTGAAATACAAATCAATGTTACTCTTTAGTACAGCGATGCGTTTTAGTTTCCATACCTTACATCACTCAACTGGACATCATTGCGTAAGATTCTATCAACCTTTATAGGTTCAGAAAATTGTCTCTCCCCTTTTTTTACTTTCCACGGTTTCTTAACCTTGACCCAGGTCCCCACCTTAACGTCACATATCTTCGCACCATGCGAAACTTTCTGGTTCTTAAGGTGTTTAATCTCAATTCTTGACCTCATAACCTCCATGGGCACACAAGGTCTGGAAACATTAAATAACCACTCGGGATTACATTTGGTCCTGACAGTTTTCCTTCTCATCACTTCGAATGGTGATACTCCAAGGGCGTCATGCGGAGTGGTTCTGTACATCCAAATGGTTTTGAATAATTTCCCAATCACATTTGTTGCTAATAACGGATTGTATGGCATTTTTTAAAACCCTATTAAAATGCTCAATCATGCCATTTTGCGCACGAGTTGTATAAAGAGGTAGTGCAATGCTTTATGCCCACTTTTTCAAAGTAATCTTTGGCAATCCTAGAAGTGAATTAGACACCATTATCACTTATGACAAGTGCTAGAAGTCCTTCATCTACAAAAACACAGTCTAGAAACTTTATAACTTCTTCAGAATTCACTTTTTCAACAATTTTAAGGACTGGCCACCTCGAGAAAATATCAATGAGTGCTAACACGTATTTGTTTTGAGAGCCAATGGGCCCCATAATGTGAATTGCAACAGTGTGCCACGGTAGTCTAGGAAGTATTGGTTCAGACGTAGTGGGATTTAAGGTAATTAGAGATTTATCAGAATTTGCACACTGCACACAGTTTCTTATGGCCCTCTCAATGGATAAATCCATTCCTGGTCACCAATACCACTGTTTTATTCTATGTTTTGTTTGAACTATCCCGCTATGACATTCATGACACATTTTGATTATGTTCAACCTAATTTGTGACGGGGGTATGATTTTCTCACCTCTTATGATATACCATGTAGTATTGATAACTCATCGCAAACTTCCCAGAATTGCTTAAATTCTTCTGCAATACTGTTTTTGATGGCCACTCATTTGTAATGAATAGAATCAATTGCTGTAAAATTCTATCATCTTTGTAAATCTTAACCCATTCATCCTTGTGGACAACAGATATACCGTGATCATGAACCAACGCCACTTGGACATTTTGCCATTTGTGATCAGAGCTCTCTTGTATTTTGGTAAGCATACGTGATAAAACATCTGCCACCACTTTTTCCTTGCCTGGAACCTAAACAATGTTGTACATGTAGCCTTAAAATCTTAATGACATTCTGGCAATCCTAGGGGAAGCATTGAACAATCCTTCAGTGGTCAATAGTCTTACTAAAGGTTCATGATCACTGTGAACAGTACAAGGTTTTCCCCATACAAATACTCTAAAATGCTCAAGAGCCCATAGGCAAGCTAAGGTTTCCTTCTCAATTACAGAGAACTTCTCTTCTGTGGGTGATAATGCTCGTGAAGCGAAGGCAATTATAAATTCCTTACCATCTTGATTTATTTGAGAATGTACCCCACTTAAGCCTTTGTTACTGGCATCAACAGTAATACAATTGCTGAGGTCAGGGTCGAAACTGCTTAAAGCTGGTGCATCAGCTATAGCTTTTTTAATGCCTGCAAACTTCTTATCACACTCAATACTCCAATTCAATTTGTTTCTATCTTTGAGTAATTGCCTTCTATTGGAACTATTGTACACATTTGGAGTAAAACTCCACCAAACCAACAAAAGATTTCACTTCATCCTTTGTTTTTTGGGTGGGGAGCGTTAATAACGTAGTCAACTAATGCCGGTTTGGTAGACACACCAATACCACTAATGACATGTCCTAAGTAAGTTATAGATTTTACACCAAACTTGCATTTTGTGTGTTCCACAGTTAAACTTTTTCGATCTAACACACTCAGAACTTCTTTCAACACAACATTGTGTTTCTGTTTATCTTTGCCGAACACTATAATATCATCTTGGAAGCACCGTACCTTATCGTCTTTACAAAAAAGGTGGTGCATCAGCCTTTGAAATATTGCTGCAGCTGAAGCAAGGCCAAGAGGTAAATGTTTGTATTGGAAACAACCTGAGGGAGTTATAAATGCAGTAAGTGATCTGCTGTCCTCAGAGAGGGGAATCTGATGATACGCGGCAGATAAATCGATAGTAGAAAAACAATTTGCATCTTTTATAAGAGTTAACATTTCCGAAATCTTAGGCAATGGAAATCTATCCACAACAATGTTGTTGTTTAGGTGTTGCAAATCAATGCAGAGCCTCAATTTTCTGTTACTTCGTCATGCGACAACTATCGGAGAAATCCATTGCGAAGATTTGATAGGTTGAATTATATCTGCTTTAATTAGTTATTCAAGTTCTAAATCAACCTCCTTCCTGAGTAAAATAGGTACGTGTCTCACTTTATGGACCTTGGGACACACATCAGGTTTCAATATAATACTGTGTTTAAAAGTCATTGATTCTGCCTATTTCCTTGCAGAATACTTTTGGAAATGTATCTAAAATTTCCTTACACAGGTTTGTATTATCATCTAGTAACATGACAGGATCAGTGCTATTTGGGTTGAGAATTATATCAAGTTTACCCTGATCCTTCCAACCCAGTACTGCTGGACCTTTTTAGACACATTTAGCTTTCCAAATGACTCTCTTTCTTTAAATCTGAACAATAAAGAGCAGAAACCGACCATGGCAATCTTCTCACCTGGGAAACCTTATGGGTGAATATCAGCTGGAAGTAATTCCTGTCCTAACTTGTTAGCAAATTTGTTCACCCTAGTCTCCTCATCAATAATAGTTTATGGTGATCCTGAATGCACATACATCAGAACATTGACTCCACCCAAAGAAATTAAACATAAGGGCTTCTTTTTGTTATCAATCCTTTTGTCGATGATATTTAAAAAAGAGAGTTACTTTGAGTCATAATCACTGGTATAGGAATTTTCATTACTTGTAATAATGTGAGAAGATAGTTTTTTGATCCACTGTTCTTCATCACTAGAACTAATTTTATCATCAACGCATTTCACTTTAACATTCTTCTTTCTTTTACACACTTTAGCAAAATGCCCTACAATGTTGCAGTTGGAACATTTTTGTTTCAACGCAGGACAAAATTTGCTAGACGCTAAATGTGAACTGCTATCACAGCGGTAGCATCTAAAGGTATCACTTTTTAATGGATTCATTTCTTTTAGGACTACCTCTCCTGGTCTTGTCAATGGTCCTATTCTTTATTTTACTAATGGTAACTTCAGACTCGGTCTTAGAGTCACTCCTAAGTACTTTTGCACTACGACATGATAGTTCCGCCTTCCTTACAATTGCTAAAATGTCCTTTAATTCTACATCACTGTTGATCCATAAGCGATCTTGAATTGCTGGATCCCTGGTGTGCATGACAACCTGGTCTCTAATAAATTGATCTTGCAAATGGTCGAATTTGCATTCATCAGCGAGACGCCTGAGGGCAGAAACATATTTATCAATAGATTCATTAAGATCTTGTTTCCTATGGAAGAACTTGTATCTAGTAATGCCTATGCAAACCTTAGGAGCAAAATGATTATTCAGTTTCAGTTTATAAACTTTATTTCGATTTGTTAAAAAAATCACAAAAGTTAAAACAACATAAACATGGAGGCCGGATAAACAATACCACATAATTCCAAAGCAGGAGACTTATTAATTGAATAAGTGTAAAGCTAACACCCTGGATGTCCTACGTAAAACCATAAATAGATTGAAAAGAGTTTAAACCAAACCCATAATTTGAGAAACTAATTTAAAAAAATGACGTTAACATTCAAATTTATATGTATGGGGGAGTGGAACCATGGTGCATAGTGCTATAGTAGAAATACGGGGGTATGAAACAACATAGACAGTTACAAACATCTTGTATTATTCCATCTAATCACCCACACCTAGCCCAGGAACTTTGCTGTAGTGACCACAATCGGGCCTTCCACAGAGGTTTTTAAAATTCTGAAGGCCTCACTACTGGACCTAGGGCCAGATGTAGGTAACCAAATACCGGTCGGTAAAGGCCGAAAATACCAAATTTCGGCCTTTACCGACCTGTATTTGGCCTTTGAGATGTAGGGACCCAAAAACATCCGAATTGGTAAATTTACCGAATCGGTAAATTTACCGAATCGGTAAAGTTTCCGAATCAGTACATTTACCGAATCGGTAAATTTACCGTATCGGTAAAGTTTCCGAATCTGTAAATTTACCGAATCTGTAAATTTACCGATTCGGAAATTAAGAAATGGTAAAAATTACTATTGAGATGTAGGTAACCTCTAAAATACCGAATTTGCATGAAATTCGGTATTTAAGAATCGGTATTTACCATGGATTGAAATCAGGAGGTAACCAGGTGCAGGCTATAAAAAAGGTCCTAAAATGCAACAGTTTCACTAGAAAGGCGGCCTTCTATGTGATTGCGAGGAGGCTACGGCTACAGGCAGAAGGAGAGAGGGTCTGGAGGAGGGAGGAGCAGGTGTATAGGCAGAGGATCACCCTATTCCAGCTAACTGAGCCAGAGATCCTACAAAGGTACAGGCTAGACCCCCAAACTATCCTGGACCTTACCAGGGACCTCCACCTATTGTTGGACCATCCAACCCCAAGGGCGCACGCCATCCCACCCCATGTGCAGGTGCTGTGCAGCCTACACCTGCTTGCATCTGGGAGTTACCAGAGTGTGGTTGCTGCGGTAGGTGGGGTGTCCCAGAGCTGTCTGTCCTGTTTCTTTAAGAAATTCCTAGACGCCATGTTGCAGAGAATGCATTACTACATCAGCTTCCCTGCAACGCATGCAGAACTGCTGAGGACAAAGACAGACTTTTATCAGATGGCGCATTTCCCCAACATCATTGGCTGTATTGATGGTACCCACATACCCATATATCCGCCTGCTGCCACAGAGTACATTTATAGGAACCGGAAGTCCACCCACACCATAAATGCACAGGTGATCTGTGATTCCAAGTACATGATCACTGACATAGTAGCCAAATTTCCCGGGAGTACCCACGACTCTTACATCTTCCAAAACAGTGGGATCTATGCACGCCTGACAGCGGGGGAATTCGGCAAAGGATACTTGCTAGGTAACACACTGTGTGAAACTCCCTTGATACGTATTGCAGATGGATGTGTTTGTGTGCATGTGAGTAATGTTTTTTCTTGTTACAAATAGGGGACAGTGCATATGCCCTCCGGTCCTTCATCCTCACACCCTACCTCAACCCTTCAACACCCAGCCAGACAGATACAACAGGGCACACAAATCGACCAGAAACATTGTGGAGCGCACCTTTGGTCTGTGGAAGAGCAGGTTTCGCTGCCTACATAAAAGTGGAGGGGCCCGCCAGTACACACCAGTCACCTGCTGCAAGATGATTGCAGCCTGTGCAATGTTGCACAACCTTGCGGTTAAGAAGGGCACTGAAGTTGACATCTCTGATTGTGAGGACCATGATGACGAGCAACCAGTGCCTGAACCACACACAGTTGGAGTTGCCACACCAACTGATGGCAGACACAGACGGGAAGAGATCACACGCAAATTTTTTTAAGTAAGTAAAGAGACACAGACAGGTGTAGTATGGACCCGACGTAGTTTAATTGTGTCACTACGTAGGTTACTAAAGCACAAATGTGCAACACAAATTATTAACATTCCATGATGTGAGTCCTGGGTCACTTCCCCATTAACTAAAATAATCATTTGCGTCCACACTTACCAGTGGCAGTTGTCTGGTGCTCACTGTGCTCACTTTGCGTTTGATCTGTAGCCTCAGCATGGCGTCTGCTGCTCCTCCTTGTCTCTACGACAAGGGAGCTTGCCATGCTGATCCTACTTGTGCTCTCTTCACTCTCTGGCACATCTAGAGCAGCAGTGTGTGCTGTTTATGCATTTAACAGCGCCTCAAGAGCACTGGTCATCCTGGCCATGCCCCTAGTGACCTCATTACTGATTTGGGTTAGTCCCTCCTGCATGTTTATGCTTCTCTTGCATAGCAGGGATGTGGCTGTGGCCAGGCCGTTGATGGCTTTATTTTGTTGATGCGCACGCTGCCTTTCCTTGCGCCTTGATGCAAATTCAGTGTCTAGTTTGGTGCACAGAAGCTGCACCGATTGTGACATTTCTCGCATCCCTGCAGCCATTTCTTTGTTGACATCTACTAGTTCCCTGATGCCCTTTCCTATGTCTCCCATGTTGTTGTTCAGGTTCCTCATTTGGCATTGGCAAGACATTATGGCTTTTCCCTGCATCCTCTGGATTTTTACCATGCTCCCCTCCAGGCCATGAAACATACTTGAACCCTCGATACATCCAGCTGCACTGCTTTCTTGGACTCTGCGGTGTCTTGCACCAGTATGGCCCACCTCTGCACTGGACTGCAGTATGGCAGAGCTACCATCCACACGCAAGGTGTGTGTGTCTTTCCCCTCCATGTCACCTGCTGCTGACTCCATTACCAATAGTGGGGCAACAACAAGCCTCCTGCTTGGTTGTGATGCAGGTGTTGTTTGTGTGGGAGAGGTGTGGCGCCGCGGCCAGGGCGACTGACGCTGTAATCTGGGGACCACGGTTCGATCCCCGGCTCCGGCGGCAGGTTAGCCCAGCACCATGTGACTCTGGGCAATAGCTTGCTTAATCTCCCCGACGGCCCCCCAGCGCCTAGAGACCCTTACGGGTGATTGTGCGCTTTACAAATGTGGACTTTACTTTACTTTACTTTTTCATGCAGTGATGCTGGCATTTCTGGGGATGACAGCAACAGATGGGATTGTGATCGTTCTGGGGACGCCTGCAACTCTGGAGCATTTTCTGTGTCTTGTGAAGGAGGATGGCTACTGGGTGCACCTGTGTCCTGTGATACATTCTGTGCACTTGGACCTGGCTCCTGACTCTCATCCCTCTCTGGTGCCGTGCCTTCAGTCTCCTGGGAACGCCTGCGAGATGTGTCACCTGTGGACATATGAGCGTACATTAGCTAACCGCTACTGTCTCACACACACTACAATTAAATCTTTTTCACTTTCGCTTTCTGTCTGCAATCATTTCCCGAACTTGCTGGTTGCTGTGCTGTATGACATGGTCTTACATTTCCTGACTACATTTCCCATGATGCATTGCTCCTGTATAGTGCTAACAGTACTGGACTGGGGTTCACTTAGACACAAAGGGTACAGGTAAGGATGATGGTGTGGGGGAATGTTGTGCATGCATCTTACCTTTTCTGCTTGGAGCTCTGGCTGAGCTGTCTACTTCTCCCAGTCCGCAGACGCTGTCTGGTTCTATGGTTGAGGCCACCATCTCCTTCGGATCAGTAAAGGGGGGGTGCTGGGTTCTCCCCTCCACCAGTTTTGGTTGCCTGCTTGTGGTGTTCAGCCAATTTTTTTTTGTTTGGCTCCTGAGGTCGTAGAACATCTTTTTCAGGTCCTCTGTGTCTCTGGTAGTCACTCCAACTGCATTTACTTTGTTAAGTATGTCCAGCCAGAGTTTCCGTTTGGCAGATTCTGCCACAGTGAGGGACTGCCTGCCAAACAGTTTTTGGTGCACCTTCACCACCTCCTCAACAAGGACCTGCAGCTCCATGCTGCTGAATTTCAGTTTCCTCCTCCTCTCAGGCTGCTCTTTGTCTTTGCTGCTTGCCATTTTTCAGATTTAAAAGTGCACAAAACTTTTTCTGCTGCTCAGGGACTCTCTGCTCCAACTGCCTCTCCAGAAGCTTCTAATTAGTTGCAGCTGCCTGTGTAGCCACTTCCTCGTAGGGAGGGGGAGGGTGGTGGCACCTGATTGGCTGCCTACTTAAGATTCACTTTTGTTTGCTTTCCGATTCGGTATTTACCGAATCGGTATTTACCGATTCTGTATTTACCGAATCGGTATTTCCCATTCATTCCTATGGGCCAAAAGGCCCATAGGAATGAATGGAAAATACCGATTCGGTAAATACTGATTCGGTAAATACCGATTCGGTAAATACCGAATGTCCGATTCCGATTTTTACCAATTCGGTATTATTTACCGAATTTTTATCTACATACCATTTACCGATTCTAAAATACCGAATCGGTAAAATTCGGTATTTTAGAATCGGTAAATTTGGATTACCTACATCTGGCCCCTAGTGCCCAGACTAGAGCATACAGGTTTCAGCCAAGTGTGTCTGGGTTTGGTGTAGGCTTGACAAACAAAAAGAATATGACCCAACGTTTCAATCATATCTGGACAGAAGGGACAAACGCTGGTATTTGTGTTGCTCCATTTAGAGGTGAAAGTATGTGTGGGCAAAGATCCCACCCTAAATTGATGGAATAATTTCCTGTCTCGTGTTGAAGTGATTAGGTCCCAATACTCCTCAAACTTGGGCTCGTGTTTTATTTTGAGAAAAGCTTTAGACAGAGTGCGGCTGGAACAAGATCCAAATCGTTTCATGTTAATCAAGTTCCAATAGGCTGCCTTTAGCACAGGTTTACTAGGAAATACACTTCCGGCTGGGGTGGTCCACAAACAGCTCATCCCTAACTCACATAATACATTTTTAACAGAACTAAACCACACAATTGTTTGGTTAACATCCAAATCCCTCACTTCTAAGAGGGCCTGGGCATAATGTACAAGCTCAGGAGTCCCCCAAAGCCGCCTCCAATATGCTAAAAGCCTGTAGTGTGCCACATCCCTTATTGAGTGGCATCCCAAATCCAGAAAAGGAGGTACTAATGGAGTGGATTGGGGGAGGCCAATTAGGGACCTTAAGAATGTATTCTGGCCCACCACTAAGGTATCCAAATTGGTATGTTCTCACAACTCCACCACATATAGGATTGAGGCGCCAAAATGATTATCGAAATCTTTTAAAATAGCATTAAATACATTAGTATCACCACTAATAACTCCTTTTTGCATTTATTTGTAAGCCTTTAGCCCACCTGCACCAACAGAATGCAAAAAAAAAATTTCCTTTAATCTGACATCTTATTTTTTTCATCAATAGCTTTAATGAAGTTTTAAAAGTACGCCTTCCATTCAATCAACTTCATGCAAGGGCTGTTTTCTGTGGGCCAGAAATGTTGAGGAGGCTGGAGTGTAAAGCTCCGTGTTGCCATGGTGAAGGTAAACAGAATCCGCACCCTGCACAAAAGCCAAGACTTTAAGTCCAAATAGGTAGAAAGCAAAAAAGGTTGTAATGCCCACAAGAAGAAAATAAGAAATTAAGAAATACATTTAAAATAACAAAGTTTCACAGTACCGGTAATGATGTGTTCATAAATCGCGAAAAACAAACAGCGGACTCAATGAAGGGAAATCCAAGATGGCGTTACGTAATTGCTCTTCGCGTGACCTCATTGCAACGTAATGCCAGCAGAAACACAATTACGTCGCGCAAGATATCGCTGCATGTCACAGAACCGCATCGCATACGTAAGCAGACGCTTAAGCCCAGTGACGACAGTGTAGGCGTTCTGAAGAGGAAGGGATGGTTCACGCTGACCGCTCATGTACTGCTGTGACGGCATCCGATTCAAAGGACGCATCTAACAGCAAACGACCAAGAGCATGAAGAAGGTAAAATCCAGGATGCGCTAAAATTAAACCATCCAAAACAGATCCATGTAGACCGTAGTAAGCCACAAAGTCATCAAACAGGAAACTGGGCGTTGGGAAATAATAAAGTTGAAATCTTCTGAAACCGTAAGAAAGCTTTCTGTAGCAAATCTGTGGGTTCTTGATGTCGGTTTCTTCAATTATTACTTGTCGCCAAAATTGTTGCGTAATGGTGCACGTAGTCCAAGATGATTTCAAAGCTTTATTGAAGAATGAAGACACCAACGGAGCACACCATCGTCAATCCGTCTCCTCAGCAAACCGTAGTCAAGAAGGCCAGTTGCCAAGGGGAAACAATTGAAGAATGGAACCAACATGTTGAATGAAAACATTACCACGTTCAACATACGTACAATACAATGATTGTGCAAAGGCGTGAGGTGAGTAACAACATTAAAGAGAAATGCATAACATGTAAAAAACACAACATAGAGGTCAGAAACTAGCAGAAAGAGGCCAAATAGAGCTTAGAAATGAGCAACAAGAGACAGAACAAGGGTCAGAAAGGAGCAGAAAGAGGCATAATAAAGGTCAGAAATGAGCAGAAAGAGGCAGACTAAAGGTCAGAAACATGCAGAAAGAGGCAAAATAACGGTGGTCAGAAGGAGGGAGAATAAAGGTCACAAGTGAGTAGAAAGAGGCAGGATCAAGGTCAACAATGAGTGGAAAAGCAAGATAAAGGTGAAAAATGAGCAGACAGAGGCAGAATAGAGGTCAGAAACTGGCAGAAATAGGGAAAACAAAGGTGAGAAACAAGCAGAAAGAGGCAAACTAGAGGTCAGAAACCAGCAGCAAAAAGGGAAAATAAGGGTCAGAAAGGATCAGAAAGAGGCAAAATAAAGACCAGCAATGAGCAAAGAGAGACAAAATAAAGATCAGAAATGAACAGTAAGAGGCAAAATAGCGTTTAGAAAGAAGCAAAATAAAGATCAGATACCAGCAGAAAGGAGCAGAAAGAGGCAAAATAAAAGTCAGAAATGAGGAGAAAGAGGTCAGAAACTAGCAGAAAAAGGCATAATGAAGGTCAGAAATTAGAAGAAAGAAGCAAAATAAAGGACGGAAGCAAGCAGAAGGAGGCATAATAGAAGCTAGCATAAAGCGGCAAACTAAAGGTCGGATTAAAGCAGAAAGAGATACAAGATCAGAAGCTAGCAGAAAGAGGAACATAGAGGTCATAAATCAGCAAAAAGAGGCAAAATAAAGGTTAGAAACAAGCATAAAGATAAAATACAAAGGCCCCAAATGAGCAAAAAGAGGCAAAAAAACTGTCAGAAAGAGGCAAAATACAGGTCAGAAAACAGCAGAAAGAGGCAAAATAGAGGTCAGAAATAAGCAGGAAGAGTAAAAATAAAGGTCAGCAATGAGCAGAAAGCTGGCAAATAAAGGTTAGAAGTGACCAAAACAAATGGCAGAAAATGAGCAAAACCTACTCAGGTAATCATGCACCCACTCACAGAACAACACAGACACACTCACACCCACCCATTCACAAACAAACTCCGACATGTGCACCCACTCACCAATCCAGTCAGATACTCATGCACCCATTTACAGAATCACTCATACTTTCTCTTACCCACTCACTTACCTACTCTGTCTCATGCACAGACTCACTCAGAGACCCACATGCCCGCTCACAGACCCACTCAAGCACTCATGCACCCCTCACATACCCACTGAGATACTCATACACTCATTCACACACAACAAAGTCATTTAGGGGTCAGCAGGAGTTGCAGTTGCATCCGTGGCTTGCCCCTTGCGACTCCTGGCACTGCCTTTGTGACCCCTGACATCAGAGGTAGTAAAAACAGTACAAGGAACAAAGGTGCTGCTCCTACTTATAGACGTTGTTTGGGGGTCCACTCTTCTTGTTTTCTTTACATTTTTATTACACTAATAGTGACTAATCTTACATAATTCACTATTAGTGTTGAAAAATATGAAGTACAATTAAATGGAAAATGATGTTTCCTTGCAGCTGAGATAAGTACATAAATGATTTTAAATGCATGCTGTTTGTGTGCTTGCAGGTTAAAGTGTGTTTGTGAGAGCAAGTATTTGTATTTGTGGATGTGTGTGTATTTATAAGTGCCTGTGAGTGAAAGTGAAGGTTGAATGATGTTGGATCTGGGGGTCTCTAGTTGGAATGGTATACACCTTTGTCCAAATAGGGACCCTTGCTTCTAAGTCAGGATAAAGGGATTACACTCCTAGATAACCCCTGCTCACCCCTTCGGTAGCATGGCACGTGCAGACAGGCTTATCTCAGAGGCAGTGTGTTAAGTATTTGTGAATATACACAGTAATACAGTGAAAACACTACAGATGGATACCACACAGGTTTTATAAAAATAAGTATGCTTTATATAGACTTAACACAAGACCACAAACAAAAAAAATCCACAATACTCTACTTAAGATTGACTTAAAGATGGTAGAAGTTGCTTAGGTCAAGTTGGTGATAAATCCGACACAGTTCTCACTACAGTACCTGGATGCGTAACGCAAAATAAACAAAAGGCTTGCAGAGTGGGAGATGTGTTGGTTCCATGCTCCGGGGGAGATGATGCGTTGCACCTCAATGCTTGCGCAGAGTAGGGGATGCGTCGTGATCCTTACCGGTGCAGGGGTGATGCATAGGTTCTCGGCCTGCGGCCCGGTTGCGATGCGCAAGATGGCACCTCGATGCAGTGCGACAATCCTGGTGTGATGCAAGAAGATGGCGTCCTTGATGCGACGATACGAAGACGATGCATACACGCCCTGGCAGCCTTGCGACAACTCTGTACTTTGGAGCCCGGACTGGCGACCCTCTCGATGGCGTTACGCTTCTCTGATGATGTGACAGCAGACAGCTTCGACAAAAACACGCTACCGGGGAGATGCGGTGGTGGCACGCTTCTCCGGGGATGCGACGACTACAGCTGCGGCGGCGGCACACTTCTCGTTGCTTCGCGCTTCCAGCTCCCAGCGACACGTAGGCTTCTGCAGATAGAATTCCCAGCAAGGGAATTCAGAGGGGAGCTGGTGGTGAAGTATTTTGTAACCTGAGACTTCAGCAGGAGGCAAGCACAAGTTCAAGCCCTTGGAGTAATATTCTGCAAGATGATGAAAGTTCTTAAAAAGTTCCTTCTCCTTTTCTTTGGCAATAAAGAAACCACTGCAGGCCAACCCATCAAACAGCACACTAGCAGAGGGGCAGTCCAAACTCCTGCAGTTTCCTTGGTTCTTCTCCTTGGCAAAAGGTTTGTCTTGTTCCTGGTAGTGATCTAAAGTTCTTGGGTCTGGGTCCCAAATTTTATACTGCTTTTATCTTTGTTCTCTGAAGGCAGAGGGGCCTTGCCCAGTCCAAACCAGTTCTGGAGCACTCTGTTTACATGACTCCTTCTTTCCTTTCACAGTGCAGGGCAGAAACATCAGACGCCCCACAGGAGGTGGAGCCAGCATTGTTGCGGGAAAGCACAGCCCTGGAGCACTTTGTTGACATGATTCCTTCTCTTCTTTCACAGTGCAGGGCAGACACATCAGCCGCACCCAAGGGGGTGGAACCAGCATTGTGGAGGGAAGGCCCAGCCCTATTCAGGTCCCAGGTGCAACTCCTCCCTCCCATCTAGATGCAGATCTCCCCATTCACCACTGGGCTGACTCAATCTGTCTCCTGGAATCTCCTGGAACCCACTCAAACTCCAGACAAGGAATACACAACCTAGCAGAGGCAGGCTTGGATAGTTAGACAAGAAAATACCTGCTTTCTAAAAGTGGTATTTTCAAACACAATGTTAAAATTAACTTCACTAAAAGATGTATTTTATCATTCTGAGTTCAGGCATACTAAACTCAAATTTCTACCCTGTTCCCTGAGTCAGTTAGGATTATAGGATGTAATAATCTAATTGCCCATTCTGGCCTATGGAGAACAGGTAGCCTTGCAATAGTGAAAAACGAAAATGGCTGTAGTTCACTATTAGGACATGCTACACACACCAGGGCATGTCCTACCTTATACTTACAATGCACCCTGCCCTTGGGCCTATCTTAGGGGTGTCTGATATGAAGAAAAGGGAAGGTTTAGGGACTGGCAAGTGGGTGCACTTGCCAAGTCGACATGGCAGTACTAGACTGCACATAGGCTCTGCAATGGCAGGCCTGAGACACACTTTACAAGCTGCTTCTGGGGGTGGCACAATCAGTGCTGCAAGCCCACCAGCAGCATTTGATTTACAAGCCCCGGGCACACATGGTGCACTGTACTAGGGTCTGACAAGTAAATCAAATAACTCAACCATGGAGTCACTAATTAGTATATCAATTTAACACAGGGAGCACTTGCACTGTGGCACTGAATAGCAGTGGCACAGTGCCCAAAGCATATAACCAGCAAAAACATATCAAAAACAGAGGAGGCAATCTGACAAAATGGAAGGGAGACTCACGCCAATGATGTCAGGTCTAATAAATGACATATAGTGTTACTTCTGGTACCCCAGGCATTTTGTTGAATTGATGTCCATGCTCACACACTCACCCTCAAAGGTTAAAGGTTACAGTTAGGAAATACCGAATAAAAAAAAAAATAGAAATTCACTGAAAAAACAAAGGTTACATGGATGTTATAGTTAGGAAACCGAATTAAAAAGACATTTGAAAAAAACAAAAATTACAGGTACATTATAATTTGGCTTAGATTTTACTCAGGTAAATGTAACTTACACCCCTCAATGCACTGCTTATGACCTCACATATTACATCACTCATGACATGGTCAGTGACATCACTGATGACCTCATGGAGTGCCAAAAATGATTTTGCGTTAAAAATATTTTCTTTTTAGTAATGGCAAGGGTCCAGTAAATAAAGTTTTACAAAAAATATGACAAAGCCAAAAATATCTGGCAGCGAGCACTAGATCTACTGGCTACACCAATGCTTCTTTGCCTTGTAGGTGAAAGGAAATAAGGATAAGGTAGCCAATGTGAAAAAAACTATTTCTGCAGTACTAAATTTGATGGCATTTTGGGCAAAAACTGGGTAATACACGTAGCAGTTTGGAGTGCAGCGCCAAGAAGGGATGTCCTCACATGTTACTTGTCACATGAAGGCATTTGCTGTGATCAATGCTCGTCATGATATATTGCCTGCATTAGTTGGTGTGCTGAATAAGCATGGTTTCTGTGTGTTTTACCACACAGTTACTGTGTTGAGTTTGAAATTCTACCCTACCTGCCACACAATTACTGTGAACATGGTGACAAATGCATCTAACCGAAAAGCATCATGAGAGAAGCCCCGGCTGCCTGCTCATGCCCCACCCGACGGTGAAAGGAGAGCAGCCTGAACCAGCTCCCGGACTTGAAGAAATCGGTATAAGGCGGGGAGAGGCCAACGGGAATGCAGCGGCATGACTCGTCCCCACCAGCAGACAGGGCAAGTTAATCAGTCCACCCTGTCAGCATTGGTGACCGTGTGAGCACGGTTACAACAGCGCCACCTAGCGATAGTCCATCGCACCGTGCCAAGCCTCAGAAAGTGAAAAGAGAATTACATAAATAAAGAAACCGGCACCGCCGAGGGAAAATAAACTGCCCACACAAACTCAGCCTGACCTGAAAAAAGACTCTGCACCATCTTACCTCAACGACTCCTGGACAACAGGCCCTGGAGCAGATTTACTACTACTGGCGCATCTCTGCTAATCAGCAGGGATGCACCAGAAGAGTTGCGACGCATCTGCCCACCCATGCGCCACCGCTAATGCGCTGCATTTACAATGCGGCGCACGGCGCACCGTGGCGCACGGATGGGCAGATGCATGTCGCATCCCCCGAGGAAAGGCGGCGCATTGTTGGAGCTGCATCTCCAGCAAGGCTCGGGGTGCCCTTATCCCTAACATGCTGTGTCAATCCTTACTCCTGCTTCAAGCAGGCGCAGGGTTTTGACGCAGCATGGCCGGAAAAGTGACTGAGTGATATCTTGTAGATTTCACTCAGCCACTTTTCAGAGGTGTTCCTGCGTTGGAACGCCCCTCCCCCCTGTGCAGGAACACCCACATGCGGCGCAGGGCTTTACAACGTGATGCATCTCCCTAGATGCGTCCCATTGTAAATAGCCCGCAGCATGGCGCTGGCTTTGTGCCGCCGCTGCGTCACATAAGTGACGCAACGGCGGCGAAAATCTTGTGTAAGGGGCTTGTAAATTTGCCCCCCTGTTTTTTCACCAGGACAATCCGCATGCAAGAGCTGCAGCGCTCAAACAAAAACTAAGGGGCAGATTTATGAGTTCTGGCGCATCTCTGCAAATCAGCAGCGATGCGCCAGAACTGATGCGTCACGCAATTCCCTCCTTGCGGCACCACAGATGCGCCGCATTTACAATGCGGCGCACCATGGTGCAAGGAAGGGCAGATACGTGACGCATCTTGTGGTGTACGGGCGGCGCATTGCTGGAGTAGCGTCGCAAGTGCGACGCAACTCCTGCAATGTACAGAGGCCACCCATACATAACGTGGTGCGTCACTCCTTACGCCTGCTTCAAGCAGGCGTAAGGATTTGACCCAGCAGCGTCGTAAAACTGACTCAGTGAAATCTTGTAGATTTCACTGCGTCAGTTTTACGGGGCTTTCCTACGAGGGAACGCCCACCCTGCGACAGAACGCCCACATGAAACCTAACGCAGGTTTCATGTGGCGCAGGGCTTTACAACGTGACGCATCTGCCTAGATGCGTCACGTTGTAAATAGGCCGCAGGGATGCGCCACGTTTCCGCGCCGTTGCGTGACGCAACAGCGGCGTAAACGTGGCGCAAGTCTGACATAAATCTGCTCCTAAAAGCGCAGTTTTGAAGTCAAACCCACAATGTGTGTCCCTACCTGCCAGCAGTTGATCTTTTCCCTCCTCTCACACTGCAAGCCCTGCAGCCGTCAGGCACTAACTGAGGCCCTGATTCTGCTCGCAACATTACGAACTTTCCTGAAGCAACTCGCATGGTGAGTGCACCAGCAGTGCCATCTAGTGTCCAGTGATGCCACTGCAGAGAAAAATAACCCAAAGACTCAGGGAATAGCGGATACCCAGTAATACCAGCCACCCTGCAGACAGACCTAAACACGAGCTGTAACGCCAGTAAAAGAAATGGTAGTTCCACTTCCAAATCTGACTCGGGCACACAGACAATGCACAGCTGCACTAGAGTGGAGCAAGAGGAACACTATGCCCTCTTCCAGCATAAGAAAGCAAGACTTGCATAAGGCCCAGCACCTTCAATGGTGCCCAAAGACACTACTAAGAAGGCATGGCAAATGCAAGACTGCATGAAAGGTAGCAGAGAAAAATTACTGGTGGCATGGTCAAAGCGAGTGACGGGAAGTTACAAAGGAGAATTCCTAGAGTGGGTGCCTGAAGCTGCAATTACACCCATTGCTCAAATAAATTCTGCCACAGACTGGAGTCACCACATTAAAAGGAGAGTGGGAGAGGAGAAGCCACCATGTTCAATGCACAAGACACACTGAGCTTGTACTAACTGAGCCTGCGACCGATGCACAAAGGAAATGCACCGAGGGTTTCGCTTGAAGAAAACCCGTATTATGAGTCTACGTCACTGGACAACTCACTGTGCCGCTCGTAGCCGAGAACTGGGGAAACTTTTGCTGGGGGCATTTTAGAAGGTGCCTGGACACTTGCTGCTTCGTTTTTAAGACCTGCCCTCACCTGGAGCCTGATTTCCGAGGACCCTGAGGCGCACATCGTCGTAGCTGTCGGGGCAGGGACTGCGAGACCCAGGGTGCTTTGCGCATCACCACCCAGCGCACCTGGTGTCTCTTCCCCGCCCCCAGCTCCTCTCCAGTACTAAACGGCTCGTGGCCCCCGCTCCGCGGGAGCCGTTCGTAGCCGAGAACTGGGGAAACTTTTGCTGGTGGCATTTTAGAAGGTGCCTGGACACTTGCTGCTTCGTTTTTAAGACCTGCCCTCACCTGGAGCCTGATTTCCGAGGACCCTGAGGCGGACATCGTCGTAGCTGTCGGGGCAGGGACTGCGAGACCCAGGGTGCTTTGCGCATCACCACCCAGCGCACCTGGTGTCTCTTCCCCGCCCCCAGCTCCTCTCCGGTACTAAACGGCTCGCGGCCCCCGCTCCGCGGGCGCCGCTCGTAGCCGAGAACTGGGGAAACTTTTGCTGGTGGCATTTTAGAAGGTGCCTGGAGACTTGCTGCTTCGTTTTTAAGACCTGCCCTCACCTGGAGCCTGATTTCCGAGGACCCTGAGGCGGACATCGTCGTAGCTGTCGGGGCAGGGACTGCGAGACCCAGGGTGCTTTGCGCATCACCACCCAGCGCACCTGGTGTCTCTTCCCCGCCCCCAGCTCCTCTCCGGTACTAAACGGCTCGCGGCCCCCCGCTCCGCGGGTGCCGCTCGTAGCCGAGAACTGGGGAAACTTTTGCTGGTGGCATTTTTGAAGGTGCCTGGACACTTGCTGCTTCGTTTTTAAGACCTGCCCTCACCTGGAGCCTGATTTCCGAGGACCCTGAGGCGGACATCGTCGTAGCTGTCGGGGCAGGGACTGCGAGACCCAGGGTGCTTTGCGCATCACCACCTAGCGCACCTGGTGTCTCTTCCCCGCCCCCAGCTCCTATTTTAACCCTCCCACTCCCGCGCTGGGGACACAGCCGGGCAAAGGGCGGGCCGTTTGAGGCCGTTCGAGGACAGGAGAGACTGGACTGGGCCATTCCCTTTTTAAAATATTATAATTTTCACTCCCTGTCTGTCCCATTTTAGTTTAATATGGTGGTGACTAGAGGAAAGAAAACCAGGGCCCCGGGGAGCGTGGGTAAATTGCTAGGCCCTATGGACGATTTTATTACTAAGGCTAATACTTTTATTGATCAAAGCATTTCATTGATAGAGGAAAGGGTTTCCTTAGACTTAGCATTTGCAAAAAGATCCTCCATGGGCAATCTGGCAGATGCCAGAACACCTGCTCGAGGTAATAACAAAGAAGGATTGAGGGTGCATGGTGAGGGGAGACGTAGCCTGCCCAATAATGTGGACTTGTCGGTGTCTGAGCTCGCAGTCTCACAATTGAGCTCTGACTTAGAAAAAACTCCCGAGTTATTACCTCAAACCCCCCCACAAACGTCATCTCTGGAGAGAATTCAAGCAAGGGGAAGGAGGGAGGGTGCAATTAGCAAAAGAAAGAACGATCAGAAACCCCATACCCCTACCCTCACTATGCCGGAACACTCCCCGAGGATTCTACAGCTTTCTCCCCCAAGACCAGAGCAACAAATAGTTCCTGCCCTAATTCACCATATTGACCAGGAATTACCTACCCCCGTGATTACGGACTCATCAATTCTTCTAACTACAGATAAGGGATTAACAGGCAGCGATAACTCATTCCTTCTAAATAAGATCGCTGACCTCTTTAAGTTATTTCTACAGCCAGTGGAACAAAAGCTAGCAAAGTTAGAGAGTCAGATGTCCAAGCTTGTTAATCTCTCACACTACAATCAACCGGCTGGGGCGCAAAAAAGAGGGGAAATCAATCATACTAAGCAACCTCCCGCGAAACCTGCAAGTGTTACCTCGAAACCTGTCACTCTTCAAAAGAACACACTGCAGGCTCCAAGACCTATAGTATCTATCTCTAGTGCAACCCCTACATCAACGTCCATTATGAGTACACCAAATCTTATCAACAACGTAGCCACTACATTGACACAGGGAAATGCCTTGCCACTAATATCTTTATCACAGCCAGCGGCAAAAAATAAAGTAACATCTAAAACTCCGGCATCCAATCCTCCGGCCCAAACAGCCAAAAGACACGTTCCTAGAGGTCCCGGAGAGGCTAGAATCCCTGTTGATCTGCCACCAGACGCTTCACCTTATGTAGCGGTTATGACTGGCGTTCCCGAGTTAGCGGCCCATAATGCGGAACCGAGTTGGTCCTTGAAAAACAAGGCACAACATTGGTTACAGACGAACCGCCCCATGCCGCCAAACTGGCATGGAAGGATTTCTTCAGTACGCAGGACACCATGGGTGGGCAAAGGTAGAAAAACGATCCCAGGGGACTGTATTGTGATCACTTTTGAAGATCCCCGGGTAGCAGATTACATCTGCTCCTGGGATCAAACAAACGTAAACGGAGGAATTGGCATTAAACCACTCTCTTTCTTTTACCCCGTAAGACAACCTAATAACTTTTTTGAGGATCTTGGCTCCCCTTGGGTTGCACCACCCCCTCGTCAGGTTACATTCTATGATACTAGACAATATGGGGGTCCCCGCCACCGTGAGTACGATAATTCGTGGCACTTAGTGGGACCACGATATCAGGGAAGAAACTGGGAAGAATGGGGTCCACATCACCAGAGTAGGGTACATAGAGAACAGCCCCGTTGGGACCCTTGGTATAACATTCCGTTGACTAATAGATTCAGCGCACTTGAAATGGTCGATTGACCATCAACGGACGCTGAATATATTAATTATAAATCACCATACCGGCCCCCTAAAACAAAAATTCCCTTGTTGACCCTAGAACTAGCAACACTAAAAGCCGATACATCGACCCTAGAACCAGCAACGCTAAAAGCCGATACATCGACTATACCCCTCTTTTTTTGGAACGTGGCGGGTCTACGCCCAAAGATTGAGGATGGGACGGCCTTGAACTTTCTTGAACAAGGGAAAATAATTTGCCTTCAAGAGACTTGGTCCATAACAGAGCTCCACCTTCTGGGATACAAAACTTATTTTTCTCCAGCTGTGCGCAGCGCAATAGGCAGACCCAAAGGTGGGTTAATAACGTATATTGCAAATACACTCAACCATCTAAAAGTGTCCATTATCCATACCGACCCTAACTGCCAAATTCTCTCTCTGTCCTTTGAAAACAAGGAGTCTATCCTTCTAGTAAATACTTACAACAATCTAGAGGAAGACCAATTTTTGACCCTTGTCTGCAATATTCAGGAGAGACTAAGACACTCTTATTTGTGGAAGGATCGACCTGGGGCAATTCATCTCTTATGGGGAGGGGATTTCAATCTCCATCCATGTCCTTTGGCGAATTCACAATGTTGTGGGATTGTGGATGAATTTGAGGCTCCATTAGCCCACTTTGTCCACACCAAGTTGGGGAATGCAATGAACAACTTGCTCTCCGACTTGGATCTTGTAATCGCTAACTGTCCAAGTCTGGATAAAAATTCTTTTTTTCCGACCTATGTGGGTAGAGGTCATCAAACGACCGTTGACTATATTTTCCTCTCTCCTGGATTGCTAGATATAGCGAAAGCCTTCCAGGTCATTGCTAATCCATTGAGCGATCATTCTGCATTGAGGATGGACCTCCATTTAAGCGAGAACAAGCCCCAAAACACTGAAATAGCAAATACACTAGCACAAAATAAGTTGGACCTAGGAAAAAAGAATGGCTACGCAATAAAATGGGAAAAAATTAACCCAAATGAAATCACAAAAAATCTGGTGGAGCGGGCCTATCCTAATATAATCAAATGTCTGGATCTCTCGGTAAATCACAAAGAAGTCTTAAACAATTTTAAACAAATTTTAGAGATAATTAAGGGACTGCTTACGGCGAAACCAATACCTAAACACTGTAACAAGAGAGGGTGGTTTAACCACAGTTGTACTAGAGCCCTTTCCAAACTAAAATCTGCCTTACACAACAAACCTAGAGATGTGGGCCAGATCCAAATCCTTAGATGCCAATATATTGGGGAATGTAAGTTAAGATATAAAGAACTGAAAGAGAAACTCTGGGAAGATCTGCATATGAGTGCTCTCTCAAAAAATAGCGAGGCCTTTTGGCGAACGGTTAGATCCCCTTATTTTACAGAAAACAATACCCCAAGGATAGAGGTGGCCATAGACGAGAAAACTTGGGTGGCCCACTTCACAAATATTTTTAAAGATGATTCGAGCATAGGTGGATCGACGAATACTCCTATAAAGGTACAATACCCAATTCCGCTGTCCTTTGATATATCTGACCTATTACTGGCCCTGGAAATAAGTAAGTCTGGGAAAGCTCCAGGCCCAGATGGTGTCCCAGTAGACCTTTTTAAATACAACCTGGCCCTATGGGCGCCCATTCTCACAAGAGTGTGCACTGCTGCTGCAAATGAGGGAGTGTTAGACTCTTGGACTAGGTCAATCATGGTACCAATTTTTAAAAAAGGGGACTGCCAGGACGTGAAATGCTATCGCCCCATTTCATTGCTGGACTCGCTTGGCAAGGTTGTAGGGAGAGTAATCCTAGAGCGACTTCAGCAGTGGGGTGAGGAAAGAGGCATTATTTCCGACCTTCAGTTTGGTTTCCGAGAGGGGTTCGGAACGGTAGAGCAGGCCCTCAATCTTAGCTTGATAATGGGTAAATATATACAGGCTAAGAAGAATATGGTCTATATGGTCTACGTGGACCTGTCCGCAGCCTTTGATTGCGTTTCGCACTCAAAGCTGTGGACGGTCTTAAGTCAAATGGGAGTGGATTCTCCCCTACTAGATTTTCTGAGGGAGCTCTACTCTGGAGCCTCGGCAAGACTTCGCTTTGGTAGGAACGGCGAGTTGACGGCACCCTTTGGAGTAGAGCGTGGAGTCAGGCAGGGATGCGTCCTGCCCCCTTCCTCTTCTCACTCTATACCAATGGTTTGGAGGCGGGTATGCTGAGGGGGGCCCAGGACCTCCCACGTGTAAAACAGCACCTGATTCCCGCTCTGCTCTATGCGGATGATGCCGTCATCCTCGCGCGAACCCCGCGCGAACTCCAGAGCTCCTTGAACAGATATACAACCTTTATGGGCGGCTTAGACTTAAAAGTGAACGTCAAAAAAACGTTTGTCATGATCTCAGGGACTGGGAAAAAAGGTGTAAAAGAGATATATCTCGATAACCAAAAACTTGAGATCACCGCCCAGTACCCATACCTTGGGATCATGATAGACGATAGATTGACATGGAAACCAGCAGTAGAGGCAAGATGCCACTTGTTTAAAAGATCGATAGCGGCCCTAATGAGCTTCTCTCAGAGGTTGGGGAGGAGGGCACCAGTAGAGTTATTGAAAATTTACAACGCTAAGTGCCTGGCCATTGCTCTGTATGGAGCGGGAGTGTTGGGGCATACGGATACCAGAGCCCTCCAGGTAGCAGAAAACACCTTTTTAAGATTTCTTTTAGCTACCCCGAGAGGCACGTCAACTTATGCCTCTCATATGGAACTAGGAATCCCCTACTTAGAGGATCTAGTCAAGATTCAACCACTGATGCTGTGGCGGCGCATTTGGACATCTGTTAAAAATGCGCTAACCCAGTCAATTGTGGCTGACACAATGTCTCTTGACCAGTCCTCAAAAGTAAAGTGGCTCTGCTACATTAGAAAAATGTTCAAAGATCTTGGCCTTGAGAAGTACTATCTCCAGCCAGAGTCTATAGCTGACCTGTCGAAGAAAGCCCTAAAGCAACAAGCTCTTCTTCATCTAGAGACATTGAGATTGGCATCTGAGTCATCAAAACCCTCAGTTATCCATGCGAATCTGGTGCAGATAACTTACGGTATCCAACCGTATCTAACCTTGCAGTTTACAACATATGAAAGAATGCTGATGATTAGATTCAGATTGGATACCTTCTTCAGACTGGTTGCTTTCCCTCTGAATAGTGGTTGGGACCGAAGTTTGCCCCCATGTCCCTGCGATGGGAAATCTATCCAGACTAATATACATGTGATCATGTTTTGTAAATTCTATCACCCACACAGAAAAACATGGCTACTCCCTACATTGAGGTGCTGGGGCCTTAGACGATGTCGGCCAGCATTCCTCCGATTGCAAATGTTAGACTCTGAAGATGTTTGTTATATAATTCTTAATTTTTTAGAATGCATTATGAATCATAGGAAAAATCTGTAAAACAGACTTGGGAAATTTAACACTGACGAAATTCATTATTCTAACATTTTCCCTTTTTTTCTATTGTATATTGTTCTTGTATGAATTTCTTTGGAACTCATTACATAATCTGCATTTCTGTGTAAATATGTAAATTGTATCCTTTTATGGTTTTCATTGTGAAATACCGAATAAAGAAATGTATTATTACTAACTGGTGCGCATAGACCGTGAATGGCTACATGAAGGAATGTGTGCCCGCCAGCTGCCTTAGCAAAGAAGCAAAATAGTGCTTGGGCCCTGGTTGCAAGCCACAGCAATAGTGACGATACAGGCAGAGTGCCAGCAGACAGCACCCTGGAAGAGACTATGCATTTGCACCGCTAGTACTCCCCAAAGATAAGCGGGGAGGCTACTGCTCCACAGAGATGGAGGAGCACCTCTCTGTAATCAGTGGCAGAAAGCACAAGAGGGAAGTGGCAACCATGTGCAATGTATGTGAAAGACTGAGTGAATACTCACTGGCGCCCATTGACAATGAATGACTGCATGAAGGAGTCTGTGCCAGCCAGCCATCCATTCTAGTTCTGAAAGGCCACCATGGGGCCATCAATGAAAACTTCACAAGGAATTAACAACCCTGCCAAGCATGGAGAAACCAAGGCAGGATCGAACGGGGTGACGGCGCAATCTCAAGGTGCAGAGCAATGCCCTCGAGCGAAGAAGTAGGCGAATGGAGATTACCTGCCATTGGCAAAGCACCAAGGAGATCCCATAGGAGAGAGGTGCCCCATGTGGCCCAAATGCAAGAATGCGAGAGATCGTAGTCACCCTACCTGCACCAACATTGCTCAGCAGTGGGCCAGAGACCATTCAGAGAGTGCCTCCAACACTGCCTTAAGACTGTGGTGTGCATCGGTCCATTACAGTCGTGAGGAGATCCCCATACTCCTAGTGGCAGGCTGCCCCAACTGTAAAAAGAGAAGGGAGAGACTTACCTCCCACAGCGATCCTAAAGTTGCCGCTGGAAGACTTCATCAAGGAGAAGAAGGGTATGGAAGGCACTACAGAAGGGATCCATCAAGTACACCTATCTCCACTGCCGTCCCTGAAATGGCTGACACACCTGAAAAGAAGCCCAGTCCTATTTGACAGGACTGGACTGGTGAGTGGTCTGTGACGGGAGAAGATGCGAAGTCCAAACAACATGAAGGAGTGAGCAGGAGGTCCCTGTGGACATTGTGTGGTTTTTCGTCACATCTCAGAGCAGGTGTAGAAGCGACCTGTATTACGTGGCCTTGCGCCACATTTCAGTGCATGTATAGATGGAACATGCAGTGCGTGGCCTTTCGCCCCATTCCGGAGGAGGTGTAGAAGTGACCTGCATTGTGTGGCCTTTCATCACATTTCAGCGCTAGTAAAGAAGGAACATGCATTGTGTGGCCTTTCGCCACATTTCAGAGCAGGTGTAGAAGTGACCTGCATTGCGTGGTGTTTTCGCCACATTTCAGAGAAGACCAGGAGTGGAGAGATATAGGACGGTGACAGTCCTATCCCAGGAAAGCAGTCGACAACAGGTGCGCAGGAGTAGTCAACAAAAGGGGACCAGAATGAGTACTTGTACCATCACCTAAATGCACCTTCTAATATGCGACAACCACTGGGGTGCAGTGACGTCATTCTTCACAGTGACCGTCCAGCCACCTGTCGCCAGCTGCTTAAAGGAAAGTGCATCCCTGTTTGTTTACACACATGCTAAATAAGACGAGCTGCACTAAGTGTCCGACGAGTATCATGACTGCAAAGGTTCGCCAGTCACCCCTACTCACTGCCAGTCATCACCACCTGTTGTACAAGTCTTCTCATGGCAGCCACTCCATCATTTATCATGTGCATCACTACCATCCCTGGAGCATCAAGTACCACGACGCGTCCTGCATCATTGCTATACAGTGGGACGAGCTGAAGACACAGTGACCATGGGCCAGATGTAGGTAGCCCAATACCGATCCGTAACGGCCGAAATTACCGAATTTCGGCCGTTACGACCGGTATTAGGCATCTGAGATGTAGGGGCCATATTTAAGGATTTAGTAATTTACCGAATCGGTAATTTAAGGAATCGGTAAATTACCGAATTCTTGAAAAACAGATTCGGTAAATTAACGAATCCTTAATGTAGGGAGCACTCAAGTGAGTGCATTTGTCATTTAAGGATTCGTTATTTACCACGAACTACAAGTTGGTGGTAAATACCGATACCTTTAAAAAAGCAATTATTTGCTTTTTTTAAAGTGCCACGTGGCAGACATACATGCCCTTAGGGTATGTATGTCTGCCACATGTCCACCCATGCACTATTCAGGGGTGCAACAGGGTGTCAATGTGACACCCTGCCACCCTTGTAAATGGTCCCCCTATTACCGATTCGGTAAATACCGAATCGGTATTTACAGATTCGGTATTTACCAAATCGGCAATTCCCATTCATGCCTATGGGCTCAGGCCCATAGGAATGAATGGGAATTACCGAATCGGTAAATACCGATTTGATATTTACCGAATCGGTAATACCGAATATTACCGATTCGGTAAAATGTACCGAATCTTTATCTACATCCCATTTACCGATTCTGAAATACCGAAGCGGTAAAATTCGGTATTTTAGAATCGGTAAATGGGAATTACCTACATCTGGCCCCATGTGTTTACCTGGCGTACATCCTGATCCTGGTAGCAAGAGCATGGTCTGACCAGGACACATCCACCCCTGAAGTTTGCACGAGTGACTAGGCAGTGGCTCAGAAGTCAGAGCCCATATGCAGTCCTGTGGCAACTTATCCAAGGGGCCTCCCCAAGCGTGAGAGATGGACTTTACGTTGCCCCACCAATGGATTCCAGGAGGATGCCAGGTCATACAACCAAGACTTCAACCGGTCACAGAATGCCAAGACTGTCGTCAAAGGGATCAAGCAACATCATCATCCGGTGTTTTACAATGGACTCCACCTACGCTCCTGATGCACCTATTTTGAACTATAAGACAGTAATTGCCTCACAGCAAGAGTACACTGGACCGACGAACATCACATAGGTGGACTATCACTCAACTCACGCCAAGCTGAAAGGTCCGGACTTCCTCAGCTCTGTGTTTGTGTCCAGATATGCCTGGTTGAAGTATGGACATGTGCCAAGATGCCCGGGTGCTCCCAGCTGCACCTGTCCACCATTGTCCTGCGAACTACATCTCTGAACTGTGAGACTTCAGTTATTTTTAGTTGTTTTCTCATTCCTTTCCATAGGTTGGACTCTTATTTGTTGTCTGTCATTTTAATAAAAAGAGGAGGGAATGATGAGTCCTGCTGGACACAGTCTAGTGTTTCTGCCAGCCACTCCCTCGAGGGCTGGCCCACACACATACCCCCTCACCCATCTAACACAGATGTCACCAGTCAGGTGACCTTGCGAATAAAAGAGCCCGAGTGCACGTGCTTGTGGCTAGTTCCCAGTACCATATTCAAGTGTCTGAGTCGTCCTTCCTACAGTATGTGGGCCTAGTGCCCAGAGCATAACATTGATCTAGGTCAAGGGTTGTGGTTTGGCATGATGGTACCCTGGATGTGGAGCAGCAGAGGTTGGAATGCAGGGAAGCTATGGCATTAGCGGAGGCTGTGATTGACTCTGGGTCGGACGCTAGTGGTGTGGATGTGGTGGAGGACGCAACAGACCCAGGAAGGATTTGATCCAAGAAACGGTCTCTCCTAAAATGACTCTCTCAGTGCCATGCTCTGTTGCACGGGGGTCCTTCTCTGTGCTGCCGTGAGAATGGTACACTCAATTAGCTGGACTGCGGGTTGGGTGGGGGCCTCCATGTTTCTAGTCACACATGTGTGCTATGTACTTGTGAAACTGATGAGTGTACCCCGGGTGACAATTGTGATCTTCTGAACAGGCGGACAGACCTAGTCTACTCCTCTCCACATCTCCTGCCCTCGTTTTCTATTATCTTTCCTCTCTTTACCCCTTCTTTCTTTTCTTTTTCCTGCTTCCTCTTGTCCTCCGTGTGTTTTTTATGGTAATTGTGAGAGGTATTGCATGCATTAGTTTGTGTTTTGAATGGTTTGGTGAATGCTCATGCATGGTGTTGGGGTGAGTGAATAGAACAAGTGAAATGGCTAGGGGGCGGTGGTGTACTGCTGGGTGTTGTCACAGTGAGACAGGTGCAGATGTGCCTCCTTACCCCAGGCACTACTTATTGTTTTGACTGAGAGAAGTCTGATTTGTGGTTGGTCAGCAGTGCAAGGTGTTTGTAGTACTTTTTGTTCTCTTAAACATTCCTTCTTGTTGCCTGCTTCCCTCTCCTTTTTGAGTTGGGGTGGTTGACAGACATGTGTTGATTGTGTTTGCTTTTAAGGGTGGGGCATGTTGGTGTTGAAGATGAATAAGTAGGCATGGGTTGTTTTGTCGTATCTATTCAGTGGGTATGGATTCTGTTCAGTATTGCTTTAGTTCCTGGTGGCAGCAATGATGAAGTGTATGCATAGGAGGACTATGGAACAAAGAGATGGTTCGATTTAAATTCTTCTGTCGGGCTCTGAGGTTTATAAACTTCATAGGAAGTGGAGAGGCCAAATGTTCCATGTCACTTACCCCACATATGCTCGGGGAGGGGCAATCTGGGTGGCCCCGCAAGTACCGGGTCTGTGACTTCACAGCAGCCATAGAGGGAAGGTATGTTTTAGTACGGCTCGCTGGATAGTGTGGAGGTTTGCCTGCTGAACAGTTATGCCCCGAATGTGGATGATGGTGGGTTTTACCTGGACTTGGAGAAGCAACTACTGTTGGAGTGCCTCAATTGTGGGCTGGCGATTGATGGCGCTCTCGATAGACACCCTCTATGACTACACACTAAGCCTAAAATGACGGCTGCACTGCGGCCAAAGATGGACCGTCTGCACTGTATTGATGAATGGCGAATGGCACACTCTGGAGTACAGGGCAACACGTTACACAACGGCACATGCCATTTATCGTAGTCTTGATCGGTTCCTGGTCTCCTATGAGACAGCAGCTGCTGCTGTACAGCCACACACCTTGGGGCGTTTCCTATCGGATCATGCCCCAGTGCTAATTGAATGGAGGCTGCGGGGTGTCTGGCTGAGAGTCCCTCTATGGCGCCTCCATCCGGAGGCCCTTACCTCAAAGAGTCTGAGAAGAACTTAAAACAGTAACCACTGGGTATTTTGAAACCAATTGGCTTTCCACTGATAATGAGAGGCTGGAGTTCGACACGCTGAAAGTGATGACACATGGGGAGTGCCTGTCTAGAGTTGGAGGCATGAGGCAACGTTTGGAGATGGAATTTACTGAGGTGGAGGAAGTATTGGCTGGACTGCAGGGCCCATGAACTACAACGTAACAACACAGAGGGGGCCGATTGCAGGCCCAGTGCAGAGTGAGGGATATCTGGGACAGATTGGATTTCCTGACTAGGCGCGAATATCACCAGTTATTGCATTGGGAGGGCGCAAGTCCAGGAGACCTCTGGCTGGTTGCTGAAGTAGGAACACCCACCCTGAATATTTTTATGTTTAGACTCTCCAGAGGGCTCACAGCCACCATTCAAGCTGGTGTCAATTTCCTGCTACGTGATCATTTGGCTGCGGTGTAAAAGGGGGGGCCTGCCTATTGATGTTGCTGAGATTGGGGTGTTTCTAGATGACATATTACTTGCACGCCTTACTGAGGTGCAAAAATATGGACTTTGAGAGGCATTCCGACTCGAGAACCTACAGTACGCGGTTCAGAGTGTGGCACACTGCAGGTTCCCGGGACCAGATAATCTTGTGGTGGAATTCTTCCAGACATTTGCGGATTCCCTGCTGCCCCGTATGTAAGAGACCCTCCAATAGTCTAAGTGTGCAGGTGTTCTACCACGATCTATGCGTGAAGCCCAGATCATCATGCTTCACAAGCTGGATAAAGACCTACTAGGTCCTGGCTCCTACTGCCCTTTGTATATGCTGGGAGCAGACGTCAAAATGTTGGCTTAAGCACTACCGATGGGTTGGGGCCGTGTGGTGAACCATTTGGTCCAAGTGGATCAGTGTTGGTTCATGTCATGCAGAGGGACATATATGAATTTTGATTGGCTACAGTCAGTGGCGGATGTTGATATGCAGGTGACAGTGGTCGCTTTGGACACCGAAAAAGGGTTTGATACTCTGCAATGGGATTATCTTTGGAAGTTTGGGGGAGGATGGGTCTGGACCAGGAGTTTACATCTTGGCTCCGTCAACTCTGTTGCCAACCGATGGCCCGTGTTCACAGCAGACGTGTGATCTCTGAAGGCATCCTCACAGAGAGAGGCACAAGGCAGAGCTTTCCTTGTCTCTGCTCCTCTTTGCCCTGGCAATGGAGCCACTGGCGATCCGGCTATGACGGGATATGGGCCAATGGGGTATCTCAATGGACGGCCGCACTCATGTTTGCTTATATGCTGACGACATGCTTCTTTATGCACCCAGAGTGGGCAGTGCCTGCACTTTTGGCGGTGCTGTCCTCGTTCTGGGCAGTTTCAGGGTTGCACATTAACCACCAGAAGTCAATTATCTTCCCACTGGCGAGGCTGGTTGGAGAGGATGCTGCAGCTCTCCCTGTTACGGACTTGCGGTGGTAATGCAACCACTTTTAGTATTTGGGCATGTAGGTTGCTCAAACCGCTGAGGTTCAATATGCCTTTAACATGGGAGTGTTTCTTGCTAGCTTAGACGCCTTTATTCAGCTTTGGAATCACCTTCCTATCTCTGTTATGGGAAGTGTAGCCTGAGCATGATGATTTTGCTTCCCCCTTGGTTATATGCTCTTCAGAACTCCTTCTGCTACATCCTACCAGCTACTTTTGCCACCTTCAATAGTCTCCTGATTTTCCTGGCATGGACTGGTAAACACAGAAGGGTAAAGTTTGAGGTGCTGAAGGTGAATACAGAATTGAGTGGCCTGGGCCTTCCAGATCTCAGCTTCAATTATTTCGCAGGGTTCCTACAGTATGCCAGGCAGTGGTGTGCTGAGAGTCGGAACACTGAGAAGGCTTTATTGATAGTGTGGCACGGACCTCCCAAGATGTCTCATGATGGGGTCACAGATTCCCATGGGTTACCCGTTCACAGGCCACCAGGTTGCGGGGGCTTGGAATATGCAGTCACCTCGGTCTTCCGTAGGGCCCCATGCGCTTGGCTTCTCCGCCTCCACTGGCTCCATAGCTTCCTTCAAATACAGAATGTAATGGACATTACGAGGTGGTATGCTGGGGGGTGTTTGACAGCTGGGGCTCTATATCTCAAAGGGACCTTCCTTTCCTTTTCGGATGTGAGGGAGTATTACCAAGTAACAGATGGTCAATTTTTGCAATATGCAAAAATGTCACATACAGCCAGAGAATTATGAGTGGCTTTTCCAGATAAACCAGAGAAATCACACACCTCGACATTATTACTCAATTCTGGCTCCTCTAGAGATTTTACCACCCACATATATAAGATCCTGAAGGCGGACCGTATGGTTGATGTGTCTAATATCCGAGACAGATGATTGGCAGACCTGTTGCTATCCCTTGTAGATAAGTAGTGGTGGCGAGCATTTGCGCGGGTCCAGGAGGAAGTCAGTAATGCCTGCTTTAAAATCACACAATTTTATTATCTACATTTCACAAATCTAATGCGGAACGTGACCTAGACGCTTAGGGATATGTTGGAGAGGCTGATGTTGGATGAGGAGCCAGAAGATGCAGCATTGGCTCTTTCCCAGGCGACAGGATCCACCTTGCCCATATTAGCCCTGGAGGTTAGTCCCTCAAATGTTTGACTTATGATTCATGGAGTTTGTAAGTGTGGGGTACATGTGGGGTGAGATATCCATGGCATCTCTGATGTTTGTGATCCCCTGTTAGTTCCCAGTGGACTCACGTGAGATGGGGAGCTCTGTGTGGCTGCCAGATATTAGGGCTAGATAGATCATAATCCTGTTTTGGTGGGTTGAGCCATCCATTGCCTGATAATCTGTGCCTACCCTCCAGATGACGCCCTAGTCAGGTGGGACAGCTCTCTGCCCTAGAAGCCTGGGGGCTTGGCTTATGTGTATCCTGCTCGTGATCCCTGTGCAGGGCTCCTCTGGGCAATAGCACCTGTTGCTGATGTGTTGCTGCCATGTTTATTGTTCTGTTTGACCTTGGATGGTGCATTTCCAAAGGAATTGTACTGTACTTTAATATGGAGATGTGTGTTTCATAGTGTTGCTCCTGGGCTGCGAGTACTGACAGTGTTCTCTGTTTAATGTAAGAGACTGCATTGGTAATCTGGATTGTATGATACTCCTTGCTTTTCCTTTTCACTGCTCCTTGATCTTGTGAGACATCATGTAATGTAACTTTTTATACAATTCTGAATAAAAACAAGTTTAAAAAAAAGATCGATTCACATGGTTTGGACCCAGAATGCTGGTTACCAACCACTGAAAAGTTAACAATTACCAAGTTGGGGTTGTTGCTGATTTCCAAAAGAAAGGTATTCCCTTTGGACATCTATCCTTTTGTAAGGAGGGGCGAAAGTTTCTGGGTGATTATTAGCCTGTGGTCCAGGGGGCCAGGGAATCACTGCCAAGTCGCAGAGAAGCTTTTAAAAAGCAAAACTTTTCTTAAAGGTAGTCTCGATTCCATTAAGGAAGTTGGACGGTTTAAAAAAATTATTTCTTTATTTAACAGCAATCACAGACATGGTGGTCTGCTGACCCTTTCAGGCCACCGTCCCTGTACTTGTAAACAGTCAGAGCATTTTGTGGCCTATCCAATGAATATTAAATAGGCAATCCGTTCTAATTCAGAATTTTATAAACCTTCCTATTAGTGCAGTAGCATTGCTAGCCCTGTGGCCGCCAGTGGCGGCTGCATTGAAGAGGGGGGTGGGGGTGGCTATTGCCGCCCCGAGATGTCAAGTAAGAGCTGGAAGGAGGAGGCCGCCGGCCCTTGCTATGTCACTCTATAAATTACTTTGCAAAATTCTACACTGGTTTCAAATTGTGACAGTTTGTTTGACCCGTATAAGGATACGTTTTTCTAAATGTTTTCAGAGTACACTTTTGTCACTTTATAATCTTTTGTAATAAATTAAATTCGGGAAACCTGTTAATTTCTTCTTAGCACTCTATGTAGTCGCAAAAGACCAGAAATGAAATACAATCAGTGCCTCTGAAGAACCTCCAGCACACGAAGAAAAATTAATCTCCCTTTTAGTCTCCAGCGTTCCTCAATTATCATCTGTTATCAGACATGACATTTGCATTTGTACAACGATATAATATCGAAGTAAAGTGTTTAAATGATATATTTTTAAGTGTATCTGAATGCTACAGTCAACTACTAAAGGCTCGATTTGGAATTCTTTCTTGTTCTCTTCCAAACGTTCCTTCAGTCTCATACTTAATGCTGGTCAGGTACTGTCTGCAGTCTCCGAATTCCTTTAATGTGCATAGTACCTAAATTATGAAATATTGCTGAATAATAAATAAAGACCATGCTGCATATTTAATTTAAAGTCAATTTTCAAAACATTGCATGGTTTTAATGCAGAATTTATGATACCAGTACTTTGTTTTTAGAAACTAGTCACATTCGATACAAATCTGTAAAGCAGACTTGAATTCTCTGACAGTTTGGCGGGCTCAAATCGCAGACACCATCGTGTTACAGTTTATTTCTCAGAACATATGCTACTTGGCTATCGACAGCAATGTTGAAATTGCAAACAGCTGCACTGTACACAGGCAGGCACCGTCTATAAATTACTAGGTAGCGCGTGCAATACACTATATTAGACAAGTTGATACATTTTACTTCTGGTAAGATTTCTTCTCACATAACTCTCCCAGATAGCAGTATGGCGTCCATTTACACGTTACTCGTGATATATGCAAAGTGTACATTTTGCCCTGTTAACTAACAAATGAATGAACACAAAAAGCCCTATTTGCAAGTTAGCTAGAATAGAGTGTGGTGTTTCCTGCACCTCGTAAATACCAATAAACCAGTGTTCTGCATTTACCAGGTGTGGGGATGGGATGTCCGCTGCATGGTAAATAGGTGTGTAGTGCTGCCCTGAATGCACGGCTACATGTGAAGCTGGTGTTTGGACCTTTATTATGGCACAGCCGTCATGCTAGCTTAGCGTGAATTCTTGGACCTAAGCCTGTCGTTGACAATGTGAGGTACAGGACTTGTCCTGTGACCTGGAAGGGATAACCAAGCATGTCCTCATATTATACAGTTGACAACTGTCCATTCCCTCGGTGCTTCAAACAAAGCGATGGAGGCAGCATACAGTGTTTTGTGATTTCATAGTGTGACCAGCCCACTATTTAGTCTGTGTCCATGAGATTGTGGTATACTGAACCCTCTCATGTAAAGTTTCACTGTTATGTTAAACCCAGAACCTTGCACTGACATTCTTTGTGCAGGTCAAGTGTGTGTGCGTGTGCACTGCGTATGTTTTGTATGTATGGTAGTAGTAGTCTATGTGTAAGTGTGGTGATCTGGGTTGATGACATCTGGGTTGATGACATAACCCTCCATGTCATCTGGATCTGGAATGTGTATGTGTCACTAGTTTGGACATTCTATGTTTCACAGTTTCTTGGGTCCTGCAACAGCTGTGTTCAATAAACCTTCTTCCTGAGGTTACCCAGTTTCCTGGTGATTTACTTCATCACAATGAGTCTGAGTTTTGGGATATATTCAGGATTCCCACAGTTTAGAATGGCACAGGGTGAGTATGAGGACAGATTCCAGGCAGTGGAAGTGTACTGCTTGCAATGTCTGTGGCTGCGTGGTCTGGGGTTTAGACCTAGACACTGAAGTGAAGAGGATGAATATAGGTTACTTTTAGAAATTCAATGATGCTCTTATTAGCACAGGACAGCTGATTAGTTTTTTTGAGCACTTTCTTTTGTTAGATGGTGGGGGTGAGGGGTGGGACTGTAGTTTCTGTTGTTCAAGGTGAGACAGATGTTAGATAAAACCTGCTTTATTGTCTGTGTCTAATTTCTGCTTCGGGAAGGCTGATTACATTCATATGCTACACTGAAAGTGTTGCCCTTGTCATTCTATTATTCTAATTGGCCTAAGTCTCCCTTTGCCCCTTAAGGCCCTCCTCCTCCTTCTGAACCCCAGCCTCCATAAACTGGTATGTCATGCTTTCCAGGTCTTCCCGATAGACTGTTGTTTCTTAGTGAGTCATATCTTTTTGTGCTGTTTCTGTTAAACCTCAAGTTTTTTTTGTTGGATCCCAAACAGGTTGGCACTTTCTGCTGGAGGATCTGAAGGTCTTCCGATTGCCTAGAAGCCTGCCAGTCTGTTAAGAGATTGAAGGAGAGTGCGTGGGCCTGTATGAATGAGAGAGTCTACAGGAAGTTCCCTGCATGAGGAAGATCCAGAGATAGAAGATTGCCCTCGAAAGTGAAGCCAGGAGTGACATGTGTAATAAGGGAGTCTTCCAGTCTCTCGTAGAAGTGTATGATGGCAAGCACAAATGATACTGTGTCAGCCAGCAGCCTCTCTGGGTCCATGAGCTAGTGCTGTAACTGCAACACCAGAAACACGACCCTTGTCGTAACTGAAGTGGAGACCGATAGGCAGGGCAGGTCACAAATGCTTAAGTCACATCACAGCTGATGAATCGACCCGGAGGCTTAAATTGCTTTGACTCTGTACCTTTTTGCACTCAGCTGGGAGGTCTACAACTGCTAAAGATGTCCGCCACTACTCATTACCCACCATTTTGATCTTATCCAGTGAATCCTGTTCCCAAGAGAAGCCATCGCAGAGGTTGTCACATCAAGGAGCTGCTGACAGAGCTGGAAGAGAAAATCAAAAGGGGATACAATGCTAACTGAAAACCATAACTAGCATTATGACCTTTTAAATTTATGTTCCATTTTATCTGTCTAGTATTTAGTGTGTTATGTGATTACAGTACTTGCTTTTTATATAACAGATGGGCAGTGGAATGGCCACAGCAGAAAGTGTTGTATTTAGCCCAGTTTGCAGAGTCATTGTAGGATGGATATCAGTGCTCAACAACATCCACCACCATAGTTGTCGACCTGTAGCCTCTATCTGCCCCGTGGCCTCCTGAAGACGTCTTAAACTAGCAATGGTAAATGCCTCAAATTTAAATATTCCTCTTAAAATAAATGTGGGATTGACACTTTCCACACAAAACTCTGCTTGTTTGACTACCCTTAATAAGCAGTCATAGCTGCACAACAAGATGATGGACGGAGTGCTGCAATTTTTCAAACACTCAACCCAAGTCACAGAGATAGGTTTAATCCATTGTTCTTTCGCTCACAATGCCAGCCCAGTTTGGCCCCAGCTATATGCAAATCAGTCTTCACCCTACTCCCCATGGGAACAGTTCAGCTGAACTGCCAAGCCAGGTCCTCCCTGAGCCAGAAACAAGCATATTAGGACTGGCTTCGGGTTATCATTCTTCATCACCCAGGCTAGCTTGTCTCCAGTGGCACAGTGAGCAAGGTACCCATGTCTGAGCACATCCTGGCCACTTAGGGAAAACATAGCTACACAACAAGATGATTGACGGACAGCTGAAACTTTTCAAACACTCACAGATCTGGGATTAATCCATTCTTCATTTGATCACCATGCCACACCAGTTTTCGGTTGTAAGCTTTTATTCGATAAAACAAGTATCTTGAAAGCAATTTACATACAATAAAAATATTCCAGTTTGAACACAGCCATATTCGAATTAGTCTTGACCCTGTTGTCCATGGAAGCTGTCCAGCCCGAACTGCTAAGCCAGGTCATCCCTGGACCAGAAATAAGAATGCTAGGACCAGTTTCGGTGATCACCCTTCATCTTCACTATTTCTGATTTAGTCTATAGCCTACCGCCCTATTTATATATAATGCCTTGGAAGTTTGGGAGCTCTCACAAATTTACCTTTGTGGGTATTCTAAATCTCAGATCTAACACTTTCCGTTCGTGGAATTGTTTAGAGATTCACTCCAGACAAAGGGTAGAACAACTTCCTATCCCAGATAGGATGGTGAATTGATCATTTCCATATTTTGTGGAAGTGTAGGCAAATGATTTTCTCCACAAGGAAAATGGAGTAAAGCAAAACAAAAGTGTGCATTTGCACAGGTGACATTGGAGTCCTTGGATGATGTTACATGACATTCCCAGTAATATATCTGGAAACCTGTGCCTTGTGCAGATTTTCAGGCATACTACTGGGAATGTTTGTGAAAAAACATGAAGGTACATTTTAGTGGAAATGTAAATTCTGCATGTATTTTTACATTTTTTTGTGAAAAGCTCCTTAAGTGCACATGAACTGAACATCAGTGTTAGACCTGCCATCCATGGCGTCGTATTCCCCAGACATTTTTGGGGGAATTTTGGAAGAGTATTTTGAAACCAAAACACCCCTATATACCTTGTTCTTCTTTTCAAGTCAGGTGTGCTTAATATTTTTACGACCTGCAATTAGTGGCTGCATGTCTTGGGCACAGGCACTCAATTTTGGGGACCAGGCCTATTTTTCATCACCAAATGTTCAACCATAGCAAAACACAGAAGATGGAAAAAGAGTGGGGAAGAAAAAGATATGAAAACAGTGGCGGGCGGTGACTTTCAACTAAGTATGGGCGCAAAATCCGCTCCGCTCGCGAAATTTTCGAATTTTCTGCAATTTCGCGATCCGCGAATCTCGAGAAATTGCCGAAAAATGTGCGAATTCGCGAGCGGGCATAATTTTTTTTTTTAACCCCAGAAAGCACCGGCAAGCTGCCAGAGTGCTTGCTGGCGCCATTCTAAAATGGTTACAAAGTTAGCTTCAACTCAGGCACCTGCCTTAACTCTGTAAGTGCTTCCTGTGGGCCAAAAATGTAACCTCAACAGGAAGCACTTACAGATATAAATAAAGCAGCTGCCCGAGTTGAAGCTCAAATTTAGTAACGTTTTAATCAGCCCATAACATTAGTGAGCACGGTCGAGGCTGGGCAAGTGTGCTTTAAGCCCATATCTGCCATCGAAAATTATCTGTAATACCCGAGGGAGGTCTTTGCATCCCTGAGTTTCTCGAGCGTAATCCCCGTTCCTGTGACCAGGAGGCTGCTTTCTCCTCACCTGCTGCCCTGCTCGCTCTCTGACCCTTTATACACGAGGCATGTTGACACGCATAGAAGCCCCGCACCACACACTAGCGGTATCAAACGTCTTCCTGCCCTTTCCCAATCCCAACTAAGATGGACAGCTCACTCAAGGGACCTCGACGCATTTTGGTTCGGTGGCAAGTTACAGGCACACATGGTCAGTGGAGACAAATCTTCTGGCCCTTTACGCAGCTGCAGTGTTAGAAAAGCACTATCATTTACCCAACGAGGTAGCACTTACTGATTAGCCAGTAGAAAGTACTCCAGTTGAGTAGAGGTATTGCACAAAATGGTGGCATCTATGTGGATAACTATGCAGGGCAGGATTCATTCTGGCACAAGGCTCCCGTCACAAAAATTAAACCTCAACAGGAAGCACTTACAGATATAAATAAAGCAGGTGCCCGAGTTGAAGCTCAAATTCAGTAACACTTTAATCAGCCCAAAACATTAGTGAGCACGGTCGAGGCTGGGCAAGTGTGCCTTAACCCCATATCTGCAGTCGAAAATTAGCTGTAATACTCAAGGGAGGTCTTTGAATCCATGAGTTTCTCGAGCGCAATCCCCGTGTAGTTCCTGTGACCAGGAGGCTGCTTTCTCCTCACCTGCTGCCCTGATTTTCTCTGACCCTTTATACACAAGAGGCATGTTGACACGCATAGAAGCCCCGCACCACACACTAGCGGTATCAAACGTCTTCCTGCCTTTTCCCAACTATGATGGACAGCTCACTCAAGGGACCTCGGCGCCTTTTGGCGCGGTGGCAAAGTTACAGGCACACATGGTCAGTGGAGACAAATCTTCTGGCCCTTTACGCAGCTGCAGTGTAGGAAAAGAACTATACATTTACCCAACGAGGTAGCACTTACTGATTAGCCAGTAGAAAGTACTCCAGTTGAGTAGATGGAAATCACAAAAAAATCCACGTTTTCGTGGGAAAATCCGCGAATTCGCTGACTTTTTTGCGATTTTGCGCAAATTCGCGGACTGCAGATCCGCAAAATTCACCCATACTTACTTTCAACATTGGAGGGGCATTGAGTGGACCAGGAGCCAAACCCAGTGGGGGGCAACACTTTTTTTATTAAATGCACTTACCCGTGTTTCGTTCTTCTCCTTTCTTCTTGGATGCAGTCATCACAACGGCACCTCGCGGAGCCTCAGTGAACCCCCTTTTGCAATTCCTGATGCTGCTCTCATGCTGCATATGAGAAGCATGAGAGCAGCACCCTTTTGGCTGGAGTGGGCTGCCTTAATGCTCTAGAAGGCACTGGGGTCTGTGCCTGCTCTCCACTCAGCTGTCCGAGAAAGCTTGGTGGAAAGGTTTACACTGCACGTCATGCTGGCCATCACAAGACAGCGGGCCAGAGTGGCTTGTGCAGTAAAAAATGGTGAGGTGAGCACCACTTCCCTGCTTCCACTCAGCAGCAGCCCCATCCCCAAACAATGCTCGGGCTGGCAGCGGTGAAACAGAAAATGGTCATTCATTTATTAACGTTTGATTTTTGCACTTTTGGTCCACTGGCAGCAGGGGCGGCATTGCTCCTCTGTCCTAATGGGCGTTCGCCGCTGTATGAAAACTGTGGCAAATGAAAAAGAGCCTGCAAGGAGAGCTAAAAATCCAGGAAGTGGAGGGTGGTGGAAGAAAGAGGAATCAAGTGGAATCAAAACAAGGGAGCTATGACATAAAATCTTCGGACCCCCGCTATTTTTTATTTGTTTCCTTTTTTTTATTTTTTGAAGTTAAGCACTGGTGTACAGGTGTCCTTCTCTCTCGACGCTTCTTTGCATTTTAAAAAAATGGGACAGGCGGACACAAATTAATTGCAACCCCTAATGATCATATTTTATTCGAAGTGAATATAGTGTAATTAACACAGTGCAACTATTTATTTTCACTACTACAAAAAGTGCAAAGCACTACAAAAGGAGCTGGAGCTAAGTAGCACATCCTCACAGTATATAATCGTATTGTTAATAGTACCTGAATGTAAGCAAGCGCCTAGCAGGCATTATATATAATTCAATCTCTGCGATGTTATGACAGTGAAGAAACAACATTCAGTGGGCGAATTACCGAACGTCATTGCTTCCACTTTTATTTTTATCCAGAAAAAAAGCAATTTTGTTTCAAAGTTTCACTGCCACTTACAATGTGATGCCAGCTAGTAATGCTTTCTTTGCAAAATATTTTCTACGGAGCTAAATATAAATATTACTGGCAGGTCCCATGACCCTGTTTCTGCGCTGCTATAATTTGCTTCATGTTCATCAGCAAGATGCCGTGCTGCTTCTTCTAGCTTTAAATAGTTTTGCTAACGAGTACCATGCTTTAACGAGCACAATAATTATGGGAAATAAGAAGGGAACATGCATATCAGAGGCAGTGAAGCAATCTAATGATAATTACGCTCTTATGTTACCTCTACTGAAAGCAACTATTCTCAGTCTATTTAGAGTGACTCAAAAACCTGGGCAGTGTCGTAACAGAAGACCCCGCAGCCCCAGCGGTGCCCAAGCTCCAGGGGGCCCTCAGCAAAAGTTGTAAGAGGTGGGCCAGGGAGGGGCGGCTCTCCATGTACTTTGCAGGTTGCCCCCCCTCAAGTTATGTTACGCCAATGAACCCGGGATCTGTTTACTTGTAGAGAAGGACCATGTTCTACTGACTACCTCAAGGCTATAGGATATCACAAAAAGTGTATCATTGTGCAGAAGTAGAGATTGGTATTTACTGTCACCGGATGTCCCTGATTACTTTCCAGTAATCTTCATTACTCTTAGTCCTAACATCTTTGTACCATTCGGGGATTTACCTCAAGAAAAGAAAAACAGGGTTGGAGTCTGCGTCTCCTATTAATGTTCCTATACGGGAGTACAGGAGAATTGTATTGTATCCACTTCAATGCCAAAAATTCAATAAAACAAAGTTAAACAAAGAAAAGAACAACATCCAGGAAAATGCTGTGAACTGTCCCAGACGCCATCAAAAAGCCTATAGTTTCCTGTATTTTCATATCATAACTAGTATAAAGAAGACTGGCAGATAGGGGAGGGAGGATTGGGTCATAATAATGAAAGGTACAAGGATGTTATGATTAAGAGTAATGAAGGATCCCAGTAAGCAATCAGGGGCATTACTGCATTAATCTATGTTCTACATCCTGGTCCTAGTCTTCACTTGTGAAGTATATCCAAACAAGTTAGCGCTTCGTCATAAAAAGAAGAGCAGACCGTATACTGAGATCAATGCAATACCCTGTTATTTATTGATAAATGTTTGATCCTCAGGGCAAAATAAAACTTAAGACTATAACACAGAGCGTTTTTCATTATTATGAAAGGCTGGTAGGCTATAATGTCAAACACAAGTATTTAGTGGAACTCATGTTTCTGCCCTGTAGACTTCTTTAATGTTAAAATTAATTATTTTTAAAGTATGTTAAGAATGTTAAAGTAAATTAAAGTTACAGAACTTACTGCTCAAGAAGCAGCCAAACCCATGGTGCATCTTGTTTAAACTTGATCTGAAAGAGGTATACCGGATACTGAAAGACCGTAACTCAAACCCTCGTCATCAGCCGCCTCAACTACAGCAATGCCCTCTACACTGGCATCTCCACCCAGCTCCTCAGAAGACTCCAGACCATACAGAACTCTGCAGCCAGACTCACTCTGAACCTCTCCAAGCGAACCCACATCGCCTCCCACTTGAGATATCTCCACTGGCTTCCCACCCAGAAGAGATGCCAGTTCAAGATCCTCACACATCCTTTAAAGGCCTGCACGACCCAGGACCTGCCTACATCAACCATTGACTGAACTTCCACTTACCCTTTAGACAACTGCGTTCCACTTCAATTGCCCTGACCCCCCCTGCATCCATCACAACGGTGGCCGCTCCTTCCCTTACGTCACTTTCAAAACCTGGAACAATCCTCTATTCCAGCTCAGTACAGAGTTCTCGCTGGCAGATATCAGAAAGAGACTCAAGACCTGGCTTTTCGATGGACACACAGCACCCAGATACCCCTGGGGTGACAGTGTTGCGCTTTACCAAAGGTGATTGATTGAATATGCTAAGAAATCACAGAACAAATTAACCTACTGATAGTCATGAAGGTGGCTTTCTTTTTACTTTAACCTACAGAACTACAAGTCGCAATCAGATGATCAGACTTCCTCTCTGTAAATAGAATAAAAGGGTGATGCAGCATGATTTAAAAAATAAACATAATACACAACATGTTTATGCACAGAAGACACAAAAGGTTAAAAGTGCATGTTGCACATGTTAAACACGACATGTGATACAAAGGGGCAAAGTAGAATCACCATAAAAGTGTGCTTTAAAACTTGAAATAAAGAAAACACATTTGTAAGACAATACCAATACACATAAACAAATTGCAAAAATGACGACAACCTACATCCCATACTCCGGGAATTTATACGGTTTGGTGCCCTTTCGGGAGTCCAAATTAACTGGAGTAAGTCGTGTGTCTTCCCCCTTACAGCCTCGACGAGTCAATTTCCGCTAGAGTTCCCGCTTGCCTGGTGTACAGGGGATTTTAAGTACCTGGGTATACATGTGGAGAAGAGTAGAGAAGAGCTGATTCGTGCTAATTATGGCACTGTGATGGACAAGATAAGTGACAATATATCCAGATGGATATCACTCCCCCTTTCCATGGCCGGGCGGGCCTCATTAGTTAAGATGGTAATACTCCCTCAGCTTTTGTACCTTTTTATGAACATTCCGTTTCATCCCGGACCCTATTTCTTTCGGCTACTTCGCTCGGAGTTGCTCCGACTGGTGTGGGGTGGGAAGACACCAAGACTCAAATGGGAGATCCTAGTTCGGCCATTTTCGCAAGGGGGCTTCGGTATTCCTGATTTTGAGCTTTACTATCGGGCTGCTCAGGCCCACTATGCATACTTCTGGGTGCGTCAGCAGAGATATATGCCTCAATTAGCGGCCGAACACTGGTTGGCCCACCCGACTCCCATTGAAGGCGCACTCTATTCCCAAGTTGAAGGCAGAGACAAGACTCCTACCACGGTGTCTAGCACGGTCACGGCATGGAACTCCATTACTGTGCGGCTTGACCTACACTTCCTATATGCTCCGCTATTGCCACTGACCTACCACCCACAGCTCCCGCTCCTGCAGGAAGCTGGCTTTCAAAAATTGCTGAAAAGCATACATGTCAGGTTCAGGTTTCAAGTCTTTATTTCGATTTTTATCAAATCATAAAAGACACAATAAAAGTCAATAATTATCTGTCAGACAAGATTTTAAGCAAAAAGGACTGTTTAAAAATGAATAAAGTAAACATCACTAATCAAAAACTAAGCACATTTAGAACCAACTAATAAAAATAAAAATAAGGTAAGTATAACAAGCATTAAATATCAATTAAGAGGGAACCCGTATTTGAAAGAGAACACAGGTTGTTTTTGGAAAAACATAACAATTCAGATGGATTAACAGTGAACCAATACTTGCTTAGTGTTCAGAAGACACGGATTGGGTGTAACTGATAACCAATGATTAAGACGTATACATATTCAATCGATTAACAGAACAATGAGAGTGGATCACAGGGGCTATAACATATGTTTTAGCCTTAAAAGCCAGGCCCAGCCCAAATATTTTGCCAAACATACAACAAAGAGTTCGGAGGTGTTGGTCTTTAGCACCCAAATTGCTTCCGCAGATGTTTTAAATGGCAAACTTTGAAACAGTGGTTTTAACCATTTCTTGCGTGGTGCGGCATATCTAGGACAGGCAAAAAGAAAATGTCCCTCTGATTCATTATGACCTGGACAACATTTACAGTCGGTTGAAGACCCAGTAGACCATTTGTATGAAAAGGAGTTAAGAGGCAGAGACCCCACTCTAAATTGATGAAACAGTTTTTTGTCTAACGGTCTAGTTATTACATCCCAATAGGACTCTCGCAATAGGTCAAGTTTGAATGTTAAAAACCTGCCTGTAAGACTGTTATTGCTAGAGAGTACAACTCTTTTTAAATGAATCGAGGCCCAATACAGGGATTTAAACTTGTGTTTAGACGGAAAAACATTGGATTGGGGGGATGACCAAAGATTTTCTAAGCCCATATCAGTGAGGATGGTTTTTACAGCAGAGAACCAGGGAATTTTCCCGGATCCGGTAATGGACCTGACTTCTGTCAATTCTCGTGCAAAAAGAGACAGGTCTGGGGACGTCCATATACGTCTCCACAAAGCCACCAACCTAAATCTAGCCATCTCGTTGATCGGGGGGCACCCTAGGTCCAGACAGAGGGGGATGGAGGGGGTCGACTGAGGAAGACCTACTAGGTTACGAAGGAACTTACATTGAGTTTTGAATAAGTTGAGCAGGTCCATATACCCCCAAAGATCCGCGCCATAAAGAATGGCGGTGGAGATTTTAGCATCATAGATCCTGAGGGCAGGGAGGACCCGTTTGGTGGTCGATTCTCTTTGCTCTTTTATAAGACAGCCAGTCAACCTTGCAAATTTGAGATGTTGGATGTTAATTTGGTCTTTCCATCTCAAACGGCTGTCAAGGGTAACCCCCAAGTAGGTCATGGAATCTACTTGCTCGAGGTTTACTCCGTTCAACCTCACAGAACTACGAACTGAGTGGTTTTTTGTGAAGACCATAAACTTCGTTTTCCCCACGTTTACCGCCAGATTGTTAATAGTACAGTACTTCTCGAAGCGGTCCAGAGCCCGCTGGAGGCCGCTGCGTGTTCTTGAGAGAAGTAAAGTGTCGTCGGCGAAGATGAGGAGGGGGAATCTCATCCCAGCCAACAACGGGGCGTCAGTGGGGGTATCCATGAAGAATTTAACAACTTGGTCAATAAAGAGAAGGAAAAGAGTTGGAGCCAGGACACACCCCTGACGGACACCTCGAGTTACGGGAAATGTTTCCGTCACTACATGGGGGGACTTGTATCGGGATGGCACCTTCCGTACTAAGGACCAGTTATACGAGGGCATACAGCCCACACCTCTAGACCTGTTTTATTATATCAGGCTCAGGCACGGGCTGCAGGCCATCACGCCTGACTTCCCCTGTGAGCCCCCGGTGCTTCTTCCCCTACAGAACATGCTGCTTCACGACAATCCCAATAAGCTGGTGTCCACACTCTATAAATCTGTCCGCGCTAACATGACCTACACTGCTCTGCCCGCTAGGCACAAATGGGATCAGGACTTAGCCTTGACTCTTACGGATGCACAATGGGAATTTTGCATGCAACAGACCGAGCGCATATCCTCCAATAGCCGTTATAGGATACTTCATTATAAATTCCTACACAGACTGTACCATACTCCAGCGCGCTTACACAGATTTCAGCTGAGGCCTACAGACACGTGTGACAGGTGTGGGGCTCCTGGGGCTGACTTCCTTCACCTTGCATGGGGGTGTGCCAAAGTGAGCAGATACTGGACCCAGGTGTTTCAAGCACTGTCCAAAATGATACACGTGACGGTGGATCCGTCCCCATTGTTGGCCCTTTTGGGGTATGTTGCACCACTCCAGGCGGCTCACCGCAAATTTGTGGCGCTGGCTATGCTTCTGGCTAAACGCAGGGTGGCCTGTAGATGGGGGAGAGGAAGAGCGCCCAAGTTTAAGGATTGGATGAGCGACATGGTATACTGCCAGGAACAATTGCATACTTATTCCGAGCTGTTGCCACCTACTTCTAGGCCTACTGATATTTGGGCCCCATTACAATGTTATTTGATAACTGACCCACTGGAAGATGACAGCGCTTGAGGTTGGGATGGTGGGACACTACGGTGTTGTTTCCTGGTCCTGAATTTAAAGTCCTGGACTGCCCTGTCTGGCTTGTTGTGCTTACTGCTCCCCCCCCCCTGTCCCCCCACCCTCCCCCCTCTCTCTCCCCCTCCTCCCCATTTCTAGGCTCTCAGTGGTGTGCTCTCACTCCCACGATACCGCCCAGGTGTCTACCGGCCTACCACCTTTGATACTGAGGCCCGCCATTACTTCATTTATGGACTCATGGCTTTGCCAGCTGCATACCTCCCACGGCCTGATATGCCCGCTCGAGCACACGGTATGCGCCCCCCCCCCCCTGGGTTCGCCTAGACACTGCACATGTTAATGTTGACATAAAATATCTAAAAACGCGAGACACATTGATTTCACTGTGTAGACGCTGCACTTGTCACTTGGATGCTATTGTTTGACGCGATTGTATTCGCACCCATGCACTTCTGTTATTCTTTGTTCTGTATATATGCATTGATAGCGGCCGGCCTCCGGGTTGTTGGCGAGACGCTGTGTACTCCTGACAGTGCTCAATAAATGTTTTGCACCAAAAAAAAAAAAAATTGCAAAAATGACATTTTAATGCATATGTCCCTTATTAACGTATATTGATGAAAATGTTGATGCTCAGTGAAGTAGCCTAGTGTTTCTCATGCTTGATGCTGAGAATGCCCCAGTTAGAAGAGTCTGTGCAAAAATGTGTAGCAATAAAGTACAAACTTGATATTTTGCAATATGATATTAGGTACTTTACAGTTTATGAAATATTAAAAACTAATTTTGCAGAATAAAATGAGAATATGAATATTGATAAATGTTGTGGTAGTAGGGTAGTTCTAATGTTAACCATTTCCATGTAAAAATAATTGTTGAAAATGTCTACATTCTTCATTTGAAATGATTCACTTTCGTCATATTTTAACTAAATTTAAATGTGCAATGCTAACTCAAAGGCCTTCTTGAAATGCTTTTTCTCTACTGTTGACCTTTCCCCTGATTTAATACAATGGTTCATTTTGCGTTAGTGAAATGTTTTTTTATGTTCTGTACATGTGTTCCCACTGACATGCCTGAATGTTTTTCAATGTGCACCATGAAATATTCCTGTGGGAATAGAATTTCAGCTATACCTATGGACAGACTACTTTGTATCTTTGTATTTGATACTAGGCTTGTGTTGACTCACAATTTTTGTTTCTCATGACTAGCATGGAAAACTATCTCGATGTTTTGATTATCCTTGATGGCACCATGGGAAGATGGACATGTGATAGTCTTTCGATGGTGGTGTGATGCCACACCACTGGACATTGATCAAAACTCTAAAAAAGAAGAAACCCCAAAGGAGGGGTGACAACAGCCATTCTGATTTTTCCTACTTGAGACCCCGATGCTGTGCTAATCAATCGTTTTCTGTGAACTGTTTGTCGATGCTACAATTGGTAGCTGATGGACTGAGACCTTCTTTGAGAACCATTTCTATTTTTCCATTTTCTATTGTGTCTTTAGCTCTAATCTGATGGACTCCCCCATAATGGTTTTTAAGTCTAAACCTTTTGGTTTGCATAATTCTCCCATCAACTTAACTTCTTTAGGAGATTGGGTCTTCCAGTTGCTCTTCTTTATTTCTACAGCATGATTTTAAGAGTGGTGTATCTAAATCTGGTCTCAAATCGATGAGTTGGCTGTCAATTATTGGTCCTCATTCGACAGCTGACGTGCAGTTTCGTTACCCTAGTTTCCACCCCTCCTATTGGCAGAGAAAGATTCCTCAAAGGATCATTGCCTCTGTGGTAATGGAAACGCTTCAGACTGTCTAATCCTAATGGGCCAAGTACGGTTAGAGTAGTAAGGAGAGTAAGCATAGGAATAAATATTTTACGCACGCTTCATGATTCAACAAGGGCCTACCTACAGCCTACTAAACATAAAAGATCTTCCTCTGGGAAGAAGATGGTAAAGAAAACAAAGCAAACACAAGGAGATGATGGACAGAGTACTGAAAGTTTTCAGACATTCACCCCCAGTCACAGATCTGGGTTGAATACATCATCGTTCTTTAGCTCACACCGACACCCCAGTTCAGGCCAAGCTATATGCAAATCAGTCTTGACCCTGTGACTCATGGGTGTAGGCCAGCTGAACTTCCAAGTCTGGTCTTCCCTGGACTGGAAACAAGCATCCTGGGACCGGTTTTCGGGGTAGCACCCCTTGTCAGCCTTGCTAGCTTGAATTCAGTGGCAAAGTGAGCAAGGGACCCAAGTCTGGGCATACCTTGCCAACGTAGGGCACACAAAGCAAACACAAGGAGATGATGGACAGAGTGCTGAAACTTTTCAGACCCTCACCCCATGTCACAGATCTGGGTTGAATCCATTATCGTTCTTTAGCTCACTTTGCCAGAAAACGAAACCACTTCCTGTGCCCAATTAGAAATAGTAAGATTTTTGGGAAGAATATTAGAATGTGGTCTAAAAATTGCTATATGTTGTATAATAGTTAGGGGTGGGCGGAATGTTTCATTCCACCCACTGAAAGGGCAACATTTTGGTCACTCTGCATTACCCTTAAATGCGGAGTTACGGCCAAATTCTGCAAATTGCCGTGTGGTGTAAATTTTCTCCTGCCAGGCCCCAGAAAATCTGCACTGGTGAGTGCGAACAAGATTTGGAGTCCCCTAGCATAACTTTCTAACAAGAGCATTCCCGGTAAGAGGGCTGCTGCTTGGGTAGATTTGTTGCTGCTGAGGTAGATTTTCTACTAGAGTGGCAGCAAACTCATCTTGAATGGCCATGCACTATTGCGCAAGGCATGGAGCCATTCACACTTTTTCAGTGCTTCGCATGCTACCAGCACTAAATTGTAGCATGAGCAGCGTGACTTGCATATATTCTGCTCATTGGCGTAGCTCCACAGAGCCTCATGGAGTTCTTATGTAATTCTGCAGAGTGAAACTCCACGTGTTCCGCCCATCCCTAAAATAGTGAAAAAAGGAGCCCTTTACAATTTGGATCATAATTCATATATTCTCCCTACTGACATTTTTGCAGCTTCTTCGACCATTCGATCAGCGTGACAACCACCACATTATATCTTCTTTGGATAATAAGAACTAAATTCAGGAAGATTTTAATAGTGGTGGCTTACAGATATGGACGGTAGGGTCATGTGTAGAGTATTAATGGAATACTACATTTGTATGGTTCTAGCAATCTCTGTAAAATAGGCACACGCTACTTGTAACTGGTTTACTTTATGTATAATGTTATGTGTCGATTTTTCATATTAAGCATGGACAAATTAGTGATTATTTCCACATTTTTTCAAAGACACTATACTAGGAAGATATTTTGGGCTACAATATATTCCGCATTCAAATAACATTTTCACTGAAAACAGCACTACTCTGCCTCTAATGCAGTGGTCTTCAAACTTTTTAATGTTAAGCCCCCCAGTATAAAAAAAGAATTATCAGGCCACCCTCAAAGTTGTTCACAATTATTATATTAAACTGGCAATGTTTAAATATGTCTGGACTTATTTAAACATTCCAGTTAAGTTTTGTTACCATTTTAAAAATACAGTCAAATATATGATTTCCAAACATACTATTCTGGTCAGGCAGACCTTACTAACGTGTAAAAGTATTTAAAGTGAGATTATTAGAAAAAGAGGTGGGGCTTTTGAAGAATATTTGGAGTCCCTTCCCTTTTGACACCTTCTCCCATCCAGCATATAAATGACAAAAGGTGTTAGTGATTGTCAATTACAGGGCGACTTACTGCTGCTCATTTTTTGTGGTGAAAGCAAAACACTTCTTTTGGTCATAGCCTAGCATCCCCCGGATCACCTGAAGCCTCCCCACCCCCAGTTTGAAGACACCTGTTTTGAAGGGACCCCGTGGGTGCTTGCCCACACATTGTTTGCTAGACAAATTCTGGCACAAAATATTAGCAGTGGATAGCTCATATTTGACACACGTTGGAACTGGGGACAAATTAAGAAGGTGTCATGCTTTCCCCCAAAACACAGAGTGGTGCAATAATTGCACCCTAAGGTATCACATTTGCAGTTTACTGACATTACACCAAATGTATGCAGGAGGTAGATGAATCCCTTAAAGTTCAAACAAATAGGCATTGCAATTGCAAGGGTCAATTCTTTACAATTTGTGCTTCCTTAGGTAGGTATACAAATTCTCTAACGCCTTGGCTCAACCCAGATCTTATTTGCAGAATCAGACTCTGTAGACTTTCTGAGGTGCACGTTGCATCTATTAATGTACAAACATGGCATGTGGTCTTATTTATGCACTTAAATACGCTGTGCTGGTTGAAAAAATGATTTTCACAGGGGGTGTTTCCATTGCAGAGTCTGAACATACCAACAAAGTCACAATAAGTTTGTGTTACATTCGGATCGCATTGTCCCCCCTTACTGCACAAGGACACATTGATCTGTATAATGGAGGCATACGTGGTGCCCATTTGATGGGAAAGGGAATGGTGAGCTCTATGATTTAATAGTGTTCATAAAGTTTTGTGAAAAAATACTTGTGCAATTAGGTGAATATAGAATATGAAAACGTGTTCCAACATTGATGTTGAGAGCTCGGTTGAAGACAAAGAAGTGGCTCAGGGCTGCTAATGGATGGTATAAGCCTTTTCCTCCAACATTCCAATGTTTTTTTTCCTTCTGTTTTTTCCTTTTTAATTGAGAACATTCTACCATTGGTGGGTGGAATGTTCTAGTAGCCTTATAGCCCGTCTGCCTCTTACTATACCAGTTGTTAAAGGTCCTAGTTATAGGCTCTCCTCTGCGGCTCACACCTATAACTCGGGATCAGGGCCTTTAACAACCTGTATAGCACTCAGCAAAGGTCTATAAGGCTATATTGTGTGTCGGCTTCAGGCATTTACAGCAACTAAGCAAAGAGTGGGCAGATTGACGAGTTACATAGTGTCACCATCTAGCAGCACTTTGAAGAACATTTGAGGAAATTAAAAGTTTTAGTCACACTTTCAAATCAATAATTATTATTTTCATTGAAGAAAGATTAGGGGCCAGGGTTGCTTTAGGCTGGTGCGACTGCACCTGCAGCTGAGTTTGTGGGTTGCTATGTTTGGAATTAACCTATGAGGTTAAAAGCACTCTTTAAAGTTTCTTGCATACCCAGCTGTTTTCAGGCAATAATAACAATGTCAAGATAACTCTGGTGTGTATGTTTTCCCCCTGTCTTTCTTTGTCAGAATGTTGATAAAGAGGATTTGTTTGGATAGAAATACATTTTTATTAGTAAAGCCAATTCCAACCACTGTTGAACATATTAAATCATGCGAGTACTTCTCCAGAACAAACACTCTTAAAATAAACTGCTTATTAGTATGATGTGTGATTCCGCCACCTTGCAATTCTCATTGTCTTATGTAACATTTCCTACTGACTGATTAACACACATATGATTCATTGTGTCTGTATGATATGTGTATGATGTAACGTGCTCTGACACCCTACACCGGTATGAGTAGCACTACAAAACAAATAAAATGGATGTGAACAGTGCTATGGAGAGAGGATGGGCACTGATGGAGCACAGTAGTGAGGTAATCAGTGGAAAAGGAAGTAATTTGGAGGTGGCAAAAAATATTGTTGCACTGGGCACCATCAGCGCTAAAGCGGGCCCTGGTTAGGGGATAAACCTGTGCAGATGGCGTATTTTATTATTCTCTGAAAATTGGGTTTCGTTGTCATATTTTGCCTAAATAAAAGAGCTTCAAAAATTGATAAATGGAGAAATAAAAACAAGCAATACGAAAAACAGAGAGATACATGCAAGTATTCAATAAGTCAAATCCTTCTTATCATAATGACATCTCATTGGATAGAAATAGATTACTAGGTTAGCCTGCAAATGAGTAAAATTGGACCACTCACCAGATTACACAAATACAACACAGTATGAATAGTTTCAAATTTCATGTTTCGGTGAACTTAACTGAACCTCCAAGTAGTAAGACCAACAAAATAAAAGTAATCAAGAATAATAAAAGGAGCAGGGTTGTAAGATTAGGAAGATCTGCCAGTACTTGAAATTGAGGAGAGGCATATTGTTGGTGAATGGGTTTGGTCAGTTATGGACTGAACACAGAGCACAGGGATTCCAGAAGGCCTTCTCATTTTCCCTTGGTAGTCACTTCCTCAGAATTTAGGGGATGATTTGTGCTCTTGAGAGAGGCCTAAGTCACTATTTAAGACATCAACTGCTGGAATGATTGACCTCTGGCAAGAATCTACTTGCACAAAATATTATTGCTGCCTTTATAAGACACCAGATACTGCCAAATATTATAGCCAGGTTTGGGAGATATTCAGATGTTATGAAAAATCGGAATGTATTTTAACTACTTTCCTTCCTGCATTAGCCTTTCAAACAAACTTGCAGCAGCATTCCTGTAAAAATACAGATTTCTAGCAATATGAGAATATTCGATTTAAAGACTCATATGGTGATTTTCAAAATCAGCTCGGTTCTTCTCCCTTTCAGTCTCTTACCTTTCATAGAATCAGCCTCTGTGTAGACTGTTGATCTTGGTAATATCTTTCCTCAATTGGCTTCTTCTCACACTTTTATGGTATAATTATTTTAAAAAGTCACATTTTGAACCCATCCCACACCTTAAGTTACATCTTTTTGTTACTGGGTGGGTCAAGCCACATATGTTCATTTATTTCAACATGGAAATACATGGCGAGGGGCATGGATTAACTGACCGCAATGGCGGACGCACTCTGCTGAGGCTTCGAGTGTGGGCCCGACAAGCGGCAACCATCTGCAATGGTGGGGATCAAAGGGAAGCAAGACAGACTTCAGATGAGTTCCTGAACATCGGCGGTACTGGCGAAATACTGAGAACTTGGAAGAAAATAGCCCAAGGCGACCACTCCTGTACCACGGTGAGACAGGGCGCCTCATCCCAAAATGGCGCCTGTCGTGTGAGTCCTGTACTTTAAGCCAGCACTTTGAAAGGGCGCCAGGGACGGACACCCATCAACGAGCGGTGAGCAAGCAGGGAGCGGGCCTGCACAGAGCGTGCGACGTCGAAGGAGAAGTGCTGCAGAGTGGGCCTTGGTGAAGCCCGGTGCTACGGCTTCAACATAAGGCCCTTAGCCAAAACGGAAGCGGGAGAGGAAAGCGCGAGGCAGGAGACCCACAACATACCGCGATCTCCCAGACTGAAGTCTCACGGAACCGTAAGTGAGGGGAGGACAAGACAGACACATCTGAGAGATGAGGCAGGAGCCTCCTTGGTCAGTGTTTAGATACCCGGGGGCCCGGCCGGCGAGAAGAGAGCCAGAGCGAGGGAGCGGCAACCCTGGACAGCAGTGAGAAACCGGTGGATCGGCGCTACCCTCTCTTATCCTACTGGCCTGCCCTTTCAATGGCACCAGCGCCCCTCTGACACCTGGCAGCTTCACCGGTGCACCTCGGCGGTAGCCGATTAGGAGAATACCGCTCCTGGCACGGCTCACAGTTGGGAGTCGGGGGTGGACGGAGACGAAGGACAAAGAGGCCCGCATCCACAACAAGAAGGGCTGAAGGGGGGACCCATCTTCTCTCCCGGGAGCCCACTCACTAATCGGTGGGGCGTGATGGAGGCAGAGAGGCTCTACGGGGGGAGCCGCAGCAGCGATACATCAGGGAGGCGGGAACATTGAGGAGTTAGAGCAGCAAAATGTGCAGGTGCAAACTGTGAGGGCCCTACAGACCCTTCCCCTCACTGAGGTGGGAGCCTGAGACAGACAGCGGGGTGTTGGGCTGCGGTACAAACAAGAGGGCAGCTGTGGCTTGAATAGGTGTAGATCGGCAAACCAGAAGGCCTCACCAGGGAAGATACAGAGCTGTGCACCACTTGGTGAGACAGGACTGTGGGCCCTCACTGCCTAGTTCCTAGCACGTAAGCGGAGAGGGATAAAGAGAGGGAGACAGGTGCCAAAGGACTGGTACGGGTGCACACAGCGCTTCACAATCGTGCAGCCCAGCGCTTCCTACACTACCTGTGACAATGGGACTCCTCAAGACAACCAGGTCCCCCCAGCGTCCCAACAAACAAGATCGGCCTCCCCGACTCCAGCAGACTCAAAGCAGGGCGTGGACTCTAGTGCCACCATGTCTGCTAAACTAGATAGAGTCCTACCAAGAGAGCACTCTTGCGCCACTATGAAAGAGCGCTTCGGGATCTTGCCCAGGGACCTCAGCCTACTGCGGGATAACCACCGGAAGTTGGTGGACAAGGTGACAGGCGTGAAAAAACACTGGCGATGGTGCAACCGCAAGTCAAAGCCCACCAAGACTCCATAAAAAACCTTCAAGCCCGAGTCTCAACCCGGGAGGAAAGAGCAGACGACTTGGAGGGACGTTCTAGAAGAAGCAACCTGCGAATAATAAATTTGCTAGAAGGCATGAAGGCAGGACCCCATTGCATACATAGAGTCCTGGCTCCGATCTTTCACGCCACATGAAGAACTTACTCCCTATTTCTCCATTGAAAGGGCAGACAGGGTGCCGGTACGCCGCCCAGCTACGGGTTCACTTCCTCGTCCTATGCTCGTCACGCAACTCCACTTCACGGACAGGGATACCATGTTACGACCTGCCAGATAGAGTAACCCCATGAAGGTAGAGGACAAATATGTTATGCCCTTCCCAGATTACCCCAGAGCAGTGCAGTGAAAACAAGCATCATTCCTTGGGATAAAGAGACTACTCCGGAGCCAGAACATTCAATATTCACTGCTGTTCCCAGCGTGGCTCAAATCTTTTTACAAAGTGACCACAATCTTTGTCACAGTCCTACAAAAAGCAACAAACTGGATGGAACTGAACCTGCACCTCGACCCATCACAAAGGAACACTAGAACACCAAGACGTTCAAGCCCCGAGGCGCAGCAACCTGAAAGTCCAAAACCGCTCGGATATGCAGTCACTTCATAAATCACCGGACTTGGAACAGATCATAGTGGGAACGCAGGAAAGCAATACAAGCAGCAGCGGTATTGAGGACGAATCTTTCCACATTGAACCATGAATCCACTCCACACATCTTCATGCCTGGAGAGGATCCTAACGACTCCAGTAACTCTGGCAAGAACTCCGGAACCCTACCCAAGGTCAAACCACAGACTACGGACACACTCATCTGAAGCTCCAGAGAGATGGTAGCTATAGGGACTCCAGATCCACTCGCACTCTTTAGCACCATGCCACATACTGCGTCCTGCGATAGTAAAAGACCCTACATGCACCAGCGCAAGGTGCCCCCATGCACTAGACATGCAACGCTATGGGGCCCGAGAGAGGACATTAGTGCTGCACGTTGGAGCAGGTCCCCTGTTTTGAGTTTCCAACCCCACAATGCTCGAGTTCAACCCCTTACCTCACCTTGCCCTCCCTCCCATCCCGCCATAAAAGTCAGAGATGCTCACTCACAGGTCTACACCTCCAGCCAGATGGAAACCATCCACACCAGAAGGTTCACACAGGGGCTGCCAAGACCTCTTTCCAATGCCGTGAGGCCCAAAAACCACCATGACCCCAACAAGAGATATTACATTTCTCACTCTAAATACCAGGGGCAGCCACACGGCTAGAAAGAGCTATGCCATTCACACGTATATCAAGCGCCAGCAAGCATAGGTAATTTGGCTATAAGAGACACATCTAGCAAAGGGGGAACTAGACAGGCTCCAAAAGAAATGATGGGTTACCTTTTGAGCTACGACATATTCAGCGAATGCAAGGGGAGCCTTAGTCTGGCTTGGACCGGGAGTCCTCTTGCTAGAGACCAGCCGGAAGGTAGATCCCGCATGGGGGGTTTGCATTCTTGGAAGGATTATTAGATGGTCAGCCAATACTAATAGGCAGTATATATCCCCCAACACAGAACAGACAATATTCTGGGAGACCATGTCGAGTAGCTTGGCCCAATTCACATCTTCCCCGTGGGTGTTAGGAGGGGATTATAACTGTTCCTTAGATCTCACCCTGAATAGATCCCACCCCTGCCAAAGCTTCACATGCCTTCGTGCAAACAGCCCGATTTCAAGCCTGGATCAACCATTGGTCACTGACGGATGCCTGGTGTCACGCACATTCGACAACTAAACTCTACTCCTTCGGTTCTATTCCCCATAATGTGCGAGTATGGGTAGACCGTTTCATGTGCACTCGGACGATCCTTCCCTTAATCCAGCATTCAGACTACCTAGGTAGGGTGATATCGGACCACGACGCTCACGTCAGGACCCTCAGGTGGCGCCCACCCACGCCCCCGATTCCCACATGGCAGCTCCCCCGAGATTGCCTGGAGGATCTGGTGTTCCAACATGAACAAAAAGAGAACATTAAAAACTACTTTTCAGAGAACGCACGCATCACATATTCTAGAACACTTGAGTGGGGCGCTGTCAAAGTGGTCCTGAGGGGAGCATGCATTAGGCAAATCGTGGGGGTAGAAAAATCACTAGAGCAGGCGGTACAAGTAACAGAGCAGCAAGTAGCACAACTGTATAAGAAAGCCGACACACAGCGGATCTCCCCTACACAAGTGGCAGAGGCCAAGACTAAATACGCAGAAACCTGCGCAGACTTGCGCAGATATCATTTTCGGGCATACGACACGAGAACCCGTAAGGAGAGAAACCGAGCCGGCACCTTGCTCGCATGGCTCGTTAGACAGGACCTACAAACACAACCAATCACCAGTATGAGAAACGCAGCTGATGAGATGTGTATGTGCAAGCACACAAACTGTCGGCCATGATACTAGGAGAACTTATACAGGGAGCCGACTCTGGAAAGAGGGGAAAATATCCGCCAAATGCTAGAAGCTGATGCTCTGACACAGCTGACGGATGAGGACCGGACCTCCCTTGACGAACAACTCACAGAAACAGATATCAAATATGCTATCCAACACCTGGCCAAAAACAAGGCCCCCGGCCGTGATGGCTTCCAAATAGAATTCTACACTACGTTCTCCCAACAACTAGTCCCACAGATAGACGTAGTCTTTAAGGCAGCACTAGAGATAAAACTGCTCCCCAAGTCCATGTGAGAATCCACGCTAATGACGTTTCCTAAACTAGACAGGGATCCACTACTTAGGTCATCGTACCGCGTATTCACCCTGCTGACTGCAAACTGCAAAAGACTCAGAAATATCCTTGCGGACAGATTTACAGAGGTGCTTGCCCGCCTGGTGCACCCTGACCAATGCGGTCTCGTGCCTGGGCGGAACACCTCCCAAAACATACGTAGACTGTTTCAGGTCCAGGAAAGTGTGTGGGGAAGATTCCCGCATGCCACTTGCCTTATACTAGACCTCAAAAAGGCGTTTGATACCCTAGCATAGCAGTACTTATTTGAGGTTCTGCGGTGGGTGGGGTTAGGGCCCCAACTCTTGGCATACATCCAGTTGCTGTACACCGGGTTGACCACTCAGTCGGAATAGGCAGGCACATCTCACCCCCATCCCGATAACGAACGGAACACACCAGGGATGCCCTCCCTCTGTGGTATTATTTACCCTTGCAATGAAGCCGCTGGTGCTGAGACTGCGATGGGAGGGCAAACTGTGGGGAATACCGCTTGAGGGGTATACGCACAGCGGGTCACTCTACGGAGACGACCTCCTAATTTACTTCAGGGACATCACATCAGAACTCACTTCTCTATGGGCCACACTCAATGAGTTTGGGAAGGCATCAGGATTAAGAGTGAACTGGGCCAAATCCACTATCTACCCCTTCACCCCGAAGCACCCCACTGTTCTGGACAGGGGATGCCTCCAGGTATTTGGGGATTAGACTCTATCACACACCCAGTGATCTCCTGGAGGGTAACCATTAAAGGGCCCAGAGAAGTTTAAAAACCCAAATAAACTTCTGGCGAACGCTACCCCTGGTCCCAATAGGGATGGTAGCTTTCTCTAAAATGATAAGGCCACTCCGGCTGCTATACTATTTTGTAAACATCCTGGTGATCCCCTTGCGCCCCTTCTTTCGAGAGCTGGATTCCTTACTGATCTCGCTGATCTGGGGAGAGGGTCGCCGTAGAGTGGCTTTGATGACATTGCAGCTGCCACTAGACGGGGAGGACTGGGTGCCCCGTCCTTCGAGACCTACTTCCCCGCTGTGCAGCTGCAGTGGCTGTCGCTCTGGACAGCTGGGCGGCACCTAGAGGAGACTGAGACTCTGACAATCCCAGAGATAACCCGGAGTCTCCTTCCAGGGGCCAAACCCAATTCGGCACACCCCCTGCTGGTGAAGTAGGCCAGATTCTGCGTGTTGCGAATCCATCACCTCTCTTGGGCTGCACCTCTGTACTCCCCATTGCTACCACTAGCAGCCTCCCTAAAGGAAGTGGGCACTATACAACTGGAGAACTGCCTGTGTGGACAGAGCATGCGCTCACTGAGATGGACGCCCTGTTCACTGATGGCCAGTTGACCTCGTTTGAGGGCTTGACGGAAGGGAGCGGGCTCCCCACCGTGCAGTTCCTAGTACACAGGCAACTGACAGCGGACTGTAGGAAGACGTGGTATCTCACAAATGGTGAACCCAAAATACACCCAGTACTGCACACGATCTTAAACATGGGAGTGGGGAAACACCTTATTACCTGGATATACAAATTGGTCGCGGAACTCACACGTACGTCACTAATGCAGCTTCGACTAAAGTAGGAGGAGGACTTCGGTCGAGCACTGCACAATAAAGAATCGCAAAAAAGTGTCACGCAATCAGCGATTTAAAAATATCCAATTTAACATACTACATTGCGCATATCTCACACCGGAGCAGATCAAGCGCTTCTTCCCTGTGACACCCCTGATGCCATGCACCTGACACCACATTCATCCATATGTTATGGACCTGCCCTACACTGCAGGATTTTTGGGCGACCGACAATGCTACACTACTGACAGTCACGGGCCTGACAAGACTTTCCACATGAGAGGCTAGAGCCCTAGGGATATTTAAGCGACACAAGCAGAAAAAGGTGGAGACCCGTTTTGCGATTCTAGCAACTGCCACCCAGGCGGTGCCAGGTCCAGGTAGGCCCAAACCCCACCAGAATCTCCCGAGGGAGGCTATCCCCACACTGCCCCAAGCAGTTCGCTACACTTGTCCTGATTAGAGATCACCTCTTGGTATTATTGGACCAGCGAAGATCAATGCCCTCATCCCCTGAACCCTTTCCCTGAGTTATATCTCCCCAGTTTAGTTGCATATATGGGTTTCTCCTCTACAGAAGCACATATGGACTGTGAAGGTACATCAGTCATACCAAAGAACTAGAGACTCTAATAAGACACCCACTATCCCCGAACAGACACACATCTCTGTACACCATATGCGTCAAGTAACTGTATAGATTAGAATAATACACATAATGAATGTTAAGAATAGAGTAACAGTTACTGGTTGATGTATACGCTGTATGGAACATGCAAAATGCAATAAAAAAGGGTTTTAAAAAAATGGACATACATGGCCAAGCTCAAATTAACAATCTGCCCCTCAGGAAAATCAGTCTGTTAAACCTCACTATGAGACCCAAAAATGTGATTGCTACAACTACCACAGCATATAGCTATCAGGGCAGGAGAAGTGCACTTCCTATAATGTGAAGCTGAGAGGAGGAACAGGCAGTTAAAGAAGAAATAAACAAGCCATATGTGCCGGGGGCCTGCTTCTTTAAGAAACATAAATGTGTGGAACAGGTTAATCAGCATCTAAAGGCTGACTGGGAGCAGTGCTGGGATTTTTCTGATAGAGTCATTTGTAGGTTATGTTCAGAATCACAGCTATCATACTTTTCTATCCACTTTGACCATTGCTTCAGTGTTGATTTTAGAAGAGCAGGTCTCTGATTCAGAGGTTCCCACTGCTGCATCCTGCAATCTTCTGTGGTACGCTCTGAACCGGCCCAGCCCCATCCACTACCCTCAGGATCTCCTCCCCCTTCCAGGCCTTGTTTACATTGGCTACCTGAATATCTTCTGACTAATTTACAGCAATATTGCTCCATTGAAGATCATAATAGAATATCTACACCCAATGGAGCAACATTTTTGTAAATTATATTTAGCCCACAATATCTAGGTCTCACAATTGTTTTCTTAAAGATATTCTGATGTAAATATTTAATTTACAAAACATTGTACCATTGGAGTTAACAAAATACAACCTTCACCCAATGGGAAAACATTTTTGTAAACAATATTTGGCACTCACTATTCTACCAGATGATATTTGTGTTGACGATATTCTGATATGCAATCTTTGTCAAGATATATGCTGTTTCTCTGAATGGGGAAGAGAACTTGAGTATATCAGAGAGAATGTAACAATTTGTTGAGGGATGATGTTCGCAAGGTTGCAGAAAGCTCCATTGTCACGGAACAACAGGTGTTCAACTTACAAAAATAGATGACACTACTGAAGGCCATGAAGGCCTAGTTGCAGAAGCTGAAGAGGAGAGCGGAAGATGAAGAGGGTTGATCCCGTAGGTGCAATCTGAGATTTGTGGGAGTGCCCGAAAGGGTCGAAGGCAATGTATCGGAACTGTTCATGGAGGAATGATAAGATGAAAGATCTCAAGGGCTAGCCTGTCACAGCTCATTACAGTGGAACCAGCCCACAAGTCACTAGCTCTGCTGCCTCCGTCAGGAGTTGCCCCTAGGAATATTATAGCAAAAAATCTGTATTACAGGGACCGAGATGCCAATTTGCAGGAAGTGCAGCGGAAGAGTGGCACCACTTTCAAGAACCAAGTTATCCAAATATTCACAGACTATAGGCAGTCTGTTCAACAGCATCAGCAAACTTTTAGTGGAGTCAAGCAAAAGATGATTGCAATTGGCCTTCAGTATATGCTACTTTATATGGGCAAGCTCAAAGAATTACATGAAGGCCATTCACACTTTTTGACATGCCGGAGGATGTCTAGGACTGGTTGGAAATCCGTGGGGAGACCCGCATCCCGGTGCAGATCATGGGGAACTTCCGGGAGTGGACCCTGCATGCTGGGTCACGGGAAAGAGGTACAGAGAGCGACAGCATTCCACATCCAGCGCAAGGGTGATGGTGTGCCAGTATGGCATATTGGACTTGGAACAACGATGGCAAGAAAGAGAGGCCAGGGTGCTGGGGAAATCAGTCACTTCAGCTGCCTCTGTTGAAAGTGGCTCAGACTTGGTCGACCATATACAGATTCCTGAGACAGAGACAGCTGTGATCCAGCTATTGGAACTGGCTCAGTGGTATCTGCCTGCAATGGCTAAATAGAAGGGGGACCCCCACAGAATAATGGGCAGGTGAGCGGGGAAAAATACAGAAAACACAATCAGAAAAAGGCCTACCCGTCAATTTCAATCAAAGCCTCAAAAAGAGGTCATGAAATAATTACAGAAAAAGCTCCTTACGACAGAAAAGAAGAAGAAGAGAATTAATAAGGTTATAAAGATTTTATTACATGATATGATTCTTCAGTAAATATAAATATCAAGCAATATAGATTTTTTTTTCTTAAAATTCAAAACATAATTAATAATAACAGTCCCACATATCAGTCTCAAACATACCTTTCATTTCAACATACATTCCAAAATGACATACATTCCATACCACATACACACAACATATCAAGGTACATTACAGAAACTGGCTGATCTATATATTACAGAATGGACATAAATTCCCGGGGAGAAGGAACAAAGATCAGTCAAGGTATCCCCAAGAGAAAAAACACCGACACTCGTTTCGGTGTGTGGCCCCAGCCGGGGCTACACCTTCATCAGGGCTGGGATGTACAGATCAATGTGGGACACAATATTCTGAAATGAAAACATATGGATATTTCAGTGAAAACACACATCCTGATTCATAAATAATCAAAAAAACAATTAACTGTCCAAGGAGCAGATCGGTATAAAGATATAAAAATCTGCCTGCAATGGGTCTGCTGAGGGAGCCGCGGTTGATGAGGTGTCCTTCTCCTATGATGGCCACCCAACAGAAATTGAATGTTATATAACTGATACATGTGTGCATCTCTGTGGAGGTCTGTTTAGACTCTGTTGTTGTTGGGGCATGTGTAGCAAGACATTATTCCTTCTAGGAGAGCCTTTAGTACAAGGGGCTGGCCAAAGTGTGTACCTGAGCTCAGCCGTTAGGTTTCTTTTTGGTTTGTGTGTGGTCGTGACTGTATTGTGAGGGGAGAGTGTTCAGCCTATATAGGAACACAAGAACGGTTGGTTTGTGACTCAGGCTGATACGTAGGTACCCCGGTTGCACCTTACCCTGGGATATTTTTCAAGGTTAAATCGAGGATTATAGGTTTAGCTACCCCTTAACAGAGTCATACGTATTAGTTGTTTTATACAAAGGTGGGTGGGTACACTATGGTTAGGAAGAGACGTGTTAAGTTTAGTTGTGTTTTCCTGGGAAGTGGGGTAATTAAGGAAGGTTTATTGTTTTGCGATCTGTAATTGTTCCAGCCCTCGTGTGTGGGGTGGCGGGTGGTAGGTGGCATGGAGGGGGAATGTGACGAATCCTTGCACTCATGCTATCTGATTATTTCTGAAGGGAGGGCCCACTCACTCTCTCAAATTGAATGTGAGGGGCCTGAACTCATTTGTAAAGTGATAGAGGTCTCATACATACCTGAGGCAGATGAGGGTCCACATTGCGTTGCTGCAGGAAACACAGATGATGGATAGGGTGGTGCCAAAATTGCAAAACAAGTTGGAAGGGACAGCTTTATTACTTGACATATTCATTGTACGCCAGGGGAGTCTGAATTCGGGATGCACCTGTGTTCCCGTTTCAGCAACGTAGTCACATGGCAGACATAAAGTGTTGTTACGTTCTACTGCATGGTATATTAGACGGTGTGGAGGTGTGCCTCCTTAACATCCATGTACCTAATACTGATAGCAGCGACTTTTTTGCTCTTACCATGTGTGGGCATGTCCATAGTCTGGGCGTGGTATTTCAATTGTGTCTTGGATGGACTACTAGATGACATCCACAACAGAAGGAACTAAACCAAATATGGCTTTGAAGCTGTGGGAGATTATGAACAGACCACAGTGTATACATATACGATGAAAACTCCACCAAACTAATAGGGTATTCTTCTTTTACATTCCCCATGCACTTAGCACACAAAGCCTCTTGGACACGTTTTTGTTGCCCTCTGAATGTGCACGGAATGAAAAATATGTTAATAAACATCTATCGGACCATATCAAATCGCTGGCTACCTTGATCCATCCCAATCGGGCTTCCTGCCAAAACATAGCACAGAAACAGCCCTGTTGGCCGTTACTGATAATATCAGGTTAGCTGTAGATAATAGGCAAACTACCCTCCTGGTGTTATTGGATCTCTCTGCTGCATTCGATATGGTTGACCACCAGACTTTGCTCAGGAGACTGAAGGAAGCCGGGATTGGTGGAGTGGCATTGCAGTGGATGACTAGTTTCCTCACCAACCGCTCCCAGACGATTAATCTGGAGCCATACAGTTCCAACATGAAAGAACTGACCAAGGGAGTGCCTCAGGGTTCATGTTTAAGCTCAACCGTGTTTAATATCTACATAGCCCCCTTGGCCTCACTACTGAGGAGCTACCGGTTCATCCAGATATCCTATGCAGATGACACCCAACACACCTTCTCCTTCAATAAGACCTCTCAGACAGCCCAGGCCTCCTTCTCTTCCGGCATGCTGGCTATCTCACAATGGATGAGAAACAACTTTTTATAGCTGAATGCCGGAAAGACTGAAAACATGCTTTTTGGAGAGGCCCCATTATTATGGACACCGGAATGGTGGCTTAAAGAGGTGGGAACAGCTCCAGCACCAAAAACAACGGCAAAGAACTTAGGGGTACATCTCGAACAGACCTTAACCATGAAAGAGCTTGAGACACACGCTCATGCTTTCATGTGCTTGGCCTACTGAGAAAAGTTTTACCTTCTCTTCCCGATTCCTTGCAAAAGGCCCTGATTCTGTTTTGAACGGCAGAACTTTCGAACTGCTGCTATGCTGGTCATTGCAACTTAGCTCTGCATGAACTGATTAATAGATAGGTGTGGTGCAACACTCTTTTTTAATGCGTGATTATTGTTTTTAAAAGAATCTGCTCTTATATATTTTAGTTACCTGATTTGCTGACTGCTTTCTCGAGCGCCCCGGTTCACCACAGCCTTGTGGCTGATTGTTGTGGAGGGCGAAGCGAGAGCGAGGACCGGAAACCCTCACTTCCGGTAGCGCGCGTAGAGACGCCATCTTGGATGGCGGTCTAGTTGTTTTGCGCTCCCAGCACCCGGTACTTAATCGGGAGAGGCATGCCTTTTCACTGTTTGAAAAGCAGAACTTTCGAACTGCTGCTACGCTGGTCATTGCAACTTAGCTCTGCATAAACTGATTAGTAGATAGGTGTGGTGCAACACTCTTTTTTAATCGGTGATTATTGATATTAAAAGAAGCTGCTGTACTATATTTTAATTACCTGATTTGCTGATTGCTTTCTCGAGTGCCCCGGTCCACCGCAGCCTTGTGGCTGATTGTTGTGGAGGGCAAAGCGAGAGCGAGGACCGGAAACCCTCACTTCCGGTAGCGCGCATAGAGACGCCTTCTTGGATGGCGGTCTAGTTGTTTTGCACTCCCTGTTTCCTACTGAACTGCATTATGGCGCATGAGCGCGCAGCGGGTGCGCCTGCGGCGCGCCAAAGGCAAGCCCGTCTGCGCCCGTCCGCGCAAGTACGACGCCTCTCGCCAGAAATACTGGCCGAAACTTGCCGTGAGTTCATACCTATTCTAGGGAAGATTTATTAGCTATGAATTCGCTAATTAACCGGTGCAATATCTCCCCACTTCACCCATTGAGTGGCCCTATCAGCCGCTCGTGAGGTACGTTTGCACTCCCTACGCCTCTGTCTCTCCCATCCCCTCTGCCACTTCTCCCCAGCGATGGTTAAAAATTCTGCAGCTTAATGTGAGATCATTGGTTAAGCCTCATGCCGAGATTTACGACCTCATCATTGATGAAAAACGGATGTGTTCTTTCTGACGGAGACAAGGCTGAATGAGTATATGGTAGCTGAGCCTACTCTCGCTCTACCTTCGGACTATTCTATCTGCAAGATAAACAGAGAGACTAGGGGGGTGGCATTGCGGTGATCATTAAATCCTGCTACTCCTTTCTCTTTATTAAGGAAAGTGTGGAGGGCTGCGAATGTGCACGTTTTAGCATATCCGTGGGTACCCATTTGACCCTTTCTGGGATCCTGGTGTACAGGCCACCGGGGCAAGCCACCAGTTTTAAAAATGCTCTTCTGGAGGTAGTCAGGACGCTTGCCGTGGGGACTGCTAACTTTACTATTTTCGGTGATCTAAATCTGCATTTTGAGCTTGCGCAAAACAAGACCATTTGTAGCTTGCTTGTAGATTTAGCTGCGTTTCAGCTTCACCAACTGGTTGCAAGCCCTACTCATAGGGGGGCCATCTGTTAGATCCTATTTTTTCCAACATTGAGTCAGCAACTGTGGCTACCCCGACCCCGGTGGCTTGGTCTGACCATTTGTTGGTGGAAATGACCTTCCCTATATAAGAGCCATGAGCTAAGACCGCTCAGTGATTCGTCTATAAATGGCCCTGGCAGAAATTAAGATTAGAGGACTTTCATGCACTTCTTAGGAGGGACCCCCTGAGTCCTTTTAACAATGTCGAGGCAGGCTATGAGATGATTTGCGCCTGGAGTACACGGGTGCTGGACTCTCTCATTCTGGCGAGTTGGATCAAGGGGCGCCGTCAGGAGTTCAGCCCTTGGTACAATGACGCTCTGACTTCACTGAGGAAGTCATGTAAAAGAACAGAGCGTGAGTGGAGGAAAGACTATGACCTAGGGAAAAAAGCATACTATTTGGCCGAACTTAAATAGTACCATAGAGCCGTCTGTAAGACGCGAGTGACCTATTATGCTAACGAGATTAAGTTTAGCTCTAATCCTGCGAAATGCATTTTTAAAATCCTAAAAGATCTTAGAGCCAGGAAAACCCTGGTGCCTATAATCTCCTCTGGACTCCATTGTGAAGAACTGGCGTCCTTCTTTGTGGAGAAAGTACGTGCGATGTATAGGTCCTTTCCTCCTATGACCTCCTCCCGTGCTCACACTCTTTTAAGACCAGGGCTGACTTCTAGCCTTATGGCTATTCCTGAGATTTCTTATGAAGAAGTTAGCAGGCTGAGTGCGAAAATTAAATCTGGCTCCCCCGCTGACCCTCTAAAGCCTGATCAGTTCAGAGAGTCCTCATCGCTTTTTCTGACGCCTCTTCAGCAGATAATTAATCTCTCCTTTCAGTCAGCTATGGTGCCGGTACAGTGGAAACAGGCTTGGGTGTCCCCCATCCTTCAAAAACCTACACTTGACCAGACTAAACCTGAGAACTTTAGGCTGATTTCTCTTCTTCCCTGGGTGGCGAAGGTTGCGGAGGCACATGTTAACATCATACTAACCAACTTTTTGCACTCCAATAATATTCTGGACGCAACGCAACACGGCTTCCGCTCTGAACATAGTACAGAGACAGCGCTCCTGGCCATGACCGAACACCTGCGGACCATTCTCGATTCTGGTCAAACGGCAGCACTGATCCTGCTAGATCTTAGTGCCGTCTTCGACACGGTCTCGCATGATGTCCTGCTTCAACGTATGGAGGAGGCAGGAATTTTGGGCCTAGCTCTGGAATGGTTCAGATCCTTTCTGACCGGTAGATCCTTCCGTGTCTCTACTTATTTATTTATTTATTTATTTATTTAGAGTTTTGTATAGCCCGAACAAGACCCTTGAGTATCAGAGCGCTTCACATTACATGAGGTAGTTATAGTCTGTATAGTTGTAGCAACTTTCACAACATTAAGAGGTAGGTACATATATGGCACATAAAATGAAAATATCAGAACAAATTTCTACAAGAATATAAAGTATATCAACATAAGTAAGAACCACGGTTTAGTACATAGCACAATATAATGTTTAACTGAATCCAACGATCCTGAATGTTTATTTTCTGAGTCTGTTTCAATTCCCGTCAATGAACATGCATTCTTACTTCCCATGTTTTGATTATGGAAGGAATTTACTCATTAGGAAGATCTTAGTTTCCCTCTTAAAGGATATAGTGTTTTCAATCTTTCTAATGTTTGAAGGAAGTGAATTCCAGATTCTAGGTGCTGCTCCTGAGAAAGCTCTGTCGTACGTTTTCTTCTTCCGGAAGATGGCTGGTCTCAACATTAGCTCCTTTGTGCTCCTGGCTGGTCTGTTCCCTCCAGATAGTTTAATTTTCTGAGCAAGGTAGCTGGGTGTATTGTGGTGGAGCGCCTTGTGTGTTATGCATGCCATTTTTAGCTGGATTCTGGCTTCGTACGGTAGCCAATTTAATGCCTTCAAGTGTGGCGAAATGTGGTCAAATTTCCTTGATCCAGTGATCAGTCTTGCCGCTGCATTGAGACATGCCTTCAGGGGTGCTGTTGAAGTTTTTGGTAGCCCCGCTAGCGTCGTACATCCATATTCAATCCTCGCAATAACTAGAGACTGAACTGCCAGTTTGAGGTCTGCTTTGGATATGAATGGTTTCACTTTTCTGATGTAGTTCAGATGGTAGCGGGCGCTTTTTGCCATTGTGTTGATATGGGATTTCATGTTCAATTTCTCATCTGGTGTGATTCCTAGTGATTTCGTTGAGCCCACTAGGGTAGGGGTGCAATTTAATGCTGTGATCAAATTGGTCCATCCCTTCACTTCTGTGTGTATCTTTGGTGGGGATATTAGTAAGAATTCCGTTTTTTGTGTGTTTAGTTTTAGATGGTTGTCAGCTAGCCATCGTAATGCCAATTTTAATGTCTCATTCATTCTCATGATGTCTTCCCTGGATGTGATCTTGATATATATCTAGGTATCATCCGCGTACATGTGGTAGGAGATTTTCGACTTTCGGAGGATTTCAGTGAGAGGTTCGATGTAAAGGTTGAACAGTGATGGCGATAATGTAGAGCCTTGCGGAACTCCAATTGAATTAGGGCATGCAGGTGAGAGTGATTGGTTGACCAGGAATCTTTGCGTTCTATTCTGCAGGAATGATTCAAACCATTTAGCACATTTCCAGCCATTCCCATCCTGTCATGGAGCCGTTTCAGTAGTTTTTCATGATTTACAGTGTCGAATGCTGATGATAGGTCCAGAAGGATAAGTAGACATGTTTGATTACGGTCCAGTGCCTGTAGTGCATCATCACCAATATGCAGGATCGCTGTTTCTGTGCTATGTCCTGTCCTGAATCCTGATTGGCAGTCGTCTAGTAGCGAGAAATTAGCTATGTGTTGACTTAGTTGCTTTTGTACGCATTTCTCTATGAGTTTGGCAAGTATAGGGATGTTGGTCACTGGGCGAAAGTTATTTGGATCTGCTGGGTCCGCTGTCGGTTTCTTGATGATGGGGACGACTTGACCTGTTTTTAAGCAGTCTGGAAGGATCCCTTGTGATAGAAAGGCGTTTATTATTTTCGTCCAAATGGGAATCACAATGTGGTTTATTTCTCTGACGCATTTTGATGGTAGTGGATCACTATAGTGGTTGTTAGGTTTGATGTCAGATAGTGTTCTGGCTATGGTATTTTGATCCAGTAGTTTGAAGTTAACCCATTGTGCCTTGTTTTTTGTCCTATCAAGGGTGTTTTCTACGGTGATATTGGGATTCTGTCTGTCCGTATTGCCAATGTTGTCAGCCTCTTTCCTGAGCTCTCTTTCCAACTTGTTTGCCTTCTCTGTGAAGAATGTTGAGAATTCTTCACAGCTTATTTGCGTTTTTGTGGTTTCTTGACTGGTTTTAGCTAATTTATTGGGGTAACTGGACATAATATCGACTACATAATATCGAATGGACAAAATATCGACGGAAAAATATCGACATTAACAAAATATCGACTATAGGAATATCGTTGAAAAAAATATCGACTGGAAAAATGACCCAAAAATATCGAATACAAAAATATCGACTTAAAAATATCGACTAGACAAAATATCGAAATATAGTGAAAGTAAAAAATATCGAGAAAATGTTAGAAAATATTGATTTTATAAAATAATATATATATAATATATAAATAAATAGTACCAAATGTTTAGGAGCGGGTTGTGGGTTTATAGGGGAATAGGGTGGGAAGTAATTTAATAATAATTAATTAGTTAATATATGTGTGGTAATTGTTTTAATTAGATTGTAATTGGTAATTAATTAATATTAATTAGTTAATTGTTTAATTGATTAATTAGCATATAATTTAATTGATTAATTGATTAATTGATTATTAATAATTAATATTTTAAAAACATTTTTGTATATGATTTTCATTGATACATTGGTTATTAATTAATAATAATTAGTGATTTATTGTATTAATGTTTAGGAGCGGGTTGTGGGTTTATAGGGGAATAGGGTGGGAAGTAATTTAATAATAATTAATTAGTTAATATATGTGTGGTAATTGTTTTAATTAGATTGTAATTGGTAATTAATTAATATTAATTAGTTAATTGTTTAATTGATTAATTAGCATATAATTTAATTGATTAATTGATTAATTGATTATTATTAATTAATATTGTAAAAAATATTTTGTATATGATTTTCATTGATACATTGGTTATTAATTAATAATAATTAGTGATTTATTGTATTAAGAATTAGTATATTATTTACATTTATTAATTGCTAACACATTAATTATAATTAGTTAATGATGTCATTAATATATTGCATATCATTTAAATAAAATAATTGGTAATTAATTTATAATAATGACTTAATTACATTAATTGTATACATTTAAATGTAATGTGTTAATTAATGTTGATGTTAATTAATTAATTGGAATTAAACAATATTAATTAATCTAAATTATTATTATAGGTAATGTGATAATATATTTTATAATAGTTTTTTGAAAAATATTTGTTTTTTTTATATATTTATGTTTAATGTTGTGTTCATTATTATTTATAGTGTTCTGGCTTAGTTTCATATTTTTTGTTATAGGTTAATTGTTTAGGTTTCAGGGTAATTTTGGTAGTCGTGAGTGAAGGTGTATTTAGTGGGATTTGGGAAATTTTTAAGTTTGTGGGTAAATGGGTATTTTTGAGGTTGAGGGTCAGTTTTCTGTTCTTGTGTAAAGGGCTATTTGTAGAGTTCAGGGTCAGTTTTCAGTTTGTGGGAAAAGGAGTATTTGTAGGGTTCAGGGTCAGTTTTCAGTTTGTGGGTGAAGGGCTATTTGTAGGGTTCAGGGTCAGTTTTCAGTTTGTGGGTAAAGGGGTATTTGTAGTGTTCAGGGTTAGTTTTCAGTTTGTGGGTAAAGGGGTATTTGTAGGGTTCTGGGTCAGTTTTCAGTTTGTTGGGAAAGGAGTATTTGTAGGGTTCAGGGTCAGTTTTCAGTTTGTGGGTGTAGGGGTATTTGTAGGGTTCAGGGTCAGTTTTCAGTTTGTTGGGGAAGGAGTATTTGTAGGGTTCAGGGTCAGTTTTCAGTTTGTGGTTGTAGGGGTATTTGTAGGGTTCAGGGTCAGTTTTCAGTTTGTGGGTAAAGGGGTATTTGTAGAGTTCAGGGTCAGTTTTCAGTTTGTGGTTGTAGGGGTATTTGTAGGGTTCTGGGTCAGTTTTCAGTTTGTGGGTAAAGGGGTATTTGTAGAGTTCAGGGTCAGTTTTCAGTTTGTTGGGAAAGGAGTATTTGTAGGGTTCAGGGTCAGTTTTCAGTTTGTTGGGAAAGGAGTATTTGTAGGGTTCAGGGTCAGTTTTTAGTTTGTGGGTAAAGGGGTATTTGTAGGGTTCAGGGTCAGTTTTCAGTTTGTGGGTAAAGGGGTATTTGTAGAGTTCAGGGTCAGTTTTCAGTTTGTTGGGAAAGGAGTATTTGTAGGGTTCAGGGTCAGTTTTCAGTTTGTTGGGAAAGGAGTATTTGTAGGGTTCAGGGTCAGTTTTTAGTTTGTGGGTAAAGGGGTATTTGTAGGGTTCAGGGTCAGTTTTCAGTTTGTGGGTAAAGGGGTATTTGTAGAGTTCAGGGTCAGTTTTCAGTTTGTTGGGAAAGGAGTATTTGTAGGGTTCAGGGTCAGTTTTCAGTTTGTTGGGAAAGGAGTATTTGTAGGGTTCAGGGTCAGTTTTTAGTTTGTGGGTAAAGGGGTATTTGTAGGGTTCAGGGTCAGTTTTCAGTTTGTGGGTAAAGGAGTATTTGTAGGGTTCTGGGTCAGTTTTTAGTTTGTGGGTAAAGGGGTATTTGTAGGGTTCAGGGTCAGTTTTCAGTTTGTGGGTAAAGGGGTATTTGTAGGGTTCAGGGTCAGTTTTCAGTTTGTGGGTAAAGGGGTATTTGTAGGGTTCAGGGTCAGTTTTCAGTTTGTTGATAAAGGGGTATTTGTAGTGTTCTGGGTCAGTTTTGGCCTTTAGGGTCAAGGGGTCTTTTTAGTGTTTTGGGACAGTTTTGGGTATTTTAGAGTGCTGATGTATAGTTTAACTTAACAGTGATACATTAAATTTATCACACGAAAATAGATATTATTATAACTTTACATTAGTACACTTTATTTAGATAAAAACTATTTATGTATTAGCATGTTTCCAGACAGTAGCTAGAGTGGAGTTGGAATTCTAATTATTAATTGGTTGGTGTCCAGCACCATCAGTAATATTACCAACACTGGAGTTGGATTAATAAAAATACATTGGTTAGTCTCCACCACATTTTATGGTATTACCTTGAGTGTAGTAGGAATAGTAAAATAATTTTTGCTAGTGTCCTGCAGCTTCTATGATTTTAGATTGACTGGAGTAGTAACAATACATATAAAATTGGTCAGTGTGCAGCACATTTGTATACATTTGTTCATTACTGTATTTTAATAATAAAAAATTATGCAACATAGATGTTTTCAAATTAGTTTATTAAACAATTTTTAATTTTTTTATTGTGTACTACAATAAAATCAAAAACAAATATAACATCACATTTTTTTAAACTTTTATTATTCACACAATAACATCTTTACATTTATATACATGTGGTCAATGTAAACAATAATTTGGATTACTAGATTCTTTCAGTAAATTTTACATATTCCCATCAGTCATTTACAATTTAAAGTATTTATATAGAAATACATTAAACAATGATTTGTTATATATTTCTTACATTAATATTTAATAATGTTAATATTAAATATTAATATAATAAAATATATAATACATATTTCTTTGTAACAAGTAACATGACTATTATTACATTTCTTAGGATAAATTGAAATACCAAAATAAAGTTTTCTTGGTGTATATTTCACACAATGTTGTTTTTACATAAAACATATAAATCGCTTTGGTTGTAAAGTTTATAATTGTATAGGGAAACAATATGTTTAATTATAATATCTGGTATTTATCAAATATTAGTAAAGCAATTATATAATTTTGTTATAATTAGAAATAATTATATAATCTTTTTTTAATAATTAATAAAAATAATAATTATTTTAATAATTATTATTATTATTAATTAATAAACATAAACATTCATTGATTATTAACAAAAATATATATATTCACAGATAAAATAGAGACTTTTTTCAGGGCATTCTTTATATACTAAATGGTTCTACTTGTTATATTAATAACAATAAATAAGTTATATTATTTATCATTATTAATTATTCCCATAAACATTTATAATGTTTTATAAAAATTATACACAAAATTATTCTTATAAATATACAGAATAACTAAATATTTACATCTTTTATTCAAAGTTTTACATAATTATTTTATATTATTAATATATAATACATATTATATATTAATTAATATTAAATATATTATTTTTTGTTAATAAAGGAAAATTGTCATGAGTATAGTGTATTAATTTGTTACATTATACATGTGTATGTATTATATATTTTTTATTTCACATTGTTTATTCTATTATCCTTTTACACAAATGGGTTAAGGGGACTACTTTTTTACCGCGTAAGGTTATTGCGCTCCATTCAGGACTGGAGAAGCTCGCGGTTGGGAGTTGCTTCGCTTGGAGAGAGGTAAGGTTATTTTGTAATACTAATTATAAGTAAGTGGTCATGTTTGAGGGTGTAATCAAACTCTGTAGTGTTTTTTGGTGTATGTATTATTAGTTTAAGTAGCGTTTGGGTGAAAAGTCTGCGTTATAGATGTGTCGTGCTTTTTTTCCTTCAAGTCTAATTTTAATTGTTCGGAAATGTCTTCTTACATGGTTAATGTTAATTGTTAGTATATTTACTAATGTGAAGGGGGTATTTGTGGGTGGCTTTCGTTATGTATGTTATTTTACAGGTTTCGGTTCCTCGCATGAAAACTACATGGAAGGAAGCGTGTTTTTTAACGGAGAAACAAATGTTTAAGTTATTATGCTTATATTTTGACTTTTATCTCCTATTTTTCGTGTTTGCCTGGAGCGTTTTTTACACTTTTTAAACCTTTTTCGGGTTTTTTGGAGGGTTTCGAATCGGATTGATACTTTGATATGCGTGACCGTTTTTTTAAAATTGTGTGTATATAACTTTAAATCCTAACGTGTACACACTACTGTTTTCGGGATTTCCTGGAGCGTTTTTTTACGTTTTACAATTTATTTTCGGGTTTTTGAGGGTTTCCCATATTGGAATAGTAAGATATTGGATTGGATTGTATGGATTGATTTTTCCTTGATTGCGTCTCTTAATTCCAAAAAATTTTTGTATTTATTTTACAATTTTGATTGGGTGGGAAATGTCGATTTCTAATGTTATGTGTATGTTATAAAAAATTATAAACATTGCATATTTGTTACGAATTTTTTTACATATTTTTTAAAAGTTTGTCAAACAAATATGTTTTATTTATAATTCATTATATATGTTTATGACATGTGATTTTTATTAGTATTGTAAGAAGACATTCGTATATTTACTTGACATTTTTATAGAAGACTTTTTGCTATTATTGCCAGGTATTCTAAACCTCTAGTTGTAGGGTATAATGTGACTTGACTTTGAAGTAGTCGGAACATTTGTTGGGTTTGTTTAGTGAGTTTGGGCCCTATTTGTGACACTGATTGTTCCATTCTTAGTTCCTGATAGCTTTGTTCTTTTTTCAAAGCTTCAAGAAGGTTGTGGAATGTGGGTTTGCCTCTGTTTGTAGTTGCTTGGAAAGCATTATGCCACCCTTCAACACTGTTGTTGGTTTTCGCCTCTTGGTTTAAAGTACTGAGATAGACATTCCACCAAGGGATTTGGAATTTGGGCTGGCGTCGATGTCCTGATCTGTGCAACCTTCCCACCCAAGTGTCTTCAAAATAGTCTAGCAATGGTGTTAGCTTATCCTCATTCCTCTTATAATATGCGCTGTCAATTAATAAATTGTAATGTTCAGCAACATCTGTAACAGGGACGTAGGCCAGGGCTATTAACTTTTTAACTTGATAGGCAAAGGTGCTATCTGTAGAGTATAGTACACTTAAAGTAGATTTTTGGAGATGCCTCCATATACTCTGATTAAAATGATAATAGCAACCCTGGATTGCTGTGTGGGGAAATGTTCTCAAAATGCTATTTATCATAGCTAATTCGAAATCAATAATTATTTTTTCGGGAAAATAATTATTGATTTCCGTTTTGAGAACATTTAAAATTTCGGTGTAGGTTGTTTGCTGTTTGTTGGGTAGCAAACAGTAAATGAAAGGTATGTTAGAATGATGGTATAAACCGTGGATGGAATACAGTTGGTAAAAAGGTTTTGGGCAGGGTTTAAATGTTCCATCCATCATCCATTGGGGACACTGTTGGATTTTTCGTAAATTACTTGCAGTTGCAAACATAATTATTCTGTTTGTACTGCTTTCATTATCAAAAAGAATAAATTTATCTTTATTGTGTGTGATGGCCATTTCGGGTGAAATAATAATTTCTTCAAAACAAGTTGGGTTGGGTTGGGTTGTGCTAGTGAGTCGTTTGGTGCGTGCAATTGTGCGTTTCAGGGAATCAATAGAGGGTAGTTGCCCTGAAGCATGGTTAGGGATTTTTACCAGTTCTTCTTTAAGTATTTGGGTGGTGGGTTTGTCACTTTGTGTGCTAGCACTTTTAATACTTTCTAAGGCATCTCTAATTTCAATTTCGGTGACATTTGGGGGATGATTATGTTCTCTAGTAAATAGCACATTAGTTTCCTTGGTAGTGGCCCTCCCATAACATTTGTTGGAGTAATATTGTGTACACTTCCAAAAAACCTTTCTACCACTTTGTCTCTCCTGATTATACACATAACCCATGTAGCATAATAGCAATTTATTTTTCTGAGACATGACAAATTCTGCACCTTCAGTCATTTTGATTTATTTGTTCTAGGAAAGAGTAGAAAGAAACAAAATCAGTACACATTTTTTTACTTATGTGGTGCTAACATCATTAGTGATGCATTTATACTTACAGTTAATCAAAGTAGTAGTCACAGAAGCAGAAATGTCTTTTGAATGATGTTCTTGTATGTATGTCTTTATTTGCTGTTGGTATGAAAATATAGAAAAACAACGTTAATGTTTATATATAACAAATGTATTTCCTACTCAAAAGCAGTTGTCATTTTTGTCTACTAGTGCATTTGATGTAAACATTACATATACTTACTTGTTTAAATAGTAGAATAGTAGTAATTGCTGGAGTTCATCAATTTAGTACAGGTATGATCTGTAGAGTAGATAGAAGAAATAAAAGCAAAATATTATAATTTTAATACTGAACCGTTTGGAAATGTAACAGATTTAAACGTATACTAACTTCTAAATATGTCGTTTTCTTTGTTGTAGGTAGAATAGCTGTATGATGTATTCAGAATATCTGTAGAGGAAATATAAAATAGATAAGATGTTGTTAAGAACATAGACTGTGTTATTTTAGGCAGTTTTAGAGAAATGATAAATATACTTACATTTTTTACAAGGCGATTCTTCTATATTGGTATATTTTGTGTAGGATGTTTTCATATGATATGTAGAATAGATGTATGATGTTTTCTGAATATCTGTAGAGGCAATTTAAAATAAATAACATGGTGTTAAGAATATAGTTAGCGTTTTTTGTGCCAACATTTTAGCAAATAACAATTATACTTACTTTTTTCTGAAGGGTAATTTTTGTGTTTTGCTATAGTTGATCTTGGATTTTTCAAATGATCTATAGGGAAGATGTAAAAAGCAAGATATGTTGTTTAAAAATGTGCATTAATGAAATTGGCCGTTTTATAACAAACACATCTATACTTACATGTGTAATTAGGTTAGTTTTATCGTTTTTGCTGTAGAAATAGCACCATTTCTGTATATCTGTAAATATAATGTCAATGAAAAATAAATACTCTTGTAAATTAGTGTTTAAACAAAGCAGTTGGTGTGTAACAGAGAATTATTATATACTTACTATCTGATTTTGCACATGAAGAAATATGACCATGTAATAGGAATTGTGTTGGAGTAGTTTCTATCAGAAAAGTAGGAAGACATGAAAATAAAATAAGTCTAAGAGTTAGGAGATGTAAGGAAAATAGTGCACTTCTAATGTAGTTTTCTACTAAAATGCTGTGTTACTTACTTGATTAATTAGCTAGTAAGCTGGATCTTTAAAGATGTTTATTCTGCAACAAAATCTTCAAAGTGTTGGCATCTACTTTCCAGATAGGTAGCAGCAACAAATGGTAGAATGCATGTAGCCCTTTTATAGTATATGTGTTATGTGTGCTTTGATTTGATTGGTTGTAGGATGTAAGGAAGCATAGTATAGGCTAGTTTGAATTTTTTTAAGTTAATTGGAGTGTTTGTTGATGTGAGAATGGTGGTATGTGGTTGTTCCCGCATTAAAGCAGGTTCGTGTTTAAATGAAATATATTTATATGTGAAAATAAGTAATGAAAATGTTAGTTAAATGCAAAGAATAATAGAAAATGATAAAATGCATGTAATAGAATGTATATTAAATGTGGATTAATAGTAATTTTATGTAAGAAACAGGTATTATATGTGAAAAGTTTTTTTTACAGAGAAATGACTTTTATTGATGATAAAGATGGTATTTTAGAAAGAAAAGTGTGCAAACATGAACTCGATATTATTTTTTTTACGATATTGTGGTAGTCTATATTTTTGTAGTCGATATTTTTGTAGTGTTAGGGCTAATTTCATGTCCAACGATATAATTGTACTCGATATTTTTTTAAGCGATATTTATGTTTTCGATATAGTTAGTACTCGATATTTTTTAGTCGATATTTTTGTAGTTTGTGTAATAAGTATAGTAAGTCGATATTTTTGTTCTCGATAATTTGTCAACGATATTTTGGTAAGTCGATAATGTGTCCGTCGATAATATTTCAGTGATCCTTTATTGGATTGTTGTTTTAGAATCTCGAATAGGTTCCGAGGTCTGTTTTTGGCGTTATCTAGTTCAGATCTGATAAATTCTTTTTTGGAGTTTAGTATCTTTTTGTTGTATTCGCTTCTTATTCTTCTGAGTGATTTCAGTTCGGGCGATGATGGGCGTTGTCTCCATTTTCTTTCCGCTAGTCTTAGTTTCCACCTTTCTTCATTCAGTGTTTCACTGAACCATGGGTTTTTTATCTTCTCTGTGACTCTTTTCATTTTTAGTGGCATCGTAGTGTTGACTATATTCGTTACTGTTTTAGTGTAATGATCAGTAAGTTCCTCTACGTTCTGCAGGTTGTTTGGTGGGATCAGTTTCTTCTCACAGCTTTCAACTAGTAGTGCAATATTCGGATCTTTCATGTCTCGCATCCATTTCTTTTGTCTGGTGGGTTGTATGGTCTTGTCCCGTTTCAAATTGTTTATCAGGAAGGTTATGGCATGGTGATCTGACCAGTCACACGGCTCAATTGATATAATTGAGGTATTGTTGGTTTTTGATATTTTCCAGTCTATCGTGCCTCCTTTTTCGTGTGTTGGCTCTGTGCATTTTTGGTTAAGATTTAACTCTGTAAGAAGTTCTTTCAGGGCGTTGACCTGTTTGTCGTGTTTGTCATTCCAGTGTAAGTTAAAGTCCCCCAGGACAATGTTATTAGTTTCTGAATTGGCGTCGGTGGTGATGATTTCCATTAACTTGTCTATGAAGGTAGTGTTATTACCTGGAGGGTGATAGAGTGCATGTAGGTTGTATTTTTGATTATCTTCTGATCTTATCTTGAGATTTAGGTGTTCACAGGATTCAAGAGGTTCTGATGGAATAAGTTTGACTTCTATTTCAGATCGGTAAATGCAGGCGACCCCCCCCCCTGACTTTTTTGGCCTATCGAGTCTCACAATACTATACTGTGGGGGAACTAGTAGGTCCATATATGGAGACGAGGATTCTGATAGCCACGTTTCCGTCAGAATTGTCACATCAATTTCTTTGTTCATGATGAGATCAGCTATGTCTGATGCATATTTTGCTGCCGACCTACAGTTAAGGAGTAGGCATTTTAGAGGTTTCCCTGTGTTCCTTGCGATCCCGTTCTGTGAGTTCGCGATTAGTTGTATTTGTTGTAGGTTGTTAAGATTGGTTTTCCTACTCCCCCTTTTTTATCTCAGGTTCGCTCCATTGAGCAGGGGGTACCTCAGGGCTTGGCTCTGAGCCCTACATTGTTTAACCCTTATGTTCAGCCACTGACTCCGGTCGCCTGGCAGTGGGATCTTGCGATGGTCTCATATGCGGACGACACCCAGCTGGTTGTTGCACTGACGGAAGGTTCTACCCTGAGTGCCTCCAGATTTAGAAGCTGTTGATGTTGGAGTCCTTGTCTGGATTTCCAGCATTGTACTGAACATTGGAGGACGCGTCCCGCTTTGCTGGTTGTGACTTTGTGAGAAATCCATTTCAGGCGACCCCGAAACCGAGAAGCATGGACTCCTAGTAGCTGGGCCGCTGCCAAATTGTTCTTTGCGAAAACAGACCAGCACACACCTTGCAGACAAGGACTCCAACATCAACAACACCACGCTTTGGAGTAGTTGTAGAAGACTTAAGAGTCTTTACGGTCCTGATGAGAACCCAATGAATATGTGGGTTCGAAACGCGTCGACCTCATCCCAGGTCACCTGCACTATGAAGTGATCATTTTGGATTGTCATTGACGGACAGTTGAATTTTTGTGTAACCAGTAAAAAATTGTAGACGCAATCAGTTCTCATTTTTGTTATACACTCATGTATCAGTTTTGAATTTTCATTATGTACTGTGGTGCCCCTAGGGATTTTTTCTTTGTTTTTAGTGTGAATGCCAAGTATGTGAGAGGTATGGATGTGGTGTAAGTGTAAATTGTTGATATGTCCAAATTTGTTGTATTCATATGATTGTAAATATTTGTACATAGTATTGTCCAAAGGTGTTTTTCACACAGCAATATTTTTTCAAAAATTGCGATAAAGTAAATGAACGTACTATATCATTAAATGATGCAAATTTCTAAGCAGGTGTTTATGCTTTATTCATGAAGACCACAACCTAATTGTTTTTTTTGGTAAAGAAACTATCAGTCCTGGCACTTGTTTTGTTATTTACAGTTGATTTGGTTCAGCCTGACTGGTTATGAGCCTAAGCCCTTTGTTGTTTTCCAGATTTAGAAGCGGCCTGACGGCCGTGACCGATTGAATGACTTCCAACTGTTTGCAACTAAATGCAAACAAGACTGAAGTGCTGCTTGTCGGCAAAAATGCAAGCCTGTGAGGTGAGCACTGGTGGCCGAATGCTTTAGGCAAGGCCCCGGAACCTAAGAAGGAAGTTAAGAATTTGGGGGTGTGGATGGACTCCTCACTTAGCTTCTGTATCCACACCAAAAAAGTGGCTGGTACCTGCTTCGGCCTTTGCGAGGTCTTACACCTCTTCTGACATTTTTTGATCCCTCAACTCATCAGCTGATAGTTCAGTCGACTATCCACTCTCGTCTGGACTATGCCAGTTCTCTGTTACTGGGGGGCAATCAAGCTGAGATTATCCGGATGCAGCGTATCCAAAACGCAGCAGCTAGAGCCTTACTTGGGCTCCTTTGGTTTTGTTCTGTCACCGACACCATCCAGAAACTTCACTGGCTCCTATGGTGGAACGGATACAATTTAAGACTTTATGTCTTGAATTCAAGATCCTAAAACTTTTCACACCCAACCTGCTATGTAACATACTGACCGCATACATTCCATTCCGTGCTCTGCGTTTCTTGGGAAAACATCTGGTCACTGTTCTTCGGGTGAAGCGCTGTAGAGCGGGAGGACGTTCCTTCCGCTATTTGGCAGCCAAACTGTGGAACTCCATACCTGTCCGTATTCGTGAACTGAAGGGTCTGTTGGATTTCAGGAAAGCTATTAAAACATACCTTTTTCCTCTCAAATAGCTGTAGTAAGCAGTTCTGTTTTTTCTGTTGTTGGAAGTGCCGGGACGCCCCTTTGCTGGGGCAGCTGCGCGCTATATAAGCTCCCACAACATAACATAACATAACATTCAAACCCTGGTGTTGAGCAACTTAGACTACTGTAATGCCCTACTGATTGTGACTAACAAGTCTTCTCTGAACCGCCTTCAGGTAGTACAAAACATGGCAGCTCGTTTAACCTTGAACGTCCCATACAGAACAGCTTCACTTCCCCTCCTCCCAAAGCTCCACAGGCTACCTGTGCGTAAACTAGTGAAATTTAAGATCTGCTGTTTGATACACAAGGCTATGTGGGGAAATGGACCAACCTATTTGGCCGAGAAGCTTCATCAATACACTCCCCAAAGGTACCTCCGCTCTATCGCTTGAAATCTCTGCTCAAGATTCCCATGGTCAAGAAAGCAAGGACGGGAGGAAAGGCCTTCTCTTATTTGGCACCCTCCTTGTGGAACCAACTTCCCACCGCTTTAAGGCAGTGCCCAGACATCTGAAATTTGGGAAGGTTCTGAAAACTGCCCTTCTCTAAATCTGTCTCTACCTGACAGCTTCCCTCTGTAAGTCTGCAAGCGCTGAGATACCCCTCTGGGGCTGATTCAAGAGCTATATAAACACACAAATCAAATCATGTTCAGGTGGTGAGCTTTCAGGTGCATTTTTCTTTTGGCCCATGCTCCTCTGATGTTGGACTGCGCGCTGGGGGATCACAGACCTCGCATTCCCATATGAAGACTTCACCCTGAATCCCTAAGGGACCAGGAATATAAAATAGACATGCAGCTGACAGTACAGGGCAATTTCTACATGAATTGGAATTCTGTGGAGGCTCCCTGCACAAAATGGAGCACCTACAAGATAGCTGTAAGAGGGGAAAGCCTTAGTCAGGTCTCCAAAATAAGAAGAAAGTTGGAGCAAGAGCTGCGAGAGGGGGAAGCCCGCCTAACCCACCTATAGAGACAGTCGGTGGGATAGGCAAATGAGGTAGAAAACTAAACGGAGGCACATAAATGAGTTGCAGGCATTTGGGATCAACTGGATTGTCATGTAAAATGGGATTACCATTAGAGATTACACAGGGAAGGGAAGCAATTCAATTCAAAACTTGCTTTATTCGATTTAAAAATTCAAATCATAAAAGCACACAAGTTAAAAACAATTATTACAGCAAATAAATAGAGGTACTAAGCCAATCCGAGCCAAGGTACATATTACTGCCCATAAAATAGACATTAAAAATTATTTAATCAATTCATAGAATGGCGGAACTTTACAACAAGTTTAAAAAAATGGTTCAGTGCATGAATAACATATTCATCTTCCAGCCGTTGTAATTTAGAGAAGGCTTGCTTACAGGTTCGTATCCCCCATGACCTTAGAATGGGTAAAAGGTACGGCCTCCGTGGTGCCTGGTAAAATTTGCAGAATAGGACACAATGAATGTTAGTTTGATAAGAAATAACATCACAGGGGCAAACCAGTTTTGTCATGGACCAGTTGTTACATTGGGGAAAGGTGACAAGTCGAAAGAAGATGCCTAACCTAAAACGGGTAAGCAAAGAGCAAGCATAGGGGCTGTTCAATAAAGTTAGGTATCTTTGTAACCCTTCTTGGGAAGTAATTTACTGGTATCTAATGATGGTATATTTTTATTTTTCTGCGTTCCACCTAGATGTGACAAGGTGGTCTAAGACCAACTTTTTGATCATACTTCTTGATACCGTCTCCAGCATAGTTGGATTTACAAAAATTCCGGGTGTCCTAACTCATTGAACATTTTTCTCACATAGCATAGCCATTTGATTTTGGAGATCCCATCTAGCAAGAGGCAGTCTTTTATTAAATCCCTGTTTAATGAGGTTTCTGGGATAACCCAGACCTTATGCCAGAGAAGGATTGGGGAAATCCTTATGGTGTCTACTATGTGAGAGAGGCCAACTTCTATGTGCAACATGTATGAAGATATAGTTTTAGATACCCCCAATAAGTAGGCAATAAACTGGTTTTCACAGCTTTGGATCCCCTGTGCGTATTCAATGCCCCAAATACCAGCACCATAGGTAGCAGTTGAGGCACATTTTGCCTTGTAAATGTAAATTAAGTCTTTAACTGGCTTCCCCACAATTTGTTAGTGAAATTACGCAAAGTGCCAATAGAGCGCAAGAAAGCTAGCTTCCTGGCGTTAATCGAAGGGAATCAGTCTGGTTGTATGTTAGTTTGGCTCCTTAAATGCAAACTACTGCCTCTGATGATCCTTTCTTTGACCCAGGTGGATGGGGGATGGTGATGGTATAAGGAGCGATGAATTCGACTCTGCGAGACCATCTGCCGAGTTTTTATGCTGCCCCCTTGTTGGACGGGATGCATGATCTGAGGCATATCTTCATTTGTTTCCAATCGTTAGACTATTGGTGGCCCACAGGGACTAGAGGAGGAGATACAATTAGACAAAATACAGGAGGCTCTCCGAGACATGGCTCGAGGTAAGTGCCCAGGGCAGGATGCTCTTCCAGTAGGATTTTGCCAGGCATACTCCACTGAACACCTTTCTAAGCTCCTGGAAACCCACCAGGAGGCAAAATCAAATGGTATCCAAGCCCATACATATGTGGGAAGCTTCAATAAACATGCTTCTTAAGCTCGTTCAATATCTATGCCTAATGTAGATGTCCAACTGCTCGCAAAAGTTCTCATGATGCGCATGGACCACACCATCACCCATCTAGTACATAGTGAGTCGTGTGGCTTTAACTAGGGAGGGGCACCCACATAATCTTAAGGTGGCTTTCTCATGTCATGCATGCCACCTGAGACACGGTGGAAGAGGCAGCATTGGTTGCTCTAGAAATTGAGAAAGCCTTTGATGCCCTCCCGTGGGAGTATCTGTGGGAAGTGCTGCGGCGGATGGGACTAGGCTGGAAATACTTGCCCTAGATGCACCAATTATAAACAGAGACAAAGGCGAGAGTCTGTAAAGGACAGGTGCTATATGATGTATTTCGCAGACAGAGAAGAACAAGGCAGGAGTGCTCTTTTCCCCACATCTTTTTGCACTTGATATGGAGCAGTTATTGATTTACTTGCCAACTGAGCTCCTAGACTGGGATATACGAGTTGGAAGCATGACTTTTATAGTGTTCATGTATGTGGATGACACTCCTTTGTATGTATCTGACCCACAACGCTCCTCCCCATGGCTACCCTTGGCTCACAGTGTGCCAACTGATCTCCTGGAGGTTAGATTTCCCTGGGAGTTGGTCCAATTTTGCTATCTTGGAATACAGGTAACACATGCTCAAAGTTTGCAGTACAAGGTTGATATTGGGCGAGTTGTGGACGGTCACACTACCTCTATAGCATTCTAGAACACATTACCACTGTCTGTCATGGGCAAAGTGGCACTTAGTCAAATGGCCCTGTTTTCCAGGTGTCTCTATATCATGCAAAATTAGTTTTGTATTATGCTGAACTCCATCGTTAGACAGCTTAATAGACTGTTGGTGTCCTTGGTTTCGGCAGGTAAGCGTAACAGACTATGGCTGGAGGTCCTGAAATTAGATCTGGCCAAGGTGAACTGGGCTGCCGGATCTCCAGTTGTACTACCTCGCTGGTCTCCTACAACATGTGGCACAGTGGTGCACTGATGGCCCTAACTGGGAAAAGAAGCTGCTTGAGGGGCTAATAATAGCAAACGTCCTCCAGAAACACCTTGTGACAGGTCTCAGAGTGCCTGTGGGCATTCTCTTTATAGCCACCTAAGTCATATGGGTATTGGAAAAGGTGGTCACAAGCGCCCTACACACGGATTCACCCCTATGGTGGCTCTGACCCTTCCTGTGTATTAACACCTCCATGGATGTCATGCAGTTGGTAGCTTGCGGCTGTCAGAATGCAGGGAATATAAACCTAAATATTTATTTTGTGACACTTGCTGAGGCAGGGGACCTGTTTTGGGTGGGGTCGGGGCAGTTTCTGCAATACATGAGCATGTTGTGTACGGCCCGTGAAATATGGATGGGGTTCCCAGAGGAACCAAACAAATCCTGGGCACTGATAGTGATTTTGGATCCATGCTCTAGTAAGGGTATATTTGCCAAAAGTACGCTGCCCTGAAGAGTGCAAGACAGATTGATATATCAGACGCCTGTGCCAGCTGGGATGGTAATCTTGACGTCCTACTCAGGGAAGGTGAGTGCACGTGTGCTAGAGCACAGGTGCTGGAAAATACGAGCAGTGCTAGGTTAAAGCTCGTAGAGTGGTATTATCGACACAGGGCTTACCTGACACCGCAAAGACTCCATTGGGTTTACCCAGCATGGTCAGCTGAATGTGCCCGCTGCAATGCAACTCCTACGGACTTCATCCATGTAACATGAACATGGCTTGAGCTGCGGGTCTTCTGGACTGGGGTGTTGGGTGTAGTAAACCTGACATCAGGAGTCAAGGCTCAGTTGATGATAAGGCATTGTCTATTGGGTCTCTTTCCACTCCCAAAATAGGCTGGGACGATGGGTGATAGGTTTGCCCAGCTGTGCATAGTGCTTGCCAGACACTGTATTGCTATTCATTAGGCACGTCCAATGCTACAGATACAGGATAAACGGAGTGCCGAACTGTTGAAATTGGCGGTGGCAGAAGAATGTAGCCTCCGGAAAGCATGCACAGACAAACATGTTGAAAAGAGACTTAGAGCTGTGTGTTGCAATGATGGACTGATTGAAGGGAAACCGAGGAGAAGGAGGGGATGGATCATCTACCCGGGTCACCTATAGCTCTGACGACACCCCCGAGGGATGGCAGCAGATTCAGGGGGTGCCATACTGTGATTGAATGATTCCCCCACCCCCTGTGTTTGCCAATACACGCCTCCCAGATGTTATCACATAGAATCCTATGACCTTTTCCCCTCCTACTCTGCACCCCCCTCCCTCCACTCCTCATCCCTTCCTCCCCTGCCCCCCCCCCGCAACACTGAGTTACATTTCTTGTGATCCTCAGTGCGCTGGGGAACCACAGTACTTACACCGCAAATATCATTTTATTTCCTTTTACCCAGATTTCTGAAATAGTTTCCAAATAAAGGTGGCAAATACACTAGTAACAGAAAAAGAATTTTGTAGAAAAAAATGTTTAAATTAGCAGGTATAATTAGCAACTAAAAGTGACAAATACATCAGAGTACCAGAAACAGAAAAAACAAGGGGCATATTATCAAGAACAGGCGATAAAATTATCGCAGCTTTATCGGCAGGAAACTGCCGCTAAAGCGGCGATAATGGGCTTGATATTATGTCCTTGTGAATTCCCATAGCAGCCCAGGTTCTGGTGTTAACTTTCCTGTCTGAAGATGCTTAAGTAGGGATGTCATGTTTGCGTTAGTGTAGGGATAGATCAATGCTTTATATACATCAACCTTCGATGCAGGGAAACCTGGACTTGTGCCTTCTGATCCTCTGTATTCGGCATCTTAAATTAATTGTTTTGTTTATGTTGCATTGTTCAACTGGATGTGCAGGTTTGGCTTCATGCTGATTCTGATGTATTTATACACTCTCATCTTGAGGTGTCTTTATGTCCAATTATTTTCGGCTTTGTGATAAATTAACTAACCTTACTTAGTTGTCTGTGGTTGCTATGTGTCTGGAAAATTTCCTGTAAAATTGATTGGCAATAATAACATCTTACTCCCCTCTATGCTTACATGCTGCTAAAAAGACCCATCGGATTGTGATCTAGAATAGGACCAGTACTTCTTGGCCCGACCCTTTCAATAGTCTTTAAGTGAAGCAATTAAGACTGTGTTAATTTTTATGTTGGATTTCTGGCAATATTGCTTAACTTAATAAGTGGTTTTCCAAAAATGATGTTATTGTTGAGGGGTCCTTTGTGTTAAGTAACCTGGGGGCATATTAGCAACAAATAGCGATATTTATCGCTAAATGCGGTTAGCATTTTTTTTATCGCTGTCTATCGCCGGATATTATAGTAGAGATAACATGCCATTAGCAACCTTTATCTCTAATGCAATAAAATATCCGGCGATAGCGGCTGAATGTGTGAATATCGCTGGAAATCCAGCGATATTCAGGCATTAACGCTAATTGGGAATTAACCTGAATATCCACCTCCCATTGGATATACAGGTTAAGTCATGGTCTGAGCAGGCGTTAGGTTCTGGAGATAATCGCGCTTAGCGCGACTTTTGTAATCGCAAAGCCTGCCTTGCTAATAGGCGATAGCTGTGTTGGCGACTGCTTTCAGTCGCTAACAGGTTGGGTACGCCCACTTTGCATGTCATTTGCGATAAGTATCGCTGACATGCAAAATGGGCCCCAAACCGGTCACTATAGCCTAAAAGCTGTCGCTAACTGCTATTAGCGAAAGCTTGCTAATAGGGCGATAAAATGATTGTCGCTTTAGCGGGAAAAAGTCCTGCTAAAGCAGCGATAGTGCCCTTGCTAATATGCCCCCTAGTATGATGATTAGCAGGGAGTTAAACTTTATGTTTGCTTTCCCAGATCCAATCAGGTATGCATCACTAACTGGATGTTTGCCCCTGTGATGACTTCTCTGAACAATCCACCTTGCACTTTATGATGTTTTTCAAATGGTTTCAAGATATCAGGAAATATATATTATGACTGCTCCTCAAATAAATCAAAAGCAGACTGCACAAGCACGCTCTGGTTTATTTACAGTCACTGTCCTCTGTAAGAGCTTGCTTTAAAGCAGCAAACATCGTTCAATATGCAATTAAACGCAGAAAACATTTTAACCAGAACAGTCATTTAAATGATGTCTCAATGTTTGTATCCTTGTTGAGCCAGGATGCTGCTTTTTAAAATGTCTTAATTAACGTTGCATTCTATTTTTTGGAAGGCCTGTACTATGATTTTTCTTTTTTCTGTTTTTAAGCTGTTTTGTGCGGAATTAAGTGATTGATTGATTCACAAGGATTATTATGTGTATTTGATATCCTATTTTACATGTATTGAGTATTATTGGTTTGGAAAGAATGTGCTGGCATGTCTGAGACATGTATTGATATTTACAAAATATCAATGGGCCCGATTCACAGAACTAACTTAAGACAAAATCCTAAACTTACTACCATTTTGGTATTCACAGAAGGCACTGACTCATTTTGGTATTCACAGAAGGCACTTACTTATTTTGGTATTCACAGAAGTTAGGAGTCCTAACTTTAGGACTCCTAAATGCCTTCTGTGAATACCGAAAGTCTTAAAATTAGGATTTTTCTCAGTGTAGTAGTAGTAAAGTTAGGACTCCTAACTTTAGGACTCCTAAATGCCTTCTGTGAATACCGAAAGTCTTAAAATTTGGATTCTTCTCAGTTAGTAGTAGTAAAGTTAGGACGCCTAACTTTAGGACTCCTAAATGCCTTCTGTGAATACCAAAAGTTTTAAAATTAGGATTTCTCTCAGTTTAGGAGTAGTAAAGTTAGGAGTCCTATCTTTACTACTACTAAACATGAGAAAAATCCTAATTTTAAGAGTTTCGGTATTTACAGAAGGCATTTAGGAGTCCTAAAGTTAAGACTCCTAACTTCTGTGAATACCGAAATGAGTAAGTGCCTTCTGTGAATACCAAAATGAGTAAGTGCCTTCTGTGAATACCAAAATGGTAGTATGTTTAGGATTTTGTCTTAAGTTATCTCTGTGAATCGGGCCCAATGTATTTGATATTCAGTGATGTGACAGCCAAAAGTGTTAAAGATGAAGCTTTAAATGTTTCAATATTATGCGCCTACATGAATGTGATTATGCGACATGATCAGGATGGGTGTTCCAAATCAAGTAAGCATGCTCCCACAATCGAAAAAGAGCTTGGAGCTAAACACAAGTAACAAAACCTTCCTCGGAGACACTGTGTGTTTTACATATTCTAGAACTAACCAAAACAATAGCAGAGTTCAGAAATAAATGGCTAAACATTCATAAACCAAGTTATTGAAAAGCAAAAAAAATAAAACTAAGATGAAACAAAACACAGAAAGTAGGGACCAAGGGCCAGATATAGGTCGGTCGGTAACGGCCGAAAATCGGTATTTTCGGCCGTTACCGACCGATATGTAATAATTGGTATGTAGGGGCATATTTTTACAGAATCGGTAAATTTACCGATTCGGTAAATTTACCGATTCTGTAAAATACCGAATCGGTATTTTTTACAGATTCGGTATATCCAAATGTAGGTGGCACTACTGAGAGTGCCACAGGCCTTACAGATTCGGTATTTTACCACACAATCCAATTGTGTGGTAAAATACTGAATCCAGGTGTGCATGCACATGTGTGCATGCACACCCTAGCCATGTGACAGACAGACATGCCCTTAGGGCATGTCTGTGTGCCACATGGCTCACATGCCCGTCTTTGGGGTGCTAGAGGGTGTCAAAGTAACACCCCCTGCACCCTTGCTAAAATCGGTATTTACTGATTCTGTAATTACAGAATCGGTAATGCCCATTGATTCCTATGGGCTTCAAGGCCCATAGGAATCAATGGGCAATACCGATTCGGTATTTACAGAATCGGTAAATACCGAATCTTAAAGATTCGGTATTTACAGATTCTGTAATACCTACATCTTCCCCCTTCATATTTACCGACTCTTAAATACCGAATCGGTAAAATTCGGTATTTAAGAGTCGGTAAATATGAATTACCTACATCTAGCCCTAAATGTCATACCAAAACCAAAGAAAGCCCATTAAAATATGAAAACTAAAATCCATTGAAGAATGGCAAATGTAGCTGACTAGCTATGTGGAAAACACAAATGAAAGTTGACGGTTCAGCCTGGTTATAGGTTTTATCTTCTAATTTTGTTTGGAGATCAGACATCTTCTGTAGGGCAAAACTGGCAGCTGTAGCAGAGGAGGAGTCCATGAAGTCAGATACATTTTGTTAACTGCAAATTAGTTAGCTTGGAAACTATGGGCACACACTTTTAATGTACAAGTCCAAAGAGTTTTACATCGAAGATCTTGGTGCTTCAAGAGAAGGGAAGGGAGGACTGACTACCAGACACACCACAAAACAAATAGTCCCCTGTGTACTTGGCAGTTTTTCCCGAAATCTTTCACTTTTCACCCCCGTATTTGAGGATGTCTCCCCATGGCAGAGAAATGTATAGGCCATGTGTGGTGTGAGATGCCATGGTAAATGTGATGCAATGGTGTACGCACCTGTACTTCCCCCATTATGAGAATGTACCCTGGTAAAATGTCGCTTTTAAAACGGATGCCATGGCTGTGTGTGGTGCCACCTGACTGTGGTGGGTTAGCAGTCTAGTTGTTGGATCCCAGCCATCCCAGCTTTTGGAGGGAGAGCCTGGCACCCAGGGTGCTCTACTCCTCCCCCTGAGCCAGTTAGAACCAGTTTCCCCAGACGCTTCTAGAAGCTTCTGGCACTGCCTGGTAGGTGGGGTGAGGGGCGTATAGATGGGGGGCTGTGCCACCATGTGCTCAGTCAGAGCATGGACATGAATGTGAGGGAACCTGCTGCCAGGAGGTACTGCCACGTGGGCCTGTGTGCTGGACCCTGTGCCCAACTGTAACCCCTCTTCTGTCCACAGGGCTAGTGAGAGCCCCCTGCCGGAGTCAAGGCTGCTGTATCAGGAGGAGTGCCAGGCTACAAAGGAGGATGGTTTCTAGGACCTACCGCCCTGTCCTGATGAGTGCCCACTGACTGCTGACCTTGCCCAGAAGTACCTGCTGCTCTGCTATCTGGCCCCTGAAGAAGAAAAGTGCTATATTGGGCTGAACTGGACCCCCCAGGAGGTGAGGAGCGCTACCCTGGGGCCCCTGAGGCTGTTGGTGGGACCTTGCACCTCGTGAGCGCTACATGTGGAATGATAGGGGAAGGGAAGAGCTATGTTTGGATTTCCTGCACCCTCCCTACCTGCAGTGAGCACTGTATTGCAACCCCTCTCCTGAGAGAAGAGGTAGAGGCCAGTGACTGTAGCGCAATATTGAAATTGGGCCCAGCCTATGACGCTTCCTAGCGCCTACTCTAGTTTCCCCAAGAAGAAGAAGTGGGGATCCAGCAGCGCTGCGTGGCCGGGAAGAACTGTGTGATTTGAAAGCGCCGTGAGAGCCAACCCCGCGTGATTTTGCACTCATGCTGATTTAAATAAAAGCAGGAGCCTACCCCGCTTCATGCATATTTAATGAGCGGGTGCCCACCCCGCGTATTGCCGTGCTTTTTGCCTAATTAAAACTGGCAGGTGCCTACCCCGCATCTGCCCATATTCGTGAGCGGGTGCCCACCCCGCGTGGTGTTTCTATGTAGGAGGGAGCCTACCCCTCATTGCCGCAAGAAGGAACTCGCCGATATCCCCGATGCAGCCGGGTACCACCGCACGGGCTTCCCCGTGACGTCAGGGGAGCCGCGCTGTGATTGGTTGCTGGCGGAAGCTCCGCAACAGGAAGCCGGAAGGAGGAAGTCTACACTCCAGCAGGGCTCCCATGCCTTGAGGGGAGCCCCGCGCGTCTGCCCATTGAAGCCCGGGGTCCCATGGGAGGGGGCCCGGGTGAAGTCCGGCAAGGCACCTCTGGCTGAGCTCTCATGCACTGAGGAGAGCCCCACGCGACGAGAACAGGACCGGAGGAAGCCGGCTGAAGAAGCCCTAGGAGAGCGGGAGCCTACCCCGCCTCCCCCTGCGATAAAGCACCGCAAGTGACCAGAGGGGCTCCCAGGTGGAAGGGAGAGCCCCGCTCCTGCCGCCCAGCCTGCACTGGAAAGAAACAGAGCCCAGAGCAGCCGGTGAGCGGGGCTGCGTGTGGGACTGTCGGGGGCCAGCTGAGGCACACTGTCGATGCTTGAGGCCCCCAACGTCCTCGGAGGGCCTGCACTAGACCCCGGGTACAGCTGTGCTGCCGTTGCGGGCCGCTGCAACAGTTTTGCAACATCTGGGGGCATTTTCATATTTAGAGTCCTGTGAGGGGCTCCAACGTGGGCCGTGCTCCCTGGCCTGATTGCTGAACACAGCTGCCCCGCAGGACAGTGGGCAGCTGCCACGTGTGGGGAGAGTAATATTTTGAGTGTACTCGTTTTCGGGGCAAGTCTTCACTTCAGAGCTCCTGATTGGGGGCTCCTACATGGACAATGACGCCAGAGACTACTCTGCAATATAGGGGGCAAGGGTTTTTGAGGTTACAGTGGGCGCCTCACTATGCATGATGGGAACTAGGTTTAAAAATGTTGCCCATGCTCTGGGTCTTGTGAAGATACCACATGTTCACCAGTTTATGCCCCAACTAATATGATTAGGCCCAAGGTGATGCCCAGTGCACTACATGATGGGATGTATGTCAAGCTAATAGCCGCCGCTAAACCCTCATCCCACTCCTTAGACCAGCTCTCCTCGAACCTGATGAAAGACATGAAGCTCACCCTAGCCCCAATCTGGTGCAAGATAATCAATAGTTCACTGAGTACGGGACTCATTCCTGACTGCCTCAAAGTAGGCCAAGTCACGCCGTTAATAAAAAAACCTGGTCTGGACATTGAGGACATGAACAACTTCAGACCGGTGTCCAACCTTCCGCTCCTATCTAAAATTCTCGAAAGATGTGTTCTCCCTCAGCTAACCCAACACCTAGAGAATATCAATCTACTTGACCCTCACCAATCTGGATTCAGAAAGGGATGCAGCACCGAAACCGCAATCTTAAATGTCCTAGACGATCTTCACTTGTCCCTCGACTCGGACCAATGTAGCCTTCTCATCCTACTTGACCTTTCAGCCGCGTTCGATACAGTTGACCACTCCCTGCTCCTCAAAGCCCTCCAAGAGCGAGCGGGCATCGAAAGCACGGTACTTAAATGGTTCTCCTCCTTCTTTCACAACCGCTCACAAAGTATAAAAATCAACGACTTCGAGTCCGACTCCGGGCCAGTCAGTAGAGGAGTCCCTCAAGGATCAGTTCTCTCTCCTCAACTCTTCAACGTTTATATGGAACCCCTTACCACACTTCTAAATAATCTAACATTCCCTTCCACCTCTACGCAGACGACACACAACTCTACCTGGAAACTTTATCGATTGAAGACATCCACAGACTAAACGCCACGCTCAAAGAGGTTCAGCAATGGCTCTCAATGAACCACCTCAAACTCAACCAAGAGAAAACAGAAGTTCTTCTCATCTCAAACAGAGACAAAAACCCGCAAATCGAAGAATGGCTCAAAGCCTTAGACGCCCTCAACGGAGCTCTCACGCCAACGAGCTCTGTGAAATCCTTAGAGATCACCCTCGACTCCAAACTGGACATGAAAAAACACATCTCAAAAGCCGCAAAATCCGCATTCCTAAACCTGAAGCTCCTGTACAGAATAAAACCATTCCTACCTCCCAAAGATCTCAAACAGGCCACACAGGCGTTGGTGCTTTCCAGAATCGATTATGGAATCGCAACCTTGACCGGTTCAGCAAGTTCTCACTTAGGTTCCCTGTCCACGACCCTCAATGCAGCAGCAAGAATGGTCACAGGAACGAAAAAGTTTGATCACATCTCTCCGGCACTTAGGGAACTGAAGTGGCTTCCTATTGACCAACGAGCCAACTTTCGCACAGCCTGTCTCACCCATAAAGCCCTGCACACAGGCAAACCGGAATATCTGGCCGCCAAACTCAAAAGGGCCGGTCAGTCCAGGAACCTCAGAAGCTCCAACACGCTTCTACTCATCCCACTAAAAGCTCGGAAACAAAAAACCAGAACGAAATCCTTTGCGGGTAATGCGCCCAAAATTTGGAACTCCATCCCTCCCCACATCAGACTTACCCCCTCCTTCCCGAAATTCAAGACACTTCTAAAAGCCCTCTTCCTAGAGCGCTCTCGTCCGTTAAGATGAATCTAGAATGGTCTGAAGAAGGCTTATTTTGATTTCCCACCCCCGGGAATCACGCTGCGGTACTGTTATCATTCTGACGCTGATTTACTTAACCAATGATGCTTTGTCTGTATTTTCTTCTTTGCTCCTATTTTCCGTTCTGATATTGTTTGCATATAATTTGTACATGCTGTGAAGCGCTCTGATACCTCCGGGTCCAGCTAGCGCTATACAAAACTTCAATAAATAAATGTATGCATGTGATAATGCATGATGCCCCTAATGGTGTCTAATGTGATGTAGCCCACTTCATGCTGTAAGCATATTGTGTGTTTAGGCCTAATGTGAAACTTAAAGTATTGTTTAGCTGCCCCATGCTCACGCAGTTATGCCAATGAGGGTTGGGGGCCTAATGTTAAGCTTTTATGCTACCGGTGAGGTCTTCATGTCTCATGTGTTTAGGTCCAGGGTGACATCTGCTGATATGCTGCATACATGTGTTGGTTATGTCGTAATGATGCCTACTGCATAAGATTATGCTCACAGGTCAGGTATACTGCTTTCATGCTAAACCTGTTCAAGCCTGATGCCCAAGGGTTCTTCCACCCTAAGGCTACAGCGTTGGACCACATGATTTATGCCGCTACAGATATGCATAATGTGCTAGAGTTTTAATGCCTGCTGTTACAGGTCTAATGTTTTCCTTCCAGGTTGGCGCATAGTGTGGTTATAGATTGACCTGACGTGTTATCCTGGGGCCATTGTGTATGCTTCATGCCCATGAGGATGCCTTATGTGGAGGGCCCATGTTTATTGCAACATTATGGGCCCGATGTAGGAGCCCTAATACCGGTCGGAAACGGCCGAATTCGGTAAAACATGTGGCTAGAGTGGATGAAAAGTTGTCTAAATAAAGATTGGCATTTTTATGTGAGAATGCTTTATCGAGATGATTTTATATTATATGTATTGTGTTTTTTATGGTTGTTTTTGTCAACTGAATAAAGATTTTATGATGATAATGACTAAATAAAGAGAAATTGGAATATCTGCAACAACTGGAATTTTTAAGTTTTGGACTACTTATGGGAGGAGTGCTTGAGGGCGTTTGATTTAACGTCTGTTGAGTTGTCTTGCCTCGAAATTCACCCCGGAAACGTCAGAGTAGGAAGAATCTTTTTTTTCCAGCTGGATTTTGCACTGCATTCCTAACAGGAACAATCTCAAAATGTTCACTACTTGTTCCTAAAATCATAGTCAATGGTTCCCAGGTGCAGGCTACTCACTACAGCACCAGGTCAGGTTGACACCAAAATGTCCACTTTCAATGGGTCCTTAGGCTTTCTCTACAGCAGCAATAAAGACTCTCTATCCAGAGATCCTTCAGCAACCCCCAGCCACATAAAGGACGTTCCACATGAGGAGGCAAGAGTGAACCCAGTTGTAGCTAGTCCAATTGTTTCTTTCCAGGTGACAGTGAACCATGCTCCAGGACCATTCTCACTTTTACAGTAGAAATGTTCCAAACTGTCAAGCAGGCTTTAGTGGCAGCCACCATTCCCTAGGTCCTTCAGGCAAGATAATACTACCACTATTCTTTGGCACCATTTTCTGGTCCCAGATGTTCAACTGCAGCAAGCAGGTTGATATTCTTTTCTGCCTCTGTTCCAGGCAGCTCTCTTCTGGGAGTAGGTAATGGGGGGCATTTGAAAGGGTAAAACCAGTCTGCTACTGTTGATGTCTTTTCACCAATAGGATTAGATTTCCCTGGCCACCACTTCTCAGAACTTGCAGCAGTGTGACCCAGGTTCTTTTCCAGGATATTCTTTCAGGTATGAAGCTCTCCTACATTCCCATTCAACAGAAGAGCACGAAATGGCCCTTTTACAGAGTGCCCCATCCCATAAACCCACTATAAATTGTCCCAGATTATTATTGGATTTAGTGCTATGGCCATGTCTAAATTCAACTTTGTAAATTAACAGTAAATTGAGTGTATGAGTATGGTTTTCAGTTTATGGTCATGTGCCATATCATGATGGACTTTTCTGGCAAAGTGCAGAGCCAGGTACTTGTTTATTAAGCCTAAAGGGCGTGAAGTGAATTAATTTAATCTAATATTTCCTTGAATTAGGGCTTTGTTTTCAGATATTACAGCTCCGTCACAGAGGGCATCGTTTACAGTTTCTGTTTCTGAGCAGTGCTGTCTGCAAATAAAACACTAATTCTGAGAAATTTCAGGAAAAGGGAATTCACTGCAGGTGCATAAAACAGGCCCTCGGCTCTGCACTACGCCAGAAAAGCCCATCATGTTATGGCCCCATGTGTTTTCCAATGATTTTTACGAAAAGAGGTCCTACTGATGTAGACTGATAATTTTTAATTGAGGATTGGATCAACAATATGCTTTTTTTTTTAAAGCGATTGCCATATGATGATTTTAGGCATGTTGGCACTATGGCATTTTGAGCAGAGACATTAGCTACATTAAGCCAATGTGGATGCAGGGTTTGATAGAGTTGTTTAACTAGCAGCAATAGAATTTGGTTATCTGTTAATATTCATTTTCTGTATTCAGAGCTGGAATATTTCAGGGAGTTCTAAGAGACCGGTGAGAAATGACTCCATTTGGCTTTTTTGGAGAAGGCCAGACAGATGAATTCCAGTATACGAATTGGGGTTTGATGCAATTGCCTTTGTACAAGATGAAGACAAATTCCTTAAATTTATAGTGATTAAGGCCATGAGGTTCAGAATGTTGGATTTGCAGGTGTATAACCGTAAAGAGCTGCTTTATCTGTTTTATGTGCAATTTATATGAGATGCGAGCCTGTGAGGCAAAATGCCAGGAGAACAATATTTTTTTCTTTTCTACTTTAGAAGTCTGAGTCAGATGAGGCAGTAACACTTGCGTCTCCTTTCAATCGTTCTTGGCATAGAGCGAACAAGTTGGTGGATACGTTTTTTTATCGTTTATCCCATGCGAGGGTCAATGGCAATGCCAATTTCTTTGATAGGGGCGTCAAAATCTGAAAAAAATGTGAGGAGTGTGTCATTAGAGGTAGGCAGTGGCGAGGAAGGAGGGATGAAAGACAACAGAAATTGAGGAAAGTTCATGAAAGTCTTCTAACACGTTCTGTAGACAAGAATGTAGCAAACATCAAATATATTCTATCTGCAATGCCAACGGCTTTTGCTGTCTGGCACTCATGCTAAATTCTATGCATTTTTGCGCTACGTTTTTTGTTTATTTTTGCCAATGCAGCAAGTAGAAGAAAGAGCAAGTTATTAAAGGGACATGCAAGGTAGACACTGTCGAGCAGGTGTCGAGCTCTTCTCCTGGGAAAATGCAAGAAGACCTTGGGAGGAAGAATGAATGAATAAAGCCAGCAGGCAGACCTGCAATTGAATTCACCATTGGCTCTGCCAACTTCAAAACCAGGCTATGCATACTTGGACAGTCAGGCTAAATGTGCAATGTACAACACTGAAATGCAAGATGACTGACTGCGTTTTAAATGTGTGGTATTGTGTAAAAATACAAAGACTTTAATAGTATTGTAAGCAGGTACATAAACGATTTCACATGTTATTACACACAAACATAGATAAATAAATACCTTCTCAGAAATTAGGTGAGGAGCTCCTATTTTTCAAAGTTTTGCACTGTAGGTTTACAATTTGTGCGTGGTATATGATGAAGAGTTGGCAGTCATCAATCAATGTTTATGAGATCCAGGGATTGGAACAGATTTTGATTTAAAATTATAAGGTTGAGTATGGATATTCTGCAGTGCATCGGTATAGTGTAAAGCTGTTTTAAGTTGTTTGCTAAGCGAAAGGTAGTGAGCTCACAGACTGGTCAATCTGAAGGGTTATTTCATTTAATGTGAATAAGAAAAATCGTGTTTATTGACAGGATGTGGGAGGAGAGAGAAACATGTATAATTTAAATTGATAGAAATTGTGTTATTTCCCTAGAGGATGATAAATGTCGACAAGTCTCCTATATGAAAACGAAGCCTTCACTGGACGAATTTAGGATCAGAAATAATCTCTGGCAATAATGGAGGAGGAAACGTTGTTTCTATGAATGGTTATTCCACCTCTTAGTTTGCAAGAATGGTCCTTCCTGAAAATGAATAACGGTGATGCAGAGGTCATTGACAGCACAGAGTATCAGGAATAGGGACAGAGGTGCAACAATTCGACCTATGTACACTACACTAAGTACACTTAGGTTGCTAAGAGGACCCGTTGTATCCAGTTCTTAATTTGTAAAAAAAAAAAAAATAAGTGCGCGGCTCTTGTCAAGAGGCCACTGCAGCTTGCACCACTCGTTTCCCGAATACCTGCCTCTAGTGACAGAATCAACACAACTACTTATCAACATACCCTACAAGTATGACCTTTCAGACTATATTCGTGACCCGAAAGCAACAATAATGGTTTGGGCAGCAGATATTCGTCATTTTTAATGTTATTTGAATTAATAAACAACTATTGTTGTGTTTACCTCTAATTTAAATAAAGAGTGCAGACTGTCGTAAGTGTCGGTGTTGACAATTAAGTTCTGGTGAGGAGCACCAAAAAACACTGGCTCAAATTTGGCACTGGTTGTATTCTAAAGGGTACAAATTGGAGGCTTTGGAGAACAGGGAAATGGGAGATTTCCCAGACACACAAAGACTAGACTGCTGACCGGCTATTGCACATCACACTTCGGGTTGGGAACACCACTGTTGTGGCATCGTGGCTGTCAGTCACAGAGACTACACAGCCATCCAGTCTGAGCCTGGCAGCACTTTGCATAGTTGTATGGGTATTCGCTGTCATGACATGAATTTCAGGTCTGGCACAGTTGGTGGCTGCAGATCTACAGTTCATGAAATCATAGTTAAGGGATTTGATGGCGTTGTGCTCAGTGGATTCTCATACATTACCAATAGTCACTGAGATGAGGATGTTTAGCAGGTCAGCGTTCTGGGATCTCACTCAATCTGAGGCAATGTATGACTGGAAAAGGGGATTCTCGTGCATATATTGATTTATGTTACACATCATGCTGTTTAAGTGTTGAGATTAAAGGTGTCAAGATGATCATTTCAATAGTATTAGATACCAATGCACTCTTATTAAAATAACTGCAGGTATACTTTGAAGCAAAGAAGTATTTTAGAATATAGCTCGACCAAGCTGTTCTATTCTATCCTTCCTCAAAGGGCATTTTACATTCAGTTTTAGAGCCATCATTTTCCACACTACCCGTCGATCAGGCCTCTGAAGTATAATACCTTAATAAACACACTCATTTTCGATCTTTAAATAGTGCTCACAAAATAATCACACCACTTACTGTGGTTCTCCTGGAAATCAAAAAAATGAAGTATTAAAATGTATGAATTCATTCGAATCAATAGTAATTACTCAGAACCCATTGCATGCCGTCTTTATTTAGCTTTTGCGTCTACTACAGAAGGATTGATAAAGAATACATCAATCAGCCTTGATTCAGCTTTAGGAACAGTGTTGATAAAATAGCTGTGACATGTTCCCTTGATTGGGAACACAGGAATCATCTGTGAGGCGCAGCATAAATCCGCAACAAAGCAGTGAACAGGAGCAAGGTCTGGGCATGTGCATACAGCACAGGGCGAAAAAAACCTGTGAAATGTATGGATAAAAATGTTGTGGTTAATATGAAAACACGGGTTATTTTGATGGATTTATTTCAGATTGTCGTTTTTCAGCCTGTCTGTTCCATTGAAAAGTTGACCCAAAAAGTTTAAGCTAACATTAGTTTGATTGAACAATCCAGCCAAATATGTTCCCTCTGAACGACAACAGGCCTCATGGTTGCCGCTTGACATGCTCAACCCACTCGAGAAAAACAGCCAAAATTGTGACAAATGTGAAGAAACATCTCAATGCCTTCCAATATTCCTGAAAATCTTCTGTTAGATTCCTTTCACGAGGCACTCTTTACCAGATTCCACAATTCCTCCCTCTCGGTCCCATTCTGCCTGTCCTTGTTGGAGCTCACCACTGAAAAGATACCAAAATCCATATAAAACATCAAGAAATAGACTTGAGCCTTGGCATACTTATTTTATATAAGACAACTCATTCAGAAAGCAGAAAAGCCCTGGATGGAAAACTTGAGTTACTATGAACAGCTGGTAATCACTGTGATGGTTGTTTAGGATTTAGGGGAGCCAAAGAACCGTTGTAAATCAGAGGACCTCCAAATTCATCATACTAATTGTTCCCCCATCTCTTTTAAAGGCGGGAGTAACACCAGATTAAAACTAATAGAGGCACATTTGACTCTTCCAGTACACATCTTTGACCTGGCAGGACACAGTGATTGTTACACACATGAATCAGCCCCCGTAAGAAAGCCGGCCCGTTAACAAACACTAATGAGGGTAGTGAGTCATCGCCCCTTCTTACCCATTGTGGCAGGGCCTGGTCATGGCTGACGGAGTGGTGGTCAAAGAACGGTGTCTCTGTTTCTGTTGGGGACTCCGCCGTGGGTCTGCGCAGCAACGCGGTTCGCGTTGCAACAGAAGACCCACAAACTACAACTCCCATGGGGCAAAGCGGAAGTGACCTCATTTGCCTGGGACACGTGGGAACTGAACCAGAAGAGAAAGACCGTTTAAAGGAAGACTCTGGGGAGGAAAAAGCTGGTTATTCACTCGCTGTTCATCACACTCGCGCTGCTGCTATCCTGCTCGAGTCAGTGCAGGGTAAGGTGCACTTGCAACCGTCTTGAAAGGGGCCTCCCCGATATCGTTTGTTCTTGGATACTTTGTTGCTATTTGACTTTTTGGGGCATTGGTACTCTGCGGGACTACTTGTCTTGGCCATGATTTATTGAAGTCTAAGAATCGTGCTTAAAGCTCCTTTATGTTTGGAATACATTAAGGGACATATTCTCAAGGAGCTATTGCAGATTTATTGGCACTTTATCACAGCCAAAGTCGCGATACATGTGACTCCCCATTCACAAGCAGGTGCTAACAGCCCATATCACCAGTTTACCTGTGATAGCAGCCGCAAAAAACATTGCCATAGATGACCCCGGCAACTATCGCTAATGAGATGCAGAGTAGGCGTTCCCCTGCAAAAAGCCACAACAAAACCACGTCACAACATTCTCAACGACCAGCCAGACCTGCGATAAGATCACAAAACAGGTGATAAGGTGTGTTAGCAGCAGGAAATTAACATTTTCTCTGACCTGGTGTAAAGTCGGACTACAACCTGCACCTGAAAAGGGAGCACAGTCCAGAGCCATACATGAAGAACAACAGATACCATGGAGCCACTGATCATGCAACATGGACACTCAAGAAGGCCGCAACACCCACCGCCACCACCGCCCCCGCCCCCGGGCCCTACCATGGGCACCCCCCACCTACCCAAGATCAACATATTGCACATCAACGTCACAAAATCATGAACAAAAGCATTCTCCTGATGTCGCACTTTTACCACAATTAACATACATGTGAGTACAGAAAATCTGATTCATTCATTCACCATTGAAGGTCCAAACAAAATATCATAATCAAATTTGTCTCCAAACAACTATTTTGAAGAGTCATGGCGGGGCATCCCTCGACAATTTGTAAGTCACAGCCTGCAAGTCATTATCGAAGATAAGAAGGTGTGTCAGGCACTCATCAAAGGAGAGAGAGAGAGAGAGAGAGAGAGAGAGAGAAAGAAAGAGAAAGAGAGAGACTGAACAAGGAGCGCAAGACCAATTGGGCCCTTGGCTCATTCATACATGCCAGCTGGTGTGTGTGTTTCGCAATTGGTGCACCCCAAATCTAAGGCCTGGCATCAATGTCAGCGCGAAGGCCACATTACATTCAAGAAATGCAAGCAGTTGTCAGACTAAAATTAGGTATGGAAGCTCCTTTGTCTCAATACACAAGGGGGAAGGACACACGAACCCCCAACCTTGGTTTTGAATGCGGCTGGCACACCCTGCGTGAGATACCATACCAGGCTCTGACTACTGCCACACCATGAACTGCGCTAATGAAAGACCAATGTGTCCACACACTTGTCCATGCTCAAGCTACACCTGCAAGCGCTGCCCTTGACTCATTGTTAAAACACAACTCATACGTTCAAACGTTGCACACACAGTCAGTCAAAAGTACTTTATTCGGTTAATATTAAAACCATAAAAGCATACTAAACATTACATACAATTGAGTTATAAAAGCCACAAATTACATAAAAAATTTACAAACATTAGGTGCATTCAATACATATAATCAATTAATTTTGAGTAATTTCTTAAAAAACACATTTCCGAATTGGAACATCATTAAATTTAGTTAATTTAAACTAGTGCATGAGAAAGAGTTACACTTATCTTATTTTTCCTCTTTAATCTGACCGCTGCGGTGAGAAAGCTAGCTATACTGACGGTCTCCTACACATTCGATAGTAGCTGCAAATAAAGGAGGGCTGGCTTGACTTGCAAGAAACCTTTGGGTTTTTTTTTAAATTGGGAGAATAAAACGCTTCCGGATTTGAAGAAAGTGCTCACAAAAAAAGATAAAGTACATTGTATCCTGGGCAGAAAAATCGTCACAAGAACATACCCCCAAATCTTCCACCCTTTTCCAGCCTGGTGGTTCAGCGAGGAGGAAATGAAGTTGATTCAGCCTGAATCTGACCAGTAAAAAACGGTGATTGGGGTTTGTGACAATATTCAGTTATGGTTCAATTGCACAAGATGTTTTTAACAATAGGTGAGCTCTTACAGTTGGCTTAACCAACTCCCTTCCTTCTCTGGCCATAGCAGCCATTGACAAATATGAATCCTTTACCCAATTTATATCCCCTTTCACCAGCTTTTCAGGCGAGTTATATATCTCAGGTCGGCACAATTTCACTGTCAGCTTATGGACATAACTCAGCCAGGGGATACGATTCACATAATCAGGAGCTAGACAATCTCTTAGAATTTCCCGGTTCAACTCTAATTCAGGGTTTAACCAAGTGAAAAACCACTTTAAGAGACGTGCAATGGCTATTAAATCCTCCACAAAACCAGCTCCACACTCCTGATGAACAATGTATCCAGATGTGGATTGTGGGACAGATTAGAGGTTTCTAAAGAACTTATTCTCAACTACTTGAATTGCCTTCGCATTCCTAACACCCCAGATGTCTGCGCCGCACATTGTGAGGGAGATGCATTTTGCTCCGTATATTTTTAGAATGGCTTGCATTGGTCTGGCCCCCAGTTTACGTGCAAAGCCCAAGACAGCTGATGTCGATCTGGCCAGGACATTTCTTTTCGCTTGTATTTGTGTTATCCATGTACCTTGATCATTAAAAATAATGCCTAAGTACGGAAAGGTAGGGACCCTGGACAGCACATTCCCCTCGCAATGGAGATTTTTAACCCCTTTCACTTTACAGCCAGTTATCATGATGTGGGATTTAGAGAAGTTGACACTGAAGTCTAAAGATTTCATAAAGGCAGTAAAGGAATTTAAGAGAAGTTGCAACCCTACCGCCGTTCATGCTAAAAGGGCGGAATCATCCGCGTAGAGAAGTGCCGAGATCAGGCGTTCCCCTACACGTGGGTTGTCTTTACATGCTTCACATAACACTGAGTCCTGATTATTAATATAAAGGGTGAAAAGTAAAGGGGCCAAGATGCACCCCTGCCTAACACCATTGGCAATACGTATTCCTACAGTGCGACTGCCCATTTGGTCATATCTCACGGTGGCAGATAAATCCCTATGCAGATCAGCAAGGAAATGCACAATATGTTTGTCAACACCTAGTTTGAGGAGCATAACCCATAGTTGAACCTGTTCACTCGGTCAAAGGCCGAGGAAAGGTCCATTAACGCCAGATAGAGTGCACACTTTTTGGCAACTGTATACTTCCCAATCAAGAGGTGTAAATTGAGGCATTGATCAGTTGTGCCCCTGCCTTTCCTGAATCAAAATTGCAGATCTGAGAGGGTTTTCGTTTTGGCTAGCCATCCCGTGAGTTTACTAAGTACCACCCTACCAAGCACCTTAACTGCAGAATCAATAAGGGAAATGGGTTGATAACATCTGGGGTCCCCTCTGTTTCCCTTTTTGAAAATAGGTACAATTACTGACTCAGACCACGTACTGGGTAGTCCCGATTTACTGGCCTTATTAAAAACATTATACAAAATTTTGGACCACATCTTTACATCAGATTTAAAGAGATTGGCTGGAACGCCGTTCGGTCCCGGGGCCTTATTGCTCGTCATCTAGTTTATGGCCTCTGTTACTTCTAGCTCTGTAAAAGATAAAGTATACGCCTAATTCTTAAATGTGGTATTAGCGCGGCATTGGGTGTCTTCACCTTCATACACTGATTTAAAATGATTACACCAGGCCTGCTCCTGGATACCACTGTCAAGGGGATTATTAAAAGAGTCTTGGAAAAAGGGTTTATTGACCACTTCCCAAAATTTGGCGCTGTTTTTGATAACGTCAATAGATAATGACTCATTCCAAGCATCATTTCTAATCTCCTTTTTCCGGTTTGTTAGAGCCACTTTGTAAGTTTTCCTTAGTGCTGCTATAATGGAGTTATCCGGGGGATTTAATTTCAAAGCAGCCAGCAGCTTCTGATGGGCTACTGAGCAATTGTGGTCAAACCATCTCTCCCCTATTGTTACCTGCACCCTACATGGCCGTATGAGATCTGAGGCAATATGGGCACACATTTTAGTATAAGCCACAAGAACATCCTCATCCCCAGCACTTTCATTCAAACAAGTAGACATCTCACAACCTGCCTTAATCAGCAGATTGGCATGGAAATCATGTTGCACCACCAGGCACCATTTAATTCTGAGGGCCTGGTCTGTGGGCCGTATAGCTAATTTACCCACAGTTCTATTAATTTTCTCAGGTTTCTTGAGAGCATCCACCAAAGTCAAAATGACTTGATTATGGTCGCTAAACGTGGACCAGATTGCAATGTAGCCACTAACACTGGTGATCAGCGCTGCACTGATAAAGATATAATCAATAATTGAACACATACCCTTACCCGTAAAAGTTGGAACAGCTATGCCCCCATTAAATATGTTTGGATAAATTAGACCATTTTCTGCCACCAATTCCTCCAAAGAAACTCCCTGCGTTGAGTGTTCAAATTGTGTTTCTCCTTGATCTGCTGGGCCTAGGCTATCCCAAACATAACAGTTTTCATTACAACAATGTACATTAAAATCACCTAAAACAATAACCGAATAGGAATTAGTGTTTTCTCGTTATATAGTTCAAGAAAATATTGCAAACTGACCAAATGTTCATTCATAAAAGCTCTATCAAAAGGGTTATAAAAATTAACAATGAGGAGAGTTCGAGCATTGGTAAGTGCAATCTGACCTGCCAAACAATAGGTTGAGCCTGTTTCCAATTTGGTGTGAGTGCCTGCAATTTCCAAGGAAATTAGGGTCAATAACCCACCCTTTGCCCCCCCCCCATGGTGGAGGCTATCGCTGGTGTCGAGTAACAGTATAGCCATCCAAGCATAAAAGATTATTGGTATCCCATGTTTCCTGTAACCCAATAATGTCAGATTCACTTAGGAAATCCCTCCACCTAACATCATCTGACTTATTTTTTAGCCCCGCAATATTCCAACTAAGTATCTTTGTACCCTCATATATTTCAGTGAGTATTACCCCATCCCTCTTGGAAGTGCCTGGTGCTAGGGTTCCCTCGGTTTGAACTGGCCTACTATGTATGATGTTTTTGGTTAAAGCTGATGGGCCCAGTCAATCTATCTTGTGAATGTCTCAAATCTGTTATAGGTAGGTACGATATACTCGTAAATTCCCTGGGCTTGTATTTTGTCCGTTCGTTCAACCCTTCCCGTTGCCATTGGTGGTATATTTCGATAAAAGAACCCTAAAGGTAGAATACTGATGCCATCCCCACTTAGGTGCCTAGTTCCTGCCCTATCTAAAATCAATTTTACAAACTGCGGAGACCCAAAGTTCAATACTACGCAGTCACCTCTACTGGTTTTAACGGAATTCCCTATCCAGGCAATCCTACGGGTCATTTTAAATTCTTTGAATAAACGGCTACCCAACCCTGTTGAAATATTTAAATGGTGGAGAGCCTTATTCCTAAGAGAAACCCAATGTTCCTCCACTCCAGGTTGCAAGGGGGGTACATTTGACAAAATAACAGTATATGGCGTGGCATCAGGAGGTAAGTTGAGCCGGTCGCCTCCTCTTTGATAATAATGGTCTCCCTGATCCAACCCTTTATTTGGACCCCCACATGGATCATTCCTCAGCCTCTCATTAGTTTGTGAAACATGCTTACTACCTGTAATTACTGGGGGAGCTTGAGCAACAATAGTGGAGCCTGCGCCAGCCACAATTGGAGGCTGGTTTGACACAACAGCTAATTACCCAGTCAAGGCAGTGGGGACACTAGTCTTCCACTAGATGGGGTAAGTTGAGGAAAAAGAAGCTGATGCTCTATTTAACTCAATCTGGAATCTATGTCAGAGAGTTTAGAAGAAATAGGTTTAAGCATTGCCAGTAGTTTTTCTTCGAATTTAGCTAAAGTTCGATCTTCCAAGTCACATGGCACCTGCCTAGAACAGGCCTGTGAACTAATGCCTATTGGGATGAGTGAACTTGGGACGGCAACCTCATGCGCACAACCTTTCTTACCCCGGGTAGTCCCTCTAGTTTTTGGCACTTTGCTGACCTGATGTGTAGTAGCTGGCATGCCACCCGCTTTCATTTTTTTAGCTATAACGGTGACAATACCCTCCCCTTCCTTTGCATTAGTTAACCGTTGCTGGCGGGTCAGAATTTTAGAGGGGTAGGGGCGGTTAGGAGCAGAGACCCTGACTATATAAGATGGATCATCTAATAGTGCAGCCGGTGATAAAGTTGCCGGTTGCCGCATCAATTCAACATGGTCATCCGATGTTTCTACTATCTCTACTGTTTCTGGTATCAACAGGGGGCCAGTTAGGGAAGCTCCAGCGGAGGCACGACAAGGATCTAGCGAAGGTCTCCTTTGGGTCAGCTCTATCTCAAGATTAAGTACCGATTCTGCCCTTATAAGGAAAGCATCAAGAGTTCCTACCACCCCTGACCCCCCTGCCCCCTTGCAACTGCCCTTGCTCATGATTAACAGTTACTAATGTACCCAATTGTTAGAATATACAAATAACAAAAAAAGTACAATGCAACTTAGAGCTCAGAGTCACTAACCAAGTTTTTGGAGACACGGAAATGCTGATGGAAAGGGGGTGGCCCAGCCCTGTCTCCTCCTGGCAACTGGGTAGTGTAGTCCCGATGTCAGCGAGACAGTGGCGGCTCCCAGCAGCGTCCAGCTCCCAGCAGCGTCCGGCGTCTAGTGGCCCAATCAGGTCCCCAGGAAGCAACAAACAGCATGGCAGGTAAGTAGGTGGCAGGTACAGTGGGCTCCCACGCAGCGGTAGCCCACGTCCCCTCTTATGCGCCTCCTGGCGCAAACAGCATGCTCCCGGCATCACCGCCGCAAAGGCTGCTGGGGAGTGTAGTCCCCGATGGCAGCGGGACAATGGCGGCTCCCAGCAGTGTCCAGCTCCCAGCAACGTCCGGCGTCTAGTGGCCCAAGCAGGTCCCCAGGGAGCAACAAACAGCGTGGCAGGAAAGTAGGTGGCAGGTACAGCGGGTTCCCGCGCAGTGGTAGCCCGCGCCCCCTCTTATGTGTCTCCTGGCGCCAACAGCACGCTCTCGGCATCACCGCCGCAAAGGCTACTGGGGAGTGTAGTCCCCGATGTCAGCGGGACAATGGCAGCTCCCAGCAGCGTCCAGCTCCCAGCAGCGTCCAGCATCTAGTGGCCCAAGCAGGTCCCCATGGAGCACCAAACAGTGTGGCAGGTAAGTAGGTGGCAGGTACAGAAGGCTCTGACCTGGTTTAAAGTCGGACTACAACCTGCACCAGAAAACGGAGCCCAGCCCAGAGTCACACATGAAGAACAACAGATACCATGGAGCCACTGATCATGCAACTGGGACACCCAAGAAGGCCACAACACCCACCGCCACCACCGCCCCCCCGGGCCCTACCACGGGCACCCCCCACCTACCCAAGATCAACATATTGCACAACAACATCACGAAATCATCAACAAAAGCATTCTCCTGATATCACGCTTTTACCACAATTAACATACATGTGAGTACAGAAAATCTGATTAATTCATTCACCATTGAAGGTCCAAACAAAGTATCACAATCAAATTTGTCTCCAAACAACTATTTTGAAGAGTCATGGTGGAGTCACAGCCTGCAAGACATTATCGAAGATAAGAAGGTGTGTCAGGCACTCATCAAAATAGAGAGAGAGAAAGAGAGAGAGAGAGAGAGAGAGAGAGAGAGAGAAAGAAAGAAAGAAAGAAAGAAAGAAAGAAAGAAAGAAAGAAAGAAAGAAAGAAAGAAAAAGACAGAGACTGAACAAGGAGTGCAAGGCCAATTGGGCCCTTGGCTCATTCATACATTCCAACTGGTGCGTGTGTTTCGCAATTGGTGCACCCCAAATTATAGGCCTGGCATCAATGTCAGCGCAAAGGCCACATTACATTCAAGAAATGCAAGCAGTAGTCAGACTAAAATTAGGTAGGGAAGCTCATTTGTCTCAATACACAAGGTGGAAGGACAATTGAACCCCCGACCTTGGTCGTGAATGCGGCTGGCACACCCTGCATGAGATACCATACCAGACTCTGACTACTGCCACACCACGAAATGCGCTAATGAAAGACCAATGTGTCCATACCCCACACACTTGTCCATGCTCGAGCTACACGTGCAAGCGCTGCCCTTGACTCATTGTTAAAAAACAACCCATACGTTCAAACGTTGCACACACATACGACTCAATGCCCAGAGCTGTAGCATATCGTCCACAGAACTGCCGCTGGTCTGAGGATTGCCTGTGCTACAAGACCAACAAACGCAATGGCAGGCAATCCCGGGCACATGCAGAACCCCTGTCACGTGGAACTGTACCGTGCACAAATGCTGCATCTGTTGGGATAACTGCCAATGGCAGTGTTGCGAATCAGTTTCCGTTTGAGTCTCCGTCTTGCCTACGTCACATGCGTCCAGCCCTGGTTCCATTGTTGATCATGCACATTCGAGTGTCCCATGGAAGTATACCTATCCAACGCAACGGTAGCTGAATTGGAGTATGACCTGACTGTGCGCCCCCGAACAGGAGTGTCACCGGGATACCCGTGCATGGGATGCCTTGATCTTTGGCGTATGTGCTGGCAGTTGTGCATGGGAGATTGCACAACTCCTCATGTGCAGTAACCACATCGAGGGGCTCCCCTATTGGTCTGTATTGTGGATTGGTGACACGGCGTGGAAGGATCACATCTACCCGGACCAGTTAATGGATTGGCTCTCCCTCGTGTTTCTTGAACTCAACAACAACGTACTCTTGGAACGCCCATGAAGCTGCGCTCCCATTCAAGGACGAGTAACTACATTCCTGCAGCCACATCTGACTGTCACCCACAGCGCAGGTCCCCACACCTTGTTGCATCTTGGGGAATGTTCACATAACCCACAACAACAGTGGACATGTCTGCCTTCGCCTGGACTCAGAATGCATGTGCGTGGAACCACGCATGTGTACACACACCTGTGCAAGGTGATGCAGTCCCAAGGGTGGAGTTGCACAGCGTCGTTTAGCAACATTCCCAATTCAGATATACTGCTGGGGGAGAGTACACACATGGCAATGTAGTACGACATGTGACCGTGTAGGACACTTTCACCGGCTCACTGTCAGCAGAGCAGACAGTCAGCGCAGTCCGATGGTACAGCACCATGCAGATCCCATGGGCTGTGAGGCATGACCCCTGACAAGGGGCACTGAGAATGCGCCAAACAGCACATGACTCGTTCAGCAAGGCAAGGTGGGCTGAGACCGTTGCCACCCGTAATGATTTGTGCTCATATTTGCCTCCCCATTTCTTGCACCTCGATATGTTCCTATGATGCCTGTCTTAAGCATTTTTCTGCATGTTGTGGCCCTTGCCTTGCTCGTACTAAAACGCACATGCTAATAAAGTCTACGAAACTTTACTAGTGTTCAACTGTGATGATTGTTGATTAGAATGACAGTTTGTGTGCCTCAATGAGCATTGTCCGTACGCAGGGAGGGACTGACTGATGCCTGTATAACGGGGCAGGGTCCCTTTTGACAGCTCCACCTCTGTGAGCCAGACATTATGTATGGGATAATGCTGGCAGACCTGTGCACTTACGTGTCTTCAGCACTATGAGTATGGTGTCCAACTTCTGGCCATGTAGAGCAATGTTATCCATCAAAACAGACTATGTCCATAAAGATATGTGTGAGTAGGTATGCGATGAGACGTTTTGTTGTCACATGTGGTGGGGGACACCACTTCTGGCCTGCTACCGATTTTGTAATTTCTACACATAGCCCTATTTAATACGTGGATGTGGGGCTATGTTGGGGATTGCGAGATTGTTGTTCATGTGCAATGAGGCCACAGCTAGTTCACACCTTCACAGTCATCTAATTGGCCATGTGGCTCAGAGTCAAAAATGCGCATTGATATCATTTACCAGGGTGTACCTTTCAGTGCAATCAATGTCCCTACATTCAGCCAGACTTTTATTCTTGAGTGAACATAGACATAACAAATCTGTGTGATTTCGAATGTTTAATTCACATTCTGGGGAAGTCCGGAGCTGGAGCAGTACATGGCCATGCCAAGCCCACATTACATGGTTGCCCAGTGGTGTGCCAACCAAAGTCCGTTGGTGAATGAAAAGTGTATTGGAAGAGGAAGAGTTCAGTCCTTAGCCAGATTGCTGTGTCATTGGTAACCAGAACAGATATGGCAGTCCATATCGGGGTCCAGGTGAATGTCGCAGAGTGTTTCAGGGGACAGTGGGAGGTGTTGTTCATGGGCATGATGGATTGGGCTGAACCAGGAAGGGACAGACCATATGGTGGGGATGGATGCTACTACCTCCTTCCTCGCTGAGTCATTACCATCCACATCTTACTCCTCTGATACATTTTTGCCTGTGTAAGGTGTTTGTGGTGGTGTTATGGCTGCATCACTGTGTGCCACTGGCACATCAAGGGTCGGAGGTGATAGTGCTGCATCACTGTGTGCCACTGACACATCACGGGTCAGAGATGTGTGTGTCGAAGTTCCCACAACAGTCATGTGGGACAGGCTCAGTGGCAGCAATGGCAAGATGAGGAACTGCAAGGCATGGAAGATCCCGGCTACATCTCGCTGGTGTTTTGCCTTGGCAGCCATACTTCCAGCCTGCATCGGCTCCATGGTCTCCAGTGTCCTGTGCATCTGTGCCAACTCTGTGCCATCATCGCTGGTGCATGTCTGACTAGACAGTTCTTGTATCCGAGTAATGGCCCCAGCGATGTCAGCCAGAGATTGTCAGAGTGCATGGTGCAGACAGTGGGTATCGGTCCGTTTGGGACTGTAAGTGGACCCTGATGGGACTCAGACACCCATGTATGGCATGGAGTTTGACTGCCACGAGGTCATAACCCACCCTCAGCTGATCAACCATCTCTTCCTGGCAATCCAACACACGGCGCTGGAATTCCATGTGTTGGACGTGGGGGTTCTGGGAGACAGCTGTGGTGGTGTGTGCTTCCTGCTGTGTGGTCTGTGCAGGGGGTGGGGTCACCTCGAGGCAGCTGGGCTGCCCTGCTCCTGGGGGTGGGGTGCAGAGGCTGTCCATTAGCCATTGGAGGGTGTCTGAGCATATGTGCAAGGTGTCCTCTTCATCATCACTGATGAGATGTGTGTTCTGCTCTGAAGGAGGTGTTGATTGTCCCTCTGCAATGTAAAGGGGAGATGCAGGTTAACAGAGTGTCCCATGTATGTTGACGCTTTGTAGATGTTTACATACAGACTGCATGACAATGTACCATTGTGACTGTTTTGGTGGAGCTGGCTATTTGATGGGAGACAGTGTGCATTTCGACTATGTGACGGATGTGTGGTTGTACTCGTGTATTATCATCTCACAGTGTCATGCATTGCCAGATGTGAGTGTAAGGTTCAGCGAGGGGTTATGAGAGTGTTCAGAAATGTTTAGGCGCTCTACGGGTAGTGGTAAGTGGGTCACTTGAGAAGTTGGTGGTTGGTGCTACTTGCTCTGAGATAACCCTTGTCTCAGAAAAGGAAGGTGGAGGGGACCTCTATCTTCTGTATATATAAAAGCAATGTCAAGCGCACACAACCTGCATAAATGTTCAACAGTTAAGTTTGGTATTCATGTAATGGAAAGGATAGGATCAAACTCCAATGTCTTTGACTTGTAAGGTGTTTATTCGTTCAATTTAAGTATTTGTTTCACAAGAAAAACCAGCCGACACGTGTTTCGTCAACACCGGGGTAAACCTGTGACTCTTCAGGGCTGAAGGGTGTAAATGTGAGCTGTGTCGTCGGACCGGTGATAATTCCAACCCGGTCCTGATCGGGTGTGAGCGAGGAAGGACGCGTAGAGGAGGTGCTTCTAAGCGTCTCAGTAGTCAGGAATATTGGGAAAGTCCGACGCCGGATGAGCGATCGGGGGGCAAAGGGAAGCAAATCCGCTTACCCTTGCGTTTGAGCTAGTGGTCGTTGTATCGAGGAAGGAAGATGTCCGCGCGTCTGCGAGTAATATCGACCTATGTGAGTGCCAGTTACTACGCACAAGCGGCACCAGTTGATTCCTCTGTCCTGTGGTGTAAGTGTTGCACTTTGTACCACATTGTCGTCGATGTTGATGTGCTGTGATTGCTATGTGTGTGTGCTGCATTGTGGTAGAGTCACCCCACTGTAGTAGTGGGCGGAATTTGCGTAGTCGCGCTACGCAAGCTCTGTGAAATGGTAAAAAATCTCTGCGAGCACTCAAAGTTCTGCGAACACGCTGAGTTGCTTGTTCAGCCCGTATGCTATGCTTTTTTCCTGTTTGTGAATGCTGTTTGTGAGGTCTGGGACAAATATATGGTGAACATGCATTTAGAAAGCACGAACAAGCAAAAATGTTTGAGAAGCCGCGGATAGCGGAATTTTTGGACATTTCGCATTCTTCACGGAATGTGAAATTACCCAAATTCCGTGAGCGGAATGGAAATTACCGCCCAGGCCTACGCCCCTGCAGCTCTCATTAAGCTTCCCCTTATCCCTTTGAGGCGGTATGTCTTTGGCTTGTGTACTTTTCGGGTGCTGGGATGTTTGCGACTTGTGTCATTTGTGCTCTTGGACAGATTGTGTATTATTGTTTGTCCGCAGATGTGTTATTGACGTCATGGGTTGTAGATGCAGGTGGATGTGTCAGAGTGTGACCTGCTCCTTTATGGATGTGTTCCACAATTGGCCCCCGCAATGTCGACTCGCGCACCATGTCAATTATTTTGACTGCAGCCATGATATCGTTCATGCAGTGTCACTTACATTGTCAGTGTGGCTCATGGAGCCGCTGCTTTTCTGGGTTCTGCACATGTTCATGGGTAGGTTGTGGCATTGGTGATATGGAGGGGACCCATTTGTGCACATTGTGAATGTGGGCCTACTTGGTGTTTCTATGTGTGCTGCAGTGTGCCAAGGGTATCAGGGCCATGTTCCACTATCATTGTGCGTGTGTAGTGTGCCACACATGATTGTGCATGTGTGCCATTGTGCCCATCTCCCTCCGACCACCCAGTCCCTGGTGGTTACTCACACTGTTGCTGTTGGGTCAGATCATTTCAAGCTGTGTCCAGGCCCCCAACTCCTTGCACCATCTCCACACTGATGACTGTGGCCACCATTTCCTCCAGCTCATCCAGCTCCTCCTGTGGCGCAGGACTCCCACCTCCAGTCGCCTTTGCTGCCTTCCTGTTGGCTGCAAGTTTCTGTTTGGTCTGCCTTTGCACATCATGCCAGCTCCTCTTGACCTCCTCCATTGACCTCCTCGACACTCCGAGTGCATTAACATTGTTGACGATGGGCTGCCATATTTCCGTTTGTGGTGCCAATGACTCAGTGGAGGTGACAAACAGTTGTTGGTAGTGTTCTATCACCTCCGTGACGATGATCCGGTCTTCCTGCGGACTGAACCCGTCTTCCTCTTCCTCTTCTGCTTGCCCTTCCACTTACACGTGGTTCCTGGCTGGTCCTTTGTGGGGCTTGTGGGGTTCGGGTTGCCCTCTGCACTTGTTCCGGGTGCATCCAAGGTGCTACACAGTTAGCTTTGGTGTGTTTTTTTTTGTTGCTTTTATAGTGCATTTTCCCACATTAGCGTGAGAATTGCAGGCCTGTCGGTGGTTGTCGCTGATTTTTGTATTGCAATTTGGGACATCGCATCTTTTTTTGCGTTTGTGTTTCACATTTTTCCGTGGTCACGTTACTTTCTGGGGGGTCATTTGGTGCGTTATCCTGGGAATACAGCGTTAACACAGTGTTATTTTGTCGTGATAGACTGCGATTCGAAGAGTGGCGTTAAGTTAATTTGGCAATGGTAATCACACGTTCTTGAGAATATCCCCTAAGTTCCTTCAGGATTCATACCACATGTTTTAAGTATTTAGGCACCTTGGATAAGCAGGTGGATGCGCATATGTATATTATGGACAATGATAAATGCATACATTGTAAAGGAATCAAAAGAAGTATTTCTATGACTATTATTTGGTTTATCTCTAACAGAGGGTTCAAGAGGCAGCCTTCTGCTCTTCCCCTGTGATGTGGTACCTTTTATGTATGCTGGTGTGTATGGATCTTTGGTACATATAAATGTGATTGTATCTGTGGAATACAGAATTCATGTTCCCTTTGTACCTCTATCCCTTTCTTAGTGCAATACCTACCCTTGCTGAGTTAGTTATAGGAATACTGATTCTTTTCCTATCTATAATGGATAGAGAGCTATTATTTGTTTTACTGGTATTAGCCGCTCATATAAATAGTTGTAAGAGAAACAGAAATCCTATTCATGCTTATGATCAGTATTTTGATTTTCAGATCTACCCACCCGGCTGACCCCTTCTTTCCCTTCCCCCGCTTGATCATCCCATTCGCCTGTGCTATTATAGAACTCAGGGGTGGGAGTGTCGAGAAGTGGACCCTTTTTAGCATTGAACCGTTCCTGAGGAATCATCGAGCTGACAGTGATGCCACCCTTCCATCAGTAGATTTCCTAGCCCAAGACCACCATGCAAGGTCCCAGGTATTTGCATTCCAATCAGGGAAATCAATATTGGCCCTGACACGTAGGTAAAAGATTTGCTGGGTGCCACGGCCAATAATTCTTTTTTTTTCAGGCAACAAACCCTACACTTCAGGGATTTGCTTCTGGTTAACAACCTACTTTACAGAGCAGGCACAAGAAACAGGGTGGTGCAGCTTGGGTCATTATGGCAAGCAGGCAAGGTATTCATGCCTGGGTGTCCTCACAAAATCTAGGCCAACTTACTTGTGTAGCATTGTATTTGTACTTGTGTTTGCCATTATAGAAGTGATTCAACAATATGCAAATCAGCATTAGTCACATGTTCCGGCAGGAAGGAGACTGTTTACAATGGTACATTTATATGAGTTAATCTGCAAATGTAAAGTTACTCTACCACTTCTGAGTACCTTTACTATTTTTGGCTATTCACCATTTACAAGTGTAAAGTATCCTGAAGTTTGACTTCCATATCCCTTCCGCTTGAAATATGAGAGAGAGTAAGAAAAAATCTCAAATAGGGAGAGGATGTAGCCTTACGGCGATGATGCTCAACATCCTGTGATTGTGGGCAAATCACTTAATCTCCCTTGCCTAACAAAAATGAATGTGTCCATCTGTAACTAAACTGATGCTCATGTAAAAGGCTTTGATACCCGATATCTTCAGGACAAGTTTGCGCTATATAAATAAAAAAAATACGACTGTAAAGTTACTACTAGTAGTGACTTAAAGACCAGATTTAATGTTCTGCACATTTGGCAGAGACCTCTGCAATCAGGTCTGAGATATCTCCATGGTAAAGTATAAGAATGAAAGATTTTGTATGTTAGATTTTAATGTTAATACATTTTATATATGTTGTTTAAATGTAGAGAAATGTGTTAAAAAAATGCAACTGCATTAGATACATTTTAAAATAGTTTCTAAATAAATGTAAGTAAATTAAATTAAATGAAAATTATTGTAAACATTTTTCAATTGAATCCCACCTAAAATATAATGTTGATATGTATGTATTGTGTTCAAAGTTACTACAATTTCTGTATAAATTAATTTAGTTCAATTAAATTATTTGTACCAAAAATAAAGTTACATTTATTTTTAAATTGAAATCGGTAAAAAAATTATTATGTGTACTTTAAGTTACATTTTTTAATGTTAAGATAATTTCATATATTTATGTAAACAATTAAATTGTTAATTTATTTTCCCATTATTTCCTTTGGGTTTTTATTATAAGTACCTACCTCCATTATTTTCAATGGTAGGATGGTACCGTGCCTGCGAGTGAATGTGGGTGATGCTGGACTCTAAGCTGGAGGATGTTTATGATTGCTTTAGGTACTTTTTGGCTGTAGTAACTGTAGAAGTGCAATCACAAAAGGCATTTAGCAGTTGTAAAGTTAGGAATCCTAACTTTACTACTACTAAATGCCTTTTTTGAATACCGAAAGTTGTGAAGTTAGGATTTTGTCTCAGTTTAGTAGTAGTAAAGTAAGGAGTCCTAACTTTACTACTACTAAATGCCTTCTGTGAATACCAAAAGTAGTAAGCTTAGGATTTTATCTCAGATTAGTTCTGTGAATCGACCCCAACGTGGTTAGATGTGATGAGATCTCCGTTAGTGCGGAGGTGGAACTCAGTTGTGCATTAGATTTTGACTCTGAGGATTATGGCTCTGTGAAGAATAGCTTACCTAAGGAGGGCAAACTAAAAATAGAAGATGGTTCTATTTTGGAACCATTTTGGTCAGGGAATGTTTAAACTTTTTTTAATTAATCACTCATTATCTCCTGAATGGTCCCCCTCTAAATATTTGGCACAATATATTGAGTATTGGATTAGAAGGGAGATACTCAAAGAGGTGCACGTCAGATTGAGGTCAGAGTGCCTGAGGCCCTCTGTAGATAGAAAAGCTTTGGCGACACCTGAGCTTGATATGTAAATAATAGCATTTATTGCTAAAGAGGGTAGCGACCTCAGGAAAGGACTTGATAAGGATTTGAGATCATGCCAAGATAGGCACTTAGTTAGCATGGGCCCATTGGCAAATGTTTTTGAAATGGCTGAGAAAGCTTATATGTACAAAAACCATATTGATGTTGAAGAGCTTTGTCAGTGAGTCCAGAGGGCAATTTGCCTTTTAGGTAATACGGCATTATCAGTTGAAAGAAGGAAAAACTTTCTGTTGAAAATAGATCCTAAATTAGCAGACCTAGCAGGGAAAGAAAAGAGCCATTCCGCTAGTGGTCTTTTATTTGGCGATACATTTGTTATAGACCTTTCCAGGTATGAGGGTGCTTCTAACTCCCTTTAAAAATCTAAAAAAGAGATTAAGAAAGTGTTTCAGGAGCGTGTTTTTGGCATGGCCGGGAGAACAATGAGTTAGTACCTCGGCCGTGGTCAAGGCATCATGAGAGGCTCCTTTATGTGAGGATTTAGAAGATTTCAGGGTCCGCAATCCTATTGTGGAGGTGGATTTTTTCCCCTGCGGCAGAGAGCTCAGGGATCATACAATCATCAGGATAGAAGGCACAGAGCCTCCCCCTGTAAGTGAAGGCCTTTCTGTTATCCCCTTAAAATTGGGCTGCAGACTTGCCCTGTTTCATCAAAATTGGTTGTTGATAACAAGGGATCATTGGGTGTTAGAGACTGTTCTGGGTTTTTTAATAGAATTTGCAGGAAGACTGGTGTAAAATTGTATTCCAAAAGGGATTGTTTTTTCGAGGGATCAATGAAGTTGATAGATTTGGAGATTCAGGAATTGATCATGAAGGAGCAGTAGTAAGGGTGGAAGATCGAGTGGACAGTTTGTGAGCAATATCTGCCTTGTAGAGAAGAAAGACAAGGGTGTGCATCCAGTAATACATTTGCAAAAGTTGAACGATTGGGTTGTCATTTCAAGGTGGAAGGGATACATTTGTTGAAGGATGTGTTGCAAAAAAGGGGTTTGGATGACACAATTGGATCTGAAGGATGCCTATCTAACAGTACCAATTTGGGAGAACCATCAGAGGTTTTCGAGATTCCAGTTGTGGAAGAAGTTGAGGAAGCTTGTGTGTCTGCCTTTCTGTCTCTCCTCTGCACCGGGTGTTTTACAAAGATCCTTCAACTGGTAGTGGTTTATTTGAGAGAAAGAGTTTGCCTGATAAATTATTTGGAAGACATCTTAATAATGGATCAGGACAGGAGGCAGTCTATCTCCCATACAAACATAGCAGTGAGACTGATGGAGAGTATGGGCTTTGTGGTGAACAGAAAAAAATCGCAATTTGTCCCAAGTCAGCAGACTTTGAAAGAGATGTCAAAGAGGGGAAGGAAAGAGATAAAGAATACTCTAAACTCAACTTGTGTTTTTCTGAGAATGTTAGCCCATATTATAGGTCTTTTATCGTCTAATACTCAGGCTATTTTCCTGGGGCCCTTGCATTATAAGGCCTTACCGAGATTGAAAGCATGCCATTAGAGGGGTGGTTTGAGGTACTCAAAGAAGGTTTGTCTTTCTCAGGAAGCAAGGCAGGAGTTCATTTGGTGGTTGAAGAATATGGATGCTTGGAACGGGCATGCAATTTTTGGAGAAAGTGCAGACTTGATTGTAGAGTCAGATGCAGGCTTGGAAAGTTGGGGTTCAAGTTGTCGATTGCTAAGAAATGGTGGTCGTTGGACAGAAAAATAATTTGCTTATAATAGCAGGTTCTTTTGCAATCAGCTGTTTTGCGGACTGTCAAATGTTCCGTGTTTTTTTAAATGGACAATGTTTCTGCATTGAGACATATCAACAGGTTGGGAGGTCCACGTTTAAAGGTTCTAGCAGGTAAGGCAACGTTTTTGGGATATTGCATGGAGAGAGGTCTGTAGGTTGAAGCGGAACACATTCCAGGAATTTCAAATTCAGCAAAGAATTGGTTTTCAAAGATTTTCCATGACAACAGTGACTGGATGCTGGACAAATGTGTGTTCAGGAGCGTGGACCAATTGTGGAGGCCATTTCAAGTAGATCTGTTTGCAAACAGACTCAATGCTCAGGTGGAGAGACTTCGCAGTTGGAGTCCAGACCCGGAAGCAGTCAGGATAGATGCTTTTCTGTCAGATTGGAGAGGATTTTAGCCTTATGCATTCCCACCTGTTGCCTTGGTCCGCAGAGTGACAGGGTTGTTTCGCAAATTGAAGAAACAGTGGTGGTGATCACTCCCTTTTAGAGCTCAAAAGCGGGGTACCCAATTCTGTTGGAAATGAGTGTAGATCTTCCAGTGTTGTTACCGTTTCAGGGAATGCTGCAAGGTTCTCAGGAGAAGGTTCCTAGACTAGTAGAAGCAGGTCAGCTTCAATTGGGGGTTTGGAAACTTTCTGAAGAGTTTTGAAAAAGCCAGGATTTTCTCTAAAAGCTTCAAAACTCATTGACGAGTCATGGATGCCGGGGACCAGAAACACATAAAAATTGGCCTGGGGAAAATGGAGTAGCTGGTGTGCCGTTTCAGCAGATATAGTACAAGTTTAAAATTTCTTGTCAGAATTATTTGCTAAAGGTTTGGCATAGAGGTCAATGAACTTAGATTAAATAGATCAGCTGTTTCGGTTGGTCACACTTTGGTGAATGGTTTTTTAGTAGGACGGGACATCAGGGTAAAAGTATGCTAAGAAGCATTAGGATTGCTAAACCACCAGGCACTGGATATTCAGCCCTCTGGGATGTCTCGAAGGTTCTTATTTTTCTGGAATCATGGAGTGATTATGGTGATTTGAATCGTAGGGATTTATTTTTCGAGTTTACAATGTTGTTGTGTTTGTTTTCATTCTGTAGGGTTTCAGATGTTCTTTTGAGGTCTTTTGCTCCTGAAGGAATATGTTTCCACCTTAGACAGAGACCTAATACAAACTCTTCAACATTTTCTTATGTTTACGTTGATGAGAGGAAAAAGTTGTGTGCGGTTTGATGTGCAAAGGAATATGAACGGAGAATGATGTTGTTAAAGCCGTCTCGTGTGGATCAATTACTTATTTCTTTCAGACATCCTCATAAGGTTGTTTCATGACCTACTTTGGCAAGATTGGTGAAAGATATGATGCAGAAATGTGGCGTTGATGTGAGTATGTTTGGTGCACACTCAATGAGAGGTGCAGCTACTTCCAAAGCTTGTATGGTAGACAGTAGTCTGCAAGACATTTTACATTGGACTGACTGGTCCTCTGATTCTGATGTTTTTACTTTAAACCGATTGAGAGTACAGCTAGATGTTTGGTTGATAAGCTTTAGACTTGCATAATATCAACCTCCAGGTCATGTTATAAATTGTTGATTTTCTACAGCATTGGTGGGCTAAAACTCTGGATTTTATTAAAGACACAGAGGCTAATATTATCACTCCCAGATATTTCTCACCGGTCCCTGATGGTATTTATTTTTTCACTACAGGACAAGCTTAATAATTTCTGGATTTCCTTGGAGTGATTCAATATCTATGGAGTTTATCGGAAGAAGAATTTGTTTTCAAAGAAGGATCATTTTTTCACCCTAAGGAAGCATATTTACTTCCAAATTCGCAGTTCATAAAAGAAGGAAGAGGACTGGTTGCTGGAGGGTTTATTATGTTTGGAATGTTTTAATGTTCTAAGTTCTAGAAACTTTTAAGATGCTTCTGAGTGGTGGCAGTATAGGATTTAGAGGCATATGTAACAAAAAAATCTTTTGCGTTTCTCAAATTGCGATTTTTAGAGAATCACAATTAGAGAATCACAAAATGCAATGTATGTCGGATTTGCTAATTATTTTGCGAATCCTACATATTCCTTATGTGCAAATTGCAAATTGAGATTCGCAAATAAGGAATACCTTCCCATTCATTCCCATGGGCTAGAAGGTACATAGGAATGAATGGGGAGACATTCTCAATTTATTTGCGATTACCAATTAGAGAATCGCAAATTGAGAATGCAATTTCATATTGCAAGGGTGCCAAAAGGACACCCTGTTGCACCCCTGAAATATGTATATCTGCACATGAGGCTCACATACATGCCCTAAGGGCATGTATGTGCGCCCCATGGCACTTTGAAAAATGCAAAAAAGTGAATTTTTCAAAGAAATCACAAATTACCACCAATCGCAATTTTTCTGTGCTTCCTACATTGCATTTAAGAAATCTCAATTTGCGATTCATTAAATGCAATTGCAAAATAGAGAAATACAATTTTTGCGATTTTCTAATTTGCGATGCCCTTTTGGGATGATACATCCCAAAAGGCCTTTTCCCGTTTGCAAACGGGCCGATTCTGAGAATTGTCCCGTTTGGAAACGGGAAAAGGGCTTGATACCTATGCCTCATTCTGATTAATATTAGCCTCCATCTCTTTAATAAAATCCAAATGTTCAGCTTACAGAGAATGTGGAAAATCTATGTTTCATGTCACAATCTGGAGGTCGATATTATGCAAGTTTAAAGCTTACAATTTTGATGTAGGATGGATGATGAATGGATGAAGACAGACAGATGGGTGCATGGATAGACGGATGGATACATGGATTAACAAGAATTAGGTAGTATGGATTGAGGTTGGAGTGTGCTAGAAAGGATATTATGCTACTTTATAATACTTTCTAGAAGACACATGATTTTTACCTCTTCATCTCCATGCAATATTGTGAAAACCTAATCAGGTATTCCTTTTAGTTGAATAATTTTTATTATAGATAAAATTCACAGGAATACAGATATAATATTCCGTTCAGGTGCACAAACAAGTAAGCAATTATACATTAATAGTATCTGAAAATAAGTTAGTTAAAAATATAAGATTAATACATTTGTATAACACTTGTTTTTACCATTCCAAAAAATGAACTTATAAATAACATAAACTAAAAAACAGAACTGAACTTAGTATTGGTATATTGAGAACCTGTGAAAATATGAGAGGGCATAAAATATAGGAAAAATATTTTTATAAGCAAGAGAGAGGGAAAGATAAGATAAGGAAGATAGAGAGAGATAGGAGAAGAAGAGGATAAAGAGAAGGAAAGGAGAGAAAAGAAAAGAAAGAGACCCTATTGGATAGAGAGAGAAGTTAAGAAGAAGGTAAAGTCGTTAAGAGATAAGAAGTAAATGGTAGCCATAATAAATCAGATCTAATTTGTAAATGAATTGATGTGTGAGGTACTGAAGCAATTCTATGTTTATCACATATTAAATTCCACCAGAGTAAAAAAGATAACTTAGAGTTGTCTTTCCAACATGTTAATATAACCTTAAAAGCTACAGCAATAAGTACATCAAATAGAAGTTATTTATCGGATGTTTGATCAAAATCAGGTGACATAGTACCTAAAAATACATTATGGATATTAAATGGAATATTATAAGAAAAAATCAATCTGCATTTTGACCAAACAGCTTCCCAAAAAGCATAAACTATAGGACAATGGTAGAGTAAATGTATTAAAAAACCTTCAGCATTAAGACAAGACCAGCAGGATGAAGAGACTGATTGGTTAAACTTATGTACATTTAGGGGAGTAATAACAACTCTATTGTAAATAAAATTTAAGGATTGTGTGATATTTGCAGCTTTGGATGTCTTGAAGAGTTTTTTGCCAAAACTTGTCCCATTGGGAAATAGACAGTGTTTGGGAAAGGCCCTGCTCCCAATCTAGCTCAATATTTGATTTATTCCGTGTACATTGAGTTGTAGATAAAGGTTTATATATAAATGAGGCACTGGGAATAGTATCAGAAGAAACTTGGTATAAGGGTGTATCAGGTATGAATGAAGTTGAAAGTAAAAGTCTGTAAATAGCTCTGGAGTGTTGAAGCTAGAATGTTATATTGCGGAATGTATGAATTAGGTCTCTTGCAATTGATGAAAAGGTTAAATCATATTATTGAGAACCATTTAATTCACATAAAAAATAACCTTTTCTTTCCAATGCTTGTAGTAAAATGATTTGTGACGAAATTTGATATGTTTATTATACCATAATAAGTAGGCAAGGAAAAATTGATATTTATCAAAATTCTTAAAGAAAAGTGTTTTTGAAGACATTTGGAATATTTAAAATTGGATATTTGGAAATAAAAGTACAATTAGTTATGAAAGCAATATCCTGTAATGTAAAATCATTTAGCAATGAACATTCAACAGTAACCCAAGAAGGTTTAAGTAAATCTTGATAATCTTTAGACATAGCATAGGATTGAAGGATCAAAAAAGGAGTGTGATATAATTTAAAATCAGGGAATCTGACACCTCCCTCAGTTTTGGGACGCCGTAGCTTGGATAAGGCGATGCGTGCATGTTTATTATTCCAAACAAACTTAGTACATATAGAATTAATCTGTGTAAAATAATAATTGGGAATTTTGAATGGTAACATTGACAATGTGAGAAGTATCTGTGGAACAATCATCATTTTAATTGTATCAAGTCTGACCCACCAAGATAGAAATAAAGGAGACCAAGAGGACAACAAATTGGTAATCTTAAGTTCTAGACCATTAAAATTGTGGGATAGAGTATCACGAATATTAGAGGAGAACCATATGCCCAAATAATTAATTTTTTGCGGACACCATGTAAAATTAGTAGAATCAAACATACGTCTGTAGCATGAAGAGTTTAAAGGTAAAATCTCGGTCTTGGAGAAATTAAGTTTATATCCTGAAACATTAGAAAATGATGAGATTTCATGTAAGAATGGGGGAAGGGATGTAACTGGATTGGACATATACATAAGAACATCATCAGCATATGCAGAAAGTTTTATTTGGTGGGATTTCAAAGTAAAACTAGTAATAAGAGGGTTATTCCTAATACGTTCAAGAAAGGGTTCCAAACATAACAAGAAAAGTAATGGTGAAAGGAGGCACCCTTGACGTGTACCTCTTTGCAAAGTAAAATATGGGGAAAAAAGACCATTAACAAAAGCACATGCTTTTGGATCTGTATAATAATTTGATATATGAAATAAACTTTGGTCCAAAGCCAAACCATTGTAGGGTGTGTAACATGCAATTCCAATTAATGCGGTCAAAGGCTTTTTCTGCATCACGAGATAATGCAGCTAGGGGAGAGGGATATTTTGGACTAAGAGTGAGAATATTAGAAAACATTCTGGCATTATCAGAGGCTAAAGGTCCTTTGACAAAGCCAGCCTGATCAGGGTTGATGAGAAGAGGAATAACGTTTTCCAAACTGGCGGCCAGAATCTTTGCAAAAATTTTACAATCATAATTTATTAGTGATATAGGATGAACATTTTTGCAGAAGGAGGGGTCTTTATCTGGTTTAGGGATAACAATAATAAGGGCTTCTAAAAAAGAACCACAGGCCTTAGAATTGGATATGCATTAATTAAAAAGCTCTAATAATTTAGGTGCAAAAATTGAGGAATAGGCTAAAAATATTTCGACTGAAAAGCCATCTGGGCCTGGAGCTTTTGCTTTCTTCAAGCATTTGAGGGCCTCAAATATTTCTTGAAGAGAAATATCTTTCTCCAATGGCAAAAATATATCTGGGAGAGATGTAGAGTTAGGAATATTTTGAAGAAGAGAGGCGAAATCTTCTTTAGAGGGATTAGTAGTTTCTGTGTATAGGACATTGTAATATGATTGAAAGGTATTGATAATATCAGAATCAGATGAGAGGAGTTCATCGTTTGATTCTGCATGAATAGGGCCAATAGTATTACGTTCTGATTTGATTTTTTATTAATTCGCTAACATTTTCCCTGCTTTGTTTTGGCTTCCGTGAAATTTTGATTTAACCTTAAGAAGGATGTTACGGGCATCTACATAAGCAATTTTATTTAATGTTGATTTAGCTTTAATTAGCTCTTGTAGTGATGATGGGGATTTAGAAGAAAAATACTTGTGTTCCAGAGTTTTGATTAGTGTCAGGGTGTCTTTATATTTGGCATTCATTAATTTTCTTTTCTTTGTAGAATATGCAATAGTGAAAGCTCTAAAGGATGCTTTAAAAGCATCCCAATTATTATGAATTGAGGTGTCTAAAGAATTATTCATTACAAAAAATTCATTAATGAAGGAGGTCGCTTCTGATATAAAAGAACGGTCTGATAAAAGGTGGTTGTTAAACGCCATCGGCATTGTTTGCATGAGGTGATAGATACATTGATGGAAGAAGATACGGGAGCATGGTCAGAAATAAAAATAGAACCAATTTCTGATGAGTGAAGACAAGGTATTAATGGCTTGGAGACTAAAATATAATCAATACGAGACCTTGTGTTGTGAACAGGAGAAAAGAAAGTGAATTCTGAGGAATCAGGATTACATGTCTTCCATGAATCAAATAAAGGACGTGATGAAATGGCAGATTGGAAAGAATTGTGAGTTTTGTCTGGTTTGAATTTACACTTGGATTTTCTATCCGAAAAAGGGTCCAACCAATTATTAAAGTCACCACCAACCACTACATTAGGATTAGATACAGTTAGTAGTTTCATTTTTATAGATTGCCAAAATTCCGGATCTGATTTAACAGGCCCATAAATATTAAATAAAGTAATTTGCATTTTGTTGATGATAGTAGCAACTAACACCCAACGACCATAAGTATCACATTCTGATGATAATATTTGTTCATTAATTGATTTATGAAATAGTATAGCAACACCACCATGACGATCCGTAACGGGAGAAAAGAAAATTTGATTAACCCATTGACATTTGAGTTTAAGAGACTCTAGATCATGGGTACTCACAAATTTACAGTGTGGTTTGTGGCCGAGGGCCGCATCGGTGGGGGCGGGGTCATTTGGGGATGGGGTCATTTGGGGGCGGGCTAGAGGGGGTAAAAAAAGACCACTGCCGTTTCAAAACATTACTAGACTACATGCAGCACATGTTTATAGTATTTTTTTATTAGCAGACAAGAGCAACCTTAAGTGGGATTGAATGGCAATTTGCAGCAACCGTATATTCAGCACATGCCCAGTGCAGCAAAGGCTTCAGAAATAGATATGTTAAAGACAAACACTACGAACTTATTTTACATTTCATGTCACCAATTCGTTTTCTGTAATCTGGTACCAAGTTGGAAACGGCAAGCCTTAAGAGCTGCTCCAGATGTATGTCTGTAAGCTTATTTCTAAGTTTGCTCTTCAACAGTCCCATTGTGGAAAATGAACATTCGCAAGCATATGTTGACCCAAAGATACAAAGTACCTTCTGGGCCACTGTTAAAAGAAGAGGAAACTTGTCAGGGGGCACCATTTTACAGAATTCTTCTGGTGCTTGCCCCAAAAAAGATGCTTCGAGGGCTGAATTGTGCTGCATGTCAATGAGCTCTAGTTCTGATTGAGCCCTTTCCATGCCAATAAGGGTAACAACATCAAGATTCCGTGCACTCACCATCCAGGGGTTTTCAACCGGCCTGAAAAGAGGGGTGAGGGCTCTGAATTGCGAAAATCGTCGTTTGATCTCCCCAGAAATTTCCTCAAGACATGCACCAGGGTCAAGGTTTGCCAGAATTTCTTGTGCATCTGGAAACCTCTGCATCACAGCCAACAGTTTTGGAAAGTGGGTGAAGTCACTATCATCCAGTTGTTCCTTGAATAGCACAAGCTTACTTTCAAAAGCATAAATACCATTTATGAGGGAGCACACAAGCTGTTGTTTACCTTGCAGGGTCAAATTGAGAGAATTAAAATGTGTGAAGAGATTTTAAAGAAAGAAAATGGAACATAACAAGCCGTTCTGGGAATGATTGGCCTCTACTGTTCACAAAGAGTTCAATTTCAGGAAGCAATGCAATGAACCGCTCCAGAACCTTCCCTTTGCTTAGCCAACGCATGTCAGTGTGCATCAAGACGTCGGTTTGTTCCTCTTCAGATTCCTGCAGCATTGCTTTAAAAAGTCTATGGTTCAGAGATTTGGCACGGATAAAATTAACAATTTTCACTGCACCTCTTAGGACATTATTCAGTTCTCCATGCTTTAATTTTGCACACAACACTTCCTGGTGAATAATGCAGTGGTAGTCTATCACAGTCTGTCCTATGAGCTTCTTTTTATGCATAGATACAAAGCCTCTGTCATGGCCTACCATGGTAGGAGCCCCATCCGTTGTTATGCTGACAAGAGTGTTCAGTGGTATGTCATTTGTTTTAAAGTAGTTGCACATACTGTCCAGTACATCTTCTCCTCTTGTGTGCCCTTGCAGTGGTAGAAGGCACCAGAGCTCTTCTTTGGGATGAAGCGATTGGTCCAGATACCTCACCCAAAGTAATAACTGGGCCACATCACCTATGTCTGTGGACTCATCCATGGCAATGCTGAAGAATGGTGACTCTCTCACTGCTTTGATCACCTGTTCCTGGACGTTTTGTCCCATTGCCTCTATTCTGCGTGCACATGTGGAATCCGATAGCTGCAATGCACCAATTTCCTTTAAAAGGCTGGCTTTATTAGTGTAGTTATCAAATAAAATTTTGGCTGCTGAAAGGAAATATTGCTTCACCAGCTCTGCATCTGAGAATGTTTTTTTATGTTTGGCAAGCAAGTAGCATATTTTGAAAGACGCTTCGGTTACAGCCTCAGATTCCTTCATCTGGCAATGGAAGATCTTCTGCTGGGATGGAAGAGCTTGCTTCAACGATGCCACTTTTGCAGAACGCAGTTTTGAGTTCAGTGGGAAGTTTGCAGTGTATTCAGAGTGCCGCGTTTTGTAGTGCCGTTCCAGGTTATACCTCTTAAGGACATTCACTTTTTCTTTGCATAGCAAACAGGTGGCTTTTTCTTTTGGACATTCAACAAACAAGTACTCTTCTTCCCATGCTTCCTGGAAGGTCCTGCGCTCTGTATTGATCTGGGTCATTTGCAAGGCTTGGAAACTGGACTGTAGGCCATTGCGGAGCTCTCCAGCTAGTTTGTTACTTTGCAACAAGTAACAAGGACCAGGAATCTGATTTTCCACCGGATGACCAATGGATCGACACCGCCCCATGACCGATGGACCGACATGACCAATGGACCACCACGTCCCACGACCGACTGACCGACACTGCGTCATGACCGCTGGACAGACACCACGTCACTACCGATGGACCAACACCACTTCTCGCAACAGATCTGTGAGCAACACCAAAGTAATGGTTTGTTTAAACATACAAAGTAATGGGTATATCTGTACATGAAAAAACAGGAGGCTTTCCTAAAGCCTGAAGTTTATGCATTAAATGTGTTACTCAATAGGGATTTCAAATAAATGGCATACACACACGTATATACAAGCACAATAACAGATGTTTATTGCTACCCAACTAGTTTTATCAACCTCAGATGGAAGAAAGGCACGACCCATCAGGATTTGCACCTGTCAGAATGAGGTAGAACAAAGGCCCGGCATGCACACAGTACAAGGATACAGAGTAGAAAACATATGGAAGGAGCTAATCTGGACAGCGCTATTTGGTGTGAAGCACCTGCCAAATGAAAGGAATCTGAAAGGCTCAGATACAATGGTCAGGTCTGTAGAGAGGGGATGGGCGAGGGGAGGGGACAGGTTTCAGGTGGGGGTTAGTAGAGCAGGCGGAGAATCAGAGGTCAGGAATAACCAGAAGATTGGGCCAGTGGGCAGAGTCAGGTGTGGCCAGAAAGAGCAAAACATCCCAATTGTTAGTATTTGTTTGGCATTTCATTGCCCAGTTACAGCTTATTACGTTATATAATTCAACAATGCAGCTTCTTAAATATCTCCATCTAGCTGAAAGTACAAACAAGGAAGCAAGCATTAGCAAAGCCAAAAGGTCTAGCCTTGGCAAGATTGCAATGAATTGAGAGCTTGATGCCGTCTTTGGCCCAGTCACTGAAAGTGCACAGGTGCACTCGCCTAAATTCTCAATGTGTTTACGTTTTATAATCATGGCTAGTAACAGTGTTTTCAATATTGTAACACAGCAGTAGCTCACTAATATTACTGCAAGTAATGTCTGTGACTCCACTCCCAATTCTCATATGTGAGTACCTGTTTTGATCTAACATTATTACAATGGCATGTGAGACAGGTGGGGAGAAAGAGAGAGGATCCTCACAGCCAGCATTCCTACCACCCTTCCTAACGCACGACTTGTAGATACCAGTCGTGTTGTTGAACAGCTGGTCAGGATGAAGCCTAGGCCCAAGTGGTTGGGGGGAAGGGGAGCGGGTTAGCTGTGTGGGAAAGACACCTGAACGCACCGCTGTGTGTGGGAGCCTGAAACCTGCCCATCTTTGTACACGTGATCCACCTTTTTGCACCCCTCTCCCTCACAAAGTCAATCTCTTTGGCTTCAGAAGCATATAACACAGGTATAGCAACAAGAGAAAACACAAAGAACAAAGAGGAAGCAGTGACAGCAGTGCAAGATTCCCAAGTGTGAATCACAAGCTGTGGCCACCCATTTGATGCCATCACCTTATGTCCATTACTTTTGCTTGCAAACTTTTAGAAGTGAAATGAATAATGCACATTTCCTACATGTTTGTACATAGATGCATTCTCCTGGAGTAAACAACACTGCAGTTTTCTCTTTACAGACTATAAATGCACTTATACATGTTTTTTAGTATCCTAGGGACAGTTCAAGGAAAATGTAGCTAAATGTCTTACAAGGCAGTGCAAGCAGGAACCTCAATAAGTCAGTCTATAGGCCCCAGGCATGCAAAGGTAAACGGAGAGAAAGAATTATTCGGCTGTGGCACTGACAGGGCATACATGTCTTTGTCTTGCCCTATTTAAGATGAATTACTGAAGCTGAAAACCTTGTTTGTTTTACTAATCCTAAAGGAAGTATTTTTAGAATACATATTTCATACAGAGAAGTACATTTTCCATTGGTGGTCATGCAGTGGGTTGAAGAAGGCCATTGATAATGTTTCATGTATGGGTCTTATCAAAAATATTTTTAAGAAGATTCAGTAATCTCCAGGTCATTGGTAGTATCACCCACTTTTAAATTAACCTGCCTAGGAGCTCACTGTTTCACAGCTCACGGCACTAGATGGCGGAAAGAGTCCAAGTGTCTGTTTGCTTCCTTACAGACCATGCCACTACCACCCTCTGTACCAGTGTAGTTCCAGAGGGAATACTCAAAAACAGCACTGTTTTTACATGATCTCCTATTCACGAATCCCTGCCTGTTTGGGATATGTTCATCTGCATTAAGGGGCTTTTAGTTTAAATGATCCCAAAATTAGGCGTGGTAGAATGCAAGATGATGTCAGCTAAAATGGCAGAGCTGCCTGGTTTAGCACTAAACTTGACAATAAAACAATCCCCTTTTACAGTTCCTTATTGTGATCCACTCCGTATTATTCCTCCCCTAGAATGAAGCAAATGCTACTGCATCTCTATTTTTTTAATTAAATACAATTTGACAAAAGAAAAACTTCCCATCAGAAACCCTGAAACAAGTTTTCAGTTTTTGGCTAGTATTATTTGAAATGCAAATCTTTAAAAAAAAGAAACATAGTTTTCTTTTACACTGGGCATTTTAATTAAAAGAATTTTGGGTAGGGCAGGTGGGAGAGGAGCACATCATGGCAGTATGTCTGGGACATCGTGGGCTGTGGGAATGCGGAAAGGACGTAAGGCGGCCTGAATGACAGTGTTTTTAAGTACAGAACCTTGCAATTGTCAAACACCTTCAACGTAAGTCCCTGCTGCAAAAGCCAGTCCTTCCCCAAGAACAAATCAATACATACTGCAAAACAGGTGTTCACCCCTTTTGCATCCATGTCAATTAAGTGAGGTCAATGTCAGTTATGTCACCCATTCTACCCTGCCACTTAGGTGAATCCACCTTCATGGAAACATGTTCAGGTGGTTCGGCGGGAGTTGGAGGTATCAGGGCACCCAAGGTGGATTGCAGTTTAAGGTTCCCTTCCCCATCTTCATTTCCCTGCCCCATCTTCCCTGCCTCATCTTCACGTCCCTGCCCCATCTTCATTTCACTGCCCCATCTTCACTTCCATTCCGTTCCCTCACCTCTCTTTCCATCCCTCCCCAGTCACCTCCCCTCCCTTTCCATCGCCTCTCCCCTTATCTCTTTCGCTTCCCCCCTTGTCTCCCACTCACTTTCGATTTGCTTCTCGGACCCCTGTTCAGCGTGCTTCATTGCTGTGCTGGCACAAATTAAGCACGTTTGCTTTCAGTCCCCCGAGCTCAGGTGTAGCCCACGCCCACGCCCACCCCCACTAGCTAAACTGCAGGCCACAGGACAAAGGATGCTTCCAAAATGTGCATCTCCCCCCAGAGCCCCACTAACATGCACACGCCACTTTTCTCTTGTAACACACTGTTTGCTACCTCTCTCATTTTGTTTGCTTTCCATACTTGCACAAGTGCCACCATTGCCTAAGTAACGTTTGTTCTTTGTTCTTGTGTTTGAAAGTCCTCCATTTATTGCAGTATTATACCATGATGTGTACTTTGTACGCTTTTGTAACCTGCACACATGTCACTTTTTCCTCCTGTATTGCACCGTTTCCTACCTTTTGTATTTTGTTTGCTCACGATTGTCACTTTTGCCTCATGTAATATAACGTTTGCTTTTGTAATTTGTTCACACGTAATTGTTCTCATGTATCAGTTCTGTTCCTATTGTGAGGCCTCTGACACCTTCGGGTAAAGTCCACGCTATAGAACAATGCATAAATAAATAAATAAATAAAGCTGAGGAGTGCCCCCCCCACCCTCGACAACACACTCCTTCATGCACGGGCCTCGTATCTTGAGGTGCCCCTCTAATGAGCCCCACCCCTCACACAATATGACCATGGTTCACTTACCTATCGAGGCTGAAGTCTTTACGGTGGTAGTGAAGATCTCCATGGCTGGGGGCAGCGAGGACTTCAGTGAAGATTCTCCCGGGCTGCTGCAAGGAACGCGACGAAGGTGACGATTCTGCGGGGCTGCTCCAATGCGATGAAGATTCTCAGGGGCTGCTGCAGAGAGGGACATCGACGTCACCACGGACACAGGAAGCTCCTTAACAGGTCCTTTAAAAGTCAGCTGTAACAGCGCTAGTTACAGCTGACTTTTAAAGGGCCTGTGCTTCGCGCCAAGGGTGACGTCACAAGGGCGCAGTCCAATCAAAGGCAACCAAAAGCAAAGAAGATGGCCGCAGGAGCAAACGTTGTGAATACGTATTCAATACGTATTCACAACGAATTCGCCTGCGGCCATCTTCTCTGTTTAACTTTCAACTTTATCCATGAAGGACATGCACGGCAGCAGGGTCCGCGGGCCGCCAATTAAGTCCGGACGGGCCGCCAGCGGCCCGCGGGCCGTACTATGAGTACCCCCTGCTCTAGATCATTGCAATGGGTTTCCTGTAAAAAAAGCAACTTGGGTTTTAAGTTTAGCTAAATGAGACAATACCTTTTGACGCTTGATAGGATGACCTAGACCATGTACATTCCACGAGACCACATTAACCGTGATGTTGGATTAGGGGAAACATGAGGGAACAGGAACAAGAAACTGCATTAATAACAAGGAGAAAGAAGAAAATAGCATTCTTAACATGTGATGATTAAAATATGTAAATAAAGGCAAAACATGTACCATAAAACAAAATGGACATACAAAAAGAAAGAAGGAAACTAAGAAAAAGACAGAAAGAAGAAAAAATAGGAAGACAGATCAAGAAAGAAGTAAACAGATCATGTAGAAAAAGCTTAAGTTTGTCAGGATCATCAAATGAACATGACCGTCCTTCATGTGTGATTTTGCAAAGGCCTGGATGAAGTATTCCATATTGAATATTAAGCTGTCTTATTTGGGGACATAGGGCAAGAAATTCTTTATGACGGGCATTTGTTGAGTTGGATACATCCTGGGATATAAAGATATTATGACCTGACCAGATGAGCCGGCGTTTAAGTCTTACTGCCTTCAGGACATGCATGAGTTCAGTAAATTCCAGGAAAAGCATTATGATTCCACATGGTTTATTTGAAGAAGTATGGAGACGACCAAGACGATGTGCTCTCTGTATGTTGAGGGGAGTTGCAGATGGCTGACGATCCAAAAGTTCAGGCAAAAGCTTCTGTAGGAAGGAAACCATATCAGAGCCTTCAATATTTTCCGGAAGTCCATAAAGGCGTAGATTATTCCTTCGATTACGATTTTCAAGATCCTCCGTGTGCATTTTTAACTTGTGAATTTTTTGTTCTAATGTTGGAATCCTTGAGGAAACATCTTGGAAGTCGCTTACTCGCTGTTCTAGTTCCAAAACCTTTCCCTCCATGACAATCCATCTCTCTTCAATCTATTTTAGCTTTTCATAGGTAGTGGACATGAAAGGTTGAAGGTCACGTACTTTGTCTAATATAGTCCAAGACTGGATTTTGTGAAGATAGAATAGGAGAAGGTACATCAATTCTATGTCTTTTCGGTTTAGTGCCAGAGGAAGAAGATCTGACAGTATGAAGATCGCTAGCCATTGTGGAACACTGAAAAGAGCGATTTATAAAGCACAGCGCTGGATGGGTACGCCTCAGAAAAAATATATTAGAAAAGGAGTAGATCCTGTGAAGATGAGGAAGTTATAATATCAAAGATCCCAACATGTGCCACACCTTATAATGAGACTATTGAGCAGTAAAATCAGGAGAACCTGAGGAAAGGTATATCAAATGTAGGACCCCATTTAGAGATGCATACTTGTCTCCCTGCCACATAAGATATTGAGATATTGGTAATGGGAGCACTGTTAGAAGTCAGACAGTCAATGCCCAATTATTGTTTCAGATGAAGGAAGGAAAAGAGCACATATACATCTGGAAACAGGCATAAAAAGAAAAATATGAGTGGCTCAATATAAAAAGGCGGGAGTGTTGGGTGATGTTAGTCTCTCTGAAGTGATAGTGACTTTACAGCCAAGCTCCTTTTGGTAATGGGTGCATCAATCCCAGGTTGATAATGGTGCAGCCATAATCTTGCCAGAAAAAGTCATTAGAATATAACATATTTTGCAATTAAGTATATTCTGGCAGTTTGTTAGGTGTGGCACATTAAAGAAAATTCAATTGGTCAGGCTGGGCATTAAAAAGCTAATTGAACTTGTAGCAGACATTTTATAGCAAGAACGGTTCACAAATATGGTAATGCGAGGTATTCCATGAAGAGGAATCGGCCGCTGAGAGAAAACGCGAGCGCCGACTCCAAAAACAAAATGGCGGGCGCCCGCGATTTTGTGAAGAGAAACTCACCGCCGCTGCAAAGGGAGTTCAAAACCGGTGTCAGGAGCGTCAAGTTCGGCCAAAAGGCACACGGCACCCTCATTAAGCCATTGCAATGATCCGTGGTTGGAAAAACTGGCAGATGAGGCACCAAATCTTGACCAAAGTCCCGCGTCACTGCAGAGCTCACGCTGGATCCGACATATTCCTTCGGTGCGGAAGCCACGCCCCCTCCTAAACAGGTATTCCTAATTGTATCATAGTCATATATTCATGTGCATTACATTATGATTGTTCTTATAAGTATAACCAAGAATGTATTGATGGTTTATAATTAAATATTGATGCCATTTTGCAGTGGTTTGGAAAATACAGTAGCTATCAATATACTTGCTAATTTTCATGGTTCAAGTAAGCTCAAAACCGTGTTGTTCAAGGTTGTATGTTTGCACATTTACAAGAAGAGCAACCTTGGTTTCAAACCCTCAACGTGGAGGAAGAATTTCATTAAAATAATGAGTCCTGCATTGTATTTAGGAGTTTTTTTTATATTTATGTACACACACATACACACACGCACACAATATATATATTTACATACCCATTACCCTAGTGGCTGTTGTTCAAGGTTAGGTATAGTTAGGACCCAGTTTCCATTGCAAACTTATTTTTGATTTTGAGGTGATCCTTTAAGGTGTCCTGAGAAAGAGGGAGGGTACTAATATTCATTTTCCTCATGCAGTTTTCCATATGAAATTTTGAAACTGAATTACTTAAAATTTGTCAGAAAGCTAGATCTTGGTCCAGAAACTGTGTTTTTTTGTGATTTGGTGGACATCAGTGCAGTAGTTTTTGAGACATAAAAAAAAAGGTATGTATTTTTCACACTGCACACAGAAGATATTATCTGATTAGCTGCCACTACATCAACAAAGATGTGACAGCAGATATTTTAAGACTGAGGTACTCAGTGCCCTGTCCTGGAAAAATATTTAAAAAACATAGCTGGGTGAGGTGGTCTGAGAGACTCCCACCCTCCCCCGAGGGACAAACGTATTTTTTTTCATTGACACAGCAGATCCGCAAATCCATGGCACAGAAAATAAAAAGAAAGCTGCCTACTTCACTCTTTTAATATGAGCCTCCTGGGGTGGTCCAGGTCCTGGGGGTAGTTTGAAATATATTTTAATGGGGAGGGAGAGTGCACCCCTCCTCCCCAAGCCCTATAGAATGCTTGTGGATACCATCCTTGGGGCTGATAAAAATAATTAGGTGAGGGAGTTGTGTGGCCTTCTCCCCCAATCTCATTGAAACCCCTTGGACCCCATCCCATGGGGCCAATATTGTTAGTTAGGGGAGGGAGCATGCACCCCTTCCCCGTGTCCCACTTTGGTCCCCAGAACCCCATCCCAGGGGCCTGATGAGAGCAGTGTCTCGGGAACCCCATCCCCCAGGACACGGGTATTTCCTGCCCAGAAGAGTGCAGGCATTGCCTGCCCGCGCTCTCCAAGGCAAGAAACAGAATGTTGCTCCTGTCTGGTTGTGAGTACTGAAAAGCTGCGCCTGTCCGGACAGGAGCAAAGTAATAGAACTGGCTCCGAGGAAGGTAGCTGGTTGGGGAGCCGTCAAGGGTGATAGCGGCCACTGGGCTCCCCTTCAGCCCCCGATGACTTGGACATATTGTTGTGGGTACCCCAGGTAGACACCGGTCTGCCCACTTAAAAAATGAAATGCTGGCACCCAGTATAGATGCTGACTCTGAGCCCACATGGCTTTGTGTCTCCCCTGAAGCCCGCAGCATCTTGAAGATGTTGTTTTGGTGTGCCCTGGATGGGTACCAGGGCACCCACTTAAAAAAAAATGCCAACTCCCTCCGGCACCTGGTATGGCTGGGTGGGAGCTGCAGGTACCATGGGGCCTTGGGGCTCATGCTGCGGCTCCCAACTTAGAAATATAAAAAAAGTGTGGGTATCCTGGGTGGCCACTGGCCCGCCCAATCAATCAATAAAACTTTATTTACTTTGTTACAACCATAAAAGTATGCACATGTTCATCACACATAAATTGACCCATGACCATAAAAATAGAAGTTAGACATATTATTATAAAATAGTTAAAACCAACAGTTCATCCCCATACGCCCAATACTTCCAATAGAATATGTACAGTACTGTTATCTTTCAATTACACCATCTCCTATTATCTTCAGGGAACACATACGTTTATTACTCTGTACACTTGAGGAACACTTTAACTTTACACATAAACTTCCCCATGTCACGGGCTATGTCTAAGTTCATCAAACCCATTACAAGGTTAACAGCTTGCACCCTATTCGTAATCCTATCTTTTCTGAATATTGGGCATAAGAACTCTTTTCGTATATCTAAAAATGTCATACAGTCAAATAAAACATGTAAAATATCGCAGCGGGTACCCAAAGTGCAAGTGCATTTCCCATTGTAATCTAACATGATTTTTTTAACCCCATTGTTTGCGTAACAGGGGTTTATGCCAATTTGCGCTTTTAACACCTCCCGTCTTAAGTGGTAGCTGGGTAACCTATCTACATAAGGTTAATTTGATCCATTTCCCAAGCCAAGATCATGTGGGACACTGAAGTTTTCTGCAAAAGATACTCCCAATCATGTATACAGGAGGTATCAAATCCCATGTCCTAAGTTCTTTCTTATCTATTAGTGGATGCCCTAGCTGCGGGCAAGGCTTTAAACCTAACACTCCATACGCTTCCCTTAGTGAAGCTCTTGTCTTTATCGCCCATGACAGCTCACTAATGGGAATTTTAGCTTTACACCACTGGGAAATTTTATGGGAGTACTCTGCGCCTAATCGCTCCCCAAAACGTTTTAGGGCCATACAGGCTGTTATGGTCCAGGAGGTAATTCCCAGCTCTAGTCTTGCAGCTTGTACCATAGATAATTTTGGCAATGAGAACAAGCTTTTTAGAGTATTTCCCTCTTCTTTATCCCAGCTGATTTTGCCACTTAAGTAAAGTACTTCTGCCCCATACAGGAATTGTGGAGGGACCATTGCTAGATAGGCCTTTATAACCGGCCTGTCCGACATTTCTCCGTATACACTATTAAACCTTTTTCGGCCCTTCAGCGAAGCCACTGCCCTCATTTTTAAGGTTTCCAGATGGGTATACCATTTTAGGTTATCCGTGAAGCACATTCCTAAATATCTATAATCATTTACCCTCTCGAGAAGTTCTGTACCAAGATACCATGTGAACTTTGTTTTCTTCCTCCCGAAACATGAAATTTTGGTCTTCTCCATGTTCACTACTAGTTTTTTTAACTAAACAGTAATCTTTAATCATGTTTAGTTTTCTCTGAAGACCTATCTCCGTCTGGTCCATAATCACCAAGTCGTCTGCATATAATAAGCAGGATACATGGTTTCCTCCCAGTTTCGGGCAAGCCCCTCTAACCCCACTTAGTTTTCGGGGTAAATCGGCTATGAACAGGGAAAAGAGTAAAGGATCAAGTATGCACCCCTGCCTCAAGCCGTTTCCAATCTGGATCTTCCCTGACAAACCTTCCATCCAAAATTGTTTGGGCCCAGTTTTCAGTGTGTAAGGCCTGGATCAGGGCCAAAAGGTCATCCTGTATTTTATACCCTACCAGGGTTGCCCACAGCTGTTCTCTGTCCACAAGATCAAATGCTGCACGGAATTCCACAAAACAGCAGTATAAATTACCCCTCTGTTCCATTGACTTCCTAGCGATGGACCAGAGAGCAAAACAGTGGTGCACCGTTAAATGTCCTTCTTTGAACCCACCCTGTTCTGGGGGTACTATTTGCTCATCATATGCCCACTCCTTTAACAACCCCAGGATTACCTTGGAGAACACTTTTTTGCCTATGTCCAGGAGATTTATTAGACAATAGCTTTTAGGGGAGTTTACATTGCCTTTTTTATGTATTGGCCTGGCAATCGCCCTTTCCAACTATCTGGCAAAGTTCCTGTACTTACTATCCTCTGGAACATATTCGAGAAAAACTCGGCCCACCAGTCTGAATTTATTTTTATGACGACTGCTGGTAAATTATCTGGTCATGCAGCTCATGTTAAATTTAACCCAAATAGTATGCTTTTATTATGACCTGGGGAGAAATACATTTTCACATCTTCCCTGACCACCGGCCAGTTCTTTGATACTAATTTCCCTCTCCTTGGCCATTTGCCATAGATTTCCTCAAGATAAGCCACCCACTTGTCTTCCACAACGGAGCACTGCAATGTCCCTACAACTTTCCCCATACATTCTTGTATCATTTTCCAAAAACATTTGGCGTTTTTGCCTTCTATTGCCTCTAGTAAATTCACCCAGCATTTATCTTTATAGGATCTCTTTTTATCTCTGATAGTTGCTTTATATTTTATCCTTAATTTCTTAAGTTCAAGTGAATATACCTCATTGTAACTACCTCTGAGGCATCTTTCATGCCGCCTAATAGTGACCTTTGCCTTCCGGCAATCGTAGTCAAACCATGGTTTATTATTGGGGAATACTATAACCTTACTTTGTGTCCCATGATTACCCCGTTTAATTTTTATCCTGTGGCATTCTACCAGCTGTTTTATTATATCCTCATACCAGGATATATCCTCTCCTTTCTACCCCCACTGTTAACTGGAGTGCACTCAATTTCTTTATATATTCCTCACTAATCCTAGTTGTGAGACGCTTAGGATATTCAACCTCTACTTGTAGCGCTTTTTGTTTCTGCGGTACCCTATTTACCTTTAATTAATTCTATCAGTAGTGGGTAGTGATCACTGCCCTCTACCCTACCTATTTCAAAGTGCTTAATTAAATGGAAACTCCATGACTGAATGAATGCATAGTCTATGGGGCACTTTTGCTGCCCTATTTTAAAAGTACGCTTTGCGGGCCGATCCGATTCCTTTCTACCATTAGCACAAAGCATGCCCATGGCCCCCAACATCTTGCCATGCTCCACGTCTTGGGTTGAACTACCACACCTTGGGAACTTGGCAAACTCTATATTAAATACTCTTAGCAGCTCCCGCTGCCAAGAGTCTCTTTTTTGGGGGTTTAGTCTATGATTAAACTCGCCCAATAACAATAACACATCTCTAAGGTATATATCTTGTAAACCCTCCAGGTCCTTTTTTAGTCGCTCCAACTCCGCTTTATACTCATTTATTCTTCCTTTGCGTGTATACACATTTATAATGCATAGACCTTCCCCACCTGCATTATTATTTGTTGTCAACACTCTACTATCTAACGCCCAGTTACACTTTAAGTTCTAAGGATTTTATGTCTCTCGCTATCCTTGTTGAAACTAGTGTCATCTGCCCGCCTGATGGCCTACCTAATGATATCTTTCTTGTGGGTTTTACATGGTGCGTAAAGCCTTCCGTAACAGGGGTTTCATCGCACAGCCAAGTCTCCTGTAGGCAAACAATATCGGTCTACCTAAGAATATCTTTGAAGCTTTCAAGAACCATTATTCTTTTATATCCATTGACATTCCAAGACAGAATGGCCAGGCTGCGCGACGACCCTAGATCCTAATCCACATTACTCAGATACCCGTCTTCCTCACCATCCATATATGCCAATTCTCTATATCTATTCCCGGCTAGTACATCTACATCATCCCACCCTGGGTTTGTAGGGGTTATAGTGATTTCAAGGGCTCCCTTCATACCTCGTCCCGAACTAATCATTTTCCCCAACCGCGCATGGTTCCTAAGGAATGGTTTCCCTTTTTTATCCATCTGCACATCCTCTCTTTTTATTAATCTAATTTCTTCCCTTAGCATCTCGGCTTCTGCCTTTTCCATCACGACTTTTATTAGTGCTGAGTGGAGTAAGATCTTTGTTATTTCTTTCCCTTTGGTGGTCATCAGGAACCCCACTTCCTTTAGATCTTCTGAACTAACATAACTTAAACTAGGACATTTTGCGAATAAAGAGGGAAGCTGTGAACGATTTAGGGGGTTTAGTTTCTTAACTCTTTTCCCTCCCTTTCGCTGTCCTGTTGGTTCTACTAATAACCAAGTATCGAGGGGCCTATCTAACTGCATATCTGGCGATCTTTAATCTGGTGTTTCTTCCCTCCTTTGGCAAGTTACTTCTTCTTTGCCTCTGTTCCTACGGCTCATCCCCAAAATTGGGTTGCTAGGCCCTGCAACTACAGACATCTCCCTACCCCCTTCTAACAGAACGTCCTCCTTTTCCCCGAGGTGTTTCCTCAAGATTCCATCAGAACTCTTTACCATAATTTTTCCTGATTCCCCCCTTCTTTGTCCCTCAGGTCTGCAGGTGCTCACCCCTGTATCTGCAAATGATAGCTTCTTTATTTCTGGCCTTACAACCTTGTTGCTTAACCTTTGATCCCTTTCTCCTGTTGGTTTTTAGATGGGGCCTTTTCCCCCTACTACGCCACCGGGTATTTGGTTTTATGCCCCTCCTTTCCCCATATCTCTTTATAATCATAGGCCAGCGGGATATATATATACTGAAGGTTCGTCCTCCTTAGGGCGACTCACTCTTTTCACTTCTATTCCCATATCTGCATTAATACCGTCCTGTATTTCTACTGATCCTACTAGGGAGGGCATTAGGCTTTTAATCTGTGTCAACCCTCCAGTTATATTCCTAAACTGATGACTCTGGTTTTTAGAATTTCATTATTTAAAACTGAAACCTCTAGAATGCCCTACAAGGTTTTCTGCAACATCAGCATAACTTTGAGCATAGATAAACTGGAGGAACCTGTCACCTCGAGGCTGTGTGGGGGGAGGCCTGATGAATCAGTTTGAGCAGCATAGGAGTTTTCCAATCTTACTTCCAATTCAGACTAAATACCCTCTGGACAAAGTCTTCCTCACACTGGGATTTACTCTGTTTTGCTCTTTCTTCCTCCACCACTTCTACATCCCTGACCTGAGTAAATAGCGACTGGAATAACCATGGCGAGGAAGACAAACGTGTTTCCATCGGGATCTCAGCAATATTAAAATTAGTCTGGTTCAAATACTCCACACTTATAGCTGCATCGTCCTCTATAATTTGTGGTGTCACTATCTCACTCATCTCCTTATCTGGCATCTCCTTCGATTTAAAAAGTTTGCCAATAAAGTCTTTGATGGATTTTGAAACTGCTGAACCACCTTTTGCGCCTGCAATCTTGAAAGTTGTCGACATTTTCTGTAAACTTGAGTCCAAGGAGGGGGTAGACTCCCTCACTGGTGTTTTACTTCCAGTGGGTGTCACCATATCAACATTCATGTCATTCGAGCCTTTTGGTAAGTCAGAAGTATCCTTCATCCCAATGCTTTTATTTCCTAATTTCTTAAGGCATTTCAGGGCTTTCCAGGATTTAGTTTTCCCTGGGGCCATTACTTCTGCTTCTCTTGGCTCCTTCCTTCCGAAGTACGTCGTTTTATGATGGAATTTTCCTTCACTTTCTTCAGGTTCACGCTGCACTTTGGAACACTACAACTTACCACTCTGTGCGCTTTATAATTCCCCTAATTAATATTATATAAGAGGGAATAAAATGTCTCTCCACTTACCTCTGTTCTGTCGGCCCACACTCTTGCCTCCACCACTTCTCGATAACAACTTGCTTTCTTTATCAATCTGCTTTTACTCCAATTGCTCAGGCACACTGCTAGATTAACCTTCCATGGGGTGTTCAGTGCATATCATTTACCCTTTCACGACTTCAATTCTTAGTCCTATCCCTCCTTCGTGGTTTTTAGCCACAATTTTCTGCCTTCACTTGTGCCGGTTGGATTTTAATGTCCTCCAACTCCACACAAGCATTTACTGCCAGCCAATGTGCACAGGGATCGCGACTCGTGCCTCCCGTGCCTCCCGTTACCGGGCTCACGGTCATGGAGCGACTGCCACCCTGTTGTCAGCCCTCGCCGGCGGCGGTGAAAAAACCCACACTCTACGGGCCTCGACACGAGACACTCGCTCTCCCCGCTGCGGGTCCCGCAGGTCTCAATGGCGGCATCAGGAGCGGGTCTCAATGGCGGCATCACAAGCGATGGTCGGCGGTCAAGAATCCTCCCTGCCGCGGGTCCCGCGGGTCTCGATGGTGGCACCAGGAGCGAGTCTCGATGGCGGCGTCAGAAACGGAGGTCAGGAGCGGAGGTCGGCAGTCAGGAGTGCAGCGTGAGAAGTGGGAGGTGGGCGGTTCCAAGAGCACGTCCGTAACCACACAGAACAGAGGATCAAGATTCTAACAGAATTCAGGGGAAAGGCTCTCTGGCCCACCCAAAACTTTTCAAAAAATGGAAAAGAAGAACAAATTAGCGACAGGAGGTGCTCATTTATAGTTTACTGCTTCGGCAAAAAGGGCCTCAGAATGCCCTGCAAGGACTTTTAAGTCATATTTGTGTGTTCCCAATGCTGTCCCTAGAAGGGGCAGGGGGCCCAATAAATATTTGTTTTAATGTTCTGGAGAACTGCAGGGAACACAGCACTTTAAGCTGGAGCTGTACTATCTTCAGCTGGAGTCCAGGGCCCCCTTGTGGTTGGTTCTATGGCTGTACTTTATGGCCTGAAAAATATTAGAAAAAGACTCAAAGGCAAGTTTAATGTTTTTATTTTAAAATGCTTTATTAAAAAACATGTTGTGACATTCACTATTATTAAACATCCAATTTGTGAATTTAAAAAAACACACACATTTGATTATAGTCAGTGGTGACTTACTTTTTGTCAAAGCCAATATGTTTGCACTATACATGTTGATGTGCTGACCTCCTGATAAAGCCAATAGGCCCCCTGTTTTTTACATTTTGGTGTTTTGAAACTTTGACAAAACTGTAGGCCTGTCATACATAAAATTACACTGTGTGTTGCCTGCAAGGGGGTGGGTGCAGGGCATGGCCACAGGGGCCCAAGCTGTGCATGTCCTTCAGCGGGTCGAGCACTGCTAATTATCTCCCATATTGCATCACTCATTTCATGTTCGATGACCTCACTGAAAACATCACTGCAATCTGAAATTACATCACTGACATCATTGACATCAACACTGTGTATAGTAGGGTCACAAGTTAGAATTCTAACATGCAGACTGAAACATGTGCTATCAACACAAGTAGCAGTCTGTCTATTAACTCCCAAGTGTACTCCCGTAGCTTTCCACACTGCTTTATTAAACAGGGCACTAACATTTGTGTTTTTGACAAAGTGTGGCACACCAGAAGCCATCTTGATGGAATCAAAACTATAAAACTTAAAGTATTTTCTTAAGAAATGAACAAACCAAGTGCTTCTGTTTTGTCATAGAAAGTATGGTTAGTACTATAACAAACTGAAATGAGGACGTTTGCTATGAATGCTTAAAAATATTTCTTATCCATGTCAGTAAAAAGTTTGACAAACAGAGTAAAACATGTACTTTCAAGACCAGAAGTTGTCTGCCAGTTCACTCCCCAGTGTTCTATTGCAGCTTCCTACAGTATTCTAATAAAACCCTTGAGCACTAACAGTTTTATTTATGACAATAGTGTGGCACACCTAAAACAATTGTGACTGAATCAAAGCTGTAAAACCTAAGACATTAATAAAACAAGGGGTTATTATGGTTAGCGCATTAGAAAGCTAAAATGAGGACAAGCAGGTGAAAGGGGCAGTGGCAGCACAATGCACCGCAGAGTGCAGGAGAGAGAAGGCAGGAGCACACACTCAGACAATGAAGGGCAGGAGTAGGAGCAGAGTCGGCAAGCTGATTAGGCAGGACAGACAGCAGGGACAGTGGCAGCTCAAGAGACTACAGAGGTCAGGGAAGGGGCAGGGAAACACTCATGGACAATAGAGAGTGGGGCAGGGGCTGCAAGCTGACCAGGTAGGGCAGGCTGCAGTGACAATGGCAGCAAAATGCACCACTGAGGGGAGAGGTACACACACACACACACACAGATAACGGAGGACAAGGGTAAGGGGTAGGAGCAGCATGGAGCCCAGTAGGGGAGGCCATCAAAGCCAGGGGCAGCAAGTTGACCACAGACAACAGGTGAAGGGGCAGGGGAATGGAGATCGAAAATGGTGGACAAGCAGGAGGAGGGCAGTGGCAGCAAGGTAAACATGCAGGGCAAGCCAGCATGGGTAGTGCCAGCACAACTGATCATGGAAGGCAGAAGGGAGGGGACAGGCACACAAAGAGAACATAGGGATGGTGGGGGTGGACAAGGTCAGCAAGCTGGCAAGCTGACCACATCGGTCTAACAGAAGGGGGAGGGGCACATAGATGAAGAACAGAAGGCAGGCGGGATGATCAGGGACAGTGGCAGCAAGGTTACTATCAAGGGTAGGCAGGCATAGACAGGGGCAGCAAACCGACAACAGAGAGCAGGAGGGAGGTGGCAGGGGCATGCAGATGGAGAACAGAGTGCAGGCAGATGGGTGGGAAGGTGTGGTAGCAAGTTGACCATGGAGGGTGGGCTTGTGGAAAAGTCAGCCCATATCACACCTGATGCCCAGGCTGCTGGCGCAGGACGCCTCTTGGTTCCCATCTTGAACGATTACCAAATAAAGAGACGGGCGCTGGAAGCAGGAATACAAGAATAGAGTTTTATTTCTCATGAGGAGAGCCTGTCATTTCGGACACTCGCATAGTGTCTTCAGGAGGTGCTCTCCAAGTTTCTCTGAGGCTTCGTCTTTTATACACAGGTTTACGATTCACAAACATTCCTTATTATATTAAAGACGCTTTGAAGTAGGAAAAACATGCTTGGAATCCCTGCTTCAGGCCTATTCCCATACCAATCGCTCAGATGTCATCCTCCCCTCCTGAATGTAACAAGAGAATGTGATCTCTCAGCTGGACATTCCTACAGGACACGAGGGCAGGAGGGGATGATCAGGTCAAAGGTTGGTCAGGTGGTAAGGTCGGACACTTCGGTTGGTGTATCACGGGTTTTGTTATGCTGGGCAGGGAAAAGAGGGATGTATATCCACGAGGCTTGGTCTTAGGACTTGGGACCGGGTGATAGGTCAAGTGCAGCCGGGGGGGGGGGTTTGTCAGCTGAGGGGAAGGGTGTTCTTTGGGAGGAAAATGGGGGGTGTGGGTCAAGCAGGAGTGCTACTTTTAGAGAAGGGCCACGCAGAGGGAGAGGGTCTTGTGGTCGATGCATGAGCAGTGCGCGCGGGGAGGGGTGTCGGGGGTTTAGCAAACGGTCAGAGAGGCCACGGTGCCTAAAATAGCTGTCGTGTACATGTGTGCATGGGTCTTATGCTGGCGGGATAACACAGTCAGTGTTTCGTAATTATTTGTTCTGCTTACAACAAGGGGTACAGTGAACACAAATGAACGCCGCTTATGTACACATACATTGCCATTTTCAACAGTCGCCGCTTTTTTACATAAGCAAGTTCAATTTCTACATAGTCGATGCGATAGGCAGAATGCAATACATGTTAATTTACATTTGTTGGGTTCTTCATACAAGTCTAGAGATCGGCATAATACTTAGTCGGAGTCAATCAAGAAAAGAGGTTTCGAAACATTTTAGAATCAAGTTCAGACTTTCTCTTCGGTGACATCAACATACAGTAAGAGTAATCTGATACCTTCGGGTCTTATCAGTGCTTTGGAAAACTAGATACATGGGTGACCGATGAAACATTTTAGAAAGCAATACAAAATGGCTGAGGGAGGAGTTCGAGTTGATACAAGCAATTTGGTCAAGGGGGTGAGTAGAAAGTTCAGGAAGGGGGGTTTCGTCTCAATGTCTTTTTAACGGAGTCCGTCTTCTTTTGTTGGCGCTGTTGAGCACCGGCGGTGGAGCTATAGGTCCAGCTCGGATTCATCCTTACACGTTGCAGGGTGCGATCAGTCCTCTGCTGTTAGATCACAGTCCTGTTTCTTAACTCATTGTCTTAGGGGTGCCTCATGCTGGGCACCTGCGTGTCTTTCTTTTTCCGTGGCAAAACCTTATTCCATAGTCAAAAGTTTATGCGAAAAGGGTGATGTTGTTGAATAATCAAGGGAAGAGAGGGCGGAGTGGGATCAGATCTTTGAGCACATCAAGGGACCAAAAGGAGCAAAGGATGACGAGCAGGCAGGCCCATTAGTCGGGCTCAAAAAAGGGACGGGGACTTCAGGCACGAGTGGGGCAGCAAATCGAGGGCTTCAAGGCAGCCCTTTATTCCTTAATCTGCCGAGTTTGAGAGTGGTGCCTCGTCCCGTTGCTCGGTGGCTCCATCTTTGGTCGCGGTCACACGTGCTTCATGATCTGTGGCCAGGCTGTGCGTCACGTCCAGCTCCTCTCCTCCGGTGATTGTATCTTTGAATGGGTAAAAAATAAGTTTTAGAAAGACTGGCAGGAGAAGACATTTATACATCTCAATTCCGTCCCCAATCCTATATAGGTGGGGGATAAGTTCATCGGTCACAGTCAGAAGTCATTATTTATGGAGTATGTAGGAGGGCATTACCATTGAATTCATAAACCTGTTTGGCGTTCATTCGTGACGTATGTGGAGAGAAATTGGACCTTTATACACAGTGTATTATATCAAACTCAAAATCGAGTCCTTATGTAGAGACTCGTCCTTCCCTTTAACCCAAGTATCGACAATCTTACATTTCCCTCCGGGGTCGGCTAACTCTTGTAAGCAGGGGCGTTATCGTCATGAAGAAGGGGGAGGGGGCAGATGTAAAACATGCTTTTCTTGGGGAGCGACCGTTAATCAAGGTCATCAATTACGCTTCGAGGGTAGCTGACATGAAGCTGGGGTTGATCGGGGGAAACGGGGACACTTTGGACAGGGAGCTGGGGTCGATCGGGAGAAGTGGGGTACTCTGGACATCCGCACTTAAGTGCAGAGGAGCGAAGTAATCTGTGCATTGGGAATTGCATTTTTAGCGAACCGAAAAACAGAAGGCCATTGACGTTATAGTCCCCTTATAAAAGGCCAGATTAGGGGACATCCGTCGTCTTACCTGTCCTTTCCTTCATTACCAACTCGGGTTCTATCGTTTTGCAGAAAGGAGAGGTAGTAATATGGCAAGTCACAATCGTTTTAGTTCCTGTCAATTTTGCCGAACACTTTTGTGTTCGAGGAGACCCAATTAAGTTTTGTGCCGGGGGGGCACAACGTCACCATACAAGGAAAGAGGGAACAGGGGGCTTTTGGAGAGAGAGAGAGAAAAAGAGAGTGAGAGAGAGAGAGAGAGAGAGAGAGAGCGCACTCTTAATGGTCCATTCGGTACACGTATGACATGGAGAGAGAAAGAGAGAGAGAGAGAGAGACGTGTACAATAATGGGTCATTCAGTGCGCGCACAACACAGAACAACAGGGGTTAAGTAATACGGAAACACAGGCAGAGGGATGACGTAGCTCCATACATTACGTACACACATACTCAGGTGAGGGAGACAGTACATGTGTTATATACAAAATCCAAGACAAGACATATAACCGTTATTGGCCATAATGATCTCTTCCTGTATGCTGCGTATCCTTAGCATCCTAAGCTCTTTTTACCCCTTTCTTTCCTTTTATTGTCGGCTGCCTTTACTGGTCTTTGCTGTTTTACACACTTACGCCTTTGGCAATTGGTCATGAACTAACCTGGTCGGGCTAATGCTCACGGTGGTATTTTCGAGTCATTTTAGTAAATGTGTTTCCAGGCTGAGACAACAGCTGGTGTCAGTTGGGAGAACAATAGGGCAGCTCTGAGTTTCCGGTCCATGAGGGTGTGGAAAGGACGCAGTAATTTCTATACACTGATAACATTCCTAGTCCTCCAAGCGGAGTGTACTAGAGTTTAAACCTCACCTCAAAATATTCTTTAAACCTTTCCCTATTTAGTTAAGTGTGAAGTGCTTAATCATGAGTGCACATTATTTTTGGTTGTATTATTCGGGGTGCGTAGGCACCATAATCGAACGCCTTTTTCCCGTCTCTTCGTCCGTTAGATCACCTTTTTCTTTTTCGTATTTTTAATCGATGTTCCAAAGTGACCTGCAGAAAGAGGGAAAAAGAAGGGGGGCGGGGGCAGCATTTTAAAAACACATCAGCGCGCATAAACCCGAAAAGGCTTTTACTTACTACATACTCGGTCTATCTCCACGGAACGCAGTTCTTGCCAACTCGGCATTTAAGCCCAGATGAACCTTTTAGGGTGGGAGAGATGATTATCGGAAGCCGGTGGATAGCATAGGTCACCCAAGTGTGGTATTACGGACCGTATGTAGGGAGGCCAGGTGGCACTCCTTCGGGGCGACTTAGGGGCATTTTAGCACAATTTTCCTGATACAGGTAGCATATAAAGTATAGACTGGATTCCAGGGTCTTTTAGCGGTTGCTTTAGGTCGTACAAAAATGTGCAAGGTACATACAACAAAAACCTGGATCATTCATATTTGCGATATTTCTGCGTATTATACTTTTTAACCTTAACTAATCGAGCTGAGCCATTTCACCTGTAATTCAGTTATATCGGAAACAGTGGTCATTTATTCGAAACGTACCAATTTACACGTGACAACTTCGTACGTTTTTTCCAAAAATCTTTAATAAGAATGTCGGTGCACAAATACGGGTCTACAACCCCGTGGGCCGGCCACGGAGCAGGCTGGAACTGTAGATGTGGGGATACTTTATTAGCGAAAAACCTAATGGAGTGTTAAAATTCGAACTTGCAATAATCATGAGGCGCCAAAACTTAACAACAATTCATTGTCCGAATGTTCAATCGATACCCATCTCATGTCAATTCATTGTCCTTCATTGTTCGAACACATAATCAGTACCCATCCTATATCAATCCATATGTTTAAAAACTTCATACATATCCCATGACACCAAGGCTGAGCAATCGGAGTACAACAAGGAGTTGAAAGTTTCATTTGTACCGGCGCCATTTTGGGTGCGGCCAGGCAGATCCAGGCATAGTTTAAATCTCCACTAACTCGTGGTTGGCCCAGAGCCTCTTTTTGGCAGTCCAAAAGGTTCCGTTGAAGGGCAAAAGAAAGGATCGGTGGTCTGAACCATCAGTCAAAGGGGGAGGGAAGCAGCATTTTTCTACCGGGTCATACTGCGTTTTCACCGGAACTGATCCGAACTGTAGTCTGCAGGATTTTAGTCATTCAAATTGAGGCTGGCGTCAGCATGGGAGCGCCAACGTCCTGCGGCTACATTTCCATCGTTCCGTGGGCGATCATGGCAGTCTTTCCCCATCGGGGGTATCTGCGGGAGTCGGGGACTCCCGTGGCTCCTATAGAATCTTCAAGGTCGAGGAGAACTTTTATGATGGTGGAATCAACAAGCAACCGGGCCATTCCTTCATGCTGGGCCCGCTTTTGCAAGGTCGACCGCCATTTTGAGAGTTCGGCAGCTACCGGCAATCGCGGGGTCAAATGAGCAGACGGGCTCCAACCTGCCGGGCGAGGTGTCGCAGCATCGCCACAGTGGATGAACCCTTTGCCGGGTGCGAGGAGCGTTGGGGGTGCAGCTGGGGAGCCTTCACCTGGGGAGGTGGGAGAGGCTCGTTCGCGCCGCCTCTCCCTCCTGGTGCACCCCACGGCATCTCGTTTGACATTTGTTATGGCCGGACCAGGCGATGAGGACGAGGGGGGGGTCGGAGGCATGTGCAAGACATCCCCCCCCGTGTTGTCGCAGCCATTATTAAAGAAGTGGCGCCTAGTACGTTTCGGGCCGGGCCTCCGGTTGATGGCGGCCGGACGCTTTTCGCCACGGCCCCAGGAACGGGTCCCTTGGTTCATCCGGGGGACAGGCCTTGGCGTGTGGCGCCGCCTTCGGGCTATTCGCGTAGTGGTCCTTCCACCCCACCGCCCCTGACGGTTTTTGTAGACTTTAAAACGCCCAAAAACTACTAGAAAGTAGCCCAAAGTAGCCCAACATTGCTACTTTGGGGAAGGAAGGGCTGGAACGGCGTCAGGCAGACGGCGAAATGCATTGTGGGTTTCGTTTGTCGTTGCAGCAGTTTGTCATGTAAATAGTTGCTTAAATGTTTTTTTTGTTTGTTAAAAAAAAATAAAACGTGTTCACCTGTTACTTCGCTAGAGTGTTATATATTTTTCTATTATTCGCCTAAGTTTTGTTGTTAATTGGGCGGGGTGGGTGGTGGAGCCAAGCTGTCTCGAAGTCATAGCGTTAAGTTCGGCTTTCCTCGCCAGTTTCATATTTCCTGAGGGGTTGTTCCCTATGTTTCCATTTCAGCGAGGTTGAAAAGAGATCTCATCAGCGGCCTACTGATTTCACTCTATTCCTTTTCTTTTCCCTAACGATTTTTATATATATATTTTTCTCTTTTATTTGCTAGCATGATACAGCGGCTAATCCGCATTTTTATATTTGTCCTTTTGTATTAGGGGTACCCTCCTGGTCGAGCCAGATGACCTACCTCCAATAAATGGTCCGGGTGGAACTGGTTTACCAATCAGTGGGGAGTAGATAGGCATGACAGATTACAACGGGGGACAAAGGTCCGCATTACCTACCCTTCCTTATTTGCAAAGACTAGACAGAACATTTCTATTCCACGTTATTTGCAAACAGAGAATGCCTCAAAAGAACTATTCCTTGAACAATAAATGTCCAGACAATCAATCAATCAGTGGGGAGAAAAAAACAGGCAGGACGGATTACAGCGGGGACAAAAGTCTGCATTACCTATCCTTCACTATCTGCAAAGGGAGGCAGAATATTCCTATTCTTCCCCGTTTGTAGACAGGGAATATCTCAAAGAGCAATAATCGATAAAAATCGATAACAAACAATCAAATGCGGAGAAAGATAGGCATGACGGATTACAACGGGGACAAAAGTCTGCATTACCTACCCTTCACTATCTGCAAAGGGAGACAGAATATTCCTATTCTTCCCCGTTTGCAGACAGCGAATGTCTCAAAGAGCAACAGAGCAACCAATCAATCAGTGGGGAGAAAAATAGGCATGACGGATTACAACGGGGGACAAAAGTCCGCATTACCTATCCTTCACTATTTGCAAAGAGAGAGAAACGTTCCTATTCGTCGCTGTTTGCAAACAGAGAATGTCTCCAAGAGAACCAATACTTCAAGTAGCAACCGAGGCTAAATGAACCAATCAATGAACAATACCAGTATTTTAAATACTGATTTCAAAACAATCAATCAATCAATCAGATGGATAAGCCATCCTACCAATCAGACGTAAAGACGTCCTACTTAACCTCACCCGGACCGGACCATGTGGGCAATTCTTCGCCTTCCTTCCTCCAGCGCCTCTTTTCTCTATGTTTTTATCGCAGCATTCCTGTGGGATTCCAGTCAGGACAGTAGGTCACTTGAGAGAGGTCCGTTCAGAATCGGTGAAGTTCATTCAATCGGCAGCCGGACGAGGGCCCTCTCAAGGCAGGTATACTCCAATCATTTAGATGTTCACCCCATCGTCTGGACCTCTCTTACCGGACCTTATGTCGCTGATGGACCCCGCGTTGGGACGCCAATTGTGGAAAAGTCAGCCCATATCACACCTGATGCCCAGGCTGCTGGCGCAGGACGCCTCTTAGTTCCCATCTTGAACGATTACCAAATAAAGAGACGGGCGCTGGAAGCAGGAATACAAGAATAGAGTTTTATTTCTCATGAGGAGAGCCTGTCATTTCGGACACTCGCATAGTGTCTTCAGGAGGTGCTCTCCAAGTTTCTCTGAGGCTTCGTCTTTTATACACAGGTTTACGATTCACAAACATTCCTTATTATAATAAAGACGCTTTGAAGTAGGAAAAACATGCTTGGAATCCCTGCTTCAGGCCTATTCCCATACCAATCGCTCAGATGTCATCCTCCCCTCCTGAATGTAACAAGAGATTGTGATCTCTCAGCTGGACATTCCTACAGGACACGAGGGCAGGAGGGGATGATCAGGTCAAAGGTTGGTCAGGTGGTAAGGTCGGACACTTCGGTTGGTGTATCACGGGTTTTGTTATGCTGGGCAGGGAAAAGAGGGATGTATATCCACGAGGCTTGGTCTTAGGACTTGGGACCGGGTCGATAGGTCAAGTGCAGCCGGGGGGGGTTTGTCAGCTGAGGGTAAGGGTGTTCTTTGGGAGGAAAATGGGGGGTGTGGGTCAAGCAGGAGTGCTACTTTTAGAGAAGGGTCACGCAGAGGGAGACGGTCTTGTGGTCGATGCATGAGCAGTGCGCGCGGGGAGGGGTGTCGGGGGTTTAGCAAACGGTCAGAGAGGCCACGGTGCCTAAAATAGCTGTCGTGTACATGTGTGCATGGATCTTATGCTGGCGGGATAACACAGTCAGTGTTTCGTAATTATTTGTTCTGCTTACAACAAGGGGTACAGTGAACACAAATGAACGCCGCTTATGTACACATACATTGCCATTTTCAACAGGCTGCTGTCAGTTGGCCACTCTGGGGATGGTGGGCCCGGGCCAACACACCACTGTGTACATCCAAAGTCTCTGTGCAGTTTGTGTGTTGGCTAAATATGACTAAAAAATGAAGTTATTTGAAATTAAAAAAAGTAAAAGAAATGTTGTATTTAGGTATGGAAACATGATCATCCTTTTCATAAAAAACGAAATTCAATGAAAAATACAATTATAGTTAGGTGTTAAAATGGGTTAAAAACAAATGTTTACAAACCAACAAAAAACACAGAAATTTGCCAGTTATAGTTATAGAACTAACTATAACATGCATCCCAGCAATGCAGTACTAATTACGTCACATATTACATCACTCATGATATGTTAAATAACATCATTGATAACGTCACTGATGATGGCTCAAATTGCAACATTGATGATATCACCAATAACATAATCCAAGCTACTTCTCCTCTAATTCTTCTATAAACCCAGATCATTTTATAAAAATAAAAGTAGCTAGTAAAAAGCACGAAGAAAAAATACAGGTAAATAAACAGTGGTCGATAATAATAACTCAGTAACTGAGAATCTTATTTTTCCATACAGTAACATCACTTTAGACCACTCAGTTCTGAAATTAGTATGAAACCACCAGCAATTAATTTGTACTGTAGCTTAAATCTGTTATCATCATTTATATGTGCACCTTTTTGTGACCGTCAAAAGCAGGCTTTCACTATATGCATTTCAATGAGGATCATGTCCTTAAGTCTGGTAAGGGCTGCCAAACCATTTTGTTCTTGTGGCCAGTTAAATAAGGAGAGTCCCATTGGGATCCCCTCATATGCCCCTGTGGATCAGGGTGATACCCCTTATATTTTTTCTTTAATTTGTTTTCAGGACACAGGGAGGATCAGGCAGTTACCCCTAGTATTTTTTCTTTCATTTATTTTCAGGATGCAGGGACCATGTACCTGAGTCTCGTAATGGAAGTCATAATATAGTGTTAAGGCTGTAGCTTTATTTCTCCGTATCGCCTCAGGGAATGGCATTAACGTGTCCATGCACCACCCACTTCCCATCAGCATTCAAAAACCAGCGTGCAGCTTTTGCCACAAGCACACACACAAGGGTGGATGGGAAGGGAAAGGGGAAACAATGCATGGGTTAACTAAGCTTAAGGCACATGAAATGTACTGACAGAATATTACATCTTTTCCCTTTTAACAACAATTAGTCCAATACATAATCTATGAATCTGATAGGTGGAACAATTGTTCTTCTGGTCAAAACAGTGCCATATGGATTGGTTGCCCTCATGGATGAAGACACACAAGTGACATTTTCCCTTCTAATGCTAGCATAACTCATTTGACATCATTCGCTGTTCTTGGTATTATCAACTATCACTGGTACACTTATTAACAGATTTACTACTGGTTTTGGAGTCCTAATGCTAACAATATTTGATCCATTCCACCACTGACTATTTTTTTTAGTAAAAAAGCAGTACTGTTGGTTTTAGCCACATGCCTTGGTCGCTAGTTTTTTAGGATATTTTACTTTCACCATATCACCATCACACACAGACATTCTTTTGGCTGCATTTCTAGCATTGTAGTTGTTGCACGTGTGCTTTTGGTGCTTATCTACCAAACTTCTTATTTTGATTTCTTTATCTTTCATGTTCTCCTGTTCCCATTTCTTTCATGCTGAGGACCAGCTTGGCAGCAACTGTGTAATGACTGATCTACCACTGAGCAACTCAAAGGGGATTCTGCATGTGGTGTTGTGTGTAGTATTGCGATATGACCGTAATCTGGTACTAAACAGCACTTCTATAGGAATGTGAGGCTTCAAAGCCATTTGAATTATTTCTTGGATTATGCAATTGGCCCGTTCAACCTGACCATTGCTTTGGGACTGGTACAGGGGTGATCTTACATGTTCTATGCCATTTATTCCCAGGAATTGTCCGTGGCTAATTGATATGGGAAGACTTCCCTACAGAATAATCCCTTCAGAAATTCAATCACTTCGTGTGTGGTGAGTCGAGATACAAACCTGAGCTCAACCCACTTGCTGAAACAATCTATTATAACAATGGCATGACACATTTCTAAGGTGAGGCATTCATTGGTCCATTAAAGTTGATTCCGACTTTTAACCAGGGGCCCTCAGGTAGCTCCACAGATGTCATGGCTGAATCATGGTCATGGGGGCGACCCCCAATATCTTTTCCTTAGTTTTTGTTTGGTTCCTGTCATTCCCACATGGCCTTCATGTGCTAGGGATATTAACTTTCCACTAAAGGATGTGAGTGTATTCAAGGTGTCACCATGGCGAATGACATCCTCAACAGCAGTGATGTTATCTTTTTTATCTTACAATATGGTCTTCTTACCTCATCGAGAATTTTTTCACGAGGCCGTCCCTTGACCATGTATTTTTTTATTTCAATAAATACACTGCCACTCCGAACGGCTGCCATCCAGTCTTATTTAGTAACGGACCATTAGAACCATCACAGTCAAGCAAGCATGCGAGCATCAACTCATTATCATCTTTCTCCCTTTCATTAAAGTCTAATCCATTGTCACAGGGGGCTCGCGACAGGTAGTCTATGAAAAAACATTCAATCTGCCACATAAATGTTTCATCCTGATCTTTCTTTGTCCTTCATGCTTTGCTCACACCTCTCATCCCATGTAAACACTGTGGGGCATATTTACAATAAGTGGCGCATCCCTGCATATCAGCAGGGATCCGCCACTTATTGAGCGCCATGCCTCAGCCACCATGGATGCGCCGCATTTACAATGCAGCGCACCATGGGGCAAAAACGGCACAGATGCGTGACGCATCTGTGCCGTAAAAGTGACGCATTGCTGGAGTTTCGTCGCAAGCGCGACGCAGCTCCAGCAATGCTCTGGGGGGGGGTCCTATCTTGTTAATGCTGCGTCAATCCTTATGCCTGCTTCAAGCAGGTGCAGGGTTTTGACGCAGCATGGGCCCCAAAGTGACTGAGTGAAATCTTGTAGATTTCACTCAGCCACTTTTAGAAGGCGTTCCTGTGCCGGAACGCCCCTCCCTGCACAGGAACGCCTCCTTCTGGCACAGGGCTTTACAACGTGACGCATCTCCCAGATGCGTCACGTTGTAAATACCCCGCACCATATCGCATCTTTTGCGCCGCCGCTGCGTCACAAAAGTGACGCAATTGCGGCGTAAAAGACACGCAAGGGGCTTGTAAATCTGCCCCTGTGTCTTTCCTCATCAATGTCCGAAATGGTTCTACCTTTACAGCTTAGTTTTGTATGGACTTGGAGTAGAATTCACACATGCCCAGAAATATTAAAAAATTTCAGTTGGGTTGGTGACTTTGACACCGCAGATATCAAAGTTGGCTTTGGTCAAACACCCTGTTCATCTATGAAGTATCCTAGGTATTCTACAGTTCCTTTGATTATTTTACATTTGCCTTTTGTTGTGTCAGACCACTGTCCTGAATCCTTTGTATGTCTTTCCTTCACACAGATGCATGTTCTTCCTTTGTTATGCTGTAAATTAATCTGTCATCTTGATTTGGCCTTACATCTGCCATGGCATAGAAAGGCGAATTCATTACACGCTGAGAGATGGCAGACGCAGAACATAGCCTGAAAGATAATCTGTAAAACTCTTAAGCTCCATCGGGATTGATGAACACCATGTACTTTTCTGGCCCATCTTCCAATTATATTTGGTGGTAGGCTGTGCTGCAATCTAGCACTGTAAAGATTTTAGCTTGGTCTAATGTCAGCACCATCTTATTTATTAGCGGCAAGTGCCAACAATCAGCTACCACGTGGCGGTTAAATTGGCAAAGGCCAATGCACAAGTGTATTGTGCCATTCTTCTTTTTTTGCGATGACTATGGGCAATAGTCATTCTGACGCATTGATTGGTTCAATTCTTCCACTGCTACACCACTCCTTTAGTATAGCTTTAACTTCTATGTGGGCTGACAAAGGTATCTTCCTGACATGTTGCTTGATAGCTTACTTGTCTACTTTTAGGATTATTTCATGTTTGCAATTCTTTAAGCATCCTATTTTTTCACTGAATACCCCTTGTACGCCTCAAGAATTATTTCCAAATTGTACTCATGGGCATTAAACACATAAGGAAGTTGACATGGATTAATAATCATTCCCAGTTTTTGAAGTTCTAACCAGCCAAGGATGTGTTGACATTGCAAACTACCACAAAAACATTTGTGAATATATTTGTCTCTTTGAATGTCAAATCTGTATTAAATACTCCTTTCAGTTCTATTTTGTGGCCACCATAGGCTCCTGGGATGACCCTACTGGCTTCTAGTGGAGTTTTGCATTCTAAACTGTTGCAGGTGTCCTTTGATAACATAGTGATTCTGGATCTAGTATCCACAAGCATCTCATTCACACAAACACTGTCCTTAGGTTGGTTCAGTGTACCTTCTTTATCAATGATGGCCACAGGTAGTACTACATTTTCCACCCATTCATTCTCATCAGAGTCTTCTTCTGATTGAGATTCCTCCCCATTGAATACTTTTTTCGTCCAAGAGGTTCTGCAAACCTTAAGAAATTGTCCAGCCTTTCCACATCCCTTGCATATTTTGCCTAATGCAGGGCATTCTTTCCCAGATGCCATGGAGGTATTGCACCCACAACAATAGCATGCAGAATTGTTGCTCCGTGAATCTGAAGAACTCCTTTTGTTGCCTTTATTGGACTGGTTTGTCAATGTTTCTCCATCTTTATGCATTAGGTTCACATCTGCGTGATGGTTATCTGGTTTGCGGAGCAACATCACACCTTTGGCAGACATTTAGTACTCTTTAAAGTTGAGATCACCTTTTCCAGGCCAGGGTTATAATGACACAATAGTTGGCCAGCAGAGGTCCCTCCCACCACCAGCAAAGACTGCAATGATAAGCCGAACTCCGTAATGGTGGCAGCTTGAAATGCGGGGTTCAAAGAATCGGGGAGAGCCGCCGATAGCGCCGAGACCTGCTGCCGAGACTCGCTGATGAAAAAAAGGAGCATAAATGGAAGATTAGACGGAGTTTTGGCAGCGCTAATGAGGGATAATGAGGGATAGGTTATGTTGTGGAGGATTCTGCTATGAGCTCCAGAGAGACTGAACTGAGGCTGAATTGAGAATCTGAGCCCAGACTGCTGTTCATCAAGCACCGCTGAGCACCAAGAAGTGACCATGGGAGGCAGAGGGTGAAAAGCAGCAGCAGCAGCCTCAAGGGGGATAACGTTTCATTTGACATTGGCGGTAAGAGCATAGTGAATGCTGCCCAGCGCTGGAATACTTTGGCTGAAGGCTTAAGGCGAAATAACTAAACTGCTCAAGCTGCTTAAAACTGCTTAGAACTGCTCAAACTACAAACAGTAAAATAGAAGGTGCAGAAGGCACAGATGCTCCTCTGAGAAGCTGATAGGAGCCAACTGCAGCAATTAAAGAACAGTAAGAGGAGCTGAGACGCCACCGGAGACACCGGGGACTGAGCTAATAAAATGCCTCAGCATCACCCGCGGCCGGAGGGCCCAGCATCACGTGGTTTCGCCCTACTCCTACCGTGAGTAGAGATGCTAACTCAGGAATCTATTCTGAACTGTATAAACTTGTTTATGACGATTGCCAGTGGACACTTGTTTTTTGTGGTTATTAAGTGAGCATCCAGTGAGAGGTTGTACGTAAACTGGAACTCTGAAAATGGGGAAAAGGAAACAACCCAGTGCTAATTCAGAAAAACAGATCAACAAACCTAAAGAGGCAAAAATGACTCTGCTAAACTATCTTACCCGCACAGTGGGAGTCATCGAAAAACAGATCTCCTCAGTAGAAGAGACATTAGGCTTTGAAACACAGGGGTTCTTAGGGGACATTCAAGCTAAAATTACACCTGGCGAAGAGACTGTAGAGGAACGCCCATCTAAAAATCTAAGTTCAGGGCAAAAGCAGAAATGGTTGTATTCATGTTATTATTGATGATATTGATGATGTCTCAACTAGTTATCAAGAAGCTGACACCCTTCCTCCTCACAAAAGACCATGTAACCCAAGATTGCCAAAGACCTATGAAACGATCCAGGTAGAAATATATCAGGCCCCCCCCCCTGTGAGTGGTGTGCCCTTTTTCGCTTTTCTAGTAAACTGGGCCAAAAGCCAATTGCAGAACTAATTACCCTATATAAAGCTAAATGCCTCTCTGTTGTAACATTTGGGGCAGGGGTGTGGGGAACTCAAAATTGTAATAAAATACAAGTTATGGAGAACAGATTTATTAAACGTCTCTTATCTGTCCCATCTGGTACCTCAAATAGCTTCTGCCATGGGGAGGTGGGTATTGATTTTGTGAGTAACATTATTCATGTGTCCCCTTTGTTGTTATGGTCTAAAGTTTGGCGATCTGAAAATCTGAAATTGTCAAAGGAAATTTTACAAGATTGTCTTAAACTTGACCATTCCATGAAGATCCCATGGTTGCTATATGTTAGGGATACATTCTACAAGATTGGGCTGGGACATTTATACCAAAAGCTGGATATGATTAGCAAAGATTCTAAAATGATTATTAAAAATGCCTATCAATCTAGCCTAGGTATTTTGAGGGATAGTGAGCATGCGGTGTATAAGAGGGGTAAGCTGCAACATCAGTTTTACCTGTCAAATATTATGCACACTCAATGGCGCTTTTATTTGACGAGGTTTCGCCTTGGCACACTACACTTCCTGTTTGCTTTTCCAAAGCAGGGAGGGTGGTGTGAGAGGCTACCCCCTTGCCCCTGCAATGGTAGGGTTTCTCAAAATACTCTGCATCTTATCCTTTTTTGTGCTTTATATAGGGACCCAAGAAACCAGTTTATCAAACCTGTTTTGTTATCACTTGGTTCCCGTTTTTATAAAGAAGGTTATGATCACTTACTATCCCTTTCAACCCCAGTGATATGTAGTGCAGTACTTGGCTTTATAAGAGTGGCCCTTGCTATCAGAAACCGTTATTGAAGGGTACTCCCTGTGGTAACATCGATAAAAAGGCCATTATGTGGATCTGACAATGAAAATCTATATGCACTTTATGAAATGTTAAAAATAGTTCAATTGTTTATCTTTAAAAGTATTCAGATCCCAATATGTATTACGTACTGTGGAGTTCAAGATGAATTTTATGTCTTTTTTTAATATGTTAAATGGACTTAAATATATGTATACTTTTATGATTCTAAAGTATGAATCGAAATAAAGTTATTTTGATGATGATGATGAGTGGTGTGTCTTAGACCAGACTGATTAAGCAACAGGGGAAAAAGGGTAGCCTGCAGAACCAAAGGGGAAAAGATAATGTCCCATGCCCAAAAAATAAAAGCAAGGTACAACCCATAACCGATAATAACAAGATGGAAAATCTACTTATAGAGTTAACAAGATATGTAAAACACTCTGTAGGTATCCTGGAAGCAAGATTAGACCGTATTGAAATTGGTCTGAAGAAGGTTTCTGAAATACAGAACATCCCCCCACAGAACGTCAGCCAATGTAAACCAGGCACTACCCCTAGCACGTTGTTTCAACTAGATGCCAAAGCCCGGACGTTACCACTAACACGATGGGTAGACCAGCTGAAAGGGCTGGGGCACTAAAGAACTCTGCTGTACGCACATTTATCTGCACAACCAGAGGTGGCGGAGGGGTATGTACACCAATGAAGAGTACTTCAGAGAGACTCCAGGGGGAAAATATATTATTTGATCCGCAAGTAAGACCTCGATCTATCTTACCTAGATCCCATGAAAGTCTCGGACACGCACATAACCTAGACCTTCCCCCAGCAGCACCTCCCTTTACAGTGATCTTGGCAAATGTCCCTGCTCCCCGGGTAGGAGAAGCTGAAACATGGATCGCATTGAGGAATAAGGCCATTCACTGCCTGGGGAGCAGAGTAGGCCTGACCACGGACATGTTCAGAGCCTTTAAGATGGATAGGCGTGTACCCTGGGTAGGGAAAAGTAGGAAACTCTTTAGAGGGGTTTGTGTAGTTTTCTCCTTTAGTTTATCATCCCTGGTCAGAGAAGTGCTGAATAGAGTAGGAGAAAAAAACATCACTGAAACAGACATAAATGTTCTCCCGTTGGGCTACTTTTATCGACCTAATTGGATTAATAGGCAAAATGAGAGTTTTCCCAGAGCCCAGACGACTGCCCGAATGTACTATCATTTGGAGGTGTCAAATAGATTTGGGCACCACCAATCACTAGATGAGAATGATTGAATGCCTGCAAATAGAGAGCAGCTTTTTGATGTGAGGGATCAAGATAATTTAGTGGTAATGAGGTATGTAGGACCAATCAGAAAAAAATCTTGAACACAGGCAGGAAGGAGTATATGGATATAAAGGAGGGAGTCTCTGGGTCGGGGCCTAGAATTAGTGAAACCTCGAAGTTAAGTCAGGTCAGCCCTGAAAAAAGGGACGAGAGCTCATGGATTGAGCTGGCTTGCCAGACTGAATCTCCCCTCGAAACTGCCATCATGAACCCAATCTTTCAAAAGATTATTAGGGTGCCTTTCTAGAATACAGCAGGCCTCCATAGTAAAGCAAACAATTTAGCTTGGCTTGATTTTATTGATAAATTCTAAATTTTGTGTTTTCAGGAGACTTGGTTGATAGAGGAAGTCCATATTGAGGGTTACAAGACATATCATACACCAGCAGTACACTCAAAACACGGCAGGCACAAGGGGGGGCTCTGCCTCTACATTTCAAATCTGTTGCAGGTGCAAAAAATCTGCGACCTACTATCAGATAGTATCGATTCACGTGGACCCAAATTATATTTTAATTGTAATAAACTTTTACAATAATATAGAAAAGGGCCAGCTGGTGGACATTCTAAGACAGCTTAGTGATGATGTTAGCAAATTAAGGACTGTAAAAAATACTGATATGATTACTATCTGGGGGGGAGATTTTAATGTCAATTTATACCCAAGGGTAGGGCTAGATTTTTGTGGTTTAACTGCAGTCGATGGTCCATTAACACACTTTGATCACTCGGAAAGGGGGGAAAAGATTAATGAGTTCCTGTTTTCCCATGACTATGGCTTTACCAATCGGCTGTGTTCCCCTTCAGAGAATTTTGATTACACCTTTATAGGTAGAGGCTTCCGATCTATTATAGATTTTATAATTGTCACAAACTGTTATGCAAATTGGGTAGCAAACTATAAAATCCACCCAAACATTATGAGTGACCATTTGCCTCACAGTATTTACATAGTTTTCCCAAATGTCATCGACCAGCAAATTAATACCAAAATTGGTTTGGACTCAGGGTGTATTCCTTGCTTGTCAAAATGGTTACATCTTGCGTTGGGATAGATACCACCCGGTTGAGTTGAATATGCAAATCATATCAAAGTCTTAGGAATCAATCTTAGTTTGTTTGCAGGAAAGCACCTCTCACAAAATAATTCTGAACGCCTTCTCACAGATTACCCTGTCCATTCAAAAACTGCACAGACTCGAAAATAAGGACACGCAAGGTAACAAAAATGGGTGGTTTGACTCAAACTGCACAAAAGCATATTCTAGACTAACAGAAGCCCTTCATAGGACAGAAAGAGTGTAGTGTAGTTCCTATTATCCCAATAGGCTCTGCGCATTGGAATAATACCTTCAGTAGTAAAGGCCTAGACCAGACGTTAACTAGGTCTACTACTGTCGATATTAGACTTAAAGTTTTGGGTTTGCCAGCTAGCTCAGAGTTCACTAGAAACTTTCTCGAATGTTCAGGAAGGACTTAACTTCCCTGATTAGACAAGAAGGGATTTAGTTTCTGACAACCATAGAACATGACAACTTTGCTCTCCCCTAATCAAGAGTATATCTCGAGAGTCGTGTGAACAAAAGGCAATTTATTTTACTCAGTCAGTACGTGCATTCTTAGTCTCATCAGATTGTATAGAAAAGGAAGAGACGGGCGTATTCAATAAAAAGGTGTTATTTATTGATCAGTCTCTTTTCTCATACAAGAGAAATGGATCGATATTATTGCAATACTTATAGCTAAGTAAAGTGCATACATTAAATACAATAGTATAAAATAATACTGTAAAAACATTGATATGGTTTCTAAGCCATAAGATGTTTTAAAATGAATAAAATATATTACATACACATATACATTTGACTAAACGTACTCAACTGGTGTTTCTAAATACGCCTACCCCGTGTACCTGACCTAAGCCTAATACGTGGGCGGGAATAGAAAGTTACAGTTTAAGTTAAGTTTGTTTTTGCCAAGTGAATAACTAAGGAATTCTCTGTGAGGGGTTATTCAGTTCTGTACCTGGAATCTAGGTTGAATGAGGGATGGTATCTCTCGTCTCTGGTCTCGATATTCCAGGCTGCCTGCGAGGGCTACCCAGAAACGCTGGTGCTGGATTTCTCGGCAGGAGAAAGCAGCTTCTCTCAGCGCGTCAGGAAGGCGGGGCTGCGCCAGCGGGGTCTGCTCTGCTCTGGGCTTCGGCAAGTATGGCTGCTCCGTCTCGTCACCACCGCGTGTGTTTGCATAGGGCAATATCGGTAATATTTATACCTTTAAGGTGCCGAGATTGACGTAAGGATGGACATAGATACGTCAATAAGGATGTCATACGACTTGCTCGTTAGCACATTCTTTTGCTGAAGTTCTCGGTGAAATCAAAACAATGGCCGCAGGGTTTTGCCCAGGTTGTCATAGGTTTGATTTGTTATGAGAACTCCGTATGCCTTATCAGGGGCTGGAGGAATATCGCTTGTCTAATTAGATCGCAAGCGTTATGACCTAATCAGATAACACGTTCCTGTGCCGTAGTGTGACTGCGTCAGATAACGGTATCTGCTTCATGGGGGTTTTCTGCCTCATGGGCTGACTGCTAGTTAACTTGTTGGTTTGTTTTAACCAGAATAGGGTCAGGAATAGGGGGATCGATTCAGAACCTATAGGAATACATCACACCCACTCCACGCTAACTATGGACATATTTACTAATCTATGCATAGTAAAACATACTATAGAGTATAGTGTATACCTTACCACCCCAAAATACATAAATGCATTTTGAAATTATCAAATATACTGAAAAATCGCAGTCATATGTATTGTATGCACTCAAGCTGTAGAATAATGCCAAAGTAATCACACATTTGTATACATTATTGCTATTTGGTATATGAGAATTTACACATGAAATGGCTCTTAATACAGAAAAAAAAGTTCGAGACCATTCCATCACAGAATAAAATATTTATGAACATACCAGCGGTCAGCTAATGTCTATAAGCTATCCAAAATTTAGAAACCTTAGTTCTCTAAGAATAGTTCTTACTTTAAGCAGAAGATAGTGTCCCGAAAAATATGCTAAAATATTTTGGGGCTGCTGAAAAATTGCTGTCCGTGAACTGGAGGGAAAATTGTTCATGTGACTTTATTTTTAAAGTTGAAGGCCGAATTCAGGGAACGCCGTGTGCGAGCTTGCTCAAAAGTCTCTATTTCTGCTCTGGTGAGAACATCATATCATTTAGGCTTTCGAAAAAACTGTCAACAGCTTCCTGGGAAAGTTCCACTAACTCGGAAATAGGTGTAATCATGCATTCGTGCGCATGATTGTCTCCATTGACATTCTGATTCGCATTGCTGACAGAAGGTCGTACCTGATCGATGCTGCTTTCATCTTGAACTTCACTACCCATCAATCGTAGTGGTGAAGCTTCCACGAATGCCGTCATCAGGATTGGTAGCCTTTGAGGGCAGCACAAAGCGTGAACCTTGATCGGGCTCAACAATGTTTCTGCATCCATTGGCGCATCCGATTGTAGCGTCAGACAGGTGTCTAACACGCATTCTTCTCCGCATAGCAGACACCTTAATACAGGTAAAACACATCTTTGCCACATTGGTCGAAATGATAGAAACCAAGTCATGTTCAGGTCTCTAAGCCGGGAGAGTCCCAGGATTTTTGATATCCGGTCCCGGTATCCAATGGCTAGGATTGTTTCTTCCCTTGTCGCAAGAGTTTTGTCTGTGACATGGGTTGCCATACCGAAAAATAAGGACCAAGAATAGGATTCCTGCAATTAGTCCCAAGATCAGGGGAAGTCCGCCAAAAATCGAATGGACGAAATCTGGAAAAATACCCAGTATGGCTTTGAATGGTGTTAATGCCATCGAAAATACTGTCTTAAATACCTTTGAGACCCCATTGGTATCAGAAATATTTAAGATTTCATTCAGGATTTCTGCGAAATGTATGGGGGAATTAGTTGATAACAATGAATGTATCTCTGCAGTCGTCCTTGCGACTTGTAGATCATACGTTTCTTTTGATGACGTGAGCCTGGTAGGCGTCTGAAGAAGCACTGTTTTCATTCTGCTTAAAGTATCTATTCGAATAGAAGTAATTTTCAAATTGGGCCATGCCCTTGCCTCCCTGTCTGGAAAGGAGCTGGGGAACAATGAGCGTCCACAGCACTTGACCTTCGCAGTCGTAGTTACGAGATAAGGAGTCCCGGGCATAAGACTACAACATCTGCGGTCTACAATTAGAATGTAACTCCCATTATAGAGTCTTTGAAAGAATGGTTCTATTTCTGTTGCAGGTGCGCCTTGCTGGTGACATGAAAGGTTGTATGAATTCCCTTCACAGGCTCCATGCAAACTAATTCCGTTACACAGAAGCGTGCTGCTTAGTGACATCGCACAATTATTGCCACTAAGAAACACTTTCTGTCCTTTATTACTGACACATGCATGTGAATAGGGCAGGTTCCATGTTGTTTTAATGTACCCCTTTCCCAATTTCTCGTACATGCCAGCCTGTATATATTTTTGGCAGTATTGAAACCTGAAGGTTGAGACTGGAATATTTATTATCCCATGTATTATCCATTCACTGACAGGTCGTTCTGACATTGTCACTGGTAATCTTTCGAGTTTTTCAATGCTCAAGATTGTATAATCAGCACCCTTTTGTGCCATACTGATTTGTCTATCAGTAAGGTTAAAGATTTGGAATAGTGACGTTGTGTTAATTAAACGCCAAGGCACATAGCCTGAACGCAGATTTTGTAACGTCCAGCCAAGCTGTACTATAGAACGCAATTGAGACTGACCGTGTTGTAGCAACAGTAAGTCCTGCGATAATATGTCGATTGCTGAAGACACAATGCTGTCCAAAGAAAAAATTCTGGAGGACAGAGTCATTAACCCATTGTCCACTACAGAAAGTGATTTTTCCGAATTAATACGGTCAATTTCCCGTATTCTCTCTGCTGTTTCAATTTGAGTAACCTTCCAGGCCTCATTGTATGCTGCATATACAGAGGCTGCTATGAAACGTTTCTGACGCTGTTTGCGCGGTCCCACAATGAAATCACGCAAGTCAGCACCATCAGTAAGTAAAGTTAGGTGTTGTTTAATTTCTGTCAGTGTGGAAGTTTGTAGCCATTGAAGGCACAATTTGCCCACACTGTAGGTGGTTATTATTCCTGGGTGATGTCTTTGGGAATATCTAGGGTCTGGCCTGGTCATTTTGAACCCCTGTGTTTTGTTCAGGAATCTGTCTTGACAGTTATTAGTATCTGTGGGCCAGATCAACCACTGTTTCCAATCAGGATGTGTTCTGTTTTGGTTTAATACATAATTTACGTCTATCTCTTCATCTGTAGAGCTATTGCTGAACATTGTTGGCTTTGGAATAGACGGTTTATTTAAGTCTTTGATTTTGGCTATGCCAAGACAGGTAGTTTGTTGAACAGTGTCATTTAAAAATATCATTTGTTCTGGGATCATGCAGGCTCTAAACAAAGATTCTATACCCTGCACTTGCCATTCTTTTGTACCCCAAACACTTTTCAATTCAACATTTTTGTCCCAATAATCAAACCCAAAAGTATTCATTTGTTCAAAAAATGAGTCTGAATATATCAATTTTGTGTTGGTTATCATGGTCTTTGTCCCTGTCTTGTTTGACAATTTAAAATAAAATGTTTCAGCATTACTTATGTTAAAACCTGAAAAGTATGAATATTTGTCGTAAACGGTTCTTGAGCTTCCTTTTGGAGGGGTTGCACAATGTTCCCATTGATTATAATTTAAAACATTTCTAGGTTGTGCAGATCTATGTAAAAAATGGTTACCATAGTGGTTATAACAGTACATACTATCATAATTTGTAGAACCCTGCAAATAATCATGTTTGGTAAATTTAGCAGACATTACTAAGTCAGACATCATATTATTAATGCTTTCGAAGTCCCAATCATCAGCAAATGAGCTTGGTTTTGCAAAGTCACTCAATGAGATCTTAATTTGGTGTGGATATTTCAGGATTTCGACCGGACCATAAATTTCATAGTCAGTGTTGTCCCAGGCTACCCCACCCGGTATAGGATTGGCTGTGAAGTTGACTGAAGAAAGTTCTCTTTTCTCGACGTGTGAAGATGTGTGTGGTTTGAGGATCAAGTTGATTTTCTGACTTGCTGTGTCCATTTTAGCATATTTTCCCTCAATGAAGCGTCCCAAAGTTAGTACCATGATGAGCCAAAGTATGAGGATAAATGCACCAAAACCCACCCAAAATTCGATCCATGGAGAAATCAGATATGTTTCTTTCAGTTGTTTCAAAAGTTCCTTAGCTTTATCTTTAAAGGTTTTTGATGATGGCTGTGTCTTTGATTCACTGAAGCCTTCAGAGGAATCATCGAAGTTTATGAAGTAGCCGGATGCAGTTCTGTCAATTGTTCCAATTGCTTCAGGATTTCTGTTTCTTGCATTTTCACTTGGTACTTCATTATAGATTGGTGTGTCTCTGCTAAATGTTTTTATTTGGGTTTTCAGAGGTCTGAGTTCTATTGCATTGTTGCATAGTCCTTGTTGTTCTTCTGTAGGCGTTTCGAATGTGATGAGCCTCTTTGTTAGGACCTCTGTACTGGTAGCAAACCTTGGTGTTCTGTTACTTATTGGGAGTCCACTTGGCCTACTGTTTGTTATCGGCCACATGATTGTGGTTTTACCAGGTCGATGGATACAACTCGGTTCTCCTTTTTACCAGCAAGTGGCGGTAGTACAACTGATCTTGTCCCGTTGACAGACAAGACAGGAACTGCTTTTCTGTAAGAAGGCCCAAATTCCTTCTTTACCGCGATCTTTTCCCTGACTAGATCTCCGACTTTTGGAATCCAGACAGGTCTTGCTGGGACAGGTGGTGGTTCTTCAGTGGTTGTTGGCTGTTGTTTCAACTTTATGTTGCTCAGGTCTTTTCTTGTTTTGTTTAAGTCCTGCAAAATAGCCAAACGGTCTTTGATATCAAAGCTTTTTTCTTTCACCACTGAAGTCTGACTATCAATGTCAGAGATCAACATCCTAGTTCCAAATAATAATTCGTACGCACTGAAACCCTTCAGAGAATTTCTTGGCAAGTTATTTAGACTACGTTGGACACTTATTAGATGTTTGACCCACCCAGCTCCCGAACCTAATACCTTTGCCGTTATAGATTGCTTTATGTCACGTTTTTTTTCTTTCAACAATTCCATTCCCCTCAGGGTGAAATGGACAAGAGTACCGCAATGCCACGCCCATGCCGACCATGGCCTCCTTATAAGCTCTAGAGCTAAAAGCAGGACCGTGGTCCGAATGCAGCATGCCAATTGCGTATGTGCCGATAAAGACTCGCAAATCTTTTATAACAGTTCTGGCGTCAGCCGTTCGCTGGGGCCACATCCATATGAATCTCGTGCATGAATCCACTGCGACCAAGATATATTTATAGTTACCATCCCTTTGTAAGGGACCACAGTGGTCTAGATAAACACAGGCTAATGGTTTATCCGAGATTAGAAGGGGCGTCTGCGCTGGACGTCTCACCGTTGATACTTTCATTTTCTGACATATTTCACATTCTAGAACATAGTTCCTTGTTTGTCTTCTCATTTGTGGCCACCAGTATCTCTGTTTTAATAATGATACTGTGGCTGAGACGCCAGCATGGATAGAAGCAAGCCCTTCGTGTGCCGCTATTATTAGTCCTAACCTATGTTCCATGTTTGGAATTGCCCTATCCCGCACTCCAGGGATTCGAGCAAAAGGAACATTGTTCGCATCAGTTATGTATGAGTATTTTACTGGAAAGCCTTTCGGGAGTGTTTCTATCGAATCCTTTTCTGAAGCGCTGACAGCTTGTAATATTTTGCTGTCTATTTTTGTTTTTGACCGGGTGATGGCAGCTACGGAAGCCGTTTGCACAGCTGCCTTCGCGGCCTCATCAGCCAATGAATTCCCTGCAATGTGAACGCCATCACGTTGATGACTCAGTGTATGTATCACGTGAGTCTTTGGTAGTTCTTTTTGTAAAAGAACTACTTGTTCCCAGAGCATTTTATGCTTGATTGTGCCTCCTTTTGCATCCTTAAAACCATTTTGAAGCCAGATCTGCAAGTATTCATTATAAGACTGAACGCAATAATACGAATCGCACACTATGAGTGTGGGGAATTCTCGATCGGTATTTTCAAGCGCCATCTTGAATGCCAGTAGTTCAGCTCGCTGAGCTGTACAATCTCCTAGAGATTGCGTTTTAGTGAGGGTTGGTTTAAATTTCCCCTCGTGCCAGCGACCTTTAACAATCGCGCACGCAGCACTATAAGCTTGTTTACCCCCTACTGCGGGTTGTGGTGATCAGTCTGTATATATTATACAGCCGTAATGATCTAGAGGCAGAATTTCGGTCGGCGGAGGACATTCAAATTCATATTGGAGAAATTCTTGTGTTTTTAAATTAGGATCAAATTCGTATGCCACGTCTGTTGCAGCAAGAGAATTAGCCCATTGTATCCATCTCGGATGGAGCGCTTTAGCATTTGGAATGCTTGCCTTTGTTACCACCTCTAGGGCTGGTATCGGTGTCACGATTATTATTCGTTTACCTTGTGCCAGGGCTCGTTCTTTTGCTATAGCTGTCTGTGTTGCAGTTAGAATTTTTTCCGTAGGGCTAAATTTCATTTCAGCCTTAGTGTACAAGTGTGATTTGAATGCAATTGGTACCTTTTCTCCCTCATTAGAGGTCAGGTATGTGAATCCGCATCTCCCTGGGATGACTCGAATCACAAGATTGCGTGTGTTATCACGTGTTTCTAATTTTGTTTTAATTAGCATGTCTGTTTGTAAGGATCTCAAAATTTCTGTGTGTATTTGAGTCCAATTGCATCTTTTAAAATCTGGTTTTATCAGATCATAAAGGGGTTTGACCCTTTCTGCGTAATTTGCAATGTATGTTCTTCCGAAATTTAGGAAGCCTAGAATCGACTGCAGATTTTTTAGTGTTCTAGGCGCTTGGATTACGGCACATTTCTCTAGGAAATTGTCAGCCAGGCTTTTGCCTTCACTTGATAATTCATATCCTAAGAACAGGACTGTCAGATGGGCAAATCTGGATTTTTTAAAGTTGAATTTGTAACCCTCTGCTGCGAACCCAAGTATTATGGTGTTCACTCTTTTCAAGTGAGTCTCCAAGTCATCATCTGTTAAGTAAATGTCATCGACATAAGATAATGCTTCATCATCATATATTTGTAGTAATTCTGTTACTCTCACTGAGAATACTCCCGGGCTGTTCTTGTACCCCTGGGCTAACCGACAGAATTGTTTTTGCGTGCCATTTATTGAGAATGCAGTTAAATATCTGCTCTCTGGTGCTATGTTTTGACAAAAGAATCCATTAGAGATGTCCAATGTTGTTTTGTATTTTTTGCGCACTATGTTATTCATTAGTGCAGCACTATGTGAGTTTTGCACTGCAAAAGTTTTGCAACATGTGTTAAGGTGTCGGTAATCCAAAACTAGACGATATGAATTGTCTGGTTTGGAGACCGGAAACAAAGGGTTGTTCATTTGTGAGGTGCAAGTTTCAATCACCCCCTGGTATTCTAGCTGATCTAGTATTTCTTTTACCTGTTTTTTAGCTTCTTGCTTAATTGGGTACTGCCTTTGTGCAGTAGGTTGTGATTTTAACTGGATTTTGTGAGGAGGAGAGTCCTCATCCCATCCCACGTGATTTTTATATAAAGCAGGAGCTAGAGCCACTGCCCACTTTCTAGCAAGTGTGTATTTTTTATGAATTGGGATATGATTTGAGAAGGCAGGCATAATTATTTCTTTGCCATGAGGGCACTCCCTGACAAACTCTGGTGGCCAGTCTTTTTCAGCTAGAGCCCTTGGAGAGATTATCCCAAAATAGTCCCCTTATTTTTCTAGTCTTATCCCCCTCTATACGCAATGTTATTTCGTATATTTTGTGAGGTTTGCTAACTCTGGTGTCCGCAGTTTCCACTTGAAGATATTCATTCGTGTCCACTGTCTCCAGATGATTCATAAGGACTTTGCGAGCTATGCTCACTTCTGCTGCGCTGTCTAGCATTGTCTGAGCCCATTCCCCGTTTTTCAGTTGTGTCCTCAGAATTCTCGGCATTGTTAACTATTTTAATGCTGGCTACCTTCTTCTTTGGAAATTGTAGTTTCTTTTTTAGCTGAGCAGGTTCCTTGTCTTTGGACTTGGCGTGCTCTTCTCTTTGTTCTGATCGTCCTCTTCTTTCCGATTTCTGCGAGGAAGTCTGAAAAGATTGAGAGGGACGTGTATCAATGTCTTGATATCTATCAGGCTTTTTTATATTATCCCTATTTCTAAGGTTATATCTTTTCCCAGAGGGGTCACTCTGAGGTGACCTGTGTCTTTGGTTCGGAGATTTCTCCCTTCGCCTAGGAGACCTTCCTCTGGACTGGAATTTCTTTTCTTTAGGATTGGATTGTTTGTTTCCATCCCAGTTCTTTTTTGGTGATGTTGAATTATTATTAAAAAATATTTTTTCCGGACTTTCAATCAGTTGTGGTTTTACTGGTATTCCACCTAAACTATCTCTACCTAGTTCCTCATAGGATTTTTCTATGATTCTGGCAATTTCAGCTGGTTGGTCTGCTATATCTGTCTCTTTTAACCTCTGGCGGATCGCCATGTTTGCTGCCTCTCCCTTTATGTTGGCTAATAATATAGCCGAGACCTGCTTGAAGTCTTTTAGTAATTTCATACCAAGAGTTAAAGCGGGTTCTGGACCGTATTCGTCTTGAATTTGTTTTAGCACATCTGGTATTACCGAAATGGATGGAACACCGTGCGTTTTTGTGTAGATGGAAGCAAAGACTGTACCCCAAGTGTCACAGTCCTCAATGTGTGGTGCGATTCCCATTGGGAGACAGATAGTCAGAAACCTGTGCTTTTCTAGCGGGGTGGTGTCTGGAAACACCGCCTCTATTTGGGTGATTTTCTGCGCTAACCAGAATGGTATTTGTTCCCGTTTAGCCGGTACTTTACCTAGGCAGGACTGGATGTTCTGTGGTGTAATTTTATTTGTGTTCCCCTGGTGAGGGGTCAGCTGTGGGAGTTTAATCGCTGGCTGAATTGTTGAAGTCCGCATCACATACTGGACTAATTGTCTATGTATTTTTATTAATTGTTTTAGCTGTGTTAACAGGTGTGGTGCAGACATCCCATCGATGTCTGGATGTGGTGTGTATCCGGCTAGGACCGGCCACGTTGCTCCTGGTCTACCTAAAGGACCGAGCCTGGTGATGTGATTATTGTGTATTAGGGCGCCATTAAATAAGAGCAAATGCTCTTGAAATTTAAGTGGTACTTCCACCTCCTCGAAAGGAGTGTACATTTCAGGAGGTTCCTCTATTTTGTAATAGTGGAAGTACTTTGTTACAGGATTTGCTGCTGGAAAATTTATCCATGAATAGTATACCTCTGTCTGCCGATATTCGTGTGCCTCAATTACGAATATGACTGTACCACCTCTAGGTGTCAGTCCATTTTCTATAAGTTTTATGGTTATAGATTTCCTTTTGATGACCGGAATGAGTATTATATTCGGGTCCGCTTCCTGCATGGTAGCATCAGCTTCTGCGAGTTCAGTTGCTAATCTAACTGCCTCTCTTTCTTCATCACTGTCTCCCATTTTACCGACAGGAAGGTTATGTCTTTTGTTTGCAGATCAGGTTTCTTATGGAAACAAAGATTAGATGCACAATATTTTGGAACAGTGTATCCTTCAACGTTGACTTATACCAAGAACCATACATAGGAGTTCCCTCCTGCGAGGTCTGGCTGATATAACCTTTCACCCACTCCAGACGTCTTTGGAGTATTTTGGGAAAAGGGGTCTGAGTGAGAAAGCACGACTGAGTTACTCTAAATGTCTTACGTTAGTTTTATCGCCCTTTCCGAACGCGTTGGGCGCCATGTAGTGTAGTTCCTATTATCCCAATAGGCTCTGCGCATTGGAATAATACCTTCAGTAGTAAAGGCCTAGACCAGACGTTAACTAGGTCTACTACTGTCGATATTAGACTTAAAGTTTTGGGTTTGCCAGCTAGCTCAGAGTTCCCTAGAAACTTTCTCGAATGTTCAGGAAGGACTTAACTTCCCTGATTAGACAAGAAGGGTTTTAGTTTCTGACAACCATAGAACATGACAACTTTGCTCTCCCCTAATCAAGAGTATATCTCGAGAGTCGTGTGAACAAAAGGCAATTTATTTTACTCAGTCAGTACGTGCATTCTTAGTCTCATCAGATTGTATAGAAAAGGAAGAGACGGGCGTATTCAATAAAAAGGTGTTATTTATTGATCAGTCTCTTTTCTCATACAAGAGAAATGGATCGATATTATTGCAATACTTATAGCTAAGTAAAGTGCATACATTAAAAGCAATAGTATAAAATAATACTGTAAAAACATTGATATGGTTTCTATGCCAGAAGATGTTTTAAAATGAATAAAATATATTACATACACATATACATTTGACTAAACGTACTCAACTGGTGTTTCTAAATACGCCTACCCCGTGTACCTGACCTAAGCCTAATACGTGGGCGGGAATAGAAAGTTACAGTTTAAGTTAAGTTTGTTTTTGCCAAGTGAATAACTAAGGAATTCTCTGTGAGGGGTTATTCAGTTCTATACCTGGAATCTAGGTTGAATGAGGGATGGTATCTCTCGTCTCTGGTCTCGATATTCCAGGCTGCCTGCGAGTGCTACCCAGAAACGCCGGTGCTGGATTTCCCGGCAGGAGAAAGCAGCTTCTCTCAGCGCGTCAGGAAGGCGGGGCTGCGCCAGCGGGGTCTGCTCTGCTCTGGGCTTCGGCAAGTATGGCTGCTCCGTCTCGTCACCACCGCGTGTGTTTGCATAGGGCAATATCGGTAATATTTATACCTTTAAGGTGCCGAGATTGACGTAAGGATGGACATAGATACGTCAATAAGGATGTCATACGACTTGCTCGTTAGCACATTCTTTTGCTGAAGTTCTCGGTGAAATCAAAACAATGGCCGCAGGGTTTTGCCCAGGTTGTCATAGGTTTGATTTGTTATGAGAACTCCGTATGCCTTATCAGGGGCTGGAGGAATATCGCTTGTCTAATTAGATCGCAAGCGTTATGACCTAATCAGATAACACGTTCCTGTGCCGTAGTGTGCCTGCATCAGATAACGGTATCTGCATCATGGGGGTTTTCTGCCTCATGGGCTGACTGCTAGTTAACTTGTTGGTTTGTTTTAACCAGAATAGGGTCAGGAATAGGGGGATCGATTCAGAACCTATAGGAATACATCACAAGAGACCAAGGCAAGATTAGAGAATGTAGAAAGATCTATAACTTGGCTCGAAGAACACTATAGAAAGAGTTGAAAAATCAAGCATGGGTGGCACTCCACGAGACATCTGAGTGTAAAGATAGCTCCTTATTTTGGCGGGCGGTGAACGTGCCGTATTTTAAAACTAAGGATGTTGCGACAATAGCGGTCACAATAGATGAAAAAACATGGGTAGACTTTTTGTCAAGGGTCTATAGTATTCAGGGGAACGTGGAAACTGTTCCTGATCCCCAAATCCAACAGGTGAAAAATTCTACTACTTTCTCACCCATTGACCTTCAGATCACCTATGATGAGGTAACTGGGGCAATACATGCAAGCAAGGGTGGCAAAGCACCGGTGCCCGACGGGCTCCCAATTGATCTATTTAAATCTAACCCCCTACTCTGGCCACCGTTGATAACAAGGGTCCTTCAAGCTAGTTGCTCTAAGGGCTTTATAAAGACCTGGTCAGAGTCAGTAATTATACCAATTTTCAAAAAAAGGGATCGAGAAAACCCAGCCTGCTATCCCCCGATATCCTTACTTGACTCTCTAATGAAGGTAATGGGAAGGGTCGTCCTGAACAAATTGCAAACCTGGGCAGACAAGAATAATATAATAAGTGATGTACAATATGGTTTTAGGCAGGGATTAGGGACAAATGAGAAGGTTTTAAATCTTACTATTTTATTCGGAAAGTACGCCCAGACAAAGACTGGGAAGCTCTATGTGGCGTTTGTAGACCTTACTGCCACATTTGACTGTGTGATACACAGTAAACTGTGGAACATTTTGACAAAATTGAAGATAGATCCGGTACTGGTCCAGTTTTTAAAGCAACTATATTCTGGGGCTACGGCCAAGGTGCGCTATGGATCTAAAGGGGAATGCACTGTGCCATTTAGTGTGGATAGAGGGGTAAGACAAGGTTGTGTTCTCGTGCCCTTCCTTTTCACCTTATATACCAACGCTCTGGAACAGGATCTAGAAGGAAAGGCACGAGATCCTCCGTATGTCAACAAGCTGCCAATAGTCTCCCTACTCCACGCTGATAATGCAGTACTCATGGCCAGCACGCAATTAGGTGTGCAGAAAGCCCTCACTATATACACTAGCTTTATGGACAATTGAGGATTAAAACTAAATGAAAAAAAAACTTTGTGATGACCTGCGGGCGAGGGAGAAATAAATGCAACGGGCTCCCTCTGGGGGATAAAAGTGTAGACTCCACAAATACCTTTACCTACCTGGGCGTCCTTTTTGCAAATATAGGCTCTTGGGGCCCACCGATGAAGAGTAGGAGTCTACTATTTATGAAGTCTACTGCACCTGTCGTTAATTTTTATGAAAAAATGGGAAAAAGGCCCCCTGGTATACTTATTAAAATATACCTGGCAAAGTGTATAAGAATTGCTATTTTTGGGGCAGGTATGTGTTTTTTTTAATGATGTATCCATGATTCAAGGGTGGAAAACACATTTTTAAGGTTTATTTTAGATGTTCCAGTAAGTTCCCCAGTTTTTCATTGTCACAACAAACTGGGTATCTCTTATGTCTCCGATGTCATTAAAATGCAACCGGTCTTGGTCTGGGATCGAATATGAGCCTCTAGTGGCACAAACTTAACAGAGAGATAATTAAGGACTCAATGAACCTGGACCATGCCAGTAAGATTGCGTGGTTGAATTATGTCAAGAATTTTATTATTGATATAGTGCATCCATAATATTATACCATTCCAGAAAAAATGAACTCTATTCCAAGGAAGAAGCTTAAAATATTCTGCTTGAGCCATTTAGAGTCATTTAGAGCAGCCCTGGAAATTAATAAAGGTATGGCAGCCCAGCATCAATTGACCCTGATTACGTATGACATTAAACCATATCTCTTATGTTGTACGGAGGGATACAATAGATATCTCTTAACTTGATTCAAGTTCAATTGTTTTCATCGTCTGGTTAGCAACCCGGGGATAAATGATTGGTCTAGAGAACTTTCCCCTTGCCCATGTGCCAATGAGTTACCACAATCCACCATCCATGTGACGTTATATTGTAAACTCTATGCAAAGGAAAGAGCTAGATGGATTTTACCAATTTTAAAGCAGGCGGGCTGGAGGCAATTTAGACCTGCCTTTTTATACTCACCATTCTTAGATAGTTTTTTTATCTGTATGTGCCATGACTGGATTCCTGAAAAATATATTGTAAGCCAGGAAAACTGTAAAGGGATAAATTTATATTGCATATAGCTTGGTTTGCGCAAGTCTTGTAGGATTAACCTCCATTGAATGCACTCTACGCACGTTGTGAAAATGTTATGCTCTCTTAAATTAATGTATATATCAAATGTTTTTATTTGTTTTTATGAATTGCATGCTTTTCTGATTTTAATTGTCTAAAATCGAATAAAGCTTATTTTGAATTGAATTGACACAATAGTTTTTCCCGTGCCTTCACAAGTGGTGTGCATTACCACCTGGTCTCGAATCATCTTGTCCATGTCCCTGAAGGAGCATGTTGCAGCCAACAGCCTTAAAATCACAACATAAGACTCAATTGATTTTTTTTTTGTTTAGAAGAACTTTATTAGTTTCAAACAAAAAGAAATATACTAATGAAATAAAATTGATACAAAAATCCTAAATGATGGGAAGGAAGGGGAGAAGAAATGCATATACAATACCTTGATATAAAATGTGTAATATCAGATTTTTATTAAGATTTCACAGTAATAAAATACATGCTCATGAATATATGAAACATATTGAAACTATGCAATTTAATACATTAGTTGTGAACATAATAATTGAAACTTCAAGGAGGTTTGCAAAGCTCATCCCTAATGACGATATTGAGAAGATTTAGCATTCCTAACTATGAAATTTGTGATGGGACTTTATAAGGTAGAATGCTTAATGGTGAATGATATTGGGTAAATAGATGCTTTGTCAAGTCTATAGTTATAGCAAGCCATGTACCACCAGGCTTGCAAAGCCAGTTTAGAAAAATCCTTCCAGCTTTTGTTGAGTTGCTGAAATGTTACTACCAAAAGAAGGACAATAAAATGTATTTGAGGTGAAACATGTTCCAAGTCGAAAGATAAACTATCTAGAAAAATGTTAGAGAAAGATAGGAGTACAGAGGTGTCAGAAATTGTGTTAATCTGCTTCCAAACTTGTGTCCAAAAAGGAAGAACAAGTGTACAACTGAAAAGAATATGTTTGAAGTCAGCATGTTGAGTGACATGATCAACAAGTATCTGGGTAATCTGGTAGATGCGATGTAAAGAAGCAGGAGTGAAGAGAATTATGTTGTAGATGCGGAACAGCGTTTGAGTAGTATTAGCAGCACAAGAGGAAGATCTAATTTTTGTCAAAATCTGTCTCCTAAAGGAAACGGGCCAAACCATTCCCAACTCATTCTCCCAAGCCAGCTCTTTATCTGATTTAGCCCTGTACTTGAGAGGTTGGCATAAAGCTTGATATAGTAGCGTGGCTTTGGGGTTATTATGTAAGAGATTGCCTAGCATAGAGGACAGTGTGAAAGACTCTGCTGGAGCAGAAGTGAATTTAGCAACAGCATTTAGAATGATAGTTTACAAAAGGTAAAATTATGTTTAAAAGATGAGGGAAAATTAAAGCGAGATCGAACCTGGGAGAAAGTGAGAAAAGAGTCATTAACAAAAAGTTGTTTGAACCAATTAAGTCCAGATTTCCTCCAAGATTTCTATTAAATGTGTTTTTTCTTTTTCAATATGAAGGAGTTACACCAATTGGTGGAATTAAGGAACGAGAGAACATCAATGGGTTCAAACAATTTCTCAGGATTTAACAGATTGCAAAGATGTTTAAAAATAGGAGAATATAAATATTGTGTTTTTTTAGAAGGCCAAGTATTCATGGAAAGAAACGGGGAAAAGAAAAGGTTCCTCTGGTTGAACCCATAAGCAAGAGCTTTTAATGAATTTCTGAATTCAAAGACAAGATTGTTTTAGTAAAAAGTCTGAATAATATGTTTGAAAATCTGTGATGGTAACACCACCATCTGCTTTAGGGCATTTTAGTTTTAATAGGGAGGGACATGATTTCATCCTATTCCATCAGAAAGAAGAACATAAGGAAATCATTTACTTAAAAAAGTTTGTGGAATACATATAGGGATATTAGAAATGGGAGACAGAACAATAGCCACTATCCTCATTTTAATGGTATCTCAACAGAAATATGAAGAGAGTGCCAGTGATTAACTGGGTTATTGATTTTAAGTTTAGAGTCCTCTAAACTTAGGTAAACAGATGTTTTGACTGAGTGTGAAACCCATACCCCTTGATATTTAGAAGTATTCCAGGAAAAGTTGGTTGCTGAAAAATGATTCCTTAAAGTGTATTTATTTAAGGCTAAGATTTCACACTATCCATGATTAAGTTTATGTCCGGAAACACAGGAGTAAAAAGCAACTTCTTGGAGGCAGGCATGAAGTGAGGTGTGGGGTTCAGATATGAATAAAAGAATTTCATCAGCATATACTGCTGTCTTTATTTGTTGAGTAATCATGAGAAACCATGTATTAAAGGTTTGTTTCCAATTCTAGATAGGAAGGGTTCACAAGCTAAATTAAAAAAGAGATGGTAAAATAGGCTCACCTTGGTGAACACCCTTTGCCCAAAGGGAATTTGGAAAAAGTATGTCCATTGGCTTAATCGGCCTCTTGGGGGCAGGAATATAAAAAGTAAATAAAAAGAGAAGCTCTTGGGTCCTAACCAAACCTTTTTGAAGTTTGAAAGATGAAATACCAGATAAGTCAGTCAAATGCTTTTTCTGCAGCAATGATAATGGCTGATAAAGGGTGAAGAGATTGCTGAGATTTAAAGAGAACATCAAAAAGTAAACAAGTATTGTCATTTATATAGCGGACTTTGACAAAACCAGATCGTTCTTTGCTGAACAATTTAGGCAAAAGTGAATCCAGGCAGAGAGCCATAGTTTTAGAAAAGAGACAAGAGAAATTGGCAGATAATGTTTACATTGATGTACATATTTGCCTTCCGTAGGAATAAGACAAATGAGGGTGTCCAAAAAAAAAAAAAGAGGACTGGTTGGAGAAACATATTAATAAGAAGTGTTCATTCAGGGAAAATTAATTTAGAAAAAGAAATGAAAGATTCAGCATGAAAACCAATCAGCCCCGGGCGCTTTATCTGATTTAAGGGAAGAGAGTGCACTACTGAGTTCAGATATAGAAATATTTTTTTCTAATTCTGTGAAATCTATGGAATTGTCAAAACCTTAGTGAGAGTTAAAAGGGTATTGATTGATGTTGGAATCTGTGGGATCATGTTCAGGAGCGTAAAATTCTTTATAGAGTCAAAAAAAATTGTTCCAAAATGTCTTCATCTTTATGTAATAGGTTAGAATGGTTTTCCTTAATGAAGTTAATATTATTTCTTATCTTTTTAAATCTTAAGATAATTGCCTAATAAAGTGCTATATTGGTTCTGCCACCATAATATTTGTAACTACATTTAAGTAGATAGGAAGAAGCTAAATTAGTGGAGAATTGCTTATATTGAAGTTTAGCACAAATTAGATCCTTAAGGTAATCTTTGGATTAAGAGGTGTAGTAGGAGTATTCTAAATGTGTGAAGTGTTAGAGGAGTTTGGTATTTTGTTTGAGAGAGAGTTTTTTCTTTTTGGAAACATACCTGAAAATGAAATCGCAGGCAGAGGTTTTAAATGCATCTCAAATATAATGGAAATCAAGTTAATCTGTATTATTTAGTTTAAAAAAAAAAATTCACGTAAGAAGGAAGAGAAAGGAGAGGTACAGGAAGAGTCCAGAAGTATAGCATTGTTAAATTTCCATCTGTTAGTTGTATTAGTGTTGGGTAAAATATCTAAATGAATAGATACTGGAGCGTGATCTGAAATTAAAATGAAACCTAGGTTAGCGAAATGTACGTTTTTTGATAGTGAGTGTGCTATAAATATATAATCGATCCTTGATTGAGATCGGTGTGTGGGAGAATAGTAAGTGTACTTGTGCGGAGTTGAATTGGAAATTCTCCAAGAGTCAATCAAAGCTCATTGTGAGGTCATTTAAAGGAATAATTTCTGAGGTTTGTTGGGTACATATGTAGAGGCAGAAACTCTATTGATAAAGGGATCAACAATGTTATTAGAGTCTCACACAAAAATAAAAAGATAATTGGAACATTGTAAAAATGTTGGGATAATATCAGACCAAAATGAACTGTCAGTACTGGTGGGGCCGTCAATGTTAATATAGAAACTGGAACATTATTAATCGATAGACAAGTGAGTAAACATCTCTCCCTGGGAATCAGATTCCTGTGATAATAAGTGAACATTAAGTTAGTTATGACATAGTGTAGCAACATATTTTTTCTTACCATCGCCTGGTGACTAGAAGACAGTACCCACTCACCCTCTTTTTAGCATTATACATTCAGATTTAATACGGTGTGTTTCTTGAATAAGAGCAATATCAGCATTCAAATGTGATAAATGTGATAAAAACCCTTTGAAGTTTAATTGAAGAACCCAAACCCTTAAGGTTCCAGGATTCAGTTTTTAATGCCATAGAATTAATACATGAAAAAGGCTAAATGAGCATGAACAGAAAACAAATGAGGCGAACCAAATTGGAAGTAACAGAAAACGACAAAGAAAAAATATATGGGTGAGGAAGAAACAGAAATATCTCACAAGCAATGTTCCCTCTAATTTTTTTCCTCTGTGTGCGGCAGTGTAAGGTCTTTGTGCACGGCAGCCCAGGCTATGTGCGCCGGGAACCAGACCGCGCGTGTGGGTGCAGCGCCAAATATCACTCCAAATATTTGCTTTAAAAAGTGAAATGACGGTGCATTTCCACACCTGCAGCATCACATGAAGGGTATAAAGGCAGGTGTTCAATTTAGATACACACACCATGACATGAATTGGTTACACAGGCAAGTACACATTGGGTTTAGAAAAGCATAGGACTCCAACGATGGTACCTTAAGATTTTACTAAAGATCCTCAACTCGAGCACTGTTCATAGGGTGGGAAAATGTTGGGAGCCTATACAAGATCACATATATACAATACACATGGATATGGCACAAGAATAATCTGGTTATGGGCGGCTTGGAGACGCCTTTAAATACACAAAGTGCAATAACTGGGTTAGCCTCACAATGACCCCAGAGCCTTTTCTTATTTTCCGGCTCCTGAAACTACTGAGCTTAAACACGGAGTTACATAAAAACATGTCTCAATACTGCCCCGCGCATTGGCTTGCAATGCCAAAGGAGTGCGTAGTAATTACAAGGAGACTGACCCAGCATCACCCATCTTGTCAATGAGTTGCCTTACACAGCGTTTGGTTAAAGTTAGAACACCCTTTCAAGCACTAATTCAGTAAATTGTATACATGGCTGTCTGGTCCTAAGTGTAGGTGTTGGAAATCTGGCTGCTGAGAGCAATTGGAGTATATGAGCAGAGTCAACATCATTCAATATCTATAATGCAATCTACTTATGTGCATACTGAGCAGATGGTAAATGCCAATGCAGAACCCTGATTGTCTGGTGTGCTTGACAGTGGAGAGCTGTAGGAAATAAAATCTTGTGTAGGAAGATGGCATCTACAGATGTGCAATTTGGCCCTACATGAGGCAAGATCATATTAGGCAGTCAGGGGCAGCTTCTCAATGTGAGTGGAGGAGCGTCGTCTCACAAATCCCAGAGCTGAAAAATAAAATGTAATAAAGCTTATTTATTATTGTTTTCTTTTTCAGCAACCCGTCCCTAACTAAATGTCAGGATCAGGTGAGGCTAGTGTTGCTGAGTGTCAGCAGCAGGGAGTTGAGTGTCAGCAGCAGGGAGCTGTGCGCTTTAAAATGTGCATGGCTATCTTTGTACGGCCATCCAGAAATGCACATTTTAAAGATCTCTAACCTAGCTGTTTTAGACAGCTGGGTTAGAGAAAGTGCAGGCCTTCAGTGCTCTTAGGAATGCTGAGAGAGCCTGCTCTATCCAATCCTGGTGCTGCTTTCATGCTGTGAAAGCAGCAGCAGGATTGGGTAGTGCAATTTCCTGCATCCGAAGCTTCCTGGAAGACACCCAAGGGAGGAGGACGTTGCACTGCAGAGGTAAGTGTATTTATTTTATTTATTTGTTTGTTTTTGTGAACCCCACCACCCTCGGTACAAGCCATCCTCCACTGGAAGCAATAGTAGGAATATGCAAAGAAGGAGTCATCATTAAACAAATTCTAGAAAAGAGACCAAGGCTGAGGAGTCCAATAGAAAATAAAATTTCCTGAAAAAAAGAACAAGCCCATTGACCATTCAGATAGAAGTTATAGCGCTCAGAGTGGCCCATCCTACTTTCGGTGGAAATGTACCATGCACACTGGTAAGCCAAATAGCAAACTTGATAAAAACAGGTTGAAGAATAAAACTACCCGACAAAATGCTTTAAGAGGTAACTGCGCTGGAAGAAAATGGTCTACCCACTTAGACACTCTGCCATATGTCAGCGGTCGTTTAGTGAATTGCATAACTCTTTTCATTCACAAATAGACTAAAAACATAGGAGAATCTATTGAAAATCTCAGGTGTCTCTTCTGCTATTACAGGGCTCTTCGACCTCCAATAGCCTCAACAGATGAGGAAGGCTTCTTAAAAAGGATCAAACATTACAAGGGTTCTATAGGGTATGTTTAGGGATGAGTGTATCCGAACAGCAAAGGAAGAACTTTAACTTTCAATAAGAAATTAAGCATATTCTAATCAGTTGACTCACTGCTGCTCTAATGAAGATATCACTGGTTTCCTGAATGCAGTGGCAGCTGGTTGTCTTTGAAAGTGATGGAGTAAAATACTTACACTGAACTACAGCGATCAAGTCTGACTTCTTGTGGGGACTTTGTGGCAGTGTTTTTTTACCCTGAAAATGGTTTTAAAAAGGGGGTTAAATAGTGCATTTTAAAGCAAAAAAAAACATAGGTTCTATAGGGGCGATGATGAAATATTCCAGTACTTTCAGGGTCTGCCTCAGCCCCCTCAGTCATCCTCCTGTCTGCTACAGGGGAATCTGGTGATCTGAAGTAGACACTGGTGACCTGACATGCGCACTGCAGTGTTTCTGCAAAAAACAATAGTGCCATGAACACTGATAAAAAAAATGTAGAGAAAATATGAGCAGTGGCCAGGGACAAAATGTGGTGACTTATAGGTGGCAAGCATTGACATTAATTCTTCTTCAGAATAATTAAAGTGCCTCTACTTTGAATTAAAGTGCTGATGCCTCCAAGCAAGCAAAGCAAGTGAGCCGAACCCTCAATAGAACAGCTTCCTTGTCTCTTCCATCCATGCACCTATCTATTCATTCTTTCACCCTTCCATCCACCTACTTGCATCCACTATTTCACCTTTAAATTCTGTCATCCATTCATTCTTTCATCCATCATTCAAACATTCTATCCATTTATCCATCTAATTTGCCATCCATCTATTATGCCATCCATCTGCTCATCCAGCCAGTCTAAAAACCAACCATCCACTCTGCCATCCACGATTCATTCACTCTGCCATCCATCCTCCACCATCCATCCTCCACTCTGTTATTTTACCATCACCTCTGCCATTCATCATTCAACTGCTATCCTTTCATCAATTCATTAACTGTTCCATTCATCCACTCGGCCATCCATCAGCCTACTTTGCCATCCATCCATCCTCCTATCCTCTCTTCCATCCAGCCATCAATCCACTCTGTCATTCATCCTCTATGCCATCCACTCTGCCACCCATTCACCATCCTTCAGCTCTGCCACCCATCCATTCATCAACTCTTCTATCTATCCATTCAACCACCCATCCACTCTGCCATTCATTCATCCATCAACCCATCTACTCTGTTATTCATCCACTCTGCCATGCATCAATCCCCTCTGCCATCCATCCATTCTGCCATCCATCTGCTCATTCATCCATAAATGCATCCACTCTGCCATCCATCCCGTCATTCATTCATCACTCCATCCACTCATTCATCAATCCATCCATTCTGCTATCCAATCATGCAGTCAGTCACTTTGCCTTTAATCCATTCACACTGCCACGCATCTATCCATTTACTTTGCCATCCACCCATGCATTTATTCACTTTGCCATCCATCTATTCACCCTGCCTTCCTTTCATCATCCATCCACTATGACTTCCATTCACAGATCTTTTTGCCCACTCATCCATCACTTTACTCTATCCTCCTTTCAGCTGTCCCACCACCTATTCATTCACTCAACAATGCATCCCCTTGCTCTGCCATCCTTTCACTTGTCCATCTACCTATCCATTCACTCACACGCCCATCCACCCATCCCTTTACTTTACTATACTTTCATGTGTCCATCCATCATCATTCACTTCTTCTTTCACCCACTCATTCATCCACATATCTATTCATCCTCCTACTGTCACAATCTGCCCTGTAATGTGTGTTGTATGCCTGTTGGACTACATGTCCCACAATTCATAGGGACAGAATTTCCCCACTCTGTCTTCTCTTTCCATGGCTACATAGGCGCTGTCTTCCTGGATGCGGGTGCTTGTCACCTGATTATTGTAGACGCTTATGGAGAAACTCGTGTTTTGTGAAGAGCCTGATCCGTGGAGTAGTTTCTCACCCCTGATGCTGTAGCGCATATACGCGCTGGAGTTTGGAGCTACATAGATAAGGAAGATTAAAGCTTTTAGTGTTTCGGAGGTTTTGAAGGTTGCACGTGTACCTGAAACGCGAGGACCGGTTTGCGTAGGTGCCGTTTGTTCGTGCTGACACAGAGACTAGACTCTAGTTAGGAAAGCGCATGCCGCGCTGGATTAGATAGGCTCTGCTTCGCTTCGACGGAACGTGTGTTCACGGAGAACATTGCATTCTTTGGGAGTCGTGATAACAGCCGCCATCATTCGAGACATTTGTTTGTGCTGCAAAACCGCTCGAAGGTATCGTTGAGCTGGTTACACGCAGACCCAGATAGCTATTGGGTTCAGATAAGTACTTTTAGGAATGACATTGTGGCCATCTCCTCTCCTTACAGTAATTACGAACTGCTTCTAAGAAGTAGAATTACTCTTGTGTATTTTCTTTTACATTTGATTTATTTTTATATTTTTGTGCTTTGTATTTATAAGCAACTGCGGCAGTGTTCAAAAGTAAGTTATCTTTCACACATAGTTTGATTGATAGAAACCGCAGAGGGTGTATGTGTGCATGACCTGTTCTCTTGTCCTTACAGGGTCTCTGGTTAGGAAGGAGTGATTCTTAACGTCTTCTACAACCCAGACCTGCTGATTTACACTGCAGCTACTTTATGGTTTCTTTATCCACTTTTTCCCCTTCCCCCGGTTGTGATACCCTTGTTAGAGTTGTTTGCATTACTCGCAGGAGGTATTTCACAGAGGGGAGGTAGGAAACAAGCATCAAACATCGCTCCTGCTGTATCCAGATTATGAGGTTAGTTAACTTCTGTTCAGCATATGACACCTACTCCTTCATCCCTACTTCCTTTTTTTCACCCTTTTCTTGCAACATTCCTTCTTTCTTTCTTTCCATGTTCTACTTACCCAGCTGTCGGTCTTTGTTGCCCCTGCTTGCTATTTTATTCAGGCTTTATCCTGCATTAAGGATGAGCTTTTGACTGCCGAGTCTTATACAGAAGTAGCCCATAAAGAACGACAGCCGTACGTGTGGGGGTGGTGGGTGTACATCACATTCAGTGACTATGTGCCTAAATAAATCCTGGGCTGGCCACCAGTGCCACGCAGCTGCCGCCGGCCGCAACCAAAATTGTGATGCCTGGAGCGGACCGCTGCCACCGCATCCGCCACCCCCCCCCCGGATCCCCCCTAGCTACGCTAGTATTCTTGTTAACTGCAGTGCACACCGGCGCTGGAATTAACAAGAATACTATCTGAAAGGCCCACATTCAGCCCCGCCGCTGACCACTATTAGCTAAAGAACTGCAGGGTCAAACACGACGTATGCTTTCAGATGATTCTGAAACCACACATTGTGTATGACCCTGCATTTCTTTTGCTGATAGTGCGGGGCTGAATGTGCGCCTTTGACATAGTATTCTTGTTAATTTCAGCGCCCGTATGCACAGTAATAAGCATGAGAACTATTTCAAAGGCGCACATTCAGCCCCGTAGATGCCCACTATTAGCACAGGAAAGTAGTCAAACACAACGTGTTTTTTCAGAATCATCTGAAAGAACACGTCGCCCATTAGATTGCCACATTCCTTTTCTTAATAGTGCACTGCGGGGCAGATTGTGGGCCTTTAAAAGTATTCATGTTAATCGCAGCACATGATGGCGCTGTGATTAACATGAATACTTTCACAAAGGCCCACAATCTGCCCCGCAGTGCACTATTAAGAAAAAAAAGGCAGCAGGCGCCACTTGCTTGTAAACCCGAGCCTTCCCTACCCATACAGGGCATAAGGGAGACACTTTCCTGCTCGGCTGTGTCTTCTTCACTCTTGTCTCCAGCTCTGCCTCCTACAATCCGGCAATTACAATTTTTCGCGCCGCTCACCTTTCGTTTTAAAGCTGTGTTATGTGTGTGTGCTCTACAATTGGGACACTGCGCGCTCGGTGACTTCAGTGCGTGCGCGCTCACCCGCGCACGTTCTTGGGAACAGTGCTCACAAGTAAGAATAGAAATCTGCACAGAAAGAGAAAGGTGATGAAAGAAGATAGGGATATAGAAAGACAAAAAAGTAGGAAAATAGATTTAGGAACATAAGTGAGAAAAAACATACTTATAAAAATTGTCAAATAAGTTGTCGTTGTTGAGACCACACAGAAGCATGACACATCCAAGCTCCAGGGAGGTGACATAGGGGGAGAAGGTTGATGATGCAGGAGATGTACTAGGGTGATCACAAGGTAAAGTTGGGAAAAGGGTACCTATGAAGAAAAAAATCAGATAAGTATATTAAAACCAATATTGGATGAATAAGAAGCAGAATGAGGAGACTAATTTAACAACATGTAAATAGTAAACATAAACACTTCTCAAAAAGGAAGACAAAGGTCGTGGCTATGTAAGAATAAAATACAGATCAAGACTTAGTAGGTTCGGAGGTGTCCATAGACTCCACTTTGTGTTCCTGAAGAAAAGCTCGCAAACGTACAGATTCCTCACAGATGTAAGTCTTGTTATTATAGGTAACTTTGAACAGGAGTGAAAGTCTCCAGGAAAGAAAATCTTTGCGCCTATCTGATGAATTTTTAGCATAATCCTGTGAAAAGTGCAATTTGCTACCAGACTATAACATCTGTTTCCTGGATCCAGCAACTGAGAGAACTTTAAGTAGATCCATGTATTCCAAAAAATACAGCATAACTCCTCAAAGTCTTTTGGGAGTAGATGTAGCATGAAGCAAATGACCAAGCCTGTGATCATGTTGAATGTTCAGGAAGAAGGCTCTAGTATTTGAAGCAGTTTGGGAAGAAAGTTCTGAAAAAATTTGACTGGATCAGGACTCTCTGTTCCTTCTCGCAAACCATAAATGCATAGGTTATGCAGGCAGTTCCTGTTCTCTAAATCTTCAGCCTGCTTCATAATCAAGGAGATCTGAGTTTGTAGTTGATGGGCAATATGAACTGAGTTGGTGAGGTCCAAAATGCGCTGTTCAGCTGACACCATCCTTCTCTTACAACCGAGACCACTTGTCATCCAAACTTTGGAGTTTCATATTGGTATCCTCTATGCATGGGTGTAGAGTTATAATCTCTTCAAATAGAAGATCCATCTTTTAGCCAATACTTTTCCTGTTGCATGCGAACAAGGAACGCCTCATGAGGGAGAAGATGAGAAGGACCTTCGAGAGGCCAAGACATTCACATCCTCTATCCTAAATTGCTTTGACTAAAAGGAGTAATACAGTAATAGTTGATATATAGAAACCAGTAGCACTCGAAAAGAATGCTTTAGAATGATAGACCGTTCCAAACACCAATATGTGTTTGTTCAATGGTGCGCTGATTAAGGGTATCAAAGGTACTTGCCACGACTGAAGAACCATATCTAGATGCCCCTGTTTGGCAGAAAATCAGCACCACCTGTTCTCCAACAAGCGTCGCATGGAAGGATTGAATTAAATTGACTAGTTATTTTTTTCTCCATATTATCTAATGGAATACTTCACTACTAATAATTTTGAGGAAGCTTTAGAGAAGACAAAAGTACAGATAGCTGAATTATATGATGAGCGAAACCTTCCCAGAGCTTGTAATATATGCCAGTGTCATGTCCCTACAAACTCCCTGTTGCACTTAAACTAATTTATGTAACAGGCATCACAACTTTTTTGCTCAAAATGCTGATAAAGGAGGTGATTGAAAAAAGAAAACATACTGGGATAAACCAGAAACCATACAGTAAAAGGCTCAGTGAACAAAGAATGTAAGCTGAGACTGGCCCCTCACTAACGTTCTATTGCTATCTCATATTACTCGGAATGCACACTGCTGCCAAGGAAAGCGCGTATAGAAACAGAAGTATTTAACAAGTCCTGAAAAGGTCATAAAAACTGTCCCATGAATGCTTTATAGTTTCCAATTGCCTCTGCTTCAAGAAGCAGTGGCGATATGAGGAGAACAGACTACGTAATATAGAATAATCCCGTCACTCCAAGGAGAGCGATCGGGATGCCACCATCCTCAGTGGGTGCAAGCCATTCCCCAACAAGACTCAATTGATTCACCAGATGCCTGATAGCGGTAATAGAAATTGTGCATTTTCATTATAACACTCATTGTAGTATCAAAGTTATTCTTAGTTTTAGTTGTGGCTTAAATAAGTACATCCAATTCTTAATCTTTATCCTCCTTCTTAACAGGGGTTATGTGATCAAACAACCTTCTCCCTTCTGCTCCCAAGCAATTATACACCAGGGCTTGTTTCATGGCTGGGTTGTAATTGGTTCCATCTATGGCTTCCAAATGCTTTCAGCAGGTGGTCCTGGCACTTCCAAAAAGGTGCTGGGTATCACCACTCCGTTCATTATGCCAGTTACATGATCACTATTCCTCAAGGACTACACAATTGCTGATAATCGGTGACGAATAGCTGGGCAAAAGAACTTAAGCATGCAGTATTGTTCATACATAATTCCTCTGTAACACTAATGAGGAGTTGGCTCACTCCAGTGTTCACATAAAGTATTACTTCATAACAATGTGGTGGTAACAGTGGGTTAATCCACTCAATATGTTGTGTACATGTTCCTCCCCAGGGGCTAGTTGAGGCAGGAGGAAGGCATTGCTGGCGTGGGCGTGTGACAGGAGGTCACCCTGTGAGGTCAACATACACTCCTCCCACCTCCTCATACACGGTGGAGTTGAACCGAGTTGTAGACAGGATGAAGTGATTGCCACTGCCTCGCTCCGCCTATGCTGTGAAATTGTCTTCAAAAGTGCAGAATAAAGTAGTGTAGTGCTGAAAATCCCCCGCTCATCACTGATTTCTCCGTGTACTAATAATGAGGCAGGAGAAAGATTGAAAAGATCTTTATTTCTCAGGGAATGCCTTCAACGTTTCCCCACACCACCAGCTTCCCATCAACATTCTACAACCAGCGCATGGCATTCGCCACGCACACATACACACAAGGGTGGACATGAAGGAAAAACCGGAAATGAGACACATGGGTTAACTTAACATAAGGCACATGAAATGTGCGGTCGCCAGTAGGTAGTGATAGTTAGGACCTAGTTTTCATAGGAAAAGCTTTTTTTGTTTTCCCAGTAACTTTGTCGCCAGGTGACGAATCTTCGCTAAATTTTCAAAACTTGTGGAGCACTCCGGTCAGCTCCTATCCTGAACGTTTTGGGGTGATTTGGGAAGTGGGGGCTGAGAAAAAGGGGGGTCCCAAAGCATGTTTTCTCCTTGTTGTTTTCCATAGGAAACTTTAGACATGGCTACAGCCCGAACTGCTGAACGGAATTACATGAAATTTGGCAAAAAGGTAGCCCTTGTCACTTCTTTTTGTTAAATGGTGTAAATCCGTTCAGCAGTTCCTGAGAAATTTTAAAAACAGAGGTTGAAAAATGAATTTCCCATAGGAAACTTTAGATACAGCTACAGCTCCAACTGCTGAAAGGAATTGAACCAATGATAATTACTCAGGGTGCATTAAATACCACTGAATTTTAACTTTAGTGTGCATTTACAGCAGTGCAATATTTTCAAATCGGATGTGCCTTCAAAATAGAGAAAATCTAACGCTAAGAGTGAGGGTACATGCAGATCACAGAATTGCCTATAATGTAAATAGTTTAGTGCGTTACTGCTATTATCAGAGAGATCCTTTTGTTACTTGCACTTCATAAATTAAAATCCTAATATAGAACAGTAAGCTATTAACTTTCATCATAGAGCTGCACAGAAACTGCAAGGTATAAGTTACAGCATAAGGATTTTTTCCCAAGTGCTTCGTCATCCTATGTTGCAAACAATGTTCATAAGGTAGAAATCAATTTGTATTAGTAAAGACAACCCCCAACCATAGTGGTACATTTTGAATTAAATGTGTGCTTCTCTAGACCAACTAATCTTAAACTATACTACCTACCAGTAGGATGACATGTAATATATACCTTGTAGCCCCCTTTCTTATGTAACATTTCCGATACACTGATTAACATAAGTGTGAGTCATTGTTTCTCTGTAAGGTGAGTGTGATGTAAAGGGCTCTGACGCCCTACACTAGTAGGAATAGTGCTATAAAACAAAAGAAAAGCATGTGAGAGAGAGTGAGTGGTTATGGGGGCTTGCGGGGCACTATTAAACCGTGGTAGTGAGGGAAATCGTGGGGGAGGTGGTCATTGGGGGGCGCCAACAAACATAGTCGCACTGGGCGCCACGAGTGCTAAAGCCGGCCCTGATACCATTGCCTTTTAGTATGGGCAATCATATACCACAGAGCTATTAGACAAAATAAACTATTTTCATGGGCCTGTTCGGACTTTCTCCTCAGTGAGACAAAGGGAGGAAGTGCCGAAAACTGAAAAATGAGTTTCGGTAAAAAGAGAAAGAAAGGCAGAGGCGCACTGCGGGACCCCTATGGAGCTAGAGCAGCACTGAGAAGCCATTTTTCAATGGCTCCATGTGAGTTAGGGTTCACGGCTGCCACGGCACCCTTTTTAATATAACCGTGCTAATAGCTGCATCGCCCTTATCTGCAAGGCAACGGCAGCGGTTAATTACCTTCCTCGTTCTGTTTCCTCGTCTGTGGCTCGGGCCCATAAATGCGAGCAGTATAACGAATTACAGTTATTCCCCGCAGGTGCAGACATGAACATTATTTAAGCCACCAGTGCGAGAGGATTAAAAAACAAACAACTAACATCCATTTTTCAGAATACCAAAAACACACAGACCACTCAGCCCCACTTATGTACAAACACGCCCTTATGATTAGCATACGCAAGAGTTGGAAAACACCATTCAGTGCATGCAACCGGGCATACTATACAGACAAGTGCCATGCATACTTCACAATGAATCTTCTTATGGCTGTATAAAGTAGTGTAAACATGCTATATGGTATTTGCTCAACTATGTAGTATATTAACACAATATAAAATTACAAGAGCAATTCCAGGGCTGACCTGGCAGTATGGGACACAAGGAAAACTTTCAGTTGGCTAAGAAGCACAGCTTCTTTGAGAATGGATGGATTAAGAGTTCCTGAAAGGAGCCCTGAGGCAATACTCCTAATAGAACATACTGAAAATGCGTGAATAAAGAAGTAATGTACCTAAGTAACATGCCATACCCTGGAGTATTCAAAATTGAATATAAAGCCTGCAGCATTTTAACCGTTATGTATGTATATTGTGGATATTGTGCTTTTGAACTGCTTCACCTCATTTTTAGGTCGGGCAGAGACAGCTTTAGCTGCCCGAAAGAAGTTATTGATAAATCGCTCTAAAATGGATAATAATAAGAAATACAGAAAGAGAATGTGCTTTGGGTCAGCCCCCTTCGGCCATTGCCTTTCATGTGTTTTGCCATGGTCTGCCACTGCTTGGATAGTCTGTCCATCAAGACAATAGTGTTCAATTGATGGTTATATCATCCCATTCATATTCAGGTTAGGTTTAATTGATGGGTAATCATGTAGGCCTCTTATTGGACTTTAGATACAACAAAATTGGTTGCTTGTAAACCTAAGCAGTGTGTGTTCTTTGATGTATTTACTTTGCTGACATGATGACATTTTAATTGATGATTTATGGCTGTTTTGTTAGTGAAGAAGGAGCTGTTTGAATGCCTTAGAATCTCATAAGCAAACAGTTCTAGTCACTAATCCCACTTCGACTTTTCTTTGTTTTATATTACAAAAATGATAACTTGTTGAATAGTTGGATTCACTGCTTTTTGTCTACCAAAGTAACAAGCATTTACAATGCAATGGTTTTGCCTTTGTTAAAGTTAGAGCTATTGGCATTGCTCTTGACATTATTTTTATTTATGTTTTTTTTTAACATAAATAAATGGCATTGTTATTTACAATGCCAATAGCTTAATCTCTCGCAAATGCCACACACAAACACTCACAGAGAGCCCCCCCCCCACACACACAGAGCCCCTCCCCACACACCCACACAGAGCCCCCCACACACACAGCCACACAGAGCCCCCTACCCACACCCACACAGAGCCCCCCACACAGAGCCCCCCCACACACTGCGAGCCCCACACACTGCGAGCCCCCCACACACACTGCGAGCCCCACACACACTGCGAGCCCCACACTGCATGTTTTACCAGCTGTAAATTCTGCCAATCTCTGCGTATTAAGTGAATGGCCACCGGTACATGATCAATGCTCTTCTTCCCTGCCCCATGATGTTTGTTGGATGGCAACAGCTGAAACAGGGAAAATAGCATCGACTCTGGATCTGCACACACAAAAAGTGAGTCTGTGTGTGTGCATGGGCACATGGTTTGTGTATCTAGCATGGGGAGGGCATGATCTGCGGATACAGCCTGGGAAGAATATTAGCTGTGGCAGTACAGGTAGAGCAAGTCAATTGTGCTTGGGGGAGCACAACTGTGGATGTGTACACTAGACCAGGAAGGGGGGTGGCTGTGCACGTGTGTCCAATTCTCCCTGAGACTGTAGAGTTATTTGCTGAGCCAGCATAAACAGGGTAGGGCATAGAGAACAGGGTAGGGCATAAAGAACAGGGACTGTGCATATGCACGCAGCAATAGGAGATTGTGCGCTGTGTGTGTGCACACAGAGTCTGCAGATGCAGAGACTGTGGTTGTGAACACAAACCTGTCAGAGGACATGAACTGCAGATGTTCTCACTGAGCCCGCAGATGGCACTTACATGTGGGTGTATGTGCACACGTAGGCTGGGGAGGCACAGACTGGGTTATGCACTCATCTTTCACAGAACATCCACTTTGAGCGCGCATAAAATCTGCAGTAATTACAAAAATGTGGGGGGAGGGGGGTACATATAAAGTCAAGAACATAGATTGTTACTCAGCAGTGTGCGCATCGGAGCTTCCCGGAGTTGGGCTGAGACTGCACACACACTGAGGATGGGGTCCGACTATAGAGCCACAGAGAGTATGGGGAGAGGACGGGCATTGGAAGGCAAAGACTGTTATTAAGTAAATAATTATGAGAGAGTACATGGGCTCTGTATGTAGTTACAGAGATTTGGGTCATTGGGTGGGCTGAGCTGCTCTCTTAAGCGACTAGAGGGTTATGTGAACAGAGCCTTGTCGGGCAGGCGGCACTATGGTTCTGACCTGCCCTGTAAAAAAACACGGGATGGACACGTTCGTGGAGAATTGAAGGATCCGGTAATTAGCTTTTTTTGTGGGGGGTGAGGGGGACTGGAAATATGTCAACCTCTGGGCAGCTGGAGTTCACGGCAGGTGCCTTGGTACGAGTGAAATCTCTTTGCCCCCTGAATATAGTTCTGCCCGCAGGCCAACAGAATCTCAACATCGAATAATCCATATATTGGTAAACCAGAGGAGATGATGCAGAGAAATAAAGTCATCTCATTCTGGGAGCCCGAGTATTGTATTGTATGGATTAATGGAATTAATTTGGGGGAACGGAAAGTAACTCCACTAAATATCACTTTAAGGGGGTACTACATAGAAGTATCAAAGAAAGATTCATCTCCCATTATAATCCACACTTGCACACCGCCCCCACGATGCCTTTTATAAAAGACACGTGCTCCCTCTCTCAAAGATGCCCAATAAGCACAGACTATGTTGCCCTTTCGGAAGTTTATTAGTGTTACGAGTTTCACAATTTTTTAAATTAATTAACTAAAGGCTGATATCAAACATCCTCAAAATAAGGCAACGAAGAAAGAGGTGGTGCATTATGCTGTAGAAAAGATCAGACATTTCACATATATATAATTACACACAGCAAAGCCTCCAGTAACCATGTTATTTCACACCGGATCCAAGGCAAAGGCAAGGACTGAATCTATATGCTGTTGGGGGGAAAAACCTACTCTATTTTTAGTTTCCAATATCACCGTTTTTGGGCTGCTGTTTGCCAGCGGGGACTACAGGTCCCAGACACCTTAGCTGTCCCCAGAGGCGGGGCCAGGATACCGTGCAGCGCTACAGGGCGCCTTCAGTTTTCCCGCGGCTGGATATAGCTGAGCTAACACCCTAATAAGTAAACTCCAGCTGGGGTGAGCGCACGTCCGTTAAAATCCATATTTTAATGTCCGGTACCCAATCATTTGGTGTTTCCGGTTTGGCCAGTATGCACGTTTGACAAGACTGTATTACTAGATGAGTTGCACTGTGGGAATGCCTGGAAAGTTCTTTCTGTCGTAATTTAACCAGCAAGCCATTACGTTGTTGGACGTAAGGCCTTGGCCTTTTCTAGCAGTTTTTTTTACTAAGGTTATAGGTTTTTTTTTATCATTTTCTGTGAAAAAGCCATGTGCAAAAGAAATGGGGCTGGGTATTCTTTAGTTGTTTCCCCTCCCTTTGCCCTTGTTGTTCAACACTCGTGACGTAAGCCCTTTAACCACCACAGTTAATTAACACAGGCTCTCCTGACTTGGGAAGGGGTACTTTAGGAGCACAAGGTCCATTAATTGCCATGCCTCCTTCTGTGGGGAGCCAGGAGGAGTATTGTAAGACCCCGGTTAACACCAAGAGCGGGAGGGGGGGTGCGGGGGGCGGGAACGGACACACGGAGCGCGGGAGGGGGGTGCGGGGGCGGGGACGGACACACGGGTAGCGGAAGGGAGCCTCACCTAGCACGGAGGGTAAACAAACAAACCTGGACTTCGTCGTCACGGAATGAGGAAAACAAACGCACGGCTTCCTTCTTTTGTGGCCACGCCAATCCTTCTTCTGTGGCGGGAGGAGTATTGTAAGACCCCGGTTAACACCAAGAGCGGGAGGGGGGTGCGGGGGCGGGAACGGACACACGGAGCACGGGAGGGGGGGTGCGGGGGCGGGAACGGACACACGGGTAGCGGAAGGGAGCCTCACCTAGCACGGAGGGTAAACAAACAAACCTGGACTTCGTCGTCACGGAATGACGAAAACAAACGCACGGCTTCCTTCTTCTGTGGCCACGCCAATCCTTCTTCTGTGGCCACGCCCACGGAAGAAAACACAGGAACGCCTCCCAATCTGGTCCGCATTGACGGACAGACATAAGATAACCACGCCCATGGAAAAAATGTCGGGAACGCCCCCGAATCTGGTCCGGCATTGACGGACAGAGCCCTCTCCCAATGGCTAGCCTCCATTTATGGAGCTAGCCAATGGGAGGAGGGGGCGGATACCCGACCCCACATAGAGATATCATTAGATTTTGCTAGCGCATGCGTACTTCGTATGCATTGCGTAGGCAAAACCTAAAAATGTAATTGCACATTGGCTTTTTTTAAGATGAAAGTAAAATTCAGGTGTTCTGTCAAAATCATCTACTTTGCTCTATTCATCTGTGTTTTTCAGGTTCACCACCTAGTCTTCTTTATATATTACCTAGATTCGGATTCTAACCTTGCTAAAAACCCATGTGATGATTTGACAGCCAAAAACAACTAGAAACAGGACACTATGGACCTGATCCATAAAGGCAAACTTACACTCTAATGTAAGTGTACTCTTTTTCAGAATTCACAAACAACAATTTAATAGTAACTTTACGAATGTGGAGACTCATAGTCGGGGCAGAGAATGCCACACTTGAGAAGAGAGGCCATGTCCTCAGTGTTAAAAAGAGAGGGGCATATTAGCAAGAAGCTCGTTAAAATTATCGCCGTTTTAGCGGCAGGAAACTGCCACTAAAACGGGAATAATGGACTTGCTAATATGCATTATAGAATTCCCATAGAAGCCCAGGTTAGATGTCCTGCGCATCTAACCTGGGCTTCTATTGGAATTCTATAACGCATATTAGCAAGTCCATTATCGCAGTTTTAGCGGCAGTTTCCTGCCTCTAAAAGGGCGATCATTTTAACGAGCTTGTTGCTAATATGCCCCAGAATCCTGAGTGGGTTTTGTAGTTTCCTTGATATTATGCCTGCAGTTCTGGGCAGACTGTAAACAGAATTTACGATTATACTGGGAGGTGTTAAGGTGAGGTTACGAAACTTATGACACAGTCCGTGCATAGTGCAATCTATGTTGAAGAATAAATACATTTGTTACAGAGCACTTTGTGTGTCGCTTTCATTTGCATGCCCCCAAGCTGGGGAAACCATACCGGTTTATCACTCCTCTTATCTGGGGTTATGGTCAATTCCGCAAGCACGTGGTATCCTTACTCTAACCTCCCATGGATAAAATTCGACCAATCTGTAGGGACTGTTCTAATTAGGAGTGTGCAAAATTTGGGTAATTTGCTTTAATATAATTATGGGAAATCATTGCATATTTACATAAAATTTCACATAATAACATTAAATGCAAATCTATCATTTTGGGCTAAAAATTAGCATGAAATGCATCTTCACATCCATTTCAGCTCGAGGATGCATTTAAACTGGAGCACCGCAAACAACAGACGTTTGCATTCTGTTGTTCCTGTGCATTTGCGATAAAGTGTTACCATAAATTGTGCCACTCATTATAAAATTGTACTGTGAATGGAGCATAATTACATAAGGTGACATAATTGCGTGATTTCAGGAATTTCAAGTGACAGGCGTAACACAAAATTTCCCAAAATACCCGAATTAAGCTGGAGCATTTTAATTGTCACCTCTAAACTGTGATGAAACCTCTTGATCGGATGTTTATCAATTTCAAAATGAATTTTGATCCAATTTTGTGCAATGGTCGAGTATTTGGAATTACTTTTTCAGTGACAAATCACAACAAGAAGAAAGTCACTTCTGCCACAGGTTACTGGATCTTCCCCATACACATCTCACTGTTTCTGCCACAAGGAGCTTGGTCTGTCATATGTTTTGAATCTTATTTTGCTAGCTTTATGATTTTTGACGCTATTGATCTGGCCTAACCCTAAAGCTTCCCTCAACAAACCCTTCATTTTTGATTGTCTTCTCCTCTGATACACTTAGAATTCCTTTTCTGAAATGTATTAAATCTTCTTTTAGCAACCTCGCCAGATTGTCACGGTTTTTTAACCCCACGTATATGGTTGTAAGATAAAAACAGGGTAGGGTAGCACTTTCTAAAAAATGCTTTCAGTTCATGTGAGTCTTCCGAAACTATTAAGGGGCAGATGTATCAAGCTTTTTTTAATGTCGCAAACGCTGCGAATCGCAATTTTGCAGCGTTTGCGACAAAATAAAGTGTAACTGGCATGTATAAAAAAAATCGCATCGCATTTTAAGAAATCTCAATGTTTGCGATTTCTTAGTGTGCGAGAAGTGGTTTTCTGAGAATTTTTTTGCGATTCCTTATTTTGCATATTCTTAGTTTTGCGAATTTTGCAAACAAGAAATCGCAGCTTAAGAAATCGCAACAGGATGCATGTAAAAATCGCAATTTGCGATTTTCCAAAAACCGCAAAATAAGAAATCGGAATTAACACCAAATACAAGCAGGTGGTAAAATAAAAAAAGTATAAAAAGGCACCCAGAATGCATTATTTTAAATTCCAAAATGGCTGGACTATACCTGATTGCCAGGAGGCTGCGCATTCAAGCTCTTGCCCAGAGGAGACAGAGAAAGGAGAGAATCTTCAGAATACGCATTACACTGTTCCAGCAGACTCAGGAGGAGATATATGACAAATACAGACTTCATCCACACACCATTTTGGACCTCATTAATGAATTGGAATCTTTTTTGGAACATCCTACAGCCAGGACACAATCAATTCCAACACATGTGCAGGTATTATGCTCACTGCACCTTTTGGCTTCAGGGTCTTTTCAAAGTGTCATTGCAGAGGTTGGTGGAGTGTCACAAAGTGCCCTATCACGCTTCTTTCATGGGCTCCTGGATGCAATGCTGAGGAGACTCCAACATCAAATATATTTCTCAAATACACAACAAGCCTTACAGGAAACAAAGTTGGATTTCTATCAAATCGCACGCTTTCCACATGTGATTGGATGCATTGACGGAACTCATATTGCTATCACTCCACCTGCAGCCACAAAATATGTATTTCGTAATAGAAAAAGCTACCACTCTCTCAATATCCAGATCATATGCAATGGCAAATACATTATCAGTGACATTGTGACAAAGTATCCAGGGAGCACACATGACTCCTTTATCTTCAGACATAGCGCAATTCATAGACGTCTGACTGCTGGTCAGTTTGGAGACGGATACCTGCTAGGTGAGTAACACTCATGCAAACATCCATCCATCCATCCATCCATCCATCCATCCATCCATCATTTGAAAATGGAACATACAGTTACTATTTTTTTTCTCACATGCAGGTGATAGTGCCTATGCAGTGCGTGATTTCATCCTAACACCATACTTGAATCCTGCAAATGCAAGTGAAAGACGGTACAACAGGGCACACCGGTCTACACGTGGGGTCATTGAACGTACATTTGGAATTTTAAAAAGCCGTTTTAGATGCATACACAAAAGTGGAGGAGCTTTGCAATATAGTCCTGAAACCTGCTGTAAAATTGTTACAACATGTGCAATGCTGCACAACATGGCCATGCGCAAAGGCACAGACATTGAAGTGAGTGAGTCTGACTCATCTGATGATGATGACATACCTCCACCTAGAATGTCTGTAGCAGGAGCTGGAGCAATGGCTGGCCGACAAAGAAGGACAGAGATTACACGAAATTATTTTTAGGTAAGAAAAGCCAAACTACAGACTCATGTTTGCAATTGTTGTTTTAATCCACAACAGACAAACCATAGTGCAAAAATCTTAAATTTAAAATGAAGGAAATGAAAATAGCCATAAGTGGAACATAAAGACGGCTTCCACAATGCAGTAAAGCTGAATAAATTGCTATTCAAAATGTTACTTCTTGCGCAGGCGGCTTGAAGCAGGTTGTTCCTGTGTTTGCATGCCTTCTTGTTCAGGTCCTGTACTAGCACGCCTTCCACTTCTGCGCTGGGTCAATTGAGTTGTTGGAGTGGGGTTTCTACTGCTCCTACTGGAGGTATCCTCGCTATCAGCTGAGCCAAGGAGAGCGCTTGCGCCAGAGTTGGATGTTTGCATAATTTCTACCACAGAGGTCATTTTGTCCAAGCTTTTAGCCATGTCACGTGTGCAGTTGCTCATTTCACGCTGCACGTTGATGCTGCGCCTGGTGAAATTGCTAGTGACAGAACAAAGCCTGTTAATTGCTTTTGTGTACCCATGCATCCTCACATGTGCTGTCTGTGCAGCCCTGTTACGAGCACTTTCTGTGCGTTCAAGGGTCAGGCAGAGTTTTTCTATTGATGCAGCCAAGCCTTCTTGATTTTTACTTATTTTCAAAAGCTGCCTATTGATTGACCTGAGGGCCTTGTGTTGCAGGCGCTGTACATGAAGCATATTGTTGTATTCTCTTATTTTATTTCTACTTGCATTTCCCTTTAATTGACAACATTCTTTCCTTGCTGATGTCATGATGCTACTTGATATCCTTGCATTCTCTGATTGCCAGTTGCTCCTGAGCCTTGACTGGGAACACCAGCTTCTACTCTGTAACAGCATTAAATCTCTTTATCATTTATAATGCTTCCATGACTATCTATCTTCGAGTATATCAGATGGCGACGATTGGCCTATGGAGCAAGTAGCATACAGAGTGAGTTAATTTAATTAAACTCGACTGGTGAAAAAGGACCCGTGTGGAGGAATTGAATGCTGGTTAAATTTCTGTTACATCAAGCTGAAACTGTTCATTAAGGAAAAGAAACAAAGAATCTTCAGCCCAAAAAAAAAAAAAATAGGAATAACTTTGTGAGTTTTAAGGAACACAACAGAAAAAGGAACAGCTAAACGGTGAACTGAGTGCTGCATCACTGATATTTAAAAGGTATTAGATTGCCAGAACACGAGAGCGATGAGCACCTGCATCGGAATACAACGGTGAGCACGTATTTATTTATACAAGAAAGTAAACCCTTTTACTTATCAAAATTTGACATTATTGAACAAGTTGACCTGCCGTTGTTAAACTTAGCGTCATTTAAAATTTACTCACTCGCGAGCTGGCCACACATTGCTGTCTCGTTCCTTCCATTCTTCCTGAAGTTGGATTCTCTCCTGACGCAGCATGTCCACGTAAGGAGCACAGTGCGCATGTGCGGTGCGTAAAACAACGTGGCGGCCATTTTGACTCCTTCATGGTATCCTAGCAACCGAACGAAGAAAATTTCCTTCGTTTTACGAGTGTTCAAATTAGCGATTGGTTCATGAATGCTCAAGGAACCCATTATTAGAAGGAATAAGTGAGGAATCCGTTGTAAGAAGGAATAAGTGAGTAATTTTCGAAATATTGACATTTCTGTTCTGTGTTTCTTGAGTTACAACCGCATTCGTAATCTGAGAGAAGGAAGTGAATATTACGCAAGGTACCCTACCAGGGTGAAGGGAGTGTATAAAGCAAAGAGCTTTATTAGCGAAACATGGAAAACCCAAGTGTCATTGCACCCCCCATGTTTTTACAGTCAAGTGGAGAACCGCCCATAGAGTGGGATGAGTGGATTGACATTTTTGAAAACTATATAGAGGCATTGGATGGAAAAGACTTCAGCGCAACAAGAAAAAAAGCTTTGTTATTGAGTGTTCTTGGAAAAGAGGGACAACATTCTTTCAAGTACTTGCCTTTGGGTTTAAACCAAGATGGTAGGCCAATTAACAATGTTTACACCGAAGCTAAAGCAAGAATGAAGAAACAATATTCGAAGGAGGTGAATATTGTCATGGCGAGACATAAGTTTTATACACAGCCGCAGAGGGCTGAGGAGTCTGTTGACCAATTTGTGACTAGACTACGAGAACTTTCCTTAAAGTGCAATTTTGGTGAGATGAGGGACGAGATGATCAGGGATCAAATGATCGTCCAGTGTAAAAACAAGAAAATGCAGGAAAAACTTTGGGCGGCGAAAAATCTCACTCTACAAGCTGCAATAGATATCGCAAAAGTAGTAGAGGAATCTACTGCATGTATGAAAGAAATGGAGAAGAAAGAGACTGTGAGAGAGAGTGGGAGTGGGTTAAATGTGTCGCCTGTTGCACAAAATGAAGTCGCTGTAATGAACAAGAAAGGATTTGATAATAATGAAAAAATGGAAAAGAGGAATTCAGGAGGGTACAACAGTGGAGAGAGAGGGAGATATCAAGTCAGGATGTGTAGCAGGTGTGGCAGCACTTATCATGGTGCAGATTATAAACGATGTTTTGCCATTGATAAGGAATGTAGGAAGTGTGGGAAGCGAGGTCACTTCTCAAGGATGCGCAAAACGTCAAATAGTGACAAAGTTGCGACTGTGGATGCGAAACGTGAGGTTAGTGTGCAAGACAGTGTGGAGGGTGCTGATAAAATATTAAGCATAAATGAGGTGAATGCACTACCGATGGAACCTGGAAGGAAGAATAGACCTAAAGCTACTTTCAACATAAATATTAAGATGGTTGAATTGATGGTTGATCCTGGTTCCTTTTGGACAATAATACCAGAACCTTTATTTAAAGAGAATTGGGAGGGTACTGTTTTGTTCCCTAAGGATATCAATCCCTGTGGATACCAAGGCGAGTGTATTGATTTATTGGGCTACATGGAAGCTGTGATTGAGTTTCAGGGACGAATTATTCAAGGTAAAGTTTATGTTGCATGTTCTGGACCTGCAATATTAGGATGGGGTCACCAGTACGACCTTCACATTGTTATTGATCCTAGAGCGAGTCAACAGGTAATGGTTGTTGATGCGATGACTGCTGAAATGATTGTTGAGGGTATGCCGAACTTGTTTGCTGAACGCATTGGCGAATTGAAGGGCTATGTCCATAAAATTGTGCTTAAAGAAGATGCAATTCCTATGCAGCACAAAGTGAGGAAAGTGCCATTTATCGCTAGACAGGAGGTGAGGAAGTTGTTAGATGATATGCTTGAGCATGGTGTGATTGAGAAGATTGAAATTTCTCGCTGGGTTTCGCCAGTTGTGATCACGACCAAATCTGATGGCAAATTTAGATTCTGTGTCGACCTTCGCAAACTCAATCAAAATATTGTGGTAGATAACTTTCTACTGCCTAATATCAATGAATTGATTTTGTCATTGAAGGGTGGTAAGTTTTTTTTTAAACTTGATTTGAGAAGCGCGTACCATCAGATAAAGTTGCACAGAGATTCCAAGGCGTTGACTGCTTTCATCACCACTGACGGTATTTACCAGTTTACTCGCATGCCTTTTGGTCTCGCGTCAGCGGCAGGTGTTTTTCAGAGGATGATGGGCGCAGTTTTGAAGGGGATAAGTAATGTTGTGTATTTTCAGGACGATGTTTTGTTATTTGGAGAGACGGTTGAGCAACACAATCAGATTTTGAAGCAGGTTTTGAGCAGAATGGAGCAGTCGGGGTTAACTTTAAGGAAGGAGAAGTGTAAATTTGCGGTGGAAGAGGTAGAGTATTTGGGTTACACGCTTTCTGCAAGTGGAGTGAGACCTAAGAGAGATCTTTTAGAGTCAATAAGGAAGGCTCCAGCACCCTGTGACAAAGATCAATTAAGATCATTCCTTGGTCTTATAGAATACTATGCGAAATTTGAGGAGAATTTTGCAGCCAGGACTGATATGATTAAACTGCTATTGAGGAAGGGATGCAAGTTTGTGTGGGGTGTCGAGCAGGATGAGTGTTTTGTAAACATCAAGAAGGCAATATGTGAGGCAAAAATCCTTACCCCATTTGATACTAAGCGGAAGTCTGTGTTGACAGTTGATGCCAGCGCTGTTGGTATTGGCGCGGTGTTAGCGCAAGAACATGATTCTGGGTTGAGGACTGTTGCTTTTGCGTCGCAGACACTTACCAGTTCAGTAAGGAATTATTCCATTATTGAGCGCGAAGCGTTGGCGGCCGCTTGGGGCTGTGAGTACTTTAGGATGTACTTATGGGGATTTGAGTTCAGGATGTTGACAGACCCTAAACCGTTGATTAAATTGCTGTCTCCGGGCGGTGCAGGAAAAGGGTCAGCGAGGTTGGCAAGATTAGCCGCTAGACTTCAGGAATTTTTGTATAGGGTAGAGTACATTCCTGGGTGGAAGAATGGCCAAGCGGATGGCTTGTCTAGGCTTCCTTTGCCTTGGGAGGTTGTTGACAGATTGGGTGTTGAAGCTATGCAATCGGAAGGATCTGTGGCGGCTATCGATGAATTGGTGGATATCTGCACTGGTGCTATTAACAAGAGTAAGTGGAACTCTTGTATGGCTAATGATGAGGTCTTAAGGTGTGTGAGGGATTTGATTGTGAAAGGTTTTAGAAGAGAGAGTTCCCTACCTTTGGCTGTACGTCCGTTTGTGAAGGTTCTAGAGGATTTGTCAATTCTGGATGTTGAGGGAAATGTTATTATGAAGGATGATAAATTCATCCCGCCTCAGGAATTAAGATTTGTCCTGTTTAAGTTAGCACACGAGGGACACTTAGGGCAATCTCTTACGAAAAGGAGAATTAGGGAGTTCTTCTGGTGGCCAGGAATGGACCGGCAGGTCTCTGAGTGGGTTGAGAAGTGTGCAGAGCGCTTTGAGAGCGAAAAGAGATTGAGAGTTGGATCTCAGAATGATTTTGGCAAATAATCCTTGATAATCCTGATTTGCCCGGGCACACTGTGTGTCTTGATTTTATTGGCCCTTTTTACTCTTTGAGTCAAGACATGAGATTTGGTTTTGTTATGGTTGATGTAACTTCAAAGTGGTTGGTTGTGAAATTTACGAAGGAGATAACGACTAAATCGACGAATAATTTGTTATCTGAAGTTTTCAGGGAAGATGGTTACCCTGTTAGGTTGGTTACTGACAATGGGACGCAGCTTGTTTCTGAGGATATGGTCAAGTTTTTGGATGCTTGTGGGATTGTTCATACCAGGACCTCGTTATACAACCCACAGGGTAATGGTATCGTCGAGAGGGCCAATAGAATGGGGAAGGGGGCTATTCAGATGGCTCTTAGTTCTGGTGGGTGTGTGAGAAGCATGGTTAACGACTTGGTTTGGGCATATAGGACTACGGTGAATGGTGTCACCAGTAAAGTTCCGTTTGACTTGATGAGAGGTCGTTTGGCTGGTACTAAACTAGTTCCAGCTTGGATGAAAGAGTGCATTGGAATTGCAGATCTGGGTGGTGATGCATCCAAGACAGACTTGCGTTGTGATGAGTCTAAGGTTCGTGATAGGTTATGTGCGAAAAGATTGGCTGTGAATGATTGGGTAAAAGTCAAGCCTGGTCGTGTTTGTTCGGGCTTGACCAATTTTAGAGGCCCATTCAAAGTCAAGTCGGTCCATGACAAGTTTGTGATACTTTACAATGGTGAACACTGGAATTTGCGGAGGGTTGCTCTCTACAAGAAAGCGAATGGTGGCAATGGTGGTGATCTTCAGTCTTGTTCTACAAATGATAATCAATCAGGGAATGATACTACCATTTGAGGTGGTACCATAGTTCTTCCACCAAGGAACAGAAAGCAACCCAATTATATTCATGATTTTGTGTGCCATTAAGTTTGTGTATGGATAGCATGTGCATATGTTCTTATTGTTTTTTTTTCTTTTATCTCCTTTGTTTTATTTGTTAACTTTTGATTAGAAGGACCCAGGATATGTTATATTCTCTTATTGTATTTCTACTTGCATTTCCCTTTAATTGACAACATTCTTTCCTTGCTGATGTCATGATGCTACTTGATATCCTTGCATTCTCTGATTGCCAGTTGCTCCTGAGCCTTGACTGGGAACACCAGCTTCTACTCTGTAACAGCATTAAATCTCTTTATCATTTATAATGCTTCCATGACTATCTATCTTCAAGTATATCACATATCCTGCTCAAGGCCAGCAAAAACAGTGTCTCCTTCAATTTGCCCACTGCTGCTCCTACATGTCTTCAACCTGAATGACCGTGGCCTCCTTGGTATTTGTGGTTGGTCTTGCGAGTCTTGAGGGAACACTGTGTCAGTCTCACTGGGTACTGTACCTCCATCTACATTATCATCATCTTCCATTGGTGACAGAGGAGCAACATGTCTGCGCTTTCTGTGCATATTTGGATTGAGGGCAGTGGCATCAGTGCCTCCTTCTTCTGTATCAGTTGTAACATGTGAAGGTGAATTATCCAACTCACTTTCTTCCCTGGATTCCCTTGATTATTCTGTGGATGTAGAGTGTGATAAATGAGTTTGTGTTTCTAACAAATAAAATGTTTTCATTGATGACAATTATACTGTTTGTCTACCTTCATTATTAATTGCAAACAACTCATGAGTTTCTATGATGTTATGTGTCACAATCATTATTGCACTACAACTCCCATGATGCATTGCTTGCTAAAGGTTTAACAGTCTCACTAGACTTCTACCTTTCTCAAACTGAGTATAAGCACAGGACACACACACATGCATTACACACATTCTATGGACTTCTTTGCATGCATCTTACCTTGTGTAGTTGGTGTAGGGTCAGAGCTATCAATGTTAGCCACTCCACTCACACTCTCTGGAAGCAGGGTTGATTCAAATAATTCTTCATGGGGTGTAGGTTGGTCTGCAGATGATGTACCACCACCAGTTTTATTCGCCTCTTTAATCTTCTCTGCAAGCCTCTCTTTGGATCTTAGTCGCATGTCATACCATCTCTTCTTTATTTCATCTATGGAGCGAATGGTAACTCCAACTGAATTTACTTTTTCCTGGATCTCCAACCAGATTTTTCTTTTCCTTGAATAAGGAACTTTAAGTGCTTTCTTGCCAAAAAGAACCTCATGGTTACAAACCATTTCTTCAATGAGGATTTCTTGTTCCTTTTCAGAGAATTTCTGCTTCCTTTTCCTCTTTTCTGCAGACATTTCCTCCTGTGTGTTTTGGTACTCCATTGCTCTCCAAACAGGTCTGCTCTGCCTCACAACAGTCTTCCAACTGCCACTGGGTGTGGCTCAGGCAAGCAGGTGCAAGCAATCACTGAAACTTCCTGGTTGTGAAGTCATCAGCCTGTTCCTGCATTGCAGATTCACGTTTTTGCGATTTCTTAATTTGCAAAATTCGCTAATTAAGAAATTGCAGAAAATTCGCATATTAATCTGCGATTTTTAAGAAATCGCTAATTTATCGCAAAAATTTACATAAATCCTATTTTGCGATTCCGAAATTGCGATTCGCAAAAAATCGCAATTAAGGACTCGCAAAACAGATTGTTGATACATCTGCCCCTAAACCTCTAGTTCATGTGTACATTTTACTGCCGAACCGAATAGGCCTGGAGTTATATTTATCATCAGCTCTTTACCCCAAGAGAGAAGTCGCCTTTGTTGCTTCAGGTTGGACTCTATTCGCACCATCCCATCTTTCCCTAAGGGGCATTTGTTGTCTACATGACAAGGCTTACCCTCATTCTCTTTTGCACCTTCTCCTTTTTTGGAAGTTTGATCAATCTTTTACTTTAACATTTTTTATCCTGTTGCTTTACGTAACATGGTCTTTTTTTTAAAAAGGCCTTAACTTTGCCTCAGTCTCGCATGACCAGATACTCACAGTTGGTACTTTGGTCTTGTAGGTGCTATTTTACTCTAAAACTTTAAATATTCATAACTCTAGTTTTACAGACTGGATTTAATTTGCGTTGATGTGATTTGATTTATAAAAGTTTTCTCTATTTTTTTTAATTGGTGGTGATTTTGCTTAGATTGTGTTTTTACTTTATTACTGCTTGTGGGCTACAAAAGTACTTTACTCATTGCGTCTAAATTAAGCCTGACTGCTTTAGGGCCAAGCTACAAGATGGTTAACCCCTTCCACACTCATGACGAGCTGGGCTCGTCATGAAGTAGCCTCCTCGCACGCTCATGACGAGCCCAGCTCGTCATGAATAAAGGGATTTACAAATTCTCAGCACAGGAGGGGAATATGCTGAGCATCCATGGGGTTAAGCACATGTTAGTTTAGTGGCTTTTTTGGTTCACCCTGACAATGACAATGTCGTTGTTGCATTTGTGGGACTTCCAGAACCCTCATCTAATAGCCTGATTTCTTACAGCTGCCTAATGCCAAATTTTATTAAGTGTTTGAAGTTCACAACATAAAATGCACATTTCATCTTCTGTCTCCTTTTCATAACATTATTCCTTGAGAGCACATCTTACCTATACTAATGCGGTCTGTTCTATAAAAGGCCCCTCTTTTTTTGTTGTTCTAAAAAAGCACATACTTACAATGTTTTCAATAAGCCTTTATTTTTCTTCTCTTAAAGAAAACATTTTTTATATTTTATGCTGTGAATTGAAAATAACACACATATACAATTTACAACATCAAATGTAGTGAAACCACTAATCTATACGAAAAAAGCATGTGGCTTATTAATACCTATACATCTTTGTTCCTCTGCTTCGCTGTCCTATGATTTGAAAGCAGAAGGTCTAGAAAATATTTTAAAAGCCCTAACTGATAAATAGCCAACAAAAATGTTATGAAATGTCTGTTATGACTAGGCAAAGAACAGAACGCAGCAAAAACTTAACACCAGACATGAACAACTTGGATATGCATAAAAAGATTGAGATCAGCGATGTTGACACTGTGGAAGTGGTGGCTGGGGCTAAGATAAGGGGCGGGTCTCCCAGGTCAGGCAGAGAAGAAAGACCAATCGTATAATGGAAACATTGTGTCCAGGAAAATTTAAGCAGCATTACAGGGGGAACAAGTTGCCTCGCAAGTACTTGGCTGTATGGTTGACGTACAGTCAGTCCACTCAACCTACTTGCATTTGTTGCACCTCTGTTTGGCTTTCCCTGCCTTTGGTTGTTGTTTCTTCCCACTTAGCTGTGTTGCCTACGCAGAAGGCTCCTGGGTAAGTCTTGGGCCATTTACATCTGAATTTATTCAGAGGTTGCTTTAATGGATTGCTATGCCTGGTGCTTTTGTACTTGGGTAAGATCTTCGGGTATGTTCTAGGTTTGTTACTAGCAATACCTATTAGAAAATCAAGTAAGCCATAGGGGGAGAATGCTTGTTTAGTATTGTTGTACATGCACACTGATCTTTATACACAATCTGTGAATGCTTATCATTATATTCAGACTTGCGGTCCCTATGGCATGGCATTCAAACTGCTGTACTACACTCTTTGGGATAAAGAGATAGAAGGAGAGAGAGAGAAAGAGAGAGAGAAATACAACTCGGGGAGATGAACTTCTAACCTCCAGTGTTTTTCTCTTCTGCTTGCTAACGTCTTTCCTCTATTGAGAACCTCTAGGATTGAGTGTATTCAAGTATCAGTGTGCAAATATGAATTAGTCTTGAGCCCAGCCATCTAAACGTCCAATAAGACACTCCTCGGTCATAAGAGTTTATGAGGTCCACAAAAGAGATTCTGAGACTAATCCTTTGAAAATCAGGGATCAGGCTCTAAATCAGATCCAAAAAGATTGCAGTTCATTTGCAAACAGCAGACATTTTTGTAAACAAGAATAACAGAAATAAGGACAATAACATTCCAGAACAGCTGTTTCGAGTACCTCAGCAGTAACTGAAGATTAGTCTAGAATCGGTGAGAACTCAACCACAAATAAATCTGAGACACTTAGGGGTATATTATCAATAACGGCGTTAAAAATTATCGCCGGTTTAGCAGCAGAAAACTGTCGCAATAATGGGCTTCATAAAATGCCCTTGAGAATTCTAATAGAAGTCCATGTTCTGGGCTGAACATGGGCTTCTATTGGAACTCTCCAAGGCATATTATCAAGCCCATTGGCGCCGCTTTAGCAGCAGTTTTCTGCCGCTAAACCATGGATAATTTTAACGCCGTTCTTGATAACATGCCCCCATTTTATAATCCAGTACTGTTGGGTTGGTCCTGCCAGACACATTTTCAGGAGAACCTCAGCAACTTAAAATACTCATGGTGCAGTGTCATCCCCACTTTTTGAATAGGCGGCAAGCCTTCGGTACTGTTGCAAGCAAGGCAGCTGTCAGAAATTGGTTTGTTGGTTGAGGGAGGTGAAACCCTGCTCAAGCAGCAGGCACAATCCTTGGCAGGATGAACAACAATTAGTCACTAATTTAACCTGTGCTTAACCCTCTAGTAGCTTGGCACAGAAGCAGTCAGGCTTAAGTTAGAGGCAATGTATAAAGTATTTATGCAGCACTTCAATAGTAATAAAGTGATAACACAAGAAAAATCCCACACCGATTTAGAAACATAGAGTACATTTAAATAAGTTAATTGACATTAAAATGACAAAAATCCAAAAGATATGCAATTTCAAAGATTTCATATAAATACAGCGACGAATAGTACAATGCACCACTTGCAGTTATCTAGTTGCACGAGATCAGGTAAAAGTCATAAGTTCAGGCCGACCCCGATAGAGTGCAGGCTGGATACAGGGACCAGGTTAGTCTTGCTGAAAAAGTTACCTTCTAAAATCCAGCACGAAGAGTTCCATTCACAGTCAAGGGGACCACGAGCAGCAGGGAGAGCTTCGCTGATGGTCATCGCTGTAGCATGAAGATCCTGTTGGGCATCGCAGACAGTTGTTACTGGAGTTTCTTGTTGACTGTTACCACATGCTGTAGCAACGAAGTGCAGATCTCACATTGTTGATCGTTGCTGACAGTCACTGTAGCGCAAAGAGCCAGGTTCACTGGAGCTTTGCATTGACAATCAGCGCAGGCAGCAAAATCCTGGTGCAAACAGGCTTGTTCATGGTCGTGAAGAGGCCAGAACTTCAGGATTTCATCTTTGCTTTTGGGAGGAGTTCAACTGATGCCACACCCTGGGTCCAGGACATATGAGGCACCTCTTGGGAATCAGGAATAAACTCTAGCATAGACCAGCAGGGCTCATGGAGGTCCAGTTGCAGATCCAGGCAGGTCCGGTTGCAGGAAGTCAGCTGGGTAGCTGCAGAGAGGCCTCTGGAGCGTGTTGTGTCCCCGTAGCTGACATCAGACAGCTGATCCTTAGAGTCACTTCAAACTGGGATGATGGTTGCAGGTCCAGTGTCCATTCTTATTAAGCAGGGCAGGCCTCAAGCAGAAGAGCAGCAGGGTTTCCTTATTCTGTAGTATCCACAGATCCAAGAATGCACTGAAGAGTCTATCGAAGGGTCCCCTTTGTATACATCTGGTATTTCCCCCTACAGAGGTGTCTGGAATTTCCTGCCACTATTTCCTGGTCTCAATCTGTCTCTGGTCACAATAGGCTAGTTTGAAGTCCTTAGTGTGTAAGCTTAACCAGTGTCTCTGAAGTGCAAGTGTGGTAGGTGACATCTCTGCCTCCCCATCCTGCCAGAGATGGACCACTCTGCCAAAACCCAGACCCTCTATTGTGATACTGTCGAGGAGGAATACACAAAGGCCAACGGCCAACTACACCTAGTCATGTGACCCAAGAACAGGCTGTAGGCACCAAATGTTTTGGAAAAGAAAATTACAACTTTCTTAAAGTGGCATTTTAAATTTTAAAAAGGGGTTTAAATTACAAATCACCAGGCACCAAACATGTCTTTCCTGCCTGTTACCAAACAAATGTCATCACTTATTAAATGCATTAAGGTAATCCAGTGTTATACAATGGGAAAGGTAGGGCATGCAATAGCTAAAGATAAATTTGAAAGGTTTTCAATACCAGAGCAAGTAAAACTTAAAAGTACATGTCCAACTTTTTAATTACAACACACCCTGCCCTATGGGCTTTTTAGGGCATACCCTTGTGGTGACATATGTATTAAAAAGGAAGGTTTAGACCTGGCAAAAGGTATATTTGCTTGGTTGGAATGGCACTTTAAAACTGCTCACATACGCTGCAATTACAGGCCTAAGACATATTGTTTTCAAGTGCCACTTGGGCGTAAAACAATTTTACCATGTTAAAAGAAGATAGCCACAGCACTTTAGCACTGTTTAGCAGTGGTAAAGTGTGCCAAGTCCCAAGGCCAACAAAAATGAATTCAGTAAAACATGAGGAGTGAAGGCAAAATGTTTGGAGGAAGACCATCATAAAGCTAACAGGCCTAACAGTGGTCTTTGTATTCTCATATTTAACTGAAGAAGCCCTTCTCTTGGTCATACTTCTAATTAACAGAATTCATACATGTATGTCCTGATTTCAGATGTTTGTGGATTCTTTTGCTAAAAGGTTGACTGACCTCAAACTTGCCAGAATGCTCATATGGGGTTTTTAACATCAAGGCAAGGAAAAAGAGACATATCCCCTCATTAGAGTTTGGCGGACAACCAAGGAAGTGAAGATAATAAACTTTGCTGCCCGGGTGGACTACCGCATGTTATATTTAGAGGGTGCGCCAGCTTGGAGCAGAGATCTCAAAAACTTGAGAGGAGCCAATTCCATTGTGCCATCTCTGAAGGCATTAAACGTTTGCTAAGCAGATGTTTCATACAGCTGATCATCACATTTATTTGTTTTCAAAAAAACAAACTCTAAAATAGGGTTTTCTTTGTAAAACAAAAATATAACTCTATCACTGTGTAAGTTTTCTCTAAGGGTGAGGGGGGTCATTGTTTTTTATTTCAGTTCAAGACCACCTGGCTTTCCCTGGGAGTGCTGAACAGGAACAAATACCGCAAAATATCCACCATAAGTACGCCAGGCAGACTTAGATAGTTACAGCAACATCCACACGCTTGTCAGGCCATTGGTTTAAGGTTTCCTCTGATGAAGCTAGTAGAGGCACCGCCAGTGGAAACATGACATGTGGGAGTCCACTGTCGGCCAAACTTTAAATGAGAGACATGTTTACTTAAAGCACCCATTCCAACATTTAAGGGCTGAAATTAATTGGATCAATGAGGCAGCAACATTTTACAATGGCTTATGGAATGTACTGAAAAAGTTGTTGGCACTTGTAGTGAATCGACCTATGGAATGTGTGGAGTAATTTGATTTAACACCTATAAGTAGAAGCACAACAACATGCATGAAGAACTGTGAAAAAGACAATACTGTGCTCACAGGCCACATTCTCACCCTACCCTTCCCCCTGCCCACGTCACCGCCCTGCTGAAACTCCTACTGCCGACCGCTGCTGTGTGAGAGATATTGCATGTACATGCATGCATGTGCGTCTTGTCTAAATACCTGTATATGTGTTCCCTTTTAGTACTTGCAAATATGATGCATAACAACACAGGGTCAGCAGAATAAAGAGCACAAGCACCTAAAACAGGTCAGACCTATTGGATGTTTAAGAGTTCTGTTGAGGAAAGTAATGCATTTAGGGCCATATGTATCATTTCAAATTGCGATCGCAAACGCTGAAATTCGCTGAGTTTTGGCATTTGCGATCGCAATTAGGCTTAATGGTATGTATGAAAGCAAAACTGCCTCGCAAAATAAGGAATCGCAAAACTTGCGATTCCATATTTTGCGATTGCATTTAAGGAATCGCAAATTGCTATTCCTTATATGCAATGTAAGAAGCACAGAAAAAGTGCAATTTGCCTTAATTCATATCCCATTCATTCCTATGGGCCTCTAGGCCCATAGAAATGAATGGGGGGGTATTCCTTGCGATTCGCAATTGAGGAATATGTAGGATTCGCAAAATTATTTTCAAATCCTACATACATAGCATTTTGCGATTCTCTAAAAAACGCTATTTGAGAATCGCAAAACCTAAGTTTCATACATATGGCCCCAAGTTTCTTTCAGCTCATGTTGAAAGCTAATGGTAAAATCTGTGGAATAAGGATGATTATCCAGGTCCAACCATGCTTGCCACGTTTCTCTTTATTAAAGGGTCTTGAGACATTTGTGCTTATTGCAACAGTTATGATGTCCTTGATCCTGAGGAACCTATCAACAGGCAGAGTTTGTGCAAATATAGACTTCAGTATGTACAGGTTCTCTGGCTACAAGTGCAGCGACGTTTTTACCAGTTCTACAGATGCGCATATTCGCACACACATGAAAATACATGTTTGAGCACACACACATACACACACATACACTATATGTATCTGTTACTGATGTGTGAGGGCCACTAGAACTTATGCGATTCAATGCTCATTTTGTTTTCTGCATAATTGCTGCATTGGATAAATATTTCATGGACTGCAGCAAAAATATCACATTTCAGAAATTTGTTTTCTTAATTTTACACTGATATAATGTTTCTAAAATGGTGTGCGAAGAAGTATCCGACACTTTCAATGGTTAACTTTTCACTTTTCAGTTGCGGGTTGGTGTACAAAATAGGGAAGAATTTTACACGGTTGTTGTGAGCAATTCCATGTGATTGATCTAGAAAATATATTTTGGGGCATATTTACAAGAAACTGGCAGAGCGCGGTGTTACGTCACAATTGGTAACGCTGCACTCTGACAGTTTCAAAATGTTGGGAAGCACTGTATTCACTAGAATGCGGCGCACCCCTGCGTTACCCCTAGTGCTAGCACTAAATCAGCAGCATAGCTCCAGCACAGGCACCCTAACTCCATTTTGCCTGTGTGCATGTGCTGCAGTGGCAATTCTTAATGTGCAGGAAGGGGCACCTTCCAGCCTGTAAACATACTTTACAGGTGATTTGCTCTATCTATGTGTGCTGCAGAATGCAGCACATGTGGAAAGAGCAAAAAAAGAGTCGAAATAAAACATTTCTCCTGGTATCGCCTGCTTAAGACCATGTATTCCCTGGCTGTATTTTTGGCACTGCCCCATACCTTGTAGATATGGGGCAGCGTCAAAATGCAATGGCATTGCACCCCCTTTCACGCTAAGTGCGGCGTGAATAGGGGCAATATTTGCAAGGCAGCGTTAACATGGCTTAACACCGCCTTGTAAAAAAGACGAAGGAGTTAACGCCACCAGAACACCAGAAAAAGTGACGTTCTGGTGGTGTTAACTCCTTGTAAATATGCCCCTTTGTCAGCATCAAGATTTTTTTATGTGTGAGGGCAATGGTAGCGGTCTACAGACCAGGGTCTAGATTCACAAACATTTTGCGATTTGGGTAAGCATCACAAAAGTGACCATAAACATCACAAAAGTTTTTTTTTCTAATTTATTTTTCAGTGCGAATTAGTTTTGTGCAGGAAAGTAACTTAAAAGTAACGCATAGCAGGGTGAAGCAACGCTTTGCATTACTTGGTGCCAAGGGGGATTACATGGGTGGTACATGGGAGCTCCCATGCAACCACCCATGCCTTTTGACTCAAATCCCTATATACAAACAATAGTATGGCACTAAGGTGCGTGCCTGGCGCACAACAGCTAAAATCTGCGCCACCGCTAGCGAAAGGGAAGGCGAGAGCCATATCTCTGGTGATTTACCGCTATATGTATCAACAAACCATTTTGCATTTCCTAAATAGCGAATTTTAAGGAATCGCTATTTAGGAAATGCAAAACGGTATGTATGTACAAAATCGCTTTCCAATAGCGATTCCTTAGCATTCCTAATTTGAGATTAGCAAATTGTCATTCGCAAATTACCCCTTCATTTCCATGGGCCAGGAGGCCCATAGGAATGAAAGTGCAATTTGCAATTAGCAATTTGCTGATCGCAAATTAGGGATTTTTCCAAGGGTGCAGGGGTGTCTCAAGAACACCCTGCTGCACCCCTGAAAAAGACATTTGGGGGCATATGGCGCACATACATGCCCTAAGGGCATGTATGGGCGTCATATGGCACCTTTAGTTTTTTTCAAAAAAGCTTTTTGATAAGAATTCGCAAATTACCACCAACTAGAAGTTGGTGGTAATTTGCTAATCCTTAATGGCATTTTTTCCATAATATTTGTTTGATACATTGCATTTAAGGAATCGCAAAATTTGCAATTCCTTAAGTGCAATCGCAAAATAAGGATTAGCAAATTTTGCTAATCCTTATTTTGCATCAAACTTGTTTGATACATTCCATTTGTCTATTTAGCATTCGCAAAGGCCGAAATTCGCAGAATTTCGGCCTTTGCGAATGCTAAATAGCTTGATACATATAGCGGTTAGTCCTTTACTGCTCTCCCCTGTCATACAACGCAGTGCAGCATTTTTGGCTGCTGCGCTGCTGTTCATTATTTTTTTGAGAATTTGGGCCCAGGTGGTGCCTAAGGCCTTGCAGTGTGAGCAGAATAAACTGGTTACAGCAAACAATTGTGAAAAAAGTAGAATTAGAATACATAGAATAGAGCACATCTTTTATTGCATTCATTCTGTTGGTTTGTTTTCCATTGAGTGCACACTGTATATGCATTAAACAACCTTTTATTCTGAGAAGTAGAAATGCCACTGTTAATAAACTACTGTCCTCAGCTCGCAAGACAAAATCATTACTAAATTGAGAATATTATTTTGAAATGATCTGCTGAATATATATAGGTTTCCTTCCTAAGAAGATACAAAGGAAGACAGCCAGATCTCTCTCATTTAAAGGGCTTGCTTTTGAAGTTTTGAATGGAAGGAGCCTGTTGGTTGTGTCAAATAGTGATAAAGTCACAGAGTTTGTGAGATCACTGTGACCAAAGCTTGGATTTGCCATACTGGAAAATCAAATCCAAGGATGGTGTAGGGGGATGACCTATGAGTGGAGGAAAGATGTGACTTCTTTAGATTGAACAGCGACAACCAGCTTCTGCAACTCTTCAAACCCACTTTTAAACCCCTGCACAAAGGACAGATTCTGAAAAGGAGGGGAACTGCAAAGGAACAAATTTGGACCTTCCTGCTGAGGAACCCCTTACCTAGAGAGAACACTGCATTGTACTTATACTGCTATGGACTCTTTTCTATTCCTGTCTCCATTGCCAGCGGCATTTGCCTCCTCACTCAATCCAGGACACAGTAGAAGGTGAATTTGCTGAGTGACCCTGATGAATATATATTTATACTTATACTTAGTCTTTATTTCGATATTTTTCAATCATAAAAGACACAATAACAGTACATAAAATGTTATTAAAAATTAGAATTCCTTAAAAGACAAGCAGCAATAGAGAGAAAGTTTTATCAATAAAATGTAAGATTAAATATACTAAAAATGTATAAAAGTTCAAAATAGTTGCATTTGATGATAGTACACAAGTAATCACTAGGATTATTATATCCATAAAATGTAAAAGACACCAGCATAATAAATGCATTAATAATACAGAATACAGAATCAGTGCACACAGAAGTCCGTAGCGAGCACAGACGGAGCGGAAAGGAATCACGGCGCTCAAGTGCTCTTTGTATTCATTACGAACGTCCAAAAGACTACGTCCTGGTGGCACTGCCTGAACCTTTGCTGATTGTATTGACTGGAATAAGGGAGCAACCTTGAATTGATTTGACGGCATTGAATGAGCAACTTCCATGATATTAAAATCACCTTCCAAGGGAGCCAGACCCCTTGCCAACCACTGAGAGACTAGTGACTGTCCACAAGCCTTGCCTGAGTGCACCTACGAAGGCCCCCCGGAGGCTGTCTGATCACCCACCCCCCGAACCCTCACCCAGTCCTGATGAAGACCCGCTATGACCCGTTAAAAGGGCTTTCCTAGGGTTGAAACGTCGACACTGTAATTCTTTGGACTAGTTAAAAATTATTCTGTGACTAAACCAACTGATGTGGTCCACAGAACTTACTGTAAAACATTGTATCACTGGCCATTTTTTCCCTTTCCCTTTCCTCCACCGTATCTCAAGTCACCATTGTGTATTTCACACTTGCACGAATATCACTGAGCACTAAAAATGTCACCTTCTTCACATATGATGCGCCGACATGTACTGATTACAGCCGTGTAAATTTTTTAATTTGGGTATTTATAAATGAAATCAATTTATAAAAGTACTTTGATATACCCTAGATGGTTTGGATTTGCAATTCTTTTTGGTTGGATTAACTCGTTTGAAAATGAATAAATTGCTGAATAATTAGAAAAATTTGGAGCAATAAGGCAAACCCAACAGAACCATTTGTATACTTCACACAGAAGTCCCAGCACTAAGTATGAAACATATTTAATTATTACGGGGTGATATCAGCTAAAACCTTCAAGCTGTTTCTTCGAATGTCCCACATCCAACTCAGGAACTTCGCCATAGCTATTACTATGTCTTCGTGAGTATCAGTTTTCAAAATACACAGCACAGTTTGGCATGATCTTGTTCCGAGGTTTAGACAAGTCGTCTTAAGCCATTTATGTCGAGGGCACTTGTATGCAGGACATACAAACAATATAAGGGTAATGGAGTCTTCCATCGTTAAACACGTAGGGCATTTAGTATCTAATACATTCTGCCATTTTGATGTGAATGTTTTTATGGGGAGGGAACCAACTCCAAACTGATAGTATAGTTTCCTGTCACGTAGTCTAGCAATAAAATCCCAATATGCTTCTGACCTAAGTTTGTGCTTGTGATCCAGGAAAATGCCTGTCAGAGAGGTATTGCTCACCAATGACATGGACTTAAGGTTAACCATGTCCCATTATATTGCTTTATAGTCATTTTTCGATGGGAACAAATTACCTACTGGGTCCTCCCACAGGTGGCTAAACCCAATATCAACCAGTGTGCACTTAATCTTTTGCAGCCACTTAATTTTAGATGACGTATCTACTTCTCTTAAATGTTTTACTGCATTTGCATATGGTAGTAGCTCCGGAGTTGTCCAAAGCCGTCTCCAGTAAGCTAAGGGTCTGAAACCAGCAATCTCCTCAAATGTGTTACATCCCAGATCCAAAAGTAGTGGTTTAAGGGGAGTGGATTGAGGAAGATCAGTTAGGGATCTCAAGAACTTATTTTGGGCTAAATCTAAGGGAGTTAAATTTTCAAAGCCCCAGAGCTCTGCATTGTGGAGTATCAATGCCCTAATTTTCCCTTTATAAATCATTAGTACCTGCCCTATCGGTTTGGTATAGAAAAATGTGATACTCTTTCTGTAGAGCTCCTGCAAGTTGGTTATGCCTAAGGGCCGATAAATCTATCTTGGGTTTCCAGTTCAGCCTCTTGCCCATAGTGACACCCAGATATGTAAAGGTATCAGTTTGTTCCAAATTGGCCTTATCCAAATCCACTCTTCCTTTAACTATTTTATGTTTATGTAGGACCATGAACTTTGTCTGTTCTACATTTACTACTAGCTCGTGGTCATTGCAGAAGACGGTAAATCTGTCAAGGGCACGTTGCAGACCTGATTGAATTTTGGACAGAATTAAGGTATCATCTGCAAATATCAATAGTGGTTCCTTCAAAACGGCAAGAATAGGTGCATCAGTTGGGTGTGTACTATAATATGTAAGAGCCTTGTTAATAAATAAGGGGAAAAGGGTAGGGGCCAAAACGCACCCTTGTCGAACCCCGCTGCTTACTGGAAAACGATCCGTTAGTTCGCCCTGTTGGCCCCAACGTACCTGGGCATAATTTGACTCGTGCAGTTTAATAATAATATGTAGGAGTTCAAGAGGCATACCTAGTTCCTTTAGTGTATCCCATAGTTTTTTTCTGGGGAACTAAATTGAACACTGATTTTAAATCTATAAATGCTGCATATAGAGTCCCCCCAGCTAAAATCACAGTGTTCCAGTAAATCATCAAAAACCTGAAGACTTGGTCGATAATACTGACGTGGGGGCGAAAACCAGCTTGAAAAGTGGATAGTATGTCATAGTCATCTAGCCATGTATTAATTGTACTCAGCACAAGCCTGACCACAATTTTTGTATTGCATCTATTAAGCTTATTGGCCTATAATTGCCTGGGCTGGCGCGGTCCCCTCTTTTGTATATGGGTATTATTTCTGCACAACGCCAGGATTCAGAGATAGGGGCTCCTCTGGTTATGGCATTGGATAATAAATGAATATATTTAACCCAATTGGTTTTTAGCGTGTCTAAATTTGTCAGCTGGGATACAATCCGGACCAGGGGCCCTACCAGTAGGCACATCGTCCAGGACTCTTTCAATCTCCCCTATCCCAAAGGTAAGTAGGGTGTCAGAAACTATTTCAGGGTAGTATATGGGGGTGCCTGATGTGGCAGCAAATTGGGATTGGTAATGCGAAACCCATTGATCTGGTGCTACATTATTAACTGGTGCTGGCCCAATTTCACCGCTTCCCCATTTAACTGCCCGCCAAAATTTCCACCAATTTTTCCCATTACTTGCATGCAGGAGATCATTCCATCTTTATTCATCAAAAGTCTTTTTTGACGTGCATTGTGCTTTTTTTACATACTATCCGTGCAATTTTAACCTCCTGTGGTACTCCCATCCTAATGGCTTGGGAAAGATGCCTAAATGCGGCCCTATATGCCCCGTCATACCACTTTGCTGACTTTTGAATTTCGTGCCTGCTAGATCTTTTATTCTTTGTAAAGAAGACTTTCAGCTTGGCAAAAAGGTCCTCATGAGGACGGAAACTAAATCATCATGAGGGTCTAGGGTTGAAATAACTGTTAGTGTATTTTCAACTGTTAACTCTATCTGGTCTAGAATATCATCATTTTCTAATACCGCTGCCCATTTTACCCGGCACTTTTATATTGCATGCGTTTAGAAAGCATGCGATTAGAACGCGTTCGTTACAACGACCGCGTTGTTACATCACAGTACCATTACTACGCAAGTCGTTACAAAGACTTGCTGTAGGGGGCGCTGGATGCTGGAATAGTATAATTTACTATTCCAACTCCAGTGTGTGCAACAGTAGGGAAGGTGTTGGAATGGTAAATTATACTATTCCTTATCTTAGAGCGCCCCCTACAGCAAGTCGTTGTAATTCCTTGCGTTGTAAAGGTACTGCGATGTAACAACTCGGTCGTTGTAACGACCGCTTTGTAATCGCATGCGATGTAATGGCTGTTTCCTGCCCCTGATAAGAGTGTTTCGGGACCTAACTTCTATTGGATGCAAAAGTGCCCTGCAAGTGGCCAGGAAGGTTTCAGACAGGCAGTGTAACCAGCCTCAAGGGCCATGGAGTGCAGCTTAATGAAATCCCCAGGCCAAAGAGGTCACCCAGAGCCCAGACATAGGAGTAGGCGCTAGGTACCGAGCAGCTCCCATCTGCTAGAAAATGGCAGCTGGGTGGTGGAGCTGCAAAAGGACTTTAAAAATCAGTAACATTAGAAAAAAGGTGCATTGGAGGGAAAGCAGTATGCCACAAGCACGAGAAATTTACAAAAATGTAGAGGCTGGGAGGCCCCAGACTTACTTATCAGGTGGCTGGAGAATGCGACCTGAAGCAAAAAGCCACAAACCCTATCTTTTTTTGGCCCAACAAGGCCAGAGGAAATCACATTTGTATTGGCTGCTTATGACAGGCTGTCCAAGAGCTCCAACACAGACATCAGCCTATAAAGAAAAACATGTACAGAGCACAGCGGTTTAATAGTTCAACCCCTAGGCAAGACTAGTGCCCTGTGGATGGGGACATCCGGAGAAAGGGGGTACATGGCAGCCCTCACTACCCAATTTATGTAGGCTGTGGGGAGTGCAAGAGCCGCAGGGGTATCTTCAAACAGTGAATGAGTGATCCTTATATTGGCCAACCCCCCCCCCCCCCAAGAAGGACTAGTGCCACAAGGGGGGAGACTGGCAGCTTCAGAAGCTGCCATAAAAGAAATGAATAAGAGTGCCAGGGATCGCTTTGTAAAAATAAATAAAAAGCTGTGCGGTTGTATCAAGGGGAGCAATGCAGCCAGCTCAGCTTGTGAAAACATACCTCACAAGCCATGGTTAGGGCCCCATAGTTTTCATATCAGTACTGTGGCATCCAAAGGATGCTTGTGGCACCAGCAGTGGCGTTGCCAAAAGTTTTAGGGGTGGCCTAAAGGAGAGCAGTACCACCAGAGGTAGCCTCAGACAATTTTGAAGCTGGTCGCTAGTGACCCATGTTTTAGGGTTTTGACATCCTGATGAAGCCAATAGTCTTGAAATGTATTAAATGCACTACTCTTGTAGTTGAAAGCATTTTGGGGGTGGGGGTGCATTGTGCTGCTAGGTGTTTATGTATTGCTGGCATGCAGGCCTTTATAGCTTCCTCAAGTGCAGGGGGTTCATGGTACTCCACTAAATACTATTGGGGCCCAGTACCCACCGTCTGTCTGGGGACCCGCCCCCCCTGATTTCTGACAAAACCTTTATATTTTTAGAAAATGGTGGGATTCCATTAATATTATTGTGTTTTACAGTGTACAGTTAAATAGCAGTTGTTACTAATTACTTTTATGAGAACTCATTTACCAGCCACAGACAGACTCTATTGCCATTGATTTCACAAATTACAGATCACAGATTGAGAGTTCACTTATCAACTCAGCTGATTGCCTGAATAAATTAACACTCTTCAAAGAGACCTTTGTCTGTTAAAAAGTGGTAAGTAAAGTTTATTTTGTTGATTAATTAAAACCATTACAAACAGCAAAGAGCAAATTCAGTTTACAACCTGATTTGAGAAAAGCAATATAAACACAGACCCAGATTATCCAGCGCTCATATACATACTTAGTTCAGCTGTAGTAGGATGATCAATAAACAATTTAGCAGCAAAAGTGAAATAAAGTGCAACGAGTTGTTAAAGAACGAATTAGCAGCAAAAGTTAAATAAAGTGCAATGTGCGCTCTAGATCCATAACAAATACTTTAGATGCTAATCAAAGAATTCTGATAAAACCATTTTAATCTTAGAATAATAATTAATATACTATCTCCCCAACTGATTTGATATACTTTAATGCAACAAATTAGAAAATCATATACTTACAGCAAATATTATCTATAAAATTAAATAATACTTTTATAACAATGAAATTAAAAAAATTCTATAAAATTTCCTCATGATCCCTAAAATCATTTACTATTATAGAGTCATTGACATTTTAGATAGCATTCATTGCATGGATTTCATCGATTGCAGTGTCTTCCTTACATAATTTTGTTTCCACTATAAGGATATATTTAACAAACTGATGAACTAATCGAGGTGTAATACCTCTTAGACATACAATGATTGCAGTTCTGCACGTTCTTACTCCCATTTCCTTAAAAAGCGGTTTTAAAAACATCTTTCGTTCAACAAGCAATCTTGGGCACAAAGTTACAATATGCTGTAGAGTTTCTTTGTTTTTACCACATAATCTACAGACATTAGAGGGCCAATTTTTTTCCCATTTTGGGATTCCATCTTTGGTTGGGTATCTCCCAAACCGTAGCAGCATACATTTATTTTTAATATAAGGTTTTAAATAAAAATTTCAAATAGGGCTGGGGATACAAATTGTTAAAAGAGTTTCCTATTGTCCAAAGATGTTTTTTTCCCTTAAATTGTCTTTATCCGTTATACAAGACAAAAGTGCTGCTAATTGATTGATTGTTTTTTTAAAGACCATTTTACACCTTGTTTCATCCTCTAAGTTCGGGCAATCAAAGACAAGCAAACACTCGTTTAAATAAGATCACCAGCTTCCCGAATAGGCCCCTCTTTGAATCTCTAGCCAACAAAGGTTGGCCAGCGAGCCTTCCTCTGATCTGGATAATAACAGTAAAGATTTTAAAAATGTAGATTGCCTAACGAGACACTGTTTCTTCAGTCCAAATTCCAGTCTGACATTCGCTCGACTGATGTTTTTTGGGATTCTAAATACCGATTTATATGATCTTATTTCAATATCATCTAAAAGTTTCGCATCTTTGCCCCGAAAAATAACAGAACCATAGTCCAATGAAGGAATTAACTTCACTTTCAAGGCCTTCTTTAAATGGTCATGATTTGGGCATAATAACTTATCCCTCAATTGTCTAAAGGCAAATGTAAGAGATGAGCCTTTAGCTTCTAGGTTGTTAAAAAGTTTCCTGAACGATAAATTGTGATCAAATGTTATACCCAAATATTTATAGGTTTTTACTCAGTCAACAACCATACCGTTGATATTCCATTCTTTACCACCTAGTTTACCTTTTCCCATGGTCATTATTTTTGTTTTTTTAATATTTATTTTTAGACCATTCCTTGCAACATAGACGTTAAAAGAGTCTATTAATCTTTTAAGGCCAATAACTGTCTGACTTAATAAAATAGTATCGTCAGCGTATTGTAAATATTTAATCTCTTGGCCCATCACAAAAGGGGAATGAGCATTAATATCCTTAAAATGGGCAGGGAGGTCGGACATAAAAAGATTAAAAAGGCAAGGGGCCAAAACGCAACCTTGTTTCAAGCCGATGTTTGTTTCCAGGCGTCGGGTTATATGACTACCGTCGCCTACTTTAATCTGGACCCAAGTATCCGAATATAGCAGTTTAATCATTTTTAAAAGTGCGTCAGATATTCCCCAATTATCTAATTTTGACCATAATATGTCGCGGGGCACAGAGTCGAAGGCTGCTTTTAAATCAATAAAACATATATACAGATTTTGTTTCCTAATTTTAGCTCTTTTGCCTAATAGAGTTAATAAAACTAAATTTGAGTAGGTTGATTCTCCCTTTCTGAAGCCGGTTTGTAAATTTGGTATCAGTTTTTCTTTTGAGGCCCATAATTCCAATTCCTCTAACAAGCAGGTTGCGAATATTTTAGCATCGACATCAGTCAGAGCTATTAATCTATAATTTGCTGGATTATCTTGAGGGCCGCTTTCATAGATTGGTTGGACGATACTACCCTGCCAAGGGTCTGGAATTTTACTGGTTCTAAGCATATCATTAAACAGCAGGGTAAGAACCTCTGGCCAATCCTTCAAGGCAGCTTTAAATATGGCATTTGGCATTCCGTTAGGTCTAGGCGCACCATTTGATCGAATCCTATGTACCACTTTTTTTTACTTTATCAACTGTCCAAGGCTCAATAACCGGGATATTTGTCGGGGGTTGCCCAGATATTACGGTTATCTCTGGACATTTATTACGCATAAGAATAGATTTGTCTTGAACAAACTGAGGGCCTAATTGAGCCGTTTTAGAGTTATTTAGAAAAGATACCCCAGTTGATTCAGCAATATTTGCGCTATTGCTTCTATTGTTTCCATTTTCTAAATTATTAATTAAACTCCAAAAGAGCCTAGGGTCTTTCGATTTGCAGGCGTGATGTAATTTAGCCCAAATTGTTTCATAATAGACTTGTTTGGACTTCCAAATTTCATTCCTGTAAATCTTTTTTAATTGTCTAATTTGTTGAGCGACCACAACACAAATGGACCCTTTCGCTTTCCTATATGTTAAAAAGTGACACCTGAGATCCCACCTCCCTGGTACAGACTCAACTAACTAAAATACATTGTACACGGAAGAAGCAACAGCCACACCTATACTGGAAGGGCCACTTGCATCATCCTCAACTCAAAACAAAAACACTGTGAAAGATATCAAGCCAAGCTACTTTGCAGCCCTACAAAATGGCCAAAAGACAAGAAACTGGGCCATACAAAACAAACTGGCCTATGCAATATTACAACAGGCGAAAACACATTGTCTAGGGAAAGCCATCCTGCAATTGGCTAGAGTTGTGCCAAGCTGCAAAGTCCATGGACTCATAACTTATATTTTTTGTATATTCTGAGAGCTTTGCAAAGTGAACAGCTTACGTTTAAAAAAAAATCCGTAAAAGAGAAGCAGCTGGAGACGCTAAAAGAAACCATTCCTGCTTGCGAAAATGGCACCCTAGCCATGCTGCTAATAGTGTCATTAAGAAGCAGGGCAAATAAGCTTTTCGAGTCCATTTCTATTGGCCATAAACAAATAGATGAAAGGAACACAAATTACACTGTAAAACCGAGGCTACCATTAGACTGCTATAAATATTAAAACAGAAGAGAAAATTCAAAAATTAACAGAGAAACAGAAATGAAACAAGAGAAAGGTTGAAACGGGGGAAACAAATGAAGGAATAATGGTCAGATTTAAAGTGATAGCAACCTCTATGTTATGTTCCACATTAATGCTGATATATATTCCATATCAACACTGTAAGTGACTGCACCCACCTGCAGGGGGATATCTTTCCCCCTTTCAGAGGGCGCCCTATTTGTGGCACATAGTCAGTACACATCCTGATGGCCTCTTTGTCTCTGCACCCAAGTTCATAATATGGCTCTGGTGAGATGTAAGCTTCCCTCTTTTGCATGGGGCCACGCACCCACGCAAATGAGGCAATGCCCCCTAAGTTAGCACTCGTGCTATATGTGTGCATGTGCTATCTGTACTATAGAATAGGAAGCACAAGCTGGATCATGTAAATAGTCTTCACCTATCGATTATAGGTAGAGGTAATGTTTTGAAAATGAATGTGTTACCCAGGTTTTTATATTTATTCCGAGCGATCCCTCTCACCATTGATGATAAGACACTAAAAACATTTAACTCTATTATGTCCAAATTTGTATGGCAGCAAGGCAAGATTAGGAGATCCCATAAACTTCTCTCATTACCACAGAATAGAGGCGGGCTAGCCATTCCTAATACCATTCTATATTATTGGGCTACATTCCTTCAACAAATGGCCCCACTGGTTAGCGCCCCAGATAATTCTAACAATATAGATAGTAGCGTAATACCGTCAATATATGAGCTGGTACTGGGCAGAAAGCTAAGGGTCTTTTTCTGAAGCAAACAGACGCGATATATTATTAAAAAAATCACAAATTTGGAATTGTGACTAGTGCCTGGAGGGTTTGGTCTAAGGTCACTAAACACATGAATATTGGGAAAATCAATAGATATACACCTCTTTGGCACTCAAAGGTTACAGAGGGGCTTAATTTTGATGTCATATCTAGGAAATGGGAAATGTTGGGTATTAATACAGTTAATGATTTTTTGTGTAAAACATTTTTTACTGCTTTTTTTTATTTAAAGCTGAAGTATCATTTGTCTAATGGAGATTATCTTAAATTTGTACAGGTGTTTGCTAGGTTTAAAGCAAGAGAATCAACTATCTGTTTACTAAACATAGAAATTATCGATACAATGAACAGATCAACTAATAGAATTGGAATACTATATGACATCCTTTTGACCAAAATTCAAGATGATTTGGAAAAAACTGAAACAAGTTGGGCTGTTAAATTAGGAAATCCCAATATAGATATTGATAGATGCTTAGAACTGACTCACAGCCTTCTCATACCAAGTAATCTTCAGGCACAGCTCCTCAAAACTGTATTTAGTCTTTATTATACTCCCTCCAAATTATTTGAATGGGGTAAAAGGGAAAATGATCTATGTCCCAGATGTCTACAAGGACCAGCTACTCTTATCCATATGTTTAGTAACTGTAATGAGCTTGCTTTAATCAAAAGCATGATATCTGACTTTTGGGAAGAGTTATTCGGACATAAAAGCCCTGAGTCTGAGACACTGTACGTATTGGGGTATGATAACTCTCTGAATCTTTCGAGATCTGAAGAAAGAATGGCATTTATTGGTACAGCTGTATTAAGAATTATTTTGTCCGCACGTTGGAAGGATGCTGATCCGCCTAGCTTCCAGATGTGGTTGGCTCGATTTCTAGCCGTCTTTAGTTATGAAACTGCCACATACGTTACAAGGGGTTTTAAGGCAAGGAAAATGGGCGAGGCGATCTGGCTTCCAGTAACTAAGTGGAAAGCTGGTATTAATCCAATTACTAATATTAGTAACCCGAGCTGAGTCACTAAGTGATTTAAACCGACATTGTTCTGTGTAATAATTAATCTATTATTCAAGCAATGCTAATATTCTGTATCACCTTATAATAATCCTGTCTAGTTCTACCTCTCGTCTATTAGTATCCATGTAAAGTACTTTATCGTTATGTTTTGACCGTTTGTAATTCTACATTTTATGTTATGGCTCTTGCTTTTGTATTGGTTCAAATAAAAAATAAAAAAATAAAAAAAGACAAAGGCAGTGAGGCCGAAATGTGTTAGTTAGTATTATGGTGGTGCAATAAAATGCTTTTGAAAGTAAAAAAAAAAAAAAAAAAAGAATAGGAAGCACAAGCGTCTGGGGTCCCTTCTGTATTAAATCAGTACTCTGCGAGGAGCTACGCTAGCAACCAAGATGGCCGCATAGGCTCCCAGCTCCGCCGACCTCCGCCGGATGCTCATAAATCCCGACTACCATCCTGATTTCCCACCGGACTCCCGTGCAGCTGAAGTGCGCCTGACTCTAAAGGTGCAATCCCGGAATTTCTTGCTGATCAAATGATGAAGATACGCCGTGCGCCATTCTCGGCCTAACCAGTAGTCGAAGCCGGGGCCTCGAGTTCTAACCCAGCCAGGTTGGAGTTGAACAACATCGGCCGCGAGACGTGGGTGGTTCCGGTCTCCCGAAGTGGTGTCTTTCTTTCCCGTTTTGGATGGTGATCCGGTGGCAGCCTTATCCCGCGACTGCGGCGGCTTGACGTATCGATTGCTTTGGTCGGGGATCCGCTGCCCGGAGGCCCCGCTGAGCTCCCGGGGTCGATGGGCTTGGTTCCTCGCTGACAGCGACGGTGCTGAGATCGTGCTTTTGAAGTGCCCACAGTTGTCATCTGCATTGCCTTCGCCTGGTGCCCCGGAGAAGTGGACCTCCGGGGTTCAGATACCTGCCCGGTCGCTCACTGAGGGGCGATGGAGCGGGCTGAAAGTACACCGTCGCTGCACACTGTACTGGCCACCATTTGTGAGCTCCACTTACAAGTCACCGCCACCATCCAGAGGATGGTTGTAATGGTTGATAACATCTGCCGGAGACCGGATTCCGACCCCTTGTTGGTTGTGAACCAAGATGCCTTACCCGCGGAGCAAGCTCCGAATGCTACCGAGGACCCTGTGCGGAAGTCGGACTTTGAAAGTTTTTGTGACCCCCAGATGGTAGTGAGGGGATTTGTGTTTTGCCCTATGTCGATATCGCCCGCGATGGATGTGACTATTCCTGTACTTCAGTGTGAGTTCTCCAATGAATGTCGGATTAATACCTCGCCCCTTTTCTCTCAGAGTGATCAAAAACGCTTTGCTGACTTATTGCTGGTGGGCAGGGAACTTTGTTTGACTTTTGGACTTTGTGAACGTCTATCCTGGTATCACTCCTTTCGTGTTGACTTTGAACCTCTTCTATTTTTGGACATCCTTTCTGTGATGGCGGTTCGTATGGACAGGGCTCGCATGAAGAATCGTAGCGGCCAGGGTTGACTTTTACTGTATGGGTTTGGGAAGAGACTTCATTTGACACGGGATTGTACCTCATGACTGCACGGGAGGGGGGTGGGGTTTTTTACGCGCTCCCCCCCTGCTGGATTCTATTTGTTGTGTTTTCTTATCCTGGAGACTTATGGGGCGGGTTGCGGCTGGCGGGGGAAGGGAGACCGGGGGGGCATGTTCGATATTCCCTCCTCCACTTTCTTCTTTCCTTCTTTTAGGTACAAGTTCTGGGGCGACAGGCACGCTGCTAGTGGGGATGGGCCGTAGCCATTGCAGAGGTGTAGGGTGGGGGGAATGGGGAGGGGTTTATTATTTTGTATTAGTTTAGTTCTATGGCCTTTTTTTCTTCTTCCTTTCTTCTTTCACAAGAGACGGGTCGATTATCCTGTGTCAATTTCCTATTTGTCGGGTGTCTAATCTGGGGTTTTTAATATCCTTGTACCATGGGTGGGCTGGCTTTGTGGATTACTGTTTGGTCGGATTGCTGTTATTTTTTCCCCTTGGAGTACATATCGTTGCCACAATTGCAGCCGTTGGTAAAATTGTTTTTTACGCATTGTGTCCTTGCTCACCTATTGATGTATCATGCTCGGAATTTGGCACCCGATGTATGTATATCCTCTTGTTTTTCTTCAATAAAAACCTTTAAAAAAAAAATTAGTACTCTGCAAGTGCAGCCAATGGGCACACACACCTGTTGCATCTTGAGGACCCTGTCTGCAATATGGCCTCAGGCACCTTTAACATGGTATGTCAATTGTATTCTTGTAGATTCCCCACAATGTTACCAGCAATCCAAAGTGACTACACAGTGACCATGTTAAATATGTACAAAACTCTTTGAACATACATAAATAAATAAATAAATAGCGCAAGTTATTAAGATGGCCTGCTTGTTTTGCAGCAGGAACTTCTCACATGTGAGATGATGTACTTGCAGGGTCGGAATGGTCTATAACGCAATCCAGCTGTGTCCGGAGAGCTGGTTTGACATGTCAGTATAAGGGTCGTTTTTTGGTTGTTTGTTGGCCTGTTTTGCGGTCTGCTGGGCTGATTTTTAATTCTGATATCCCTGATATTAAAACAAACATTGACTGCAGCAATCGCAAAAACATGCAGTCTTCCATACCTTGCACAACACTTATACAGCATGTTTTTACAAGTTCAAAACTGCCCGCCATTTTTTAGCTATCAGATTCACTAATTTGGCTCACTTCTATTTTGGTTCCTGGGCCAATTTTCTGGGCCAATCCGGCCATGTGTTCTTGTACAAGGGGTACAAGAACTGTGCGGACCATGGTTCAAAACACATTACAGAAACCAGAATGTGATGTGAGCGGTGTATAAACAAAACCACCGAACACATTAACTCATAGCATGAAACAGCCCTGCACCACAATGTAAGACAAAACTGTTACACTCCACTACTTAAAATGTGTGAAGTTATATATGATGGCTTCAAAGTTTCAGCCAGGAGCTGCTCCTCCACTATGGCAGAGGAGTGTCGCCCAATGAAAAATAAAATTATAATAAAACCATTTTATTATCATTTTATTATTCTTACCTTATTGCCAGCCGAGGTTAGGGCGGGGAGGAGTGTCACAGCAGCAGTGGGGATGAGTGGTAGGTACTTCCTAATGCGCGTTTCAGTTTGGCCGGCAGTCTTAGGCAGAAAAGCTGCAGGCTCCCTATGCCTGAGTGAACATTAAACCAGCTCAATTAGGCCAATCCAGGGGCTTCTCTCATGCTAGGTATAGCATGAGAGTAGCATTTGGATTGGTTGGGGAGCCTGTGCATTGAAGCCCATCGACTTCCGAGAGGAGAGGCGCAACGAGGCAGCCAGCATTGGGAACAGAGAGGCAGGTAAGTCTTTTTATTTTATTTTATTTTTAAAACTCAACCCCAAGCTCCCCTCCCTCCGCCCAACCACTTTACAGTAATTAAAAATATACTTTTTGAGGATTAACGTAACAGATCACAGTAGTACTTTATAAAATGACCCATCAAAAAACATATTACAAATTCAATAAATAGTCACACCGACTATCTGGATTCGATAGCCACGGATCAGGGACGTAGTTATCATTGGTGCTGCAGATGCAGTGCACCGTGGCCCAGAAACGTGAGGGGCCCATGGAGCCCTGATAATTGTTGTATTTTCTACCCCAACAATAGTGAAATGGGCCACTTTCCTTGCTTGCACCAGGGCCTGCGGCATCATCGCTGCAGTACTGGCCACAGTGAGCAGGAATCTGCAGAGTATTCACATGGTGAACATCACTGGACAAATAAATGCATCCAATGCAGGGATCTGTGTTTAACTCGCAATCAATTGTTCAAATTTCAGAAGGTCCATTCAGCTTTTCATCTTTCTGAAGTCAAAAAATGAGCGCCATTAAGCTTGGTGACAATATTCATACATTATTTGCCAATAGCGCCAAGAGACTCTTCCTGGTTGAATGTGAGCTTTGCAAACACGCCTCATATGCAGGGCACAAGTCCTAAAAAAGAAGTGGGGGGACAAACCTAGTTAGGCAGTTTGCAAGTGACATCACGGTACGTGACATCACGGTGCATGGATTACAGTGCAAGACATCACGGTGCATTACATCACACGTGACATCACATGAATTGACATCACCGGAAGTGGCATCACAAGCCATGACTTTACAGGAAATGGGATCACAAGAAGTGGCATAAAATCTTAAGCCCTCACATATATGTTTAGCAGGACTACCATATGTACGTTTGAGCGCATTGCAAGGATAATTGCATAGTGAGATATGGAAGGTGATATGTGACCCCTACACCTTGTAATCCCCCAGTTTTATGTAACACACCATACACATTCATTTACAAACCTATATAATTTATTGTATATGTCATATGCATGTCTGATGAAGAGTGCTCTGACACCCTGAATTGGGATGCTTAGGGCTATACAAGAACAAATAGTGGTACTTAAATTATTTCAACACCTCCTCAGGGGAAGTGAGATCTATATAAATGCAATTTATTTTGTGTAAATACTGGGAAAGACCAACACATCTGACATTCTCACAGTTCATGGATATCTCCTAAACAGGGACTGAACCAAGTGAAAAGCTGCATCTCTTAAGTATGTGTGAAGTGCTACCAAGGTATGAGCCTTTGTTTCCCCTCTGCTTCATTTGCATTATGCGTGAGGCTCCTGACTGCTCCCACCCATGAGACTCGAAAAAAAGGAGGCCTGATGACCCCTCAAATTCGGCCTTTGTTATGGGCCCAGCAGGAGTCTAAATTAAGAAAGCCCCGTCCCAGCCTGCACGCCCTTACTTGTTACAGATGGAAAGCAGACAACGTGCAGGCGCTGCTAAATGTGTCCCAGGGTTTGGAAATTGCACTGGGGCGAGTTCAGCACATTATTCAGTGGGGCCCAAATTCTTGGCAGGGTGGACGGCGTTCACCCTATGAAAAAAGTGGGTGGACACCGTCCATCCGCGTGTACCCCTGACTCCTGCCCTGCTAATATGAGACGCTTCAACCACACATTGAAAAGCAGTGCTCATACACATTGTAAAAGAATAATTTTCTGGAAAATTATAAACCTGCGATCTTTCTCTTCGGGCAACAACAGTAGATGCACGTGCCCTGACTCCATGTTGCTATGTGTTGTTTAGAGCATGTGCAAAATGTAAAATAAACCTTTAGAAAATGTGTTATTTTGCAAGAATCAATAAAAAAAATGCATTTTACAGAATCAATTACTGTAATTTTAAATTGCTCAGCTTTTAGATCTGTTTTTATTGCTAGCTTTAAATTTGTATTTGAATTATTCAGGAATACTCCTCTGTAGCAAAGCGGGCCTTCAGATTCCCAAAGGGTTTAAAATTCATTACCAAGATTCAATTGCTTTACTAGAGTGGGCTGCAGGAGAAACATTGTGTTCTCTGTAAGAATAAGTGACTGTACGGGAAGGTGTATTGAAAAGAGAACTGTTCGGCGCTAGCATTCTGTAGCTTGTCATGCAGAGCATTGAAACTGGCAGGAACATATAGTACTGCTTTGACCCTACGTTGCTGCCGTAAGAGGTCAGTGTTATTGTGATGTAGAGACCACGACATGTACGTGCTCTGGCAATGTGGTAAAGGAAAAATACTTCATGAAACAAAGCTACTGTGCCAGTCTCATATTCTACAGCTTAATATTTTTTTTCTTCTTGTATCAACCTATGCGACAACATGGGCTCGATTTATAAAAAAAAGATGGAAATTTATTCCCGTGGATTTCCTTCTGTTGTTATTAAAGGTGACTCTTTTTTGGAAGTCTCAACGGGGACTGATAGTGTAAAAAAAAAAAAGGAAATCTACACTTGTAAAAGTATTCCTGTGAATAGGTTAAAATGTGGAACCTTTTTTGAATTCAAAAACATTGTCAGGCATGTGGGTAAAAAGCTGCACCAATCACTGGTTTCCAGGAATACTTCGAACAGTTTCACGTGATGTTTTTACGAGTTGCTCTCTTCCCAAGGTGGAATTTCGAGCAGGCTTCAATTTCACATTGTGTGAAAGGCAGTTCCATTGTGTATTTAGCCACATTTTTTTCTTTTTCTGTGGTGTTTACTCCACATGAAAGCCATATTCCTCAAATGTAGAAAACCCTTGCCCTGCATTCCAAGAAGCCTGTGGGTGTTCTATCTCCTCTACACCATGGGAGGAGTTTTACTTCAGTCCTTTCCTGCAGCATTTCTCCAATTATTTCCAAAATGGTGGTAGAGAGGAGTTTCTACATGGGTCCAAGCTCACAGGTGTGAGACCCAAGAGAGTCCAGGAGAATGTAAAGGAAGCTGAGACAGTGGCAGTTTCCTAGGAGTAGTCCTATAATTCTTCCCTCGAAATAAACATATTTATATCCACTCCGAGAATTCTTTTATGAATCTCCTCTATGTTCATGCAAATAACAGTTATTAAGGCTGAAAAAGTACATTGTGCCTAGGTACGCATATGTAAATGCAACACTTTAAAATAAATTGTACGTTTTATCCACAAAGATCCTGAATACTATTGAGCTGGTTTTAACAGCACAAATCTGTAATTCAGCACCAAGAAACAGACACTTTAAACATATGTATTGAGGTATATTGAGTGCAGGTGAACATTTGTAAAAGTGGAGAATTCACATAATGTGTACGTCAAGTTTGAATGACAAACCCTCTTTAAAGTAAAGCTCTGAAGGTAGGAATGTCTGAAGGGAGGAAAACAGTATGGGGGATATTTGCAAGAAAATGCCAGAGTGCAGCGTTACGCTAAATTTGGCAACGCCGTGTTCCGATATTTTCAAAACGCATGGATGCGCCATAGTTACATAAATATGGCGCACCCCTGCGTTTCCCGTAGCGCTGATGCTAAAAAAGCTGCCTAGCATGAGTGCAGGCACCTTTGAGCTATGTCGCAAGGATGCCCGCACTGCAGGGACCAATATTTATGTACAGGAAGGGACAATCAATATTGGCGATTTGCTCTTTCTATGTGTGCTGCAGAATGCAGGACACAAAGAAAGAGCAAAACATTAAGAGAAAATAATAATTTCTCCTTGTATCGCCATCCTAAAACCAGGTTTTACCTGGGCCTTGTTTTCGCTGCTGCCCCAACCTTGTAAATCTGGGGCAGTGTCAAAAAGCAATGGGTGTTGCAGTAGAACACCCACAGCAACACCCACTGCCTGCCACTTTGCCTCACCGGACTGCTGCTGAAAGGGGCATCTTTACAAGGTGGAGTTAGGTGGCTTAGCGCCACCTTGTAAATATGGGGAATGGCGCAACGCCACCAGAGAGTCAAAAGAAGTGATGATCTTCTGGTGGCTGGTGGTGTTAGGGGCTTGTAAATATGCCCCTATTTTGGGGTCAGAGTGGAATGGAAGAGTAGAATTAAGCTGCAGGTGTGTGTTAGCATATTAGACACTGTGCTTTAATAAAGAGAGCTGGTAACCAGTTACAGGACTAGTGAGTATAACGAGTTATGCAAATTTACCACAGATTCATGGTGTTTCATCAAGTTACTTCACCTGCTTGGTTAGTCAAAATCTGCTGCTGAAACTCTGTGAGAAAATGAGAAATTACCAAAGCAATCAGGTGATTCCCATGGTACTCGACCAATTCCGGGCGGTGCACTCAGGGTCCCCCTCATAATCATATTGCCTCTCCTATCTAAAATTATTGAAGCCCTTAGAATTGGTAACTCTGGGTGGATACTGTGCCCATTACTGGGCCCTCAAATGAGGTCCTGAAACAAGTTCATATTTTAGCTGCATGTAAAATCCTGTAAGGTTGATTTATGGTTAAATTGACAGCTGAAGGGAACCAGACCGGGCGAAATGGCAAAACAACCTAGGCCAAGAGAGAGTAAAAGGCAGCATTATTAGGACAGGTGTGCAGTTCTGATACTCATTAAAACATTTTACAATTTAGAATTAGTCGCCTCACTAATACAATAAACAAATCCTAACACCCCCACCCTAAAAGTTACCCACCAACAATAAAATCCCCATACCATTCTTAATTTGATTTGATTTTAATTTGATTTGAACATTTGTATAGCGCTCGAGTGCCCGAGGGCATCTAGGAGAATTTTAGTTGGCGAAGTACCAGGTTTTTAGCAGTTTTCTGAAGGAGTAGCATTGGACTGTTCTTTATGTCAGGTGGAAGTGAGTTCCATGTTTTAACCATCCCCAAGATGAAACTTCTTCCACCCCACAAGCTTTCTTAAATCTAGGAGTCTGTAGAAGTTTGCTGTGTTAAGACCATAGGTGCCTCATTTATGAGAAATTACACATTGCTGCGTGAAAGCAGCGATGCGTCACTTCTCAGTGCGCACTCCTTGTGACATACCTGATGTGTCATATTTACTGTATGACGCATCATGTCGCATGGAGTTACAGATACGTCAGTATTTCTGACGTATCTGTATGGCGCAAAAGTGACGCATTGCTGGAGTGTGTCACAAAAGTTATGCAACTCCAGCAATGCGTCCTTTCACATGGGGCAAGCCCAATGTGAAACCTCTGCATCAGTCTTGCGCCTGCTGTGAGGCAGGTGTAAGATTTTGACGCACCGGCGTCCTTGAAGTGACGCAGTGAAATCTCAAAGATTTCACGGCGTCACTTTTACGAGGCTTTTTGCGGGGGAACGCCTCCCTGCATACATTATACCTGACGCAGGTATAATGTAGCACAGGGGTTTACAGGGGTTTACAAAGTGACGCTTAGATGCGTCACTTTGTAAATAGTGCGCAACAGGAGGCATGTTTTACGCCGCCGATGCGTCAAAAAAAGTGACTCATCGGAAGCGCAATACTGACCCATAAATGAGGCCCTAGGTTTCTAGAGCATGTACCGTATCAGATGATACTTCAAATATTGATGACCGGCATTGTGTAGTGCCTTAAATACTAAGCATTGGGATTTAAATGTAACCCTTTTCCCTACTGGGAGCCAGTGCAATGTTCTCAAACCTTGGGAAACTGGCTGAGATCTGGGGATATCCAGCAGCAATCTGGCTGCCGCATTTTGGGGTCGCTGTAACTTTTGTAAGTACTGCGTTTGGATGTTCATGTAAGGAGCATTGCCATAATCCACTCTGGACAGGGCTAATGCTTTCACAAGTGTTTTTAGGGTGTATGGAGGTATGAAAGAACACATTTGTCTGATTATCTTTAAATTGAAAAAAGTTGTAGAGATAAGAGTACTGATCTAATTTTTAAAAATCAGATTGTCGTCAATGATGAACCCTAAGTTTTTCACCTTCTTCACTGGGACTGGAAGGTCTCTCAGACTGAATGGCCACCATCTAGGTGAGCAAAATGAGGTGTCTGTACCCAGCAGGAGAACCTCAGTTTTTCCAGCATTGAGTTTTAAACAGTTGGAGCTCATCCACTGAATTACCTGGGTCATTCAGCTATTAAATCGATCTGCCCTTTCTTCCATATTACTAGAGACTGATACTACTAGCTGAGTATCATCGGTGTAAGAGAGGACTGAGAAGCCGAACTCCCTAATAATTGTTGCCAAAGGAGTAACATAGAGATTGAACACTGTAGGGCTTAAAGACGAGGCCTATGTTACCCCACATGGAAGTCTAAATTGCTCAGATGAAAAAGCTCCTATCTCTACTGATTGAACCCTATTAGATAGAAATGATTTAACCAGTTTAAGGGCAGTGCCTCTTATCCCTAGCTCTGATAACCTGTTGGCCAGTATTTCATGATTCAGTGTGTCAAAGGCCGCCGATAGATCCAACAGAATCAGGGCGGCCTTAACTCCAGCGTCCAAAATTGATCTTAACTCTTTGGCAGCCATGACCTAGGCTGTCTCGGTGCGATGCCCCTCCCGGATTCCATATTGAGAGGATCTAAAAGTTCCTTGGAAAATCTGAACAACGTGAGTTGTATATTTAACACTTTTTCCAACACCTTTGCCAGGAAGGGCAGTGTAGAGATTGGTCTATAGCTACTGGAATCATCTGGATCCAAATTGGGTTGTTTCAAGAGAGAGAGAATCAAGGCTATTTCCCAAACATCAGGGAAAATACCTGAGCTGATGATGTCTTTGAATACTGCCCCCAGTTGTTCACTGATAAATCCAGAAGCAAGGTGCAGTATTTTTGGGGGGCAAGGATCAGATGGAGCCCCAGATTTGGATCTCCTTAACATCTGAGTAATCTGTTCTGCGATGGGTGGTGTAGAAAAGTGAGATCTGCTTCTTATGGTTACCCCACCTTTTGCTAAATGTGATACTGTGTTTGACTAGTCTGACTGGGATCCTGCTAATCAGGACCCCAGTCTATCTGCTTTCTCCCTAAACTGTATTGTTATGTACTTTGGTGCACTCCAGATTGAAAACTGGGGTACCCTTGTCAGTCCCTAGTATATGGTATCCATGTACCCAGGGCATAGGTTCCCCAGAGGCCTCCCATGTGCTGAAGCATGTATTATCCCACCCATGAGAGGCCATGCAAAATGGAACCTACAGGCCTGCCATTGCAGCCTGTGTAAGGTGGTGAATCCACCACTTATTTGAGATATAAGTTCACTATATCTAACGGTCACTACACTTAAAACCAATGAGTCATCCCTATAGCATCCCTATAGCTTGGTTCTAAGTGAGAGGGTGCCACTGCATGAGCAGGACACCCCTGCAGCCTACGGAGTCCATTCTCCCGGGCTATCGGTGCCTCAGCCATTTACGACATATACAGTAGTGTTATGCAACTGTGTGATGACCAACTCTAAAATGGCTGAAAGTAACCCTATCATGTTTGGTGTCAAACATTGTGGAACCATACCCCCACACCGGTAATTGGTGTGGGAGTTATGATTCCACCCCTTAGAAACAAGCTTTATGAGGTCCCTGGTGTTCCTGGTACCAGCCTTCTGGTCCCAGGCAGCCCAAAATGGTTGCTGCCCACTAGAGACACATTTCTGCCCTCCTGCTGCTGAGCCAACCTCGAGCAGTGGATTTCAGAACAATAGGCATCCTGTCACAGGAAGGTGTCACCACCTCCCAGACAGGATTTAGTGTATTAGGCCTGGGTGGGTGCGCTTGCCAGCAACGGAAAGTCTGCATAAGGGGTACATTTGTTGTCCCTGTGCATAGTCCATTTCAAATCAGTCCTCTGAGCCATTGGATCCTGCTCTGGAACGAAACTGGACATAGGACATGGGAGTAACCTCCCCACTGTCCAGACCGTCCCCTGGGAGTGTCCCCTGAATCTGTCCAATCTTCTCCTGTGGGTACAAAAGGGCTCACCTGGCTGTAGGACATGTTGGTGCTCTAGCCGGACACCGACCCATCAGTACTTGACATCCTTTGTAGGACAGATTTTATCCGGCTCCTGGTTGTCCTCGACATCTCCTGGTCATGGTGGCTGCAGAGTCAAGAACCCCTCAACGCACCTGAAGCACCTGACATCTATCGGCATTCGTCTACCGAGCCCCTGGTCACTCTTCAGTGACCCAGACACTGTCCCCTCTGCTTTCAGGTACTCTTCAACAAGAATTCACCTTTGTATTCCATCAGACCCTTTTCTTCCTTCCAGCAGTGGTTCTTCTTCAAAGTCCTCCATTGAGTTTGACAGCAGTTTCCAACGCCACTTCAGACCTATGCACCCGGCTTCCCTGGGATAGGTAACTCAGGTACTTCAGTTCCATGGTTAGGGTGGCTCTCCAACCTCCCAACTTTCACTGGCTTTCTTTGAAGTCCACAGGGAAGGGTCCTCAAACTCTAAAACTTCAACCACGACTCTCCCATTGAATTGTATGGAGCACTGCACCCATTCTCAGTGGGATCCCTACTTACTCACCTTGGATGGTTCCTTGGGGCACCAGCAATTCTACATCCTCTAGACACTATCTTGACTCAAGTCATGGTTTTTATACCACTATTTTAGTATATGGTTTGGTCTCCCCCTGGAGTCCACTGTATATTAGTGCTATTTACTATTGTTTCTGTGCTACAGTATTGTGTGCTTTGTGATTATCTTCGTGTAGAAGATACTTTATCGTACTAGGGAGCGTTATATTAATAAATACATATTTTTATAACTATTGCGTGGTTCTCCTTTCATTTATCCAATACAATAAGGTTGCATTCTGGTAAAACAAGCTGCTTAACATTCCTTCAAGACGAGGCCTGAAGGCTGCTCTCCACAGCTACCACTTGGATAGCTTTCTAAGGTTATCTTTGACCTCCTCAATCACCATATTGGTTGTTTGAACTGGTAGGGTGCCCATTTTAATTAGTGGACATCATATACCAGGCCAACTTTCTACAGGTCGGGAAAAGGAAACAAACAAATTAGGTGGGGAAGGTGCTGTGACTGGATCACTGACATAATATCGAGGGACATAATATCGACTTGCAAAAATATCGGCGAAAAAATATCGACAGACAGAATATCGACTTTGTATCCACAAACAGGTAAGTACAAAAATATTGAGTACAAAATATCGTTTACAAAAATATAGTTTATAAAAATATCGACTTTATTAAAAACAATGTTAAATTAAATTAATATTAAAAATTAATTACTAAAATATACTTAAAAGTACTTAAATTACCTTATAATAATACAATATTTAATTAACGTTATAAAAACAAAATTACAATCATATTTGTTAAAACATATATATAGTAACATAATATAATACAAAAATATACAATATTATTACCGTAGGATAGCGGAAGTGTAAAAATTACTATTCCCACTCCAGAGAGTGCAACAGTAGGTAAGGCGCTGGATAGCGTAGAGGTAAAAATTACTATTCCCACTCCAGTGAGTGCAACAGCAGGGAAAGCGTTGGATAGCCTAGGGGTGAAAATTACTATTCCCACTCCAGTGATTGCAACAGTAGGGAAAGCGCAGGATAGCGTAGGGGTAAAAATTACTATTCCCACTCCAAAGAGTGCAACAGTAGGGAAAGTGTTGGATAGCGTAGGGGTAAAAATTACTATTCCCACTCCAGTGGGTGCAACAGTAGGGAAAGCGTTGGATAGCGTAGGGGTAAAAATTACTATTCCAACTTCAAAGAGTGCAACAGTAGGGAAAGTGTTGGATAGCGTAGGGGTAAAAATTACTATTCCCACTCCAAAGAGTGCAACAGTAGGGAAAGCGTTGGATAGCGTAGGGGTTAAAATCACTATTCCCACTCCAGTGGGTGCAACAGTAGGGAAAGCGTTGGATAGCGTAGGGGTAAAAATTACTATTCCAACTCCAAAGAGTGCAACAGTAGGGAAAGCGTTGGATAGCGTAGGGGTAAAAATTTCTATTCCCACTCCAAAGAGTGCAACAGTAGGGAAAGCGTTGGATAGCGTAGGGGTTAAAATTACTATTCCCACTCCAAAGAGTGCAACAGTATGGAAAGCGTTGGATAGCGTAGAGGTTGAAATTACTATTCCCACTCCAGTGGGTGCAACAGTAGGGAAAGCGTTGGATAGCGTAGGGGTAAAAATTACTATTCCCACTCCAGTGACTGCAACAGTAGGGAAAGCGTTGGATAGTGTAGAGGTAAAAATTACTATTCCCACTCCAGTGGGTGCAACAGTAGGGAAAGCGTTGGATAGCGTAGGGGTAAAAATTACTATTCCCACTCCAGTGAGTGCAACAGTAGGGAAAACGTTGGATAGCGTATGGGTAAAAATTACTATTCCCACTCCAGAGAGTGCAACAGTAGGGAAAGTAAATACTTCATATATTATTTAAAAATATATAAATTAATATCTATAAATAATTAATTTAAAGTAATTACCAATTTAATATAATATAACAATTAATCAATTAAACTTACAAATTAAAATTAACTATTAGTATTAGTTACCTATTAATCCAAATTAATTACAAATTAACAATTAATTAATTAACAATTAAAAAGTTAATTAACAATTATTTCAAATTAAATATAATTAAATAAATTGAATTATTTAATTAATTATAATTAAATTACTTCCCACCCGATTCCCCTATAAACCCACAAGCCGCTACAGAAAATAAATTAGTAAAATTAACATAATTATCAATTAATCATTAAAATAAAATTAATTGGCAATTAAAATTTAAATAATTACCCATAAAAATTAATTAACAATTAATTCTAAAAAATACCAATAAATATTTTTACATATTTAATTAGTTATAATTAAATTACTTCCCACCCAATTCCCCTATAAACCCACAACCCGCTACAGAAAATAAATTAGTCAAATTAACATAATTAGCAATTAATCAATTAATTAAAAATAATTGCCAATTACAATTTAATTAATTACCAAATATAAATTAATTTACAATTAATTAAAAATGAATGCCAATAAATAAATGTACATATTTAATTAATTATAATTAAATTACTTCCCACCCTATTCCCCTATAAACCCACAACCTGCTACAGAACTAAATTACGCAAAAATTAAAAAAACAAAATTCATTATTTAAAATTAATTATAACATAAATACACACTTTTCACACATATAATAACATAAAAAACACTATAAAAAATTCGATATTATTAAAAATTCGATAATTTTTATAACCTATATTATATACTTCGATATTTTAACGTTCTATATTTTTAACATTCGATAGTACATTACTTACCTTAAAAACGATATTTTTGATGTCTATATTCTGTCCATTCGATATTTTGTCCTGCCGATATTTTAAACTCGATATTATGTCCATTCGATATTTTGTAGTCGATATTTTGACTGTTTACCGTTGTGACTACTGGATGATTCCCATTTGCAGTTAAGTCACTTAAGGACTTACACACTGCCTCCACTTTGTCCTTGAAAAAGTGTGCTAGGGAGTTACAGAATTCAACACTGCTTTCAGTGCTAGGTGGTTCTGGCAGTGGCTAGGCTTTTTACTGTCATGAAGAGCTCTCTGCTAGAATTCTTCGCCTGCATAATTTTTGCCGAAAAATACTTTCTTTTTTTCCCTTAATAATTTCTTATAGTCAGAAAGTGATTGTGCATGTTTTGTTTTTTCTGATGAATGATAATTTGCTCTCCCCTTCCTCTCCTTCCTTTTGCAGATTTGTTTATGAGCTTTCAATTTCTTGGTGAACCAAGGTTCTGAGGGATTTTTTCCACTTAGTGGAAAAAGTCCTACCAGGAGCTAGGGGATAAACCGCAACTTTAATCCAGGAAGAAAACCTATGAGATGCAGTGTTTGCATCTGTGATCAGGTCGGGCTTTGAACTGGTTAAGGACAAATGTAGTGCAGAGGGGTCAATGTTCATCCAGTTAAGACCTTTAGTTACTATGCGCGGTTATAAGGAGTCTGGGAAGTACTCACTGTGAAGATTATTGCTTTATGGTCTGACCAGAGAATAGGCAGCACCTCTAAGACCTTCATAGATGGATTTGATGTAAATATACCATCTAAGGTATGGCCTGCAGCATGAGTAGAATGCTTGAATATCTGTCTCAAGGCAAAACTGGACATAGTATCGACTAATGAGGCTGTGTCACATCCATCCAGTTTTTCCAAATGATAATTGAAATCCCCCAGCAGTGAGAAATCAGCTGCATACTGGATTCGATAAAAGGACTAATGGAATTCATGAAGGTATTTCTTGGGCCTGGGGCCTATACAGCAAAAGGCCTTTAATAGTATAGTTTTTGCTTAATGTGATCCGGAATGATAGAACTTCACAGTCAGGACTTCTTCCGGCTACAGAACCAGAAACTAATAGGTTGTTTCTGAAATGATTACTAGATCCCCACCCCGCTTATCTGCTCAATCAGCTCTGAGAATCGAATAGCCTGCTGGGATACCTAGGACTAAATTTAAATCAGATGTTTTGTCCACCTAGGTTTCGGTGACAAATACCATGTCAAGCTTATATGTACCCACCATCTCTGCAAATTCTAATTTGTGTTTTATTAGGCACTGGGCGTTGCTGAGCATACCCTGGAACACCTTGATTGCTCCTATTTGTGAATGCTTATGCAGGTGCAGAGGAGCTAGCTCTAATCTTATAACAGCTCAAGTGCAAATTGAAATTGTCACTTTGCTGAGGCTCATTCTGTAGGTCTAATGGGGAACAGTTGGGATTTTTATCTGCAGTATTTAAGGTCAGTAAATCTTCCCTGGAATATTTAACAGTGGACCCACCTCCTGAAATGAAACAGATAGGGGTTGTGGCGCTGGGAGCAGTGCAGGCATGGACGACCACAGACAGGTTTGCCTTTGGCGTGCAGTGGCACGCCCGCTGCGCGCTTCCGCTCAGGCAATCTGAATAAGTTGGTGGTTGCAGCGGGGGACTAGACTGCCCACCACCCGGAAGTGCCTCTGCGAGCTAGAAGTGGCCTGAAAGAGTGTCTCTTGGTCTCTAACGCCCTCCACACAAATGGCACACTAGCCTGGACAGAACAGGGCTGAGACCTCAATGGTATTAGAAGTAAGTTCAAGCTGTTCAAGCAGTTCAGTTAGTGCAATTGAAGTTTGAAAGTACAGATTAATGCATCTTTAAAAATTAGGGTCTAAACATTCATGTTAAAAGAACTGTAGCAGCGTTAAAAGAAATAAGCCACTCTGATGAGGAAAGAATAGAGCAGCCGCGACAACCTTACAACTTTCAATCTTCACAATGCCCTTTCTTTAATCTACTGAACTACACACATGACTCAACCATCACTCCCCTGTGCTCCCTCTACCAAAGCCTTCTCTGCAATGCGCCCAACCCTTCCGGCCCGTCGCAAGCTCCTCCGTTTCTGCCACTAGGAAATAACCCCGTCGACATTTTTCCTGTCCTCCCAATGTTTCTACTCGAAGAACCGATACCTCTCATCTCACAAAAAAAACTGTTGCCAAAACAGCGCGCTCTGCAAAATGCATCCGGAGCTAGAAAAAACTGGCTTCCACTAGAACAGCCTAATGTTTGTGAGCACCACCTTTGAAGGGTCAAATTCAAGCCTAATCTTTCCCTATTTTCAAGTAAATACAATTCATGGCCCACAAAGGAGAGGTGAACTCCATCCTGTCTGAAAAACTGGAAATCTTCTTTTCTGATGTCAGTGTGTTTCAACCAACCTATATATCTACCTCTGCAAAAATGTTGCATTTCCTGGTTAACTTTGCGCTTCGATCTTTCAATTGCTGTCAATTTAAAAGCACCTCATCAAACTCTTCTAGGCACCAAAGCTGCTAACAGGATTTTTGTCCCAGACCAAGACTGGCCAATAATATCAAGATCTTTTTTAATCTTCTTTATCAGACCCGAATCCGACAACTGCATCAGATCGTTATCACCTAAATGTAAAAGCAAAACATCAGGGGACACTCTAACTAACATGGGAAACAGCCATTACTATCCGGTCAAGCTCAATTACCACAGAAATATAAATTGACTCACTTGTGCAGCTGTCAGAGACTGTCAGAGCAACATTGCAGCACCCCGGGAAGTCTCTGATGTACGAGCCAGGCAGAAGGTCTGTCATGGTGGCATCCCAAAGTGCTGTATAAAAACTCTCATTTAGTCTATGCATTATGAAGTCTAAAGGGCAAAGAATATCTAGAGGTGAAACGCCAAGGCATCTGAGATTTTGAGGTCCAGGCTTTAACCACATAGGACATCCAAGGACTGTGGGTAGCAGCATAAACTGATAGAAGGCTCAGCGTAGTTATCCTTATCGGCCAATATATGGTGTAGTGAGGTCTGGTAGTTGTAGTTGTAGGTTTATTTCTCACTACCCACTCTTTTACTTTGGCAGCACTTGCGCTTGAAGTTAAAACAAGGCTGGCTGCCGTTCTGTGTGCTCTGGTCTTCTGATGCAGATGGTGTGCAATCTTTCTCAGTCTTTCCCTGGTGATGCGTCTGGCCTCCTCAGTTTCTGAATGGCCCGGTTTGGTGTTGGAAGTGATCCCACTGCTCCTTCGAGAATTGTTAAGAGTTCTTCACAGCAGGCTGGACACAACAATCCAGGGCAGCAGCCTTGCCTCCACAGTGGCCCTTTTCCTGGCACACAGTGGTCCCTGATTTCACCTCCAAAAGGGAGACAGCCCTTATTTTTAGGTTGCCACCTCCAAGCAGAAGGGTGTCACTGACTTTCTGCACAAAGGCAGCCACCATATTTCATGGTTGCCCCCTCTTGGCAGATGTGGGAAGACGACTTCCTCTGTAAAGCAATCTAAACTGGACCAGGCTTCTCACACTTTGCTCAGCAGGATCAAACAATCAATTACAATTGGTATATCACACTGCTGCGTCCCAGAAGGTGTCAAAGCGAAAGGTTTCAGTTCCTTCTTGAAAATGTCAACAGAAGCAGTTCCACACAAACGCATTGGGAGAGGGTGCCATAGCTTGGATGTCAAGACTGTGAAAGATCTTCCTCCTTGTCTTAACAAATTTTGGGACATGCATCAGTAAAAGGTGGTTTGATCTGAGCGATGTATGCTGCTGGTATGGGTGCAGTCTTTTTTGCAGATAGTCAGGGCGCTGTCCATAAAAAGCACTGAAAGCCAGTGTTAGGGCTTCAAACTTTATCCACATTATCACAAGAACCCAATGCACCTGCTTCACATGAGGGGATATGGCTGCCTGTATGGGACTCTTTGAATCAGCCTTGCTGCCAGGTTCTGCACGTTCTGAAGTCTGTGAATTAAGAAAGCAGGTAGCCCCAGATACAGACTATTTGCGTAGTCCAATCGCGAAGTGACTAAGGTGTGTACCACAGTCTTCCTAGTCTTTTCTGGGATCAGGTGTAGCATCTTCTTTAATGATCTGAGTTTGGCAAAGCAGGCAGATGGCACCTGCTTGATGTGTGTAGAGGAAGAGAGCCTACATTCAAACATGACTTCCAGATTTCTTGCATGGTCAGCAGGGGCCGGTGGGGAGCCATGTTCATATGGCCAATATAGACTAGAAGGAGGAAGAAAGCAATTACCAAAAAAGAACACTTCAGTTTCCACTCAGCATAATCCCAGCTGGGCCTCACTATCTCCTCATGCTCCCCTCCTCCACCTCACAGGGTCCCTGAGTCTTGGCAGTCAGGCAGATGGCTGGTGCTCCAGATTTAGGGCAAGTGTTCTTGACTTACTGGGTGATGGACCCAGCAGTGAGACTAGCAGACCTTGGTGTCTGGCCCTGGTTCCAGCAGCTAACAGTATTGGTGATCTTCTCCTCTGTTGAACAGTTCTGTTGAACAACACGTGCGACTCAGACTCCCAACTGTATGGTAGCAATTCAGACACTGATGTGATTTAGTGTCTGCTCCTTTGATATTCGGGTTGTGTGTGTCGATTCTTTTGAAGTGCCCTTTCCTCTGCCCTGTCCTTTGTAAAAGGGAGGGTCTGTCACAGCAAGAACAGCTCCAATTTTGACAGATTCACCTGGCAGGCCAAGGAAATTATTGGGAGCTTCACCTGGCAGACAGCCTCCCTTGAAATATTCTCACAAAGATTCAAAGGCTAAGCCTTCCTCTCCATCATGATTCCCTGGTCCAACAGTGGCAACCTTATCAACCCATAATCTTGCTTAACAACAAGCCCAGGCCCCACTGATCATTATATCTTTCTGGAATCAAAGAGACATTCAATGAACACAGAGGATTCAATGCACCCCTTTCTCCAGTGTGTGTGTCCCACCCCAGACCACAAACATTTCAGCAATCCACATTTCCTGTAGGAAGGTTACACTCCTCACCTCCACTAGCCTTTCCAGGCCCCAGGATTCCAAAGTGGAAGCCACAGACCTTCATGTTATGTACCATGCACAGACACATATACGACCTAGCATGAACACATAAGTACCGCACACTACCTGGCACTACACACATTCAAAGTCAAAGTCAAAAGTTTGCTTTATTCGTTTAAAATTTAAAACCATCAAAGCACAGGACAATATTTCATGATGTAAATAATCATATTACAAACAAACAGAATATATCAATAACACATTACAAATAAACAGATACTATAAATAATACATGAACCAAATATATTACATAGCACCATCAAAAAGAACACTTGGGGGTCCATTAGGATGTCGGGCGGTGGCACTACCGCAACGATGGCGGGGCGGAAAAACAGCTTTTTCCGCCCGCAAGCAGTGGAATTCACGTCCGCCACATTAGGATATGTAAACACAGGTCATTTCCCGTCCGCCGCGGAGCGCCGCGCTCCGCCATCAAGGTGCGCCCGCCACCGCGGCGGCTGCAGCCAATCGAGACCCTCCGCCGCGGCCGATGACGTCCGCCCCGCTCGACAAATTAGGATGGGCCAAACAAGCTGACGCACCGCAGCGGAGACACCGCACGGCTCTAGCAGGCGGAAAGTCTACAGCGGAGCACGCACGACGAGACCCGACATGAACCCCATGGACCCAGCCCTCCACATGCATCCGGTCATGTACCTGCTGCAACACTATCGCCAGATGGGCTGCCGCGGACGCCGCCGCAGGTACGTCACTACACATATACACCACACAACACACATGCCGACACAGGGCCCAAGCACCACACTGGCATCCTGCTGGGGGGCACAACACATCCACATGGGCACCCACACATCACCCACCTCACAACAAGGCACCCCACGGCATCCGGAACACACAACGTCGGCCAACCTGCAGCAACGTCACGGTCACGGACACGTCACCGCCGCGGTCAACACATGCGCACTATGCAGAAGTCAGGGCAACACCAAGGCATGGACACTTTCCAAACATCACAGCGACACACCACCCCGACCAACACTGCACACCACCCGAAGTAGTCACAGGCCAGGTGCCTATCCCGTGCACCCCCATGCACATCAACAAGCACTGTAACAACAAGCACAATACACACACACTGCGACACACAACCAGGGACAAAGGCACAGCAGGATTGCCTGACAACGGACACACAACACCAGTGCACTCCCCACAGCCCACACAATTGTATACAAACATCCACACAGGGCAAGACAAAACATACAACAGGCATACAACTCCTGCCTGACACATGTGTGTCTCACACCATACAGGGGCACACATACATACACTACAAACTAACACCCTTCACACTGCACACCTCTGCCACACCCAACACCACACATGCCATGTAAGCCATGCCACCAGGACCAAGGGCCAACACAAGACGACCATACACATACACGCCAGGGCACACAGAAAGGGAAACACACACCTCATCACATCATAAACATCGACTACACCACAGCACAGCTGCACACCCTGTGCTGCCAGTGTCCCCCAAGGTGACCTGTGAACAGTGTATGCAGCAATAGCAATTCACCCACACGAAAACTGCATTGCCTGCCAAATAACCATCACAGAGTACAACATCAGCAGGGCCACAATGGACTGAAGAACCTGTCCCCCTGTCTAAAAATCATATGGCCACATAGAACCTTGCAATGGTGATGTACAAAATAGACCATGGAACTCAGTCAAACAAGAAAATGACTTTAATCAGTAAGGAGACAGAGAAAACACACCATAATGTACTGTATTTATTCACATATTGCACAGATGTAGCTACACAACATTATTAGACACCAGCAAGTCTCAAAATCATGTTCAAATGCCATAGACTATGCACTGGTGAATCACAATCGGGAAGTGCAAAGTCCTTGGCAGGGCAGGGTACAGCACATCAGAGCAACAGGCCCAGAGTCCTTGGCAGGGCAGGGGAGAGCACATCAGAGCAACAGGCCCAGAGTCCTTGGCAGGGTACAGCACATCAGAGCAACAGGCCCAGAGTCCTTGGCAGGGTACAGCACATCAGAGCAACAGGCCCAGAGTCCTTGGCAGGGTACAGCACATCAGAGCAACAGGCCTAGAGTCCTTGGCAGGGCAGGGGAGAGCACATCAGAGCAACAGGCCCAGAGTCCTTGGCAGGGTACAGCACATCAGAGCAACAGGCCCAGAGTCCTTGGCAGGGCAGGGGAGAGCACATCAGAGCAACAGGCCCAGAGTCCTTGGCAGGGTACAGCACATCAGAGCAACAGGCCCAGAGTCCTTGGCAGGGTACAGCACATCAGAGCAACAGGCCCAGAGTCCATGGCAGGGCAGGGGAGAGCACATCAGAGCAACAGGCCCAGAGTCCTTGGCAGGGTACAGCACATCAGAGCAACAGGCCCAGAGTCCTTGGCAGGGTACAGCACATCAGAGCAACAGGCCCAGAGTCCTTGGCAGGGTACAGCACATCAGAGCAACAGGCCCAGAGTCCATGGCAGGGCAGGGGAGAGCACATCAGAGCAACAGGCCCAGAGTCCTTGGCAGGGTACAGCACATCAGAGCAACAGGCCCAGAGTCCATGGCAGGGCAGGGGAGAGCACATCAGAGCAACAGGCCCAGAGTCCTTGGCAGGGTACAGCACATCAGAGCAACAGGCCCAGAGTCCTTGGCAGGGCAGGGGAGAGCACATCAGAGCAACAGGCCCAGAATCCTTGGCAGGGTACAGCACATCAGAGCAACAGGCCCAGAGTCCTTGGCAGGGCAGGGGAGAGCACATCAGAGCAACAGGCCCAGAGTCCTTGGCAGGGTACAGCACATCAGAGCAACAGGCCCAGAGTCCTTGGCAGGGTACAGCACATCAGAGCAACAGGCCCAGAGTCCTTGGCAGGGTACAGCACATCAGAGCAACAGGCCCAGGAACACACCCACATCGCTAACAATGGTCTACTGTAGCACACCTATGTGTGGCACAGGCGTCTGAGGGTGTTGACAACTCACTCCTGGCTGTCATGTGGAGTGGAACCTGGCTGTGTGTCAGGGACTGCAGGTCCACTTGACTGGTGTGACAGAGGGACATGTGATGTGGCTATAACAGAGGGCCTGCAAGGTGGAGGGCTGTGCGGACCAGGTGGCACCGTGGCACGTGGAGGTGGAGTCATGCACGCCCTTGACACAGTGTGGGTGGGAGAGGTAGGAGGGGTGCCCTTCCACAGTCAATTTCTGGTGATGGCTCAGCAGCATGTGAGCCTGATGTCTGACACAATGCTCTTCTGGCCTTGCTCTTCTGTGACTTCACCTTGTCTGTGCATATTGGGGGGTCCCTGCCCTTCTTTGGGGATGGAGTCTGTGGACGGGATTGTTTGCTTTGGGTCTGAGCTGTGCTCCTAGTGTTGTAACGTTTACTTGATGTATGTCCCAAGTGCTCACTGTCATCTGATGTGGCCACTGACTGGGTGGACGTCACAGGCACCTGAGCTGCAAAGGGGGCATGTGCTTGTTGGAGGGCTGACGTCACTGTACCTGACAATGACAGGAGTGTACGATGTAGGCCACCCACGTCAGAGTGTATGCCCTCCATGAATGCCAGAACCTGCCCTAATTTGTTATCGTGTGCACTGAAGGCATTCAGCAGGGCGGTCTGGCCCACGCAAAGTTGCCGCAGGAGCTCTGCACTGAGGGCAGCAGGGGGGACAGGTGCAGGTGCTGCGGTGCCATGTGTGAATGTCACACGTCCCCTCTTAGTGACACGGATACGGCCAGCCCCAGAGGAAGTGGATGGGAGGGTGGGCAGTGGCCGTTGGTAGTCAGATGCAGCAGCAGAGTCCCCATCCCCTGTGGCTGCTAACAGGGACTCATCCCCCTGCCATCAGATGAAGTGGTACTCTGTGTCTCAGCCACAGATTCCTCATGCATACTCCTGTCACCCTCATCAGCGCTGGTGTGGTCAGTGTCACTTTGCTCCGTCTCACCCTGCTCTGCTGCCGCTGTCGTGCTGGTCTCGCCACCACTTTCAGGATCATGTTCCGCCGTGGTGTCTTCCGAATCTGCATTAGTGACAGAAACATGGTTGTATAAGTGTCATTGTCTGGTCACACGATATCAGAGCAATGCAGCACATGAGAGGCCTAGAGCTACATGGTAACCACCACACCCTCAAATCATTGTGCAGCTACACACCATTTAGACCACAACTGTGCCTGTCATGCGGACAAACAGGCAGGAGTGGACCAATGTCGCTGACACACAGCACTACACCCTGCCCATGGATGGTGTTCCCCCAGCCCACATGGACCTGCCCCATGGACATGATGTAGCCACAACTAACATCACCACTTACAGAGCCTAAAGGGATCCAGAGGGGAATACACACACCTGTTTTGTCTACACATGCCACATTGTCAAATAGGCCATTACAATCACCATGTGCCAATGTGGGTTCACATTGTTGTCAGATGTGTGGGCCACTACCATGCAGGTGCATGCAAAGTAGACTGACATGGTGTAACACTCATTAAGTGGACACAGCTGTACAGCATAATAGGGACTACACCCACCATCACAAAGAAGAGTGACCATGTGGACAACAAAATATATGTCAAGGACTGAAAACTGCAGCCAGGAGCTGCAGAGTAAGGCCATGGTGGGCCAATGCCTCATACAGACACACATCACAGTTGCCACTCACATCACATATCACAGCATGGCAGCACAGGCACATCACATGTGTCACCGCAGACACAGGCACTCTGCACATGCATCCACTCCCAGACAAACTATCCCTCCCCGGATACTCACCATCTCTGTCTTGCTGCTGAAGCCCCTTCAGACGTGCATCCAGGTCTGGATAGGTCACTGCCAGTATGCGTGCCATCAGCGGAGTCATGGTGCGGCGTGCCACACGCCCTGTGCGTGGTACCATCCCCAAGTTCATCTCTGCCACTTGCTTAGCCAGCCGGCTGATGTCGTCCCACCTCTTGTGACAGTGTGTGTGTCGTCTGTTTGATACCCCCAGGGCTCGCACCTTTGCTGCTATGGCCCTCCAGACAGCCTTACGTTGGTGTACTTTGAGCTGCAGGTATGAGAGTAAAGAAGGACTAATGAACATTTACACATTGTCATATGTCAGCATCTATCAGTACAGCAGCCAGACACTGAATCTGGACGCACAGTGACCTCCCTCCCTCCAGAACTGGGGGTACCCTCACAAGGCCACTCTGCATGGCATACACATTAGTGAATGCATGCACACATTGAGCTTCGTAGTCTCCATGATTATCACACTGAAGAATGATGATTAAACACAAATGCATCGACAGCACTGTGTAAATCAGAAATTGTACAGGGCATTGATGTGGCATATCCACTAATCAGTGTGCAGCAACTGTAGCATGTAAGTTGGCTGATGGACAAACTTTGGAAGGGCAGCCACTGAACCTACTCTGTGGGGCACACTGACTATGACTACAGGGGCACCCTGAAATTACATCACAAGCGGACACTGTCCAACCAGCTACAAGGCAAACAACCGTTGGTCATGTCTGCCCCAAAAAGTAGCACATCCCACTCACACATACAAGTATAGGCCTAGGACAGAGTCATAATGCAAAACACACACTCCCACCACCTGGAAACATCTTGTCTGTCAGTGTTTGTCTGCACCCCACATCCAAAATAACATACTGCAGCATCATGAATACACTTCTGACACCACCCTGCCCTACTGCTCCCTACATGGTGACTTACCACGACATTGGGGCCACTAAACAGCCGTGGGTACTGTGCCAGCACCTCGTTCACAAGGACATCCAGCTCCTCACTCGTGAATGGACTGGCACGGATCTTATCTGTTCTTGACATCCCTGTGGATATGGCAGACCTGTGGCGGAAGTGAGTTGTGAGGTGTCCCAGGCAGCAGCAGGAGAGGGTCCCAGGCAGCAGCAGGAGAGGGTCCCAGGCAGCAGGCTCTGTGAGCAGCAGGAGAGGGTCTCAGGCAGCAGCAGGAGAGGGTCCCAGGCAGCAGCAGGAGAGGGTCCCAGGCAGCAGGCTCTGTGAGCAGCAGGAGAGGGTCCCAGGCAGCAGGCTCTGTGAGCAGCAGGAGAGGGTCTCAGGCAGCAGCAGGAGAGGGTCCCAGGCAGCAGCAGGAGAGGGTCCCAGGCAGCAGGCTCTGTGAGCAGCAGGAGAGGGTCTCAGGCAGCAGCAGGAGAGGGTCCCAGGCAGCAGCAGGAGAGGGTCCCAGGCAGCAGGCTCTGTGAGCAGCAGGAGAGGGTCCCAGGCAGCAGGCTCTGTGAGCAGCAGGAGAGGGTCTCTGGCAGCAGCAGGAGAGGGTCCCAGGCAGCAGCAGGAGAGGGTCCCAGGCAGCAGGCTCTGTGAGCAGCAGGAGAGGGTCTCAGGCAGCAGCAGGAGAGGGTCCCAGGCAGCAGCAGGAGAGGGTCCCAGGCAGCAGACTCTGTGAGCAGCAGGAGAGGGTCCCAGGCAGCAGGCTCTGTGAGCAGCAGGAGAGGGTCTCAGGCAGCAGCAGGAGAGGGTCCCAGGCAGCAGCAGGAGAGGGTCCCAGGCAGCAGGCTCTGTGAGCAGCAGGAGAGGGTCTCAGGCAGCAGCAGGAGAGGGTCCCAGGCAGCAGCAGGAGAGGGTCCCAGGCAGCAGGCTCTGTGAGCAGTGGGAATGTGTGGCTCACTCCCACAGATTTATAGGCCCATGGGGTCGTTAGGAAGCTGATAAGGTGCTACAATTGGTTGTCTGGGTCAGCCTTATTCAAAAGCATCCAATGACTGCCTCCGCAGCAGCGGCGCGCCGCTTCCGCATTTTTCAAATCTGCATCATGCCACATAGAACACCCATGCCATTGGCTGTATGCAATGCACCATGGCGGTGACGCACCGCGGGTGTCCGGGGTGCGCTACCGCGATGGTGCATCATTCAAAAGCATCCAATGACCGCCTCCGCGGCGGCGGCGCGCCGCTTCCGCATTTTTCAAATCTGCATCATGCCACATAGAACACCCATGCCATTGGCTGTATGCAATGCACCATGGCGGTGACGCACCGCGGGTGTCCGGGGTGCGCTACCGCGATGGTGCATCATTCAAAAGCATCCAATGACCGCCTCCGCGGCGCGCCGCTTCCGCATTTTTCAAATCTGCATCATGCCACATTGAACACCCATGCCATTGGCTGTATGCAATGCTCCACGGCGGTGACGCTCCGCTGGGGACCGGCGGTAGGTACCGCGACTGATGCGGCGGAGCCTAGCCAGCGGCATGTACACAAGTCCATGTGCCAATGGCTACCTTGGCTGGGTAGATGGTGGTGCTGGGGTCACACCGCTGGGGACCGGCGGTAGGTACCGCGACTGATGCGGCGGAGCCTAGCCAGCGGCATGTACACAAGTCAATGTGCCAATGGCTACCTTGGCTGGGTAGATGGTGGTGCTGGGGTCACACCGCTGGGGACCGGCGGTAGGTACCGCGACTGATGCGGCGGAGCCTAGCCAGCGGCATGTACACAAGTCCATGTGCCAATGGCTACCTTGGCTGGGTAGATGGTGGTGCTGGGGTCACACCGCTGGGGACCGGCGGTAGGTACCGCGACTGATGCGGCGGCGCCTAGCCAGCGGCATGTACACAAGTCCATGTGCCAATGGCTACCTTGGCTGGGTAGATGGTGGTGCTGGGGTGATGCACCGCTGGGGACCGGCGGTAGGTTCTGGCATTTTCGTACACATTGCTGTGTATGTCAATCATGGACAATGTATAAGTGCCATGCAGCTACATGGTGTAGGGCACATCATTGTACACACGATGCCACAGAGCCATTGCATCCACAGGAGGACGCACGTTCAGTCTGAGCCACTTTAGCATGTGTTTGTGCCATTTTAGTAAGGCTTTTGATGGGTGATGATTGACAGACGTCAGGTGCTCTACATAGATGTAGTGAGGTTTAATGTGTTGTTGGTCAGTGCAGACCTTGACCGGGCTGGGGGCACTGCATTGTATCGTACCTGACTTGTGCATTCAGAACTGATCATGCACACAACCAGAAGTGTCCCTGCTATTGTGATCATTGTGTTGATGAATGCTTCCACAATGTACATGATGCATTGAGGTCTGGCAGGTACGGCAGATGGGTATGACAGACATGTTAAGTCACATTAGATTTGTGGCTCTTGTAGCTCCATGTCTGCGCATGTCACTAGTTCAATCATTGTATCCACATTAATGTCACTTGGGTATTGTCACTGGAGAGGCCTGCCCTTTGTGTGTAGCTATTGGGCAGCCATGTAACCAGATGTGCCATGCATCTCTCTGGCCATTGTTGTTTTCCCATTACATCATTGATGCTTTGTGCTATGGCCATCTCATGATGCTTGTCATTGACCTATTGTTTTTAATCCTAAACTAGGAGGAGGCCAAATCTCCTACGTCAGTTGATTGTGCTTGAGGACATGGAGAATGAGGCAATCATCAGGAAATTCCGGTTGGATAGACCGACATTGAAGATCTTGTGTGATCTATTGGAGCCCCACCTGCAGCCTCGCCGTCACTATCCTACGGCATTCACACCCACCTACAAGGTAATGGCAGCACTACACTTCTTTGCGACTGGTTCCTTCCAGGAGACCGTGGCTAACGCTGGGGGAATGTCGCAGCCCATGTTCAGCATGGTGCTGAGGGATGTACTCGAGGCCATGATGATCTATCGGAATCGCTACATCCATTTCCCCCGGGGACGTGAATTGGCTGCCGTTAAGGGGGACTTCTATCCACTTGGGCACATCCCACATGTAGTCTGTGCGATCGATTGCACCCATGTGGCTCTGGTGGCACCGCAGGCGACGGAGCACATTTATCGAAACCGGAAACACTACCACTCCATGAATGTGCAGGTGGTGTGCCTTGCAGACATGACAATTTCACATGTGTGTGCTAAGTATCCCGGTTCGGCACATGACTCTTTCATCATGAGGAACAGCATGGTGCCACGGATGATGGAGAATCTGCATCCCGAACGTGCCTGGATTGTGGGTGAGTTACACAACTGCTATCACGTGCTGTGTGTCACTGCCTTTACTGTGGCCGTACAACATTGCAATGTGTGTTTTTTATTCACAGGGGACTCTGCTTATCCCAGTAGGCCATGGCTGTTGAGCCCACTCCGTAATCCCCAGACACCAGCAGAGATCCGCTACAATGAGGCCCATGGCAGGACACGACGGGTAATTGAACGTACTTTTGGGCTGCTGAAGGCAAGGTTCCGGTGCCTTGACAGGACTGGAGGCGCACTTGCATACTCGCCTGGGAAGGTGTGCAAGATCGTTGTGGCATGCTGTATGCTACACAACCTGGCCATCCACAAGGGGGTCCCCCTGCTCCTGGACGACGGTGAGGAACCAAGGCCACAACCTGCTCAGGGACCTGAATCCAGTGATGAGGAGAGTGGAGAGGAGGAAGGAGTTGACCAACGGCAGCAGCTAATCCAACGCTACTTCACTTGAAGGTGTGTGACGAGTTACAACGTCTACATAGTCTAGTGTGTTAGCTTATGTTGTGAATGGATATGCGCAGATGTTCCCAATAGCCACATGTTCTGTCACCTATGTATGGTATTGTTGGAATGGACGTTACGTCCGGAGATGTATTATGGACGGTATTAAAGCATATCAGATAGACACTGTGTAGGGTACCTGTGATAATTAGGATATTTGTGGATCAGTGATCTGTGTGTGTTGCCACGATGAGACCAGTGACTGTAGTTCTGTTGTGTCTCCCTAGGTGCTCCAGCGTGTTCCTGCCCTGCATACTGTACATCATGTTTACATATCATGGACATTATCATCATTGTAAATAATGCACTAAAGAATTCACTACACAAAATCTGGATTGTAAGGTATTTTATTTACGGGATGGACATGTGAATTGTGCGTGAATATTTACAGGAAGGTGGGGAATGAGCAGTGAGTTGACAGTCATGGTCGCTGAGATGCAAGAGTAGACACCACATGAATGTGGTGACCCAGTCCAACAGACAGGTGCCATTGCCAAGGCAATGTGGGGAAAGATAGTCCAAAAAGTCAATGCAGTTGGGGAGAGGGTTGTCTTCAAGGCTGGCTCCGTGACTGGCGTGTGGCAGGTGCTTGGCTTCCAGAGACTCCCAGGCTCTTCTTCGGACGCCCCCTAGATCTTTTTGGCGGTGGGGGGCCTGCTGAATGGCCAGCGGCGTCAGAGGACTCGCCCCTCTCTGTTGGCGCAGGGGAGGATGGTGGACTGTCATCCTGCTGCACAACAGGAGGGGACGGCGGTGATGGTTGGGACACAGGCCTGTCCCTCTGCAACGCCACTTGCTGGCCCATGAGGTCCACCATCTGTCCCAGGCGGTTATGGATGGACCTCATCAGCAGGATGAGCTCCCTTAAAAATTCATCCGACCGGCCACTTTGTCCCTGGACCTCTTGGTAGGCATACACAACTCTGGTGAAGTGGTCCAGGGATGGTGTCCACTCCTCCCGAGGTCTGGTGTTGGCCCTGGCCCTCCCACCTGCTCTGCTGCCACGGACCTCTTCCCTCGCCACGGGTGCGCCACGCACTGGCTCCCTGCCCTCCACAGTTCTTGGTGTGGGCTGGTCATCCCTAGGGACAAGAAGGGTGCTGCAGGTGGTACTGGTAGTAGTGGTGGTGTTGGTGGCAGTGGCTGCGGTGGTGGTTGCGGTGGAGGCAGAGGCCGTGACAGCAGGGGTCTGCTGCGTTGTCGTTGCAGCAGAGGTGGTGGTGGGGAGGATGGGGGCCTGGGACCTCTGGGTGTGTGGAACACCGGATGGGCCGGCCTGGAGCTCATCGTCCAAACTGTCCTGGGAGTCTGCATCTGTGAGTCCATGTGCCGGAGGTGGAGACTGGCTCTGCTGGTCGTTGGTGTTGTCCCCAGCAGTGAGTTCTTCATCACCTGTGGAGTAGATGGGGAGTGGTCAGTGTTTGTGTCATCTGTGTATCATCAGCTGTCTGTACACTAGTGCATTGTGCTGTCATCAGTTGTACAAATCATGGCAACATCGTGTTACATTACATAGTGGATAGTTAGATCATGGTGTCCTAAAGGTTGATTGTCTATGCATTTTGTACAATAGTAAATAGATTAATACACACACACACTTCATGAAGATAAACGGTAGTTACATACCTGTAAGGTGAGCGTGCAGGGTATAATGGCTGAGACTTGCTCCTGGGTGGGGGAGGCCTCCATGCTGCTGGGCTGTGGGACAGGGGGGCATGCTGGGAGTAGTGAGACAGGCCTCCCTCCCTCACACCCCCAAACAGGCTCCAAGTGAAGATGGCTACCAACCTGTAAGTTTGTTTGTTAAACAGTGCAATGGCTGACACTTGCTCCTGGGTGGGGGAGGCCTCCATGCTGCTGGGCTGTGGGACAGGGGGGCATGCTGGGAGTAGTGAGACAGGCCTCCCTCCCTCATACCCACAAACAGGCTCCAAGTGAAGATGGCTACCAACCTGTAAGTTTGTTTGTTAAACAGTGCAATGGCTGACACTTGCTCCTGGGTGGGGGAGGCCTCCATGCTGCTGGGCTGTGGGACAGGGGGGCATGCTGGGAGTAGTGAGACAGGCCTCCCTCCCTCACACCCCCAAACAGGCTCCAAGTGAAGATGGCTACCAACCTGTAAGTTTGTTTGTTAAACAGTGCAATGGCTGACACTTGCTCCTGGGTGGGGGAGGCCTCCATGCTGCTGGGCTGTGGGACAGGGGGGCTTGCTGGGAGTAGTGAGACAGGCCTCCCTCCCTCACACCCACAAACAGGCTCCAAGTGAAGATGGCTACCAACCTGTAAGTTTGTTTGTTAAACAGTGCAATGGCTGACACTTGCTCCTGGGTGGGGGAGGCCTCCATGCTGCTGGGCTGTGGGACAGGGGGGCATGCTGGGAGTAGTGAGACAGGCCTCCCTCCCTCACACCCACAAACAGGCTCCAAGTGAAGATGGCTACCAACCTGTAAGTTTGTTTGTTAAACAGTGCAATGGCTGACACTTGCTCCTGGGTGGGGGAGGCCTCCATGCTGCTGGGCTGTGGGACAGGGGGGCATGCTGGGAGTAGTGAGACAGGCCTCCCTCCCTCACACCCACAAACAGGCTCCAAGTGAAGATGGCTACCAACCTGTAAGTTTGTTTGTTAAACAGTGCAATGGCTGACACTTGCTCCTGGGTGGGGGAGGCCTCCATGCTGCTGGGCTGTGGGACAGGGGGGCATGCTGGGAGTAGTGAGACAGGCCTCCCTCCCTCACACCCACAAACAGGCTCCAAGTGAAGATGGCTACCAACCTGTAAGTTTGTTTGTTAAACAGTGCAATGGCTGACACTTGCTCCTGGGTGGGGGAGGCCTCCATGCTGCTGGGCTGTGGGACAGGGGGGCATGCTGGGAGTAGTGAGACAGGCCTCCCTCCCTCACACCCACAAACAGGCTCCAAGTGAAGATGGCTACCAACCTGTAAGTTTGTTTGTTAAACAGTGCAATGGCTGACACTTGCTCCTGGGTGGGGGAGGCCTCCATGCTGCTGGGCTGTGGGACAGGGGCTATGGTGGGAGTTGTTGAACTGACATTCCGGCCCCATACAGGCCTCCTCAGCAGAATGGCTGGCTACATCTTGCTTAGGGATGGACAGTGTATTGGTGGTTGGGTATTGCAAGGAGGTAATAGTCAATGTGGTGTTAAACACTTGTCTGTACTTACCAGCCTCCGCTCCCCTGGCTACTCCTGTGTAACTCTCAGGTAGCAGGATAGCAAGCACCTTCTCCTCCCATGGTGTGAATGTCTTCAGTGGGATGGGAGGGCCACTGCCAGTCACGTTTGCCAGATTCCAGTTCTTGCTCCTCTTCTCCTTGACAACCCTCTTGAGATCATGCCACAGCTTCATGATCTCCTTCTTGGATCTTGGGGTGGCCCCAACTGCATTCACCCTTTGGACAATCCTTTCCCACATTTGTGTCCAGGTGGCTAATGGTGTCTGTTGGACTAGGTTCCCAAATAGTTGTGGTTCTACTCTCACAATCTCGTTGACCATGACTGTCAACTCACTCTCTGTGAATTTTGGCATTTTTTGTGATGTCATGGTGTGGGAGTGTTGAGGTGTTTGTGGGTGCAGGGGTGTGTGGGTGCAGGGGTGTGGTGATGAGGTGTGTTCTGTGCTGGGGGTTTGATTGTGATGGTGTGATGGTGGTGTTGATGGTGGTGGTGGGTGGGTGGGTGTGGTGTGCGATTTTGCCTCTCCTCTCAGATGTGGTGTGTGGCCTTCTGTGCTGGAAAGATGCAAAGGATTGTGGTGAGTGGAGGGTGTGGCTTTGTACTCAGCTGTGTGGGTGTGTCCAATTGGATAGTGGTTGTCAGGTGTGTTGTGGGTGTGGTTATGTAGTATTGTATATTTATTTGCCATTTCTGTATCTGTGTGTGTGTGTTGTATGTATTTGAGGCTGGGCTACTTTGTATATGCAGTATTTGGCATTGCTGCGGTGCTTTGACATCGACCGCCATGGATTTCATGGTCGTCCGCTGCGGTAACTTTGCTGGTGCTTGTTCGCCATTTATCCCATGCAATCCTGCCTTCGACCGCGGCGGACGGTGCCTGCGGTTCCGCACGCGCCACCCTCGGGGATATCGTAATTTCCTGTGCGGTGTCTCCGCTTTCCCTGTGTGCGGTTTTGTATTTTCCGCAGCTTTTCCGACCGCCGCGGTCGGAGTTTTGTCATCACCGCACACGTCGGGCGGTTTCATTTTCACCGCTACCGCCGCGGTCGGTCTCCAGTGGCGGTCGATCCTAATTTGTCTGCCGGTTGCACCGCCTCCATGGCGGGCGGTTGTTTCCCGCCTCCATGGCGGGCAGGGTGGTTTTCCGCCCGCTATCCTAATGGGGCCCTTGGCGTGCAAATATATACATTTAAAAGATTGTCACCCATTGAGTTCTCCAATTAAAATCCAAGAATTCATCAGCTAAATCGTCACACTACAAATTTTCTGTTTAAAAATCACTATAGGTAAAGAGGTAGGGGGCAGTTACTACTGTAGCTGTACTTTGTTTCTTCGCCTGATGGCCCCTGTGATGTAACTAGCTACCCCGAAACACACCACTGAGGTCCTAAGCATTTGCAAGTAGGCCATAGCCGGTCTAACTTGCTCAAAGTTACAGCCCCTTAACAATGGCAAAATAAACTTTTTACGTAATGAAACATAAAAATCACAGAAAAAAAACATATGTAAGGTATTCTGCTCAGAGAAATTGTCACAGGGGCAGGGCCCCAAAGCCCCTTCCTTTGAAAACCCTTTTGAGAATGATAATAGCCATGGGAGCATGTTAGACTTGAACCTTAATAAAACAAACAAATGATATGGCTTGTTTATATTGGTCAAGTACGGCTGGATTTCTTTCCCTATACTCAGCATTACAAAACTCCTGACTGAAGGTGTTGCCAATTCCCCTTCTTCCCTCATTAACATTGCCCTGTTCAAGAACTGAGACTTTATGGCTTTAATAGCCGTTTTGCCTAACGCACTAGGGTTCATGAACAAATCAGGGCTGCCCCGTGAGTCCATTTGAGTTTTAATATAACGGCTCCACGGGATATCAAGGGCTCTGTCTAAAGACATACAGTCTTGGATAATCAATCGTAAAAGATATTTTCGGCTGTTTGGATTTCGCTAACATCTATGTAGCCCCAAACCTCGCTCCCATATAGCACCATTGGGACACACTTCGCGTTATACAGTTTCATGAGTGCCAGGTGCGGTTTAGAACCTAACCGTTTTGCAAACCCTAGCAGTGCCCCAGATGCCCTGGCAAGGGTATTCTTTTTATGAGCACGCTGCGTGACCCAAGACCTTCTCTCGTCAAAAAGTATCCCTAAATATGGAAAGGTTGGAACTTTAATGAGCTCCAGCCCTTTACAGAAAAATGTTGCCTTCTTTGCCCGGCCCCCACCTATTGACATAGAGTGTGACTTTTTAAAATTAGTTATTAAATCTAGAGAGTCCATAAAATTAATAAAACAATCTAAAAGAGATTGTAACCCTCTTGCCGTTCTTGCCACTAAAACTGCATCGTCTGCATATAATAGTGCAGGGATCATTTTTGAGCCAACTCTTGGGATATCCTTACATGATGAAATTAATGCGTCTCCCAAGTTATTAATATAGAGTGTAAACAGCAAGGGTGCAAGGATACATCCCTGCCTTACCCCTCGCTAAACTGGCCAAGCTTCTGTTAAACTCCCATTCTCATTATAACGGACCGCTGCCGTGGTATTCTCATGGATATCAGCCAGGAAAGATACCAATGCAGGGTCCAGACCCATGCCATAGAGTAAAGCCCATAGCTTTTGCATGTTTACAAGGTCGAAAGCAGTGGGCAAATCCATAAAAGCTAGATGAATGTCGCCCTGCTTTGCGACCGTGTACTTCCCTATGATAAGATGTAAGTTAAGGCATTGGCCCGTTGTGCCCTTTCCTTGTCTGAACCCATACTGTAAGTCCGAGTCGACGGAATTTTTGTCCAGCCAGTATGTAAGGTGGGCTAGTAAGGCTTTTCCCAAAATCTTGGCAGCAGAGTCCAAGAGTGAGATCGGCCTATAACAGGCCAGATCTTCTCTTGAGCCCTTTTTAAATACTGGGACTATAACTGCTTTACCCCAAGACGGTGGGAAACCAACTTTAGAGGCTGCATTAAAAGCACAAGTTAAAATCTTCGCCCATACAGTGGGATCGGCCCTATATAAATCAGCCGGCACTCCGTCCGGGCCTGGTGCTTTCCCCTTTGCTGTGGACACAATCGCCTCCATTACTTCTTCCTCAATAAAATTAATTTTTGGGGCCCTAAAAATTTCCCCATGAGGAGTGAACGGTGACTGATTGGTCTCAGACTATAGGCCACTAAAGTGTTCCACCCACCTTTCTGGGAGGATGAGACAATCTTTAATTGTATTGTCTGTCTCATCAAATAATGGACTATTAATCACTTTCCAGAAATGGGTGCTATTTGTCAGAACACTCGCTTGGGTCAGTTCATCCCAAGCCATCTCTTTTAGCTGGGTTTTCCTTACTTTAATTGCGTATTTATAGGCCCTTCTGGCCTCTGCAATCTTATTAGTGTCCCTAACAGACTCTTTCAACACCTCCAAAAGTGCTGTATGTGCAGTAATACAAGCTAGGTCAAACCAATTTCTAAATTTCTTGGGCCTTGGTTTGCTCGCCGAGTCAGATTTACCGCTACCTGTTCTGTAATACGGTCAAAAGCGCCAAGGATTACCCTTGGCTCAGAGTCCGTATTTAGACATGAACTCAGATCCTCAGAATTACTACTATACAAATTATCAAGGTAGTCAGCTGGCCTAATTACCTCCCATCTCAGCCTCCGACCCTGACATTTGGTAGCTATACTAGAATTTGAAATAAGGGCCAATGGTATCTCACTTTCAAGGGCCTTAATTTTAATGTCCATCGTAAGGGGATTGTGGTCACTCAGACCATTCTATGTGACACAAAAAAGGCTATTAGGTCCATCAAAGGGGATGATACTAAAATATAATCGATAATACTACAATGACCTTGACCTATATAGGTAGGGACAGGGCACAGGGTTTCTGCTTGTGAAGGGCAGAACAAGTAATGGGCGTATAAAAGACTCTCCAGATACATCCCGCTCTTCGTGTGCTCAAAATGGGTAACCCCTTGCGGGCCGTATTCGTACTCAATACCTTGTAAACAGTTTAAATGACAGACATGAATATTAAAATTGCCAAGAATTAAAAGACGGTAGGGCATCTCATTATTTACATCATAATCATCCAAAAAATAGACAATGCTGTTAAATGGTCCAATTCATCTGTTCTAGTAAAGGAATTATAAAAATTTACCACCAACATTGTTGGGAGGTTATCACCTACAAGTTTAACAGCTAAAATATTGGGGGAACTTGTTGCTACCAACTCCGGCCTGTACAATCATTTGAGGCTGAATAATAACAAGAGACCCCCCCTCGATCTCCCCATTGCAGATGGTTTGGCATTTTTACTAAAAGAATGATACCCATCCAAATGGTAGGGATCTCTAGCCTCCCAGGTTTCCTGCAGAGCAATAATATGTTGAGTTGACAGAAAGGCCTCCCAGTTTATGTCCCTTCTTTTCGACCGCAGCCGTGCGATATTCCAAGACAGAATCTCTAGTTTATTCTCGTCTCCAGTCTGCCCTATTTGTTTTGTTTCCAAGACTGCTATATTAACCGGATTTGGCAGTACAAACTGGCGTGCAACCTTTTCTTCAAGGTCAGGGGCCAAGGCCGGGGACTTCCCCTCTGCCAACAGCCCAGTTGCTGGCCGACGTACCAGGAGCACGTCCATGTCCTGCAGTCAACCTTGGTCATCTAAATTGGACAGAGCCTCAAAACTATTTGAGACTGGGATAAACGGAATAACCCCCCCTTGTGAACTCACAGAGGGCTTATAAAAACAGCCCAAGGGGAGAGCCGCAATACAGGTAGTGGTTGTGGAGTAATCTTGTGCTTCAAGGGTTATTTGGGCAAATTCCGGTCTTCTAAAATTGACAATAACACAATCCCCCCTTATCTTTTTCTGTGAATTGCCAAGCCATGCCACTCTACGCACCATCAAGATGTTGTTCGATAAAATTGGTCTAAATCCTTTATGTCTAGTGAGCCAATCCACAGTTTTATTTTTTAGCTGGGACCAGGATTCAATTTGGTCTGATCTCAATGGAGGAACACCAGCCAGGACTACAACCAAGGGGCCCGTGGCTGATGGGAAATCAATGATATTCTGGGCTGGTTTCATCGTAATGTTATGGGCTTGTCTGTCCTGCCTACTACCTTGCCCTACTGTGGGGACATTCGCCGTCCCAGACATATTGTTTAAGGGTTGCGGGTGTAGTACACCCAGAGGGTGTTGGTGAATTTGCTGGGCTAGATCCTGCTGTGAGTTACAGGCTAACAGTGTCTGGCTACCAGAATGCAAACTCCCACCCGCCACTAAATGATTGGGAATGGATTTTCTGGCATTCGGGTAGTCAGTAGCCGTGATGGTCTTTTGCTTGCCCAGAATCTCACCTGTTGCTATGCTCCCTAGGTTAATAATGAGAACATTACCTCCCCCAACATTCTGTTGGTTAGTGCTATTTCTAGCTTCAATGTATTTTACCAAGCTAGTGACTTTATCCTCAATGACCTCAAGCTTGATCCAAAAGGGGTCAAGGATGGATTATATCAATGACTCCATATGCTCCCAGAAAGCCTGGTTACCACCTGAGTCACATGGGTCATTTACATCAGAGTGTACAACCTGGTCCTGGACCTCACCAACATCAGGGGTACCTGGTACTTTCCCCTTTTGGGTTTTACTTCGCCCTTTGGCATTATTTTGTGACCGTGTCGCTAGGCCACCACTTGTCCGTTTTGTCAAAGGCTCCCCGAGCCACCACTTGCACCATTACATTCCCTGGCCGACCTTTTCGGCCTGGTCGATCGGGTGTCACAAATTTCCCCTTTATCTAAGGGGGGAAAAGTTTTAGTATTGGCTAGGGTTTGATCAGGAGGACAGGCCAGATTTTGCAGGGTAGAAGGAACCACACTCCTGTCTTGTATTGCCTCACACACAATACCATCCTGGGGAGTGATACACTCCTGAGAACGTGAGTTATGCCCAACTCTCGAATCCAGAATTGGACATAGAACTATGTCCCCTATGACTCCCTGTGCGTGGTCTGCAGTGTCAGCATTTAGGAGGCTAATAGGTTGAGACGCTTTCACAGGTGATTTAACCAATTGAATGTTACCCATTGAAGATCTTTTTGAGCTGCGTAGACTCCTAACGAAAGCCTTTTTTCTGTTTGTATTATCTCATGTTGGAGCAAAGACCCAGCTCTCACCTAAAAGGCATCCAAGGTGCCTACCACACTTCCCCCTACCCCTACCTTCTGTCCCCCTTCGTTATGTTTGGAAGTCATAGCCCCGGTTTAATATTACGCTCTTTTAAGACTTTTGAATTTACAAGGCACTTTAAAAGGATTTTATCCTGCGATTAGGCAAGCTATAATTAACAGGGACGCTCACGTTCACAATGCAGCTATGGTATGACCACTATTCACTCCGAGGATAACCCCCTCACTGCTAAAAAGCAAAGCGGCCAGTAAAGTCTTTAGTTCAATGTCACCATAAATACATTCTGCTTACTTTATGTCCAGATTTGAGGGTTAGAGGGGTGGCCCAGCCCAGCCTCGTTCGGCCTCGGACGGACGCAAACGGTCCCGCCCTTGTTCCGGGCTCAACCCGGCGCGGCCCCCGCGCGGACCCACGACGCGGGGGCTCTCCTCGAATTTAAGCGCCTCCGGGTGCGGTGTAGGCGGTGGTGGCTTCCGCCGCAAAGGCTCCCGGGGATTGTAGTCCTCCCTCTCCTCTCCCCTCTATGTCCACGCTGCGCTGGTGGAAAAATGCAGCAGCTGGAGGGAGACCGGGGAGACCAGCAGCGGAACACGGGCAACAACAAGAGTCCAGGTAATGCCCCCGAAAAAATTACCACAGAGCCCCGCTCCACCGGGGCTCTCCTTGAATTTAAGCGCCTCCGGGCGCAGTGTAGGCCGTGGCACAGGGCCGGACTGGGAACCGAAACCGGCCCTGGCAAAGGGCTCGGCCGGCCACCCCCACCCACAGGAGGATTGGGGGGTGCGACCGCGCTCTTTGCTTGGGCCGGTTTTCGGCCGATTTTGTTACAGTGCCGTTTTTGCAGCTATGCTGCAAAAAAGGACCCTGTAACAAAACCTGCCCCCTGGGGCCCAAAACCGGCCCCCACCCTCGCGGCCGACCGGGGGATTGCCCGGTGCCTGCAACGGCCAGTCCGGGCCTGCCGTGGCAGCTTCCGCCGCAAAGGCTCCCGGGGATTGTTTTCCCCCTCTCCTCTCCCCTCTATGTCCACGCTGCGCTGGTGGAAAAATGCAGCAGCTGGAGGGAGACCGGGGAGATCAGCAGCGGAACACGGGCAACAACAAGAGTCCAGGTAATGCCCCCGCAAAAAATGACCACAGAGCCCACATTCACCATGTAGGTCAAAAGTGAGTTAAGTAGACAGCAGCATAACTTAACTAAGGGTGAGTGGAGCTCACAAAGTTTCACTCCTCTGAATTCCGCGGAATTGCAGAAAAGCTCTGCAAAAGGGCGGAGTAAACAGATGTGTTGAATGCGACGTGCATTTACTAAGAAGAACCTCGCATTAATGACATTTGCCAATAGAGGGTACTGCACAATTACAAATATATACAACTTAACAGCGTTTGAATAATTATCAAGTGGTAAACTAATGTTACAATCTCATTCGTTCATAAGAAGCAAATTACTAGCAATAGCATTTTCACAAGCGGAGTCCCAGGCCCTGCAGTCCCCCCCACCCAATGAAATATGCGTGGCAGCACCTTTGCAAAACCGCAGAACTAACATGAGCATTGGAAGCCTCGAGAAAAAGTTAAAAGTAACAGAACTGACATGAAAATGGACATCATCTATCCAGTATCCACCCTGCCTTGGCACAACCACTACAGAGCATTGAACACATGATGATCCAACAGGCCAGCGCTGCAACACAGCACACAAATGGAGTGCAATATTTTTTAATGAAAGTCAGGCTGTACTCAATAGTCTAACACATTAATATCTTTAAATTAATAAAAATGTATAAAGATTCAGATGTAAGCAGAGGAAAAAAGAAAATTCCATTTCCAGGCAGAGAAAGGATGTCGATGAAGTAGTTTGGACTGCAACTTCCACAACGTTCGCCGTCAGTAATGAACTGACCGCACGTGCATTTTTACTCCAGCAATGCGTGCTGTCTGTTAATGCTCTAAAAGTTGCCCGTAATTCTGTACTTCTGGGTTGAATCGAATGACATCAATCCCATGATTTGGCATAAACTGGGAGGAACTATGTGTAAAATGGGTAACTAGTCATAATATCGAATCCAAAATATCGAATTGACAAAATATCGAGTAAAAAATATTGAGTATATGTAAATATCGACAGTAAAAATATCGAGGTAGAAAATATCGTTATATTTAATGGTAAAAAAATATCGAGTACAAAAATATCGTGTTAAAAATATCGAGAAGTATTAATATCGATTTTTAGTAATAGTAAAAAATATCGAAAATGTAGAGATAAAATGTAAATAATAAGTTAAAAAAATATTAAAAGATGTTAAAATTGAAAAAAAAAAGAATAATGTTAACAAAATTATATTAACAATAAGTAAAATTTTTTAAATATTAATTATATAAATATTGAAATTGATGTCAATGTTTAGGAGCGGGATGTTGGGTTAATAGGGTATAAGGGTGGGGAGTAATTTAACAATATGATGGAACATTTTTAAATATTATTTGAATATTTAGATATTTCCCAAAAATAAAAAAAATAAAACATTAAAAAAAATATTTAGGTATTTTAATTTTGGAAATTAATTTTTTAAAAATTAACACAAATTTAGAAATAAATTATAAAAAAATAACGAGAAAATATTTTTTAAAAATATAAAAATAATTTTTTTATAAAAATCATTAAAAATAAATTACTTTTTAAAAATGTAAACATTTTTTTTTTTAAAGTTTATAAAAAATGTATGAAATTTATATTACTTTAAACATTTTAAAAAATTATAAAATTATTTTAAAATTCGTAAAATAATAAATGTATAAATATACAATAAAATATAAAAATGTATTTTTGTTTTTAAAATATAGAAATAAATATAAATAAATTAAAAATAAAATTATAAATATAATAATTTTTAATTAAAAATTTATTATTAAAAAAATATCATATTAAATACAATGTAAAATATTAATTTCATAATTTTTTTTTTAATTATAACAATTTTAAACAAATTTAGAATTTTAATAAAAAATGTATATTTTATTTAAAACTTAAACATCAAATGTTTTAATTTTAATAAAAAAATTATATATAAATATATAAATAAATATAATAAACATTTTAAAAATGGTAAGAAAAAATAATATGTGGTAACATTCATATTGGATCAGTGTCCACCAGCTACCTTGATTTATGCCTGACTGGAGTTGGAATAGTAAATTGTTATTGGTCAGTGTCCAGCACCTTCCCTGATATATGCCTGACTGGAGTTGGAATAGTAAATTATAATTGGTCAGTGTCCTGCACCTTCCCTGATATATGCTTGACTGGAGTTGGAATACTAAATTATAATTGGTCAGTGTCCAGCACCTTCCCTGATATTTGCCTGACTGGAGTTGGAATAGTAAATTAAAATTGGCCAGTGTCCAGCACCTTCCCTGATATATGTTTGACTGGAGTTGGAATAGTAAATTATAATTGGTCAGTGTCCAGCACCTTCCCTGATATTTGCTTGACTGTAGTTGGAATAGTAAATTATAATTGGTCAGTGTCCAGCACCTTCCCTGATATTTGCCTGACTGGAGTTGGAATAGTAAATTAAAATTGGTCAGTGTCCAGCACCTTCCCTGATATATGCTTGACTGGAGTTGGAATAGTAAATTATAATTAGTCAGTGTCCAGCACCTTCCCTGATATTTGCCTGACTGGAGTTGGAATAGTAAATTATAATTGGTCAGTGTCCAGCACCTTCCCTGATATTTGCTTGATTGGAGTTGGAATAGTAAATTATAATTGGTCAGTGTCCAGCACCTTCCCTGATATTTGCTTGACTGGAGTTGGAATAGTAAATTATAATTGGTCAGTGTCCAGCAGCCTCCCAGAAATTTTAACATAACTGTTTCATAATCTTAGAAAAATAAGTACACATGGATGTTTTTAAAATGTTTATTGTCAACTTGTATTTATAACATGTACAGTACAATATTCGAAAAAATTAACATTTAATAGAAGTAGTTAGGAAAATAGCATGTATTGAATTACATTTATTTTGATTTATAAATGTTGTAAATTTAAAAAATATATATTTTTCACTGTATTTATACAAAAAAAATGAAAAGTTTTCATAATTATATTTGGGTAACAATTAGTAATATTTATAAAAAATTATAATCACATTTTTAAACAGCCTGTTAGATATTTATTTAATAATGTTAATATATTATATATTAATATTATTAAATATACATGTTTGATATATAAATTATTATAAACTAATAAGAAAGTAAATATATGTTTTAAAGATTTAATACAAAAAACACTGTAAAATAGTTTGATAGATATTAAATACAATGTTCTTAATAAACAAGAAATAAACATTAATTATTGTTATATGTATACAATTATTTTGCCCAAAAACATTATTCCTAATACTAAATCAAATAGTAAAACAATGACTTAGTTGGATATAATGTTTCTGATTAAATTTTTATTATTTACATACATGGTTAGAATAATTATTAATAATAATTAATATTTCATATTAATTATTAAAATTAATTTACAATTGTTAACTAATTATAACATTTTTTACAAATTAAAAAAAAAACATTCTGCAAATAGTAACTCAATGTTATAGTTGTAATTGTATTTATTTCCTATTGACATATTTAAATTATATTAATAATAAAAATAAATAATATTTATTATTTATTTATATTATTAATTTACAAATGCAATAAAAATGTACATTCACTTAAATAAAGGAAAAATTATTTATAATAAATATAACTTAACATTAAATTTTTGAATATATATTTATTACAATGTTTATATATTTTTTTGTAATATTAATATTCAATAATATTCTAAAATTATTATTTAATATTAATTAAGAAAGGATATCTAAGCTAATTAAATTGTATTTTATGTTACAAAATTTACTTAGAAATTATAAGTGTGGATATGTATTTTATTGCTTATTAGAACATTGTATTTATTATGTTTACGTTTCTAATATGGTTTAAGGGGACTAATTTTTTACCGCGTAAAGTTATTTTGCTTCATTCAGGACTGGAGAAGCTCGTGGTTGGGAGCTGCTTCGCGTTGGGAAAGGTAAGGTGAATTTTAACTAATATTTCTTAGAGAGTAGTAGTGCTTGAGGGTATATTAGAAGTTTGTAGTGTTATTGTGTGTATGTAGTCGTGGTTTTGGTATGTTTTAGATGAAACTTCATTGTTACGGAGGCCTCGTGTATGTTTGAGACCTAGGGGGTCATTATGATGACGGGCGGACTTTGTCCGCCCGTCACCATAGTGGGGAAGGGGACCGCCCGCCATAAGGGCGGGGGTCCCGTGGGGGGAATTAGGATGTGCCCGCCACAGTGGCAGGCACATCCTGTAGTTTTAGCATTGTGGCGGGTGGTGCACTCTGCACCACCCGCCACAATGCTATAAATGCTTTTTTGCATTTGCATATGCAAAGCGGCAGGCACCGCGCGGTGCCCGCCACTTTGCATATGCAAATGTGGGGGGGTATCATAAGTACCCCCCATGTGCCCCCTGACAGTGGTGTCAACCTGGGGGCCCTGCAGGGGGCCCCCGCAGCAATCCCCGCCTGCCTTTCCGTGGCAGCATTTCCGCAGCGGAAAGGCCTCTACTTTGTGCCATTGTAATATGGCTGGCGGTGTCCATTGGACACCGCCACCATATTCATCCACGTCCGCCGCTGTGCCCTCCGCCATCCTAATCTGGCGGAGGGGAAAACGAGAGTGCGTGTCGGGCGGATTGCCTCCGCCAGGGTGGCAGTGGCCACCGCCACCCTGGCGTAGGCAATCCGCCCGACATACTAATGGACCCCTAAGTGTTATTTTATGCTGAGGATATGTGTTTTTAAATGTTTTACATTACTTTTAATGTGTATTTTGAAATGTTTGGGGGTTTGTGTGGGTGGGTTACTTTATGTATGCTTTTTTACAGGTTCCGGAACATCGCAGTATAATTCCATGGAAGTATGCGTTTCTTTTTTGGGAGAAAAGATTGTATTACTCATAAATGTAATATTTGATCATCTCTCTCCTTTTTTCGTGATTTCCTTGAGCGATTTTTATTCTTTTTCACTATTTTTCGGGTTTTTATGGTTGTTCATTTGGAATGGATTAGGAGAACTTAGGGGTCCATTAGGATGACGGGCGGACTTTTCCCGCCCGTCATCCCATCGGAGAACGGGACCGCCCGCCATAAGGGCGGGGGTCCCGTTGTACATATTAAGATGCGCCCGCCATAGTGGCGGGCGCTTCCCGCATTTTTAACATTGCGGCGGGCGGTGCTGAAAGCACCGCCCGCCGCAATGCTAAAAATGCACGTTGTGCATTTCAATGCACAACATGACAGGCACCGCGAGGTGCCTGTCATGTTGTGCATTGAAATGCAGGGGGTACCATAGGTACCCCCCATGTGCACCCCCCACCCCCACGGAGTCCCTGGGGGCCCGCAACGGGCCCCTGCAGGGGGACTCCGCCTGCCTTTCCGTGGCGGCATTGCCGCCACGGAAAGGCGTGCCAGAATGCGCATTGTAATATGGCTGGCGGTGTCTAACAGACACCGCCACCATATTAAACATATTCCGCCCCGGCCGCAAGGCCACCGGGGTGGAAAACAGGCGGGCGGTGATTTTCACCTCTGCGGTCCCCCCCGCCATCCTAATATGGCGGGGGGGAATTTGGCAATGGATGTCGGGCGGATTGCCTCCGCCAGGCCGGCGGTGGCCACCGCCAGCCTGGCGGAGGCAATCCGCCCGACATCATAATGGACCCCATAGTGCGTTTTTTTTTTTAACTAAGGGGTCCATTAGGATGTCGGGCGGATTTCCTCCGCCAGGCTGGCGATGGCTACTGCCAGCCTGGCGGAGGAAATCCGCCCGACATCCACAGCCCAATTCCCCCCCGCCATATTAGTATGGCGGGGTGGACCGCGGCGGTGAGAAACACCGCCCGCATGTTTACCGCCCCGGTCGCCTGGCGGCCGGGGCGGAAAACGAGTAACATGGTGGCGGTGTCTGTTAGACACCGCCCGCCATATTACAATGGGCTTACACCAATGCATTTCCGTGGCGGCAATGCCGCCACGGAAAGGCATGCGGAGACTCCCTGCGGGGGCCCGTTGCGGGCCCCCTGGGAGTCCCCGGCTTGGGGGGTTGCACATGGGGGGTACCTATGGTACCCCCCCACATTTCAAAGTGCAACATGGCAGGCACCGCGCGGTGCCTGTCATGTTGCACTTTGAAATGCACAACGTGCACGTTTAACAAGGCGGCGGGCAGAGGTTACTGCTCCGCCCGCCGCAATGGCAACAATACAGGATGCGCCCGCCTGTGTGGCGGGCGCATCCTTATGCCCTGATCGGAACCCCCGCCCTTATGGCGGGCGGTCCCGGGACCCGATATGATGGCGGGCGGACTAAGTGCGCCCGTCATCATAATGGACCCCTAAGTGTGTGTATGTTCATATTTTTCATGAGTTCAACACACTTGGTTTAGTCCGCGTTTCCTGGAGCGAATTTTGTAATATTTTACTATTTTTCGGGTTTTTGTAGGGTGTCACACTGGATTGGGAGAAGAATATGCGTTAGAGTTTTTTACAAAGTGTGTGTATATCACTTTAAATTAAAAAGTGTCCACACTTGTTTTATCGGGATTTCCTGGAGCGTTTTTTACAAATGTTAATTATTTTCGGGTTTTTGAGGGTTTCCATAATTGGATTTGTACTGGATTGTAAGGGATTGCATGGATTATATGTGGCTGGATTACGTCTTCTTCTGCTACATAAATTGTAAGTGTTTATAATTTATTTTATTTGGGTGGGAAATGTCGATTTAAATGTTATTGGCATGTTTGATGTTATTATAAATATTGCATATTTGTCAACAAAATGTTTTTAAAATTTTTATAAATATGTATTAATTATTAATATATCAAACTGGTAATTTTTGTTACCTTTTAAGTAATTATCAGAAGCTATTGTTAATTTTGGTCTGATACTTTATAGTAGGGTTTTAGCTATTAGTGAGAGGTACTCTAGACCTCTGGTTGAAGGATATAGTGTCACTTGGCTTTGCAGGAGTCTGAACATTTGTTTGGTTTGTTTTGTTAGTTTAGGTCCAATTTGTGTAACAGATTGTTCTATCCTTAGCTCTTGGTAGCTTTGTTCTTTTTGTTAAGCTTCTATTAGATTTTGGAAGGTGGGTTTGGCTCTGCTAGTGGTAGCTTGGAATGCATTGTGCCATCCTTCAACACTGTTATTAGTTTTTGCCTCTTGGTTTAATGTACTTAGATATACATTCCACCAAGGAATCTGGAATTTTGGTTGGCGTCGGTGCCCAGATCTATGTAACCTTCCCACCCAAGTATCCTCAAAATAGTCTAGTATTGGGGCCAGTTTTTCATCATACTTTTTGTAGTATGCGCTGTCAATTAGTAAGTTATAGTGTTCCGCTACATCAGTAACTGGAACATAGGCTAGTGCTATTAATTTTTTTATTTGGTATGCAAAGTTGCTATCAGTTGAGTATTGAATGCTTAAGGTGGATTTCTGGAGATGTCTCCATATACTTTGATTGAAGTGATAGTAGCAACCTTGGATTGCTGTGTGGGGAAATGTTTTCAAAATGCAATTGATCATAGCTAGCTCGAAATCAATAATTATTTTCTGGGGGAAATAATTATTGATTTCATTTTTGATTACATTTAATATTTCAGTATATGTATTCTGTTGTTTGTTAGGTAACAAACAGTAAATAAAAGGGATATTGTAGTGATGGTATAATCCATGTATGGTATATAGCTGATAAAATGGTTTGGGACATGGTTTAAAAGTCCCATCCATCATCCATTGTTCGCATTGTTGTATTTTCCTTAAATTTGTTGCAGTTGCAAACATTATTATTCTGTTGGTGGGGCTTTCATTGTCAAAAAATATCATTACTGTGTGTTAAGCTCATTTCTGGGGAAATTACCATTTCTCCAAAGGTTGTAGGGTTAGGTTGTGTTGTGGTAGTTAGTCTTTTTGTGTGTGCTATTGTGCGTTTAAGGGAGTCAATTGAGGGTAGCTGCCCTGAAGCATGGGCTAGAATTTTTAACAGTTCTTCTTTTAGGATTTGTGTGGTAGGTTTGTCACTCCCTGTGCTAGCTGTTTTTATAGTTTCCAAAGCATCCCTTATCTCTATCTCTGTGACATTGGGGGGTGATTGTGTTCCCTGGTAAATAATACATTTGTCTCTTCAGTAGTAGCCCTACCATAGCATTTGTTTGAATGGTATTTGGTACATTTCCAGAATACTTTTCTTCCTGTTTGTCTTTCTTGATTATAAACATACCCCATATACCATAACAACAATTTATTTTTCTGTGACATTACACATTCTGCACCTTCAGTCATTTTGTATTACTTGTTCTAGGAAAGATTAGAAAGAAACATTTTTAAATGTAAAATAATTTTGTTTGTGTTTTACACATTTATATTTCACTGTTTATACTTACAGTTGGTAAATCTTGTTTTGAGAAATACAGAAACTGTGTTTTCAATTTATTTCTTGTATGTTCTTCTTGTTTTCCTGTTGGTAGGAAAAGTAAAAAATTATAAGCGATTTAAAAAAAAATGTTTTTTAGGGTATTTTAGGAAATTATTAGATATACTTACTTGTTTAAATTGTTGAGTGTTTGCCTTTGGTGGAGTAGATAAAGGATGTAATGTGAATATCTGTAGAGAAGATAGAATAAACAAGAAATGCTTATTAGTAAATAGATTTTAATTTTAGGGACTTTGAGTAAGTAAATACAAATACTTACTTGTTTAAATTGTGTAGTGTTTGTTTTAGGTAGAGTAGATGTAGGATGTATTCTGAATATCTGTAGATAAGATAAATAAATATTAAATGGTGTTTAGAAGATAGCTTTAGAATTTTAGGGTCTTTTAGGAATTCTACAAATATACTTACTTTTTTAAATTGTGTAGTCTTTGCCTTTGGTATAGTAGATGTAGGATGTCTTTAGAATATCTGTAAGGAAGATAGAATAATCAAGAAATGCTGTTTAGAAAATTGCTTTAGTATTTTAGGGCCTTTTAGGAAATGTACACATATACTTACTTGTTTAACTTGTGTAGTCTTTAAATTTAGTTGAGTAGAATTAGGATGTTTTCTGATTATCTGTTAAGAAGATAGAGTAAATAATGAATGGCAATTTGAAAATAGTTTTTAACAACAGCAGTTGGTGTATTAGAGAACATTTATATATACTTACAATCAGTAGTTAGTGGTATAGAAATAGGACCAGGTTTGTTGATGTGTTTAGGAGATGTCTATATAAGAAATGTTGAATGAGAGAAATAAATATTATTTAAATAGTTAGGAGATATAGTTAAATGTTTAGCCTACTACTTGTGTATTACAAAAATAAAGTTTAACTTACTTGATTAATTTGGTAGCAATCTTGATTTGTAATGTAGATTCATCAGGAACAAGTTGGTCAAAGAGTTGCCTTCTTCTTTCTATAGAGTTAGCAGCAACAACTGGTAGTAGGCATGTACTCCTTTTATAGTGTGTATTTTTTGTGTTCTCCCATTTTATTGGATGTTTTAAGAAAGGGAGCATTTTATTGGCTAGTTTGATTTTTTTTTTACAATTAATTGGTTTGTTTGTTGATGTGGGAATGGTGATCTGTGAAGAGTTCTGCATTAAAGCTGGTTAGTTATTTAATTTATTTTAAATATATGTGTAATAATGTGATAATATATGTAGAATGATTTAGAAATATTTATATATTAATTGCAATGTTTTCATGATATGTTGGAAAAATGTTAACACATTTAAATGTCTTAAAAAATGTTATTTAACATGTTATATTTATTTTGGATTGTGTAATGTATTTTACAAGAAGATTTATATTGTATTTTACATATTTAATGTTTATAATCCTAAATCGATATTCATCAAACAACGATATTTTTCTTGTCTATATATTTGCTGTCGATATTTTTGTAGTGTTAGGTTTATTTAGCTTAAAAACGATATATTTGTAGTCGATATATTGGTTGTCTATATTAGTGATGGCGATATTTTTTTGACTCGTTATTTTTTACTCGATATTTTTGTAGTTTGTTAAATAAGTATAGAAACTCGATATTATTGTTGTCGATAATTTTTCAACGACATTTTGGCAACTCGATATATTATCCGTCGATAATATTTCAGTGATCCTGTAAAATGACCAAGGATTGAAACTGTGGCTGTACTTCTGCCAATCGTAATGATCCAGCGAAAGGCCAAAGTTGAACATTTCACAAAACCAAATATTTCAATGGGGCCCGTACACATTTACTCAAGTGTTCATTCAAACTCCCTGGCCAAACCGCTGGGGGGGGTTTACATTTTTTATTTTGTCTCCGGGAGTGAACATATAAATCATGCATCAATAACAATACTATTCAAAACACATATCAGTAAGAAGAGTCCATATAGCCAAAGCAATACAGAAAAAAATTAGAAATATTGTGGTATCTCATTAATGCCTGACATTTTACACTTTATAACCCTAGATTTAAAATGGGCCCCCAAATTCGATAGAACTTCTTCCCAGAGCGAATACCCCTACTCTTAGTTATAGCCATTTCTCCTTCAAATATTTCCCTTAACATTGCCCACCATTCCATAGCCCTGGGCCGTATTTTGGAGATCCAAGTCCGAGCAATGCATAGTCGTGCTGTTACTATGAGGTACAATATAAAAGATCCTAATCTAAGGTCTAGCTCTGTCATATAGCTGAGCATACACTCTTTTTCTGTAAATAGTATATAATCCTTAGACGGTCTCCTGTTATATACATGACATCTTTCCAAAAAGCTGTCAAATCAGGACAGGTAACAAATATGTTCAGGCTATCTGCAGCAATCAATCCGTATTTTGCACACTTACCCTTATCACTCAAGTTTGTACCATTAGCAGATGCCCAACAGGCAACATGTTTTGGAGTATAATATAACATGCATTTAGTTTTAAACTATTGCAACTTTAAATTAGTAGAGTGTACCGCCCCGCCTAAAATCTCTAGCGCATCTTCAATATCTTGACCCAGTTGCTCACTCAATTTAGCTGCCAGCTTTAAACCAGCATCATTCTCCCAATATTGAGAGAGTAACTGATAAGTCTTATGAATTGTCAGTTTTGCATCAGAGTGCAAATATGCCAATATATCAGATCAACTGGGTTTTCGTATATCTCTGCTCCCCCATAAACAATCTCTAAGCTGTAGATATTTGTAAAACATATTCTTGGGGATTCCAGATCGTGTTTGTAAATCTTCAAAAGTGCGATATTATACAGATGCCTAAGTTGACTAATGCCATGTCTTTCCCATGATTTAGCCGGGTATTGTGAAATATTTCCGATAGCATGGGGTTACTCCACAATGGTAAATTAGAATGCATCAATGGTAAAGAGCATTTAACAGCGATCTCATGCCATAGATATATACTATATCCTTAAGAATCTTAAACCGTGCTCTTTTAAAATAATTTGGATCATTGATCTGGTATAAAAACATTCTAGTATCACTGCCAATAGCCAGGCTATAGCAACAGTGCTGTACGCCAGGGGAAAGAAGATCACACAGACGTAGTGCCAAAGAGGCCCAAAAATAAGTTTTAAAGTCAGGTCATTGAAATCCTCTGTTTTTATAGGGGAGTTTTATGTATCTTAGAGCGTGTTGTGAGTGTTTATATCCCCATATAAAACTACCAATAGCCCCCTCGAGTTTAAAAAAATAATAGTTCGAGGTAAAGAAATTTGGGTAGGACAATCATTTAAATGATATTACAACGTCCTTAGGTACTAATAGGCAATTTATGGCAGTTCTTCATTTTAGAAATCATAAGTTTCAACACAGGATCATAATTCAGTTTCATGACCTGGCCTAAATCTGAAGTGACCCGTACGCCTAAATAAGCTGCCACTGAACAAACCACAATAACCTTCCTACTGGTTTGATAGTTGAGGATAGTCTGCGTCTTATTTACATTAGATTTATAGCCCGAAAAATTCCCAAAGTTCTTAGCCTCAATCTGAATTGCCTCCATAGCTTTAACTGGGTCCGTTAAGAAGACAGCTTGGGTTAGAAGTTCCTGAGGCGGAAGCCGGGAACTAGAGGACAGTGATTTATTACTGTGTTTTTAAAACGGTGTAGAAACGATTTTAGACTGTGTTTTTAAAACGGGGGAGAAACGCTTTGTATGCAACCTCTTAAATAATTACTTCCAGCCCTACTTACTGCACTTGCTCTCCCCGAGGGTCAAGCACCTCCAGGCGGCCGATTTGGGGTTCATTTGGACGCGTGATCTCTCTCGCGGGCGCACTTCCACGGGCGCCATCTTGGGTGAGTGAGGTCGGCGAGCTAGTGTCGCGCCTTACACTTGCCTCACTCTACATATAGACCCTGAATCTCGAGGACCCTTTGATTGAGTTAGAAATTCCTGAGGCGGAAGCCGGGAACTAGAGGACAGTGATTTAATACTGTGTTTTTAAAACGGTGTAGAAACGATTTTAGACTGTTTTTAAAACAGGGTAGAAACGCTTTGTATGCAACCTCTTAAATAATTACTTCCAGCCCTACTTACTGCACTCACTCTCCCCGAGGGTCAAGCACCTCCAGGCGGCCGATTTGGGGCTCACTTGGACGCGTGATCTCTCTCGCGGGCGCACTTCCACCGGCGCCATCTTGGGTGAGTGAGGTGGGCGGGCTAGTGTTGCGCCTGACACTTGCCTCACTCTACAAAATGAACCATGCTACCCGTACGAGCAGCGGACGAGCGCAGCGGGCGCGCTGATGGTAAAAATTCCGCAGCTAGGCTTCTAACAGGTACCAACAGTAGGAGCTCTGCAAAACCGGCCCTTATACTGCTTCACTGGCTGCCCATTCAGGAGCGAGTACACTTCAAATCCCTCTGCATGACTCACAAAATCCTACATGGTAAGGGGCCCCATATCCTAAAAAATCTGATCAGACCCCATGAAGTCTCTAGAAATCTATGCTCAGCTCACTTACATCTAGCTCACATATCTAGGATCAAAAAGGCCCATACAGGGGGTCTCCTTTTTTTCTATAACGCCCCCAAGCTGTGGAATTCGCTGCCCCTGACTATGCGTGCCTACCCAACCTTCTTGCCTTTCGTAAGCTCCTGAAAACTTGGCTCTTCCCATAACTTCTCACTCCCCCTCTACTACCTCTTTCACCAGCGCTGGGACACTCACGGGCAGCCATGCGCTTTATAAATCTAGCTTTCATTTCATCATCAGCATAAGCCGTTATTTTTAGCTCATTAGAACCTACGAAAACTGATGGGATGGATAAGTTAGTAAGCAATGATCTTATGAAAGGCACTATGTATAAAGCGAAGAGTAGAGGGGAAAGAGGGCAACCTTGCTGGGTGCCCCTAAGTATCTCAAAAGACGCAGACTAGTGATGTAAGTAGATTAGTTTAGCACTTGGACGTTTATATAAGGCTCTAATCCATTCATAAAAACGTCCATGTATGTTATACTCAATGAGTATGGCCCAGAGACAGTCCCATGTTACACGGTCAAATGCTTTTTCTGCGTCCAGCATGACCATCCCTTTATCCAAGTTCAGCTTAGACGCAACATCAAAAGCAACCAGAGTAGTATTGACATGTGCAGTAGTGTCCCTGCCGGATATAAAGCCATGCTGTTGATCAAATACAAATTGTGCCATATAAGGTGCAAGACGCATTGCCAGTATTTTTGCAAATATTTTTGCATTGGCATTTATAAGTGAAATAGGGCGGTAAGACCCACATTCTTCCTTTGTTTGTTTTTTTAAAGACAATATTTGTCGTATCCCAAGAACTAGGTAGCGTCCTACTCACACTAACATAGTTCATGATTCTACTCATCAAAGGGATTAGACTTGCTTTAAATGCTTTATAGAAAACTAACGGTATAGTAACTTCACCAGCTGCTTTCCCGGAGGGAAGAGCCCCTATAGTTTCAGTTTTTTCTTCAGCCGTAATGTCTAGATTAAGGGAATTTACCTGTTCTGCTTCTAATCTTTGAATGGAATCATGAAAATTACCCTTATCTATATAATACAGAAAGTTTTTTTCCTCAAAATCATTAGGACAACTATTTAATTCCTTATAAAAACAAAAAAAATGTTCTGTTATCTTCTCGGGCTGTGTATAAAGTATCCCCCATCTCCTTTTATACCCTTTATTTCTCGTTCCGCTCTTTTGTCAGAGAGTTGATGCGCAAGTACTTTGCCTACTTGTTCTCCATACTCATATTGTAAGTCCCTGTTTTTGTTATAACTAGCCGCCATCTTATCCTTCAGAGACCGTCCTAGTGCGACACGTTTCTCAATTAAAAGTAAATATGTTTGCGAATATGCTGACGTAGTCGAATTTGGAATAAGTCCCGGTCTAATTTAATTGGCATGTACAATTGCTAATTGTCGAATAGCTTCCCTAGTAGCTTGTGTTTCCAGATTCTTACTACCATTGTGTGTAAAAACTTATTGCTGAGTAACACCTCCTATATAGGCTATAAGTGAATCCCAGATGGAAAAGAGGGAAGCAGAATCTTCATTATCTATGATGAAATTTCTGATACTATTCTTCATACATGATAAGAACTCAATATCCTTCGGCAAATAGTGAGGAAAAGAAAACTGGTGTGTTTGTTTATTACAAGGGCCAAGTGTGAGTGACAACAATATAGGATTATGATATGATACTATCTTAGGGCACATTTCAAATTTGGCTATACTCAAAATTTTATTTTTAACCAAGAACATATCAATTCTTGAGTACTGCCGATGGGGTGTGCTATAATAGGTATATCGAGATTGCAAAGGATACATTGACTGCCATGCATCCTTAAGACCATGCAGTCAAGCCATTTCCATGATAGCAGCCCTTACTTTCCTCATTCTAGCCAAGGCATCTTGATTGATGGAGTCTAATTTCGAATTCATAATACAATTAAAATCTCCCATTATAACTAAGTCTCCCTGCTATCGAGGAGATCAAGTGACAGTGTCCCAACTATAAGTGGCTCGTCCGAGTTTGGGCCATACAAAGTGCATAATACAAATTTATGATCCTTAATAAGTAACTGTACATTTAACCATCTGCCTCGATTATCATGTGAGGGTCTGAGCAAAGTGTAGTCGAGCTTTTTATCAATTAGAATAGCAACCTCTCTGATAGAGACCGTCTGGGAAGTACACTTGATTATCTTATAGCCCAGTTGTTTTAACAAATTTCGATCTTTGTATGCCATATGTGTCTCAACAAGAGCAAAAATCTGAGGTTTATAGTTTCTCAATTCTTCACGTACCATCTGTCATTTGCTAACAGAGTTTAAACCAGCCACGTTCCAACATATGCACTTGATTAACCCCATTTATATACTGCAAATTTCATACAGTAGCCTAGAAACCCCATTCCCTTTCCCAGTCCATGTCTCTGTCCATTTGCCATATTTTCAATTGTGCCCATACAAGCAAAAAAACACATTATAAAAAAGAAGTAGGAGCCTAATGTAGTTGTACTGCAAAGTATAACTTTGCTCATATCTAAAATAATGTTCCTGTTCACTTCTTTCGATATTTTTATATTTAACCCCTCGTCCCAATCAATCTAAAACACACCCCAACCCCAACACATCCCTCCCAACCTTTGAGTGCTCCCCGCATAGCTTAAACCCCGCCAAAAAAAACAAAGAAAAATCTAAATTTTTTACAAAGAGAGGAGGTCCAAAAATAACCCTAAAAGAATAATGGGAAAAAAAAGAGAGAGAGAAAGAGAGGGAAAATGTTAGAAAAATAAATTCAATCATAACGCTAAATAATCCAAGATGAGATCAGAAAATATTTTAATTCCTCTCCCTTTAGGAAGCATCCTTTTCCTTCTCCCATGACCTCCAAGAGTTAAAAGTCTGCTGTGCTTCACTTGCTGTATGAAAAATCCAAGTATAGCCCCCACCCATGACCTTGAGTCGAGCTGGCTCTTGAAGAAATGCTTGTGCGCCGGCTGCCTTCATAGGGTCAATCAGTTGGCGCAACTTCCAGCGACGTTTCTTTGTTTCTTTACTCATGTCTGATCGGGCATAGAATGGAAGTGCACTAGTTGTACCTGGACGGGCTCTAAAAGAACTGCCTGTCTTAGTAAAAAATTACCGAAGTAGATGATCATCGAGGATGTTGCTGACTAGCTTGTGACTCTTGATTTTAAAATAAAGGAAGCCTGTGAGCACGCTAAATCTGATAATCGTAATCCTAGTCGGAGAGGTCTGGAAATGACTTTTGAAACAGCTGAACTATATAGGCCCGGGGGTCAGTACCCTGCCTTTCCTCAGGAATACCAAAGATTCTTAAGTTGTTCCTACGTTGCCTATTTTCATGGTCTTCGATTTTATTTATTAGACTCAAGTGTTGGCCATCATGCATTTCCGTTGTCCTTGCCGTTATTGCTGCAATATCCTCCGTATTAGACAGATGCTACTGTAGCTCTGCCATTTCTTGTGTTGGTCCAGCTACTGTGGTCGAGACCACAGACAGACCTTGTTGTATCAGACCACTATCTATTCTGGCTTGACTAAATCTACTTTGCATCTCAATTCTCTGTTCATGAAATGCTTGAAAAATAGTAGATAGCGAGGGCTCCTGATCTGTGGTAGATACAGGCCCTACATCCTTCGTAGGAGTAGCAGATGTAGCAAAGGAAAGATCTGCCACAATACTTTCCTCGTCACCCACCACGTGAGAGCCACCAGGGGCTTCGCAGGATTGAGAAGCAGAATCGACATCGTCAGTGCTAGTGATAGCAGATGTTTGCAGATCATTGCTCGATGACGAACAAGACAATCTTGATATAATGGCCTTAACCTCTCCCTTGGCCGTGACCAATTTTCTAAGCAAGCTAACCTTACTAGCACGCCCACCATGGTCTTGTGATTTAGCCGTGTTGGAATTTGTTATGAGATGCTCTTTAGCATTCTGTCTCTTCTTTGGTTTTGCCCCCTTACTAAGAGCACTAGCTGCTGCTGTCTGTTTATCTATAAAGTTGGCATTAGGTGTAGCCAGAGTATCTGACAGAGTGTAAGTAGGGAGAGAAGAAAGCAGCTTAGATTTGTCAGTGAGGTCGTTTTTAGCTAGATGAGTATCACAGTCCAAAGCATGTTGTTCTGGTTTCTATGCTGTTGCATCAATGGAAGCTTCATCCCCCTCATTAACAGGATCCTCTTCACCTTTTGCATTTATTCCCTTAGTACCGTTAAGCCCATTTTTCCCACATATCGATATAACCCCACTTGAGTAGTGTCTATCATCTGTATTGCAGAGTTCACACCACTAAGTCCACTAGATGTCGCTGCTAAATCACTTTTGGAGACACTAACTATACTGGAATCAGCTGTTATTTCTGATTGAGGCATAGTTGAAGCGCTAGAGGGATTCAGCATTTCAGTATTGCTCACTGCCTTATCAACAACCATATTTGCTCCCTCTAAACCAAATCCAGATTGTAAGATTAGCGTGTTACCTTGTATCGGCACAGCATTCACAGCGCTCATTTCATCCTCACTCTGAACTTCAGGAGGAGGGAAAACTGAAACATTATCTCACTCGCTCACCGGTTTTACAGCCTCCATCAAAGCCTCCGCCATGCTCTGTTCCAGTGGAGGAGCGGCACACGTTTCTATAATGTCAGCCGCTTTTCCAGGCTGAAAGAATTAAAGTAAAGATTTGCTCATTTGAGAACTCCCTCTCAAATCAGTATGTCCTGTCGTCTTAGTCAATTTACTGCCATTATTTTCAGAAAGAGCAGCAGGAGCAGGTACAGTTTACGGGTGGGCACTGATTCCGAGCTCACAGTGGAGCCATGGTCTCCGGCGAACTCAGAGGAACTTGAGGGTGGCGTTTAGGGAGACAGTTGTCATAGAATATAAAAATAGATCTTGATGCCCCCGCATGCCATCACACAGATCTAGCAAGCCGAAAAGAGTGTTGAGCAAAATTAAATAGTATCGGTGAATATCATCGTTCACTCAGCGGGTTTCAGCGATTCCGCCGGGTTTTCAAAGCCTTCATTAAATCATCAGCGGGAGCGGCCGAGGTTGCAGGTTCTCTACAGCAGAATCAAACCGCCATCTTCTTTCGCCCCAAAGACTATTCTTTTCAAGCTCATTTGTGTCATCCCAAAAGAGGACTGACCACATGCTATTCAGCCATGGTCTGGAGGTCAAGTTTTATAATTTGCCTAGGTTCTGATTAGTTAATTCCCTGTAACCACAAATCAGTTTAAAATAATACTCAATGCCTAACTAATCTTTACTAATCAACACTCTTTCCTCTGGTCGATGGACCATTAGTTGAGTTAGTTGATGGTGATATGAACAATTTCTTAACTAATTCACAAATCTCAGTGAAATAACCACAGACTCTGGGTAAAATTCATAAGCTTTATCTAAGTTTTCAGTCATAAAATTGAACGCTCATTAATACAGATTCACAGTGCAAACTCCGTCATTGTTCACATGGGAGAGAAAAATTAATTTAGCAAATACATGCATTGACACACATTCATTCAACAAATCAAATGCAAAGACCGTGGATAGATGAAAAGACAAAAGATACACATCAAAAATACATTTGCAATAGAGTATGCAAATTTTAGATAGAATAATATTTACCTAATAGAAAATACTGAAAACCACCCCTCCGGCAAAAGGACTGGTGGGGGTCCCCTGAGTTAGAATCAGGAGACAAAAGCTATAGGCCAGGATCAGGACAGGGCAGATACTTACTAGACTTCTCTACAAAACCCGACACACCAGAGCGTATCCCTCTTCTTACACTCTCTCCGCCCTCGAAATTCTTCCGCAATTCTTCAAATCTAATCAGGCTGTCATATGGATCTGAATCTTCTCAGACTGCTCTCTCTCTCTTCTCTCCAGTAGCTCAATCTGGCTTGTCCCTCGATTCTTCTAATTAATATTCTAAGTCACTCTAGTTATAGTCTTTATTTCAACATGTTCCATCCTCAATAGATGCAAATATTAGTAAAATACGAAATATGATTGGATGAGGCTAGGGACGTTTTCATCACACCATGCTGACATATTCTTTTTTTAAATTAAATTTTATAGCAGCAATTAAATGGTTAGCCGAGCATAACAGATCAAACAAATAATAAAAAACAAGAATTAAAAACAAATTGGAATCATTTTTGACAGCTTTGGCATATATACATAAATTAAAACTTTTAACAATAAATCCAATTATAGATAGGGGCCCATATTTTTGTGCCAAAGGTTTTCTTTTTCTTCCCCTTTAAACCATACACAGCTTTCTCTAGTTGATAAGTATTTAACAATTTAAATTGCCACTGGAAGAATGAAGGAGGATCAACGTCAAGCCAATCCGACGTTATACAATATCTAAAGATAGACATAGATATAAATAAGAAAGATTCTTCAGCACCTGTCAACAACCTATTGGGGTTTGATTGAATACCAAGTATTACTAATTCAGCAGAGAGTGTTACCGGTGAACTCATAATGTTATTAAGAAACTTTTGTACTTCAGTGATAAATTGGGTTAGATTAGGACAGAGGAAAAACATATGAATAGAATTTGCACCCAAAAAACCACATCGGCTACATTTGTCAACTCTGTTGGCTTTCCACTTCAATAGTTTAGCAGGGGTATTGTATAGGTCGAATATACTCATAAAGAATTGGCTTTTTAGGGATCCGTTATACAGAACTCGAACAGAAAGTGCCAGTGCATCAGATAAATTAATATTCTCTATACCCAAATCTCTTTGCCATTTTATATTAAATGATTCCAGATTGTCTTCTGATCGATTTATCATTGACTGGTAGATTACCCCAATTCTATTTTGCTTCCAGCAACATTCTAATACATCAATTTTCTTAATTGTATTAGTGTACAATAGATTTTTTTGTGTTGAGAAAGCTGCGTATTTGCAAATATTTAAAGAAATCTGCTTTAGGAAGATTGTACTGTTGCTGCAAATAAATAAATGTTGCAAAATGCTCATCCTGATAAAGGTCCCCTAATCGAAATATGTTAGAACCTTGCCATCGTTGCACAATGTGATCTTTAAATATTGTAGGTAGCATTGGATTATCAAATAATGGTGTATATTAACTAAAATTACTATTCCAACAAAATCTTTTCTTAAGTTGCTTCCATATCTGGAAAGCCGTTAGCATAACTTTGAATCTCGTTTTTTTGTAATAGCTTGGTTCTATGAACCGTACTAGACATTGACACGCTTGGGTACCAAGAATCATTTCATAGATCGATGGATATATTGGCTCTTCTGTGATTCTCCCTTGAAAGATTAAGACACTCATGTACCTAAGCGATACGGCCAAGTAATATAGACGAAAATTCGGCATTCCCCAGCTTCCTCTAAGCATAGGTAAAGTACACCAATTAAGAGACCTCCTAGCTCTTTTATATCCCCATAAAAATCTTGAAAGTATTCTGTCTAATTTTATAAAAAAAGCTAGAGGGGAACAATAAAGGTATAGTTCGAAAAAAATTAAGTAATTTAGGAAAAAAAAGCATTTTGATAACATTAGAACGGCCGTAAAGGAAGAGGTGTAAGTTGTTTAATCTTTCAAGAGATCTATTGGTGGATACAAGTAGTGGATCGAGATTAAGCCCTAAGATATCTTCTACATTAGCGGACAGTTTCACACCTAGATACATAGCCGTAGTTGATATTGTCATACCAGCTGGTAAGCCGGTAGCTGAGTGAATTATCTATGTTTTTGCAATGTTAAGTTTATGGCTCGAGTATAGACCAAATTCATGGGCTAATTCTATAATTTTGGGAAGTGCCGAAGTAATGTCCGAAGTGACGATGGCAACGTCGTCAGCATAGGCTAGGATTTTATATCCTATTTGATGAATTATAAGTTTTTGCAGGTATGGTTCTATATAAAGCGCAAATAACAAGGGTGAGCAAGGACACCCCTGCCTAGTCCCCCTTGTTATTGACAATGTGTTAGAAATATTGGTAGCTATTACGGCTTTCAGTTCGTTATATAAAGCACTCAGGGCCGTGATAAATTCCACGGGGAAATGCTTCCAGGCCAAGACACGCCAGAGGAACCCCCAGTTGACCCTATCAAACGCCTTTTCGGCGTCTAGTAGGGCCACTCCGACTGGGGATCCCGAGGTCTGCGCCCAATCCAAAAGGGCGATAATTCTTCTTATATGATCCGTTGTGTCTCTCTTTTTTATAAAGCCATGTTGAAAATTAGCTACTAAATTAGGCATCAGCAGCCTGATTCATGTACAGGCCGTTTTGCGTGGCCCTAATAGCGAATCATAGCGACTCGCTATTGAGGACACGCAAAACGGCATTCATGTAGGAATTGCTAATTAAATAGCGATTCCTACATGTTCTTTATTTGCGAGTAGCAATTTGCTACTCGCAAAAACTCCCCATTCATTCCTATGGGCCAAGAGGCCCATAGGAATGAATGGGGAGTATCCCTTATTTGCGAGTAGCAATTTGCTACTCGCAAATAAGATAGCGATTTTAAGGGTGCCAGGGGTGTCCAAAGGACACCCTGTAGCACCCCTAAAAAGCACATTTGAACAGGTGTTGCGCACACACATGTCCAAAGGACATGTGTGTGTGCAACATGCAACTTAGAAAAATGCTTTTAAAAGCATTTCTCTGAGTTTTTGCTATTTACCGAGAGGTCTGACCTCTCGGTAAATAGCGGCCCCAAAAGTGCTAAATCGCAATTTCTTGATGTGTCATGAATAGCATTTGAGGAATCTCTAATAGAGATTCCTTAAATGCTATTCCTCGCATATTTGCGACTTCTTAAATAGCGATTTTTGCATTTGGGATCATGAATACCAAATGCAAAAATCGCACTCGCAAAGGGCCAGATTCTCAGAATCTGGCCCTTTTGCGAGCGCTATTGGCTACATGAATCAGGCTGCAGATCTTTTAGCCTGTTTGCCAGAATTTTTGAAAATATCTTACTGACAGAAGTTATTAAAGAAATTGGTCGATATGACCCAAGATCAGTATCGCGGCCGCCGAGTGGAGAGCGGGCCAGGGGACTCCAACCCCCAGAAGCCCTAGCGCCGCGACCGGCGAACGACCGCGCCAGGAGGCGCATAAGTTAAGCGTCAGCCCCGCCTCGCGGGACGCCGGGCGAAGCCCGGGCAAAGGGCGGGCCGTCTGTGGCCGTCCGGGGACGACCAGGGACGGGATGGGCCACATCCCGTGGCACCGCTGAAAGGTACTGTAAAAGCTGTCCGACAAAGATTGTGAGGGCCCGGACAAATTCTTTAAGACTGACACGGAAGCCTAACTACTGCCAGGGGGGAAAGCAGACAGATTATTGCTATTGTTGTGTTCAATATTTTTGTCCAACCTGTTCTATACAAAACAGGAAGAAGGATCACATTACTGACACTGTAACCTGAAAAACTATGGCAACTAAACCTAAAACCCGCTCGACTAAGAGCAAAGTAGAAACCCCTCTTAAACCAAAGACCCCCGGCCCAGGGCCTGGTGATGTATCCACCCATAAAGCCACTCCCACCGTAATTGATTTAATGTTAAAAAAGGTCGCAGGGGACATTGAGCGTGCAGAGAGACGCATATCAATGACCCTAACTTCCCTGCCACTGATACCTACTTTAACTGAGGATGTAACCCAAGTTGATATATCACCTGAAGGGAGTCGTGAAAACTCACTAGACACTATCCCCTGTGCACAAGTAGCAGTAGAGGACCAAGCATCCATAAATATAGAAACAAACGTAACACCGAAACTACCAACTAAAAAACGCCATAATAGAAACAGACAAACAAGGGCGAAGAAAAAGATCAACAAGTGTAGTAAGCCCAAAGATATAGAGGATGAAGTCCTAATAATAGAACCCAAAGCCGCCCCAATTCCCCCGAGGTGGCTTGACCCTATAATTCTAGAGCTACAAAAGCACCTGGAGACATTTATCACTAGTTTAATTAAACCACTAGTGAGTAAGATTGATAAAATAGCTAGCGAACTACAAAGACAGGGCAAGCCAAGGGAATCCCCAACACTCACACAAAATGTTAAGGGGACCTCATTAAATCATGCCCCAGCCCAACGACCAGTATCATCCAATAACTGCGTTAGCTATGAACAATGCACCATTGCTCAGGTGCATGCTGCGACAGAGGGGGCAACCTCAGACAGGGGCGGGAGTACCAACACACATGGAAATTCGGATAGAAATAATACTCAAAGACAGGGTGCGGGAGGACCAAGGCAGCCAGATAACACCGGCACCTCCCACCAGGCAAAAAACCAACAATATCTTACTGAGCATTATGCCAGAGCACAAGGCCCACTCCCATGTGTAAACCTACCCCCGGAAGCAAGCCCTTTTGTCGTTATCTTCACGGGGGTCCCAGGGCTAAGACGGGGGCAGAGAGAAACTTTCACAGAATTAAAACAAAAAATTACAACCTGGCTAAACATCCATAGACCTTTACAGGGTGGAAGAGGGGGGGGGGAGATTTTACATCTAAGGAGAGTACAATGGGTGGGAACCAGAAAGAAAGAAATAGAGGGGAATTGTATTGTCGCCAATTTCAGGGATCCGAACCTGGTGCAGTATATATTAGCTAATGATAATAGAAACAACACCAGCACAATAAGGACCCTGCCACTAGCATACTTCTATCCCAGGAAATTGGTGACACGCCAAACAAACTTTCATTTCCCGTGAAGGAACAGATTCATAGATGGACCTGGTCCCAGGCCTATGGAGTATGGCGTGCAAACTACAGCACACCAGGGAGGGCCCCAATGGACAAATAGATACAGCCCCTTACAATCCATGGATGAAAATGACTGACTAAGGGAAGCTGAGAAGGATAAGGGAGAAAAGGTTGCAATGCTGGCTAGAGGGGTGGAAGCGGAGGGATGTGAAGGCACCCAATACACGGCAGAAAATGTAAACCATAAAACAACAGAAATAGCGAGAGTTGGCAACAAAACCCTAATAGATTCCAACCCTGTTTTAGGGGATACAAACAGTGGGGAAGCACATATACGAAAAGTGAACATTCTGACATGGAATGTAGCGGGTTTAGCAGGCAAATTTGATAACCCTGAATGGAGGAAGGAGATACAGGGATATCATATCCTGGCATTTCAAGAGACATGGGCAGTCAACGCAGCATTATATCAAATAGAGGGCTATAAGTGCTTTTTTGTGCCCGCACAGAAAGGCAGGGCGGGAAGAGCGAGAGGAGGGCTGGCGTTCTATGTCGATGTAACACTGGAAGGGAAATGGACTGTTCCATCCTGGTCATCACATACCCTGCAAACCGCAACATTCCAGAGCAGAGGGCTGAGGGTACAGGTTTTCAATTTTTACAACCCCGGACCCATAAAGGGAATAAATGGCGCACTCAGTGAATTAGATGAGAAACTCACTCATGAGGCTGAGTTGAAGAAGGGAGGGGGGTACCAATGACAATAGTATTGGGCGACTTTAACTGTCATCTCTGCCCAGACCTGCTTCAGGATCATCTATATTGGGACACCTGCCCCCTTAATGAGGGACCCCATTGGGAACATAACCAGGAGGGCATACAATTAAATGCAATGTTAGAAGCCCATTCATTAGCACACACGATGGACCTAATAGCCCCAGAGGTAGATGGTACATATGTTCCAACCTTCAAAGGCAGAGGGAGTTCCACTATAATAGATTATATACTAATATCCTCCTTTGCTAAAAACAGAATTGCCAGGGTCAAAACTAAATGGAGTCCCTTTAGTGACCATAACCCTTTTGTTCTGGAAATTAAAGATGTATGCGGGGGGGGCAAATCCAAAGGGGGGGGGGGGTATTAGCCTCCAGCCAACAGATCAGGGTAGGCGTCCTAAGTGGGCAAGGGTAAACTCTGACGAGTTCTATAAATCGCTTGTCCAAAATGGTAGAAAAGAGATAGAAGACTGTCTGGACCCCCCGAAGGAAGGTCCAGAATTAATGGAATCCTTCTTAAGCCTCACAAACAGAGTGGATAAAATGTTGAAAGTCAAAGGCCCAAGGAAAGAGCAGAAGAACCCACGCTGGTTCGACAAGAGCTTCTCCAAAGCCCTAAGGGATCTAAAAGCTTGTCTTAAAGTTAAACCAAGGAATAAGACAGAAGTGGCCTCTTGCAGATTAAATTATAGAACCAAAGTAAAAGAGCGGAAGAAGCTGCTACAGGCAGAAGTGTGGGCAGACCTGAGAGAGGCGGGAGAAAACAGGGATTTTGCAGAATTCTGGAGAATTGTAAATCGGCCCTGTTTTAATGAGAATTCTGCCCCGGTGACTAGTAGTAACATTCTCCCAGAGCAATGGGTCAATCACTTCCAAGGGCTATATAATAAGTTATACCTAGCAATCCAGGAGGGCAAATGGCAGGGCACAAGGAGTGACAAAATCTCCCTCTCGCTAGTGGAGATAACAAATGCAATCAGCGGGTTGACCCCAAACAAGGCCCCTGCTCCAGATGGTACTCCACCGGATCTATATAGAAGCAACATAGACTTATGGGCACCAATCTTAACAAGGGTCTTAAATGCAGCCATCAAATCCGGCCTACCACGCTCCTGGTCCACGGCACTGATTGTACCGATATTTAAAAAAGGATCCAGGGATGATCCTAAATGTTATAGGCCGATCTCGCTTATTAATGTTTCTGCTAAAATTCTGGGGCGAGTGATTTTAAACAGGCTTATGGAGTGGACTGAGGAACACCATATCTTGGCTGAAATACAATATGGGTTCAGGGAGGGAAGATCGACAAGTGACCAGTGCCTAAATTTGTATCTTTTGACAGCTAAGTATACGAAAGCAGGCAGGGGCACGGTCTACATGGCATTTATGGACCTAGCCGCGGCCTTTGACAATGTCAATAGGTCTAAACTGTGGCCCATGATGCTTAACCTAGGGATAGAGGAGGGGCTGATTAACATCCTGAAAGAGCTGCACTGGAACACCACGGCCAAGGTCCGCTTCAGCCCAGAGGGGGGGGGGCAAACCGATCAATTTTTATGTTCAGGGGGAGTAAGACAAGGGTGCATATTAGCCCCTTTTCTTTTCTCCCTTTACATTAATGCCCTAGATAGTGCCCTTATTGCTCTCGAAGCTGACTCTCCTAAAGTAGGACCGCGTTATGTCCCAGTACTATTGTACGCGGATGACGCGGTCCTGCTGGCCAGGACCCCAAGGGCTTTGCAACGTTTGGTGGACGGATTTGTTGAGTTCATGGGGGACTTGGACCTGTCTGGTAATTTAACAAAATCTTTTGTCATGGTGGCCGGCAAAAAACCCGCCAGCAGGAGCGTGTTCAAAATTGGGTCACACACCCTGGGTAAAGTAAAGACCTTTCCCTATCTAGGGCTGTTAATGGACGGGGACATGCAGTTTAATCACCTGCTTGAGGCCCATTGCACCAAGCTTGTCTCCTCTAATGGGGCCATCTCGAGCTTCGCACGGAGATTGGGACGTTGGTGCCCGGAACAGATAATGGCACTATATGGCTCAATCAGCACATCAAAGGCCTTGTATGGAGCTGAGGTATGGGGCTTCAGGGACTGCAGGCAACTCCAACAGCATGAAGATAAATTCTTTCGAAGAATTTTAAAAATCCAGCAAACCATCCCTGCAGAAATTGCCCATGATGAACTGGGGATGCCATATATCGCTGACATTGTTAAACTAAGGCCAACCATGGCATGGATGAGAATTTGGACCAATCCGGAGGGAGCCCTGACCAGGGAAATAGTCACAGACTGCTTACAAAGAGACAAGGCCCTACAAATCCCGTGGTTGAAATATGTGAAAGATTCTCTAACAAGTATTGACCAGTGCCAACTTTTTAATGATCCGTCTTCTATTGTATATAGCTGTAAACTGATGGTGAAAAAATTGCTTCTAGAAAAATTTGCCTCCGATAGAAGAAGTCGTGGCCTGGCAAAGAAATCATTAGCAGCCTATGATCTTGTAAGAAATGGGGAGGGAATGGAACCATATCTGTTTCTGATGTATAGACAAAATGATCGTTTTTTAATGTGCCGTTTTAGGCTCAATTGGTTACCAAACATTTTAGCTTACCCTGCTGGTTTTACTGTAACAATTTAGCAGAAGGGTGCCTGCGGCTGCGACAATAGGTCTCCGCAGGACACCCTTCATTTTGTACTTTTATGTTCTTTTTATAGTAATCCTAGACGTTTGTTTTTGGTAGACATTTTAAAGAAACAGAAATTCCGCCAAGCAAAAACTGCATTGTTGTTTTTACAGAAAGCTACTGATCCCCACACCCTATGCGCCATTTTAAGCTTTTTAAAAGTTGCAGTAAGATTGAGGAATACAAGAAATGAATTTGTTTTTATAAAATAATACCCGTCCTGGGAATTATATCCTCTCTTTGTAATTGTTGTTTTTAACATAAGAAGTTCAGGAACGAAATGTAATGATATTTAATGAAATTTTATAATGTAATGTGTTTTTATGAGGAATTTTATTCTTCGAAATAAAGATTCACTGAACTGAGCTGAACTGAACTGAACTGAACTTACTGAACTGACTCTTGGCTTATACCATCTTGGTCAATAATTTTAGTTATTTCAGTAATAATTGCTTTCTGCCTCAGTCTTTGCGCTAATATTCTTCCCGTCTGCTCACTTAGTTCATAGCAGTCTTTTTTAAATAATTTATACTTCTTTGCTACTTGCTCAGCCATGAGTGAATAGACAGCTGTCCGGTCCAAAGATAAATCTTTTTGGGCTTCCTGCACACTAGAACTAAATCTAATACAGGAGGCTAGCTTTAATTCCGCTTGACTTACTTTGTCCAAGGCGGCCTTAAATTCAGCATGGTTTTTTTTGAGGCGATATTGCGAGTAGCTCATGGTCTCGCCTCTTATGATCGATTTGAAAGTGTCCCAAACTGTTTGTATTGAAGCCGTGTTGTTGTTGTACACAAAAAATTCCTTGATAATCATATCCATATAAGCTAAATAATCCTGGTCTAAAAGTAAATTTCTTTGAAATGACCATTGCCTTTTTTGAGAGTAATCCTGGGGGGGAGAGTACTAATTCTAGTACAATAGGATTATGGTCAGAGACAATTTGTGGTAGAATATCTATAGATATATTATCGGTAATATTAGCAAAAATAAAAAAATAGTCTAAACGAACATATTTTTGGTGTGGAGCTGAGAAATAAGTAAAACCTGGCTCCATAGGTCTTAGCTTGTTCCATATATCTATCAGTCCATTCCCCAGGATTAAATCCCTGAGTGCTCTAAAGGTTTGGGTCTTGCGGCCTTTATCATTCCCAATATTCCTAATGTTACAATTGGCTTCGATATTAATATTAAAATCTCCACACAGAATAAAGGGTTGATTCCATTCCGCTAATTCATAATTAATTAGGTTAAATACTTCTTTGTCATCTAAATTTGGACCATATATAGAACCAACAGTCATTTTGATCCCTTCAATAGCGATTTCAGCTAGTCCCCATCTCCCCCATTTATCACCTGAGGTTTTAACACATTTCCCAGTTCTTTGTTTCATGACAATAGCGACCCCTCTTGTCGTTCCCATCTGTTTTGAACAGAATAGAAGCTCGAGACCCAGATTTTTCAGCAGGCTTCTTTTGGACCATGGGATATGTGTCTCTTGTAGACATATAATATCAAATTGCAGAGATTGAATCAGATGCCGCAAAATCCCTATCTTTTTAAAGTCGTTTAGCCCATTAATATTTAATGAGCAAATTTAAATTTTTCTCCCCATTTTAGAGACTTACAGAGAGGGATAACTAATAGTCTTTTCGATTGATTCCTGATACTCTTACGGCTTGTAAATTTCCAAGTGATTTGTTTTATAAAGCTCGGGTTAACCATTATTGCTGCATTACACCCCACCACCCACCACCACCCCCACCACCCTCTCGTCTATGACCAGACACCCACCCCCATCCCCCACACATGATGCTCAGGAACTCTCAGTTCCTGTAAAGTATGGAGTGCCGCGTTCCTCCGCTCCGCACACCACAAGAGAAAAAAGTGAAAGAGAGAGCAGACAAAGATTAAACTCAATTAGACCCTAGTACATTGGTAATTAAATTTGATATAGCAATATCAAGCTAAGTGATCACGTATTATCTTGCCTAATGACAATCTAAATTTTATAGTGTATGTAGAAACTCCTTAGCCTTTATCTCTGATAAAAAAAAATGTGTCTGCGCTTTCCACATAATTTTCAGTTTGGCTGGGTTCTGTAGGTAAATGGTGGCCCCTTTTTTCTGAAAATCACGTATTAGTTGTCTCAAATGCCATCGCTGGGCCACCGTAGCCTGACAGAAGTCTGGCCGCACAAAAAATGTACATCCTTTTGCGGTTGCTCTTTTCTCGGGTCTGGCTAAAGCTGAGATTTCCTCCCTAGCGAGGAAATTATTAAAGCTAACAAGGATTGCCCGGGGATAGTCTGTATCGCCCAGACGAGATTTGTTGACAGAAAAGGGAAAGCGATGCGCTCTTTGGATTTCTTTTGCCCAGTCCCATGAATTTAATTCAGGAAAAGCCTCATTTAAAAGTCCAATGATAAATTGTCTAACATCAGTCCCTTCCTTCTTTTCAGGAATGCCAAGAAATCGTAGGTTATTTCTACGGGCCTGATTTTCTAGGCCCGTTAGTTTGTAGGAAAGGTCATCCCTGTGGGCTTTAACGTTTTCAAGCTCTTGTTTCTGGGACATAGACTCTTCTTCCAAAGCCAAATTGTGCGCCTCAGCTTCTGTTACTCTGTCAGCAGTCTCAGCTGTAGTCTTTATTGCTCGACGGACAGCATTTTTCGTTTAGTACAGGTGGCTTGAGTGCGAAGATTCTCAGATTTGCTTTCTGCCCGGTGTGCCATCTTGGTGTTATAGATGGTGGTTAGCGTGATTTCAGTAGGGGGTTCAATGGAGTTATTCCCGCCTTCAGAATTAGCAAAAGTCTCTGTAATTAAAGCTCCAGCATCTACCGCTAAGTTACTTGGTAAAGAAATATCGGGCTTAGTTGTATGGTCTTCTGCAGTAATTTTGGTAAGAATGCGATTATTAGAACCCCTCTTTTTGCGCCTTTTTACTGTAGCAACGCTTACATTAGGTGAAACTGAGATCGCTCTTGGACCCCCTGCTTCTCCATCTTCTTCAAGGGAGCTACTCTCTGCAGTATAGTCCGCCCAGTCTCTACTTCGGTTTGATATATCGTCAGAAGTGTGGTCGGACATAGAGTAAAAGTTTTCACCACCCTCTTGAAGAATTTGTGCTTCTTTCAAAACGTTAGTGTTGTTACATAAAGGAGTCTCAGCCATCCCTGCACTCTGCAGTACATCAGTTTGAGCACTATCTTCAGTACTTCTTTGCAAGGTATGAGCCCTTGAATCTGAGTCTATAAGACCCTCAGTTGTATCCCTTATCTCCTCCGCTACAACAGTAATAGTGTCAGTTACAGGTTTGAGTGTAGCCGTGGTTGTGGCAGAATTAAAAGATACAGTATCCTTATGTTTTTGTGTTTTTTTTTCAAAAAGTGAAAATGTGGGGGGCGTGGCCAAGATGGCGGCCTGAGAAGACGTGCTCCGTGAGGCTCCCCAGCCCTGTGCCCCATAGCACGATATTCCTAGCAGACACCCCCTTAAAACTGCTCGAATCTCCCCCCTGAGCGCCTCACCTCCACGGAGAGCCTCCAACCGAGTCCCTCCAAGACGGAGTTCGCCTGCAACCCGCCTCTTCAGCTGCCGGCGGGCGAGGCGTAATGGCGGCGAGGGACTGACGCTACTCGCTGGAGCTCCACGACACAGCGACGGCCAGCACTACGGACTGCACACCGGAGGCGCGCACCGCAGAGCGAGGTGGGGCGTGCCTTGCAGCCGGCGGCGAGCGGCCGGTGAACGCCGAGTGGTTTTGCTCCCGGATACCGCACGCACCGCCAGAAGGCCTCCTGCTAATTTAGGCCCCGGCGTGGGCCTACCCGAGCGGCGGGCGGGACCCCGTCCACCGGAGCTGCCGCACAACACAAGTAAGGTGCCCGCTGCCCGCGACCCGCCCAGGCCTCCCCACAGACAGCGGCGCGGCGGGAGAAACCCGCCCCACGACCAGTGAGCGACCCGCCACGGCCTGCTCCCCCAGCCGACGAGACACCGCACCTGCGTCCCCTGGGGCAGAGCGCCGGATCAGAAGCCACGGACCTTCCCAACTTCAGCGAGGGTCAGCCCCGACCCGTGCACGCGTCGCAGTCCCTGGGAGCCTCCCCAGGCGCCGGAGACCCCCGACGGTCAGCACTCAGCCTCCAAGAGATCCCGCTCCGCTGAGCACCCTTGGGAGTACACGCCGGCACACCCCTGGGGGCGGTTCTGCCCGACCAGGGTGCTCGGACCGCCACTTGGGACACTTGAGGGCTTACCCACGCCCAGCACCTCGGCACCAATCTCCGGCCTGCAGCACTACCCCCTTGCCTGGGGCCTGCTTGAGTACATTTGGCGCGCACTGATTTCTCTGCCTCACAAGTCTGCTGCCGCATATCGGGGGCTCCCTCTGGCAGGATCCTCTGGCCCCGGACCGGCATAGACGCCCCGACATCAACGGCTCTGCGCTCCTCCTCTCGCCCTGCTGCACTGCACGCGCCGGCCCCGCTACCCGGGAAAATCGATACTTCCTTGCTGCCGCGCTCGACAGGAGCACCCCAAGCGGTTCCCTCCCACGGAGGCGCCATCTGCGCTCGGCAACCCTGGGGCTGTCTGGTCATCCTCTTGCCGGAGCGCCATACCTCGCCTCCTATCCCGCCCCCGTGAAGGTCCCGGGGCGCCCACCAATCCTCGACGGCCGGTCGCCTCCTTGCTACTGAGAAGACGCCCGAAGAGCCCCTGCAGCTCCCCACACCCGGATCCACTGACCCCAGCCCGGGCGCCACGGCGCACTCTAATCGCAAGGGGAACCGGAATATTGTGGATCTCCTACACAAAAATGTGCCGAAAGGGGATAAAACTCAGACGCCGGCGTCCCCGAAGCCCCCGGTGAGCCCCCAGGCACCGGACGACGACACCGCCCCCATCACTAAAGCCTTCCTTGCCTCCCTCTTCAACACCCTGAGGGAGGACTTTCAGACCTTGAAGCAGGACCTGGCTGGGGAGCAGCGGGAGCTCCGCCGTGACATGGACGGCCTGGGCGAGCGTGTAGCCTCATTGGAGGAAGCGGACCAGTCCCGCAGTATGGAGGTGGAAAGGCTACAACAGGAGATACTTCGACTTCGAGACCAGCAGGTGGACTTACAATCGCACTCGGAAGATCTGGAGAACCGCTCCAGGCGGAACAACATACGGGTCCGTGGAGTCCCGTTGAAAGCCGAGAAGGACAATCTGGTCGAATACCTGCAGGACCTATTCCGGGAAATCCTGGGCGAACCTCGCGATTTCGCAATTCGGATCGACAGAGCTCACAGAGTTGGCATGGCACGCCGAGCACCTGCACCTCCGCCGGACATCCTAGCCTTCCTCCCAGATTTTCCACTGAAAAAACGCATCCTTCGGGAAGCCAGGAGGGCACAACCCATCAGCTTTCGGGACGAACCTGTGGCTCTTTTCCAAGACCTTTCCACCATCACCCTACAGAAACGCAAATCCTTCCGGATCGTAATGAACTTCCTGAGGGACAATGGAATACCCTATTCCTGGGGTCACCCGTTCCGCCTGATCTTTAAATGGAACGGCTCCCTTCATCAGCTCAGATCGCTCCGCGATACTTGTACTCTGCTGGGAATTGATATGCCGGAGGGTTCTGGCTCTAGAGACACTTCTCCAAATAGATCGCAGGATGACCCGTACCGACGCACGGGCGACGGCTGGCAAACGGTACGTCGGAGACGATCCCCGAGACCCATCCCGAAACCAGACCCGGCGACAGTTGCTCAGGAACGTGAGGCGGCTGTGCAAGAAGTGGCGGACAACACACCACCTGATCTGTAAGACAATAGCATCCTGGGGGGTGCTCTATTCTTCACACTATGCTTTACTGGGGTGTGGAAAAGTAAATTTTGCCATGTTCTGTGTCCCTACGTGTCATCCATCATATGTTATGTGTGCATGATTAAATATGCATATGTATTCCCCATGTTCGATTCAAGACGCAATTATAGTTGTGTCCACCTCTAGTATGTCAGTTTCCAGTTCTCGTGAATACTACGAATATCAGGCCTATGTAAAGTTACGTTGCCACGTTTCTCAGTGTGCACGTTATTCCATTATAAAGTCCCCGTTTCTAGGCCTCAAAAGGGCCTGGACACCAGATTCAGCTCCTGTCTCCTGAGCCCTCGCTGAGGAGCGATACAGCCCCCACCTGTATCCTCGACCCTTCACTTACTTCCTGCCTCGCAGTGCCCGGTTCAGCCTGGCTCTGCCTCTGAGTCTGCCAAGAATATGTTATGATTCCAGTTATCAGTTCAGTCCTCCTTCTCTGCATTCCTAAGCTACTGAACTGCATCAATAGTTTCCGTCATTGTCTAGCCTTTCCGGCTCCATGTAAGAGAAATACTGTATTTAATGGTCATTTCGTATTCTTCATCACGCACTACATGTAGAATAATGCATGGTCCAGTCTAGAATCAAGTTAGCCTTTCCCCTCCTGACTTCTAGTTTATATCAACATGTTCTCTAAACATCAGATACTAGATACTGCTTAGGTACATGTCGCCCTGACTCTCCAGACTTCAGTCTCTGCTCCTAGCACAGAGTTCATAGCCCCCAGCTTCTCCTAGTGATACGTCATTGCCAGTTTGCGCGCACCACCAGGTTAGAGGTCCCGGCTCCTTAGGTAGCCCCCTCCATGGTTTCCGCCCCATTCATGACATATTCTGTTACGTTTACATCACATGTCTATGTATACGCCCTGTTACACCCACTTTCACCCTTATCTTTCGCGACTGCTACGCGTCACGCCTATTGCTCCACCCACTGCTACGCCTATTGCAATGTAATGCTATGTGTTTGCGTTATGTATATATGCTCATGCACTGTTAAGAAAAAGGTCTCCTTTTCCCTTGTCCCGATCCTGACACCAGCAGCGCTGCTGGGCCCTGCCATCCTATTCCTATGCAGGTTGTCCTGTTCCTGTCCTTTATGCTGTAATAAACCTGCGAAACTCCTACTACCTCGAATCTTGACTCTTATTTATTGAGCTATCTGTTATTCATTTATACATTCAAAAATAGGGTATTATTTATTTATTTACCACATAATGGCGCCCGAACAGGGACTTGCCCTTTCCCCACGCGCCGGTGAAGCCACGCCGGCCCCCTGACCCTCTGCAGCCGTGACGGAACCATACCGTGCACGTGCAGATATTTCTGCTTCAAGTATCCCTCAGGCCCACGGAGGAGACGGAGGAGGCGGTCCAGCATCCAGACGAGGCGGTGGAGGAATGCGGCGAGTCCCGACCAGAGCCCAAGCCAAGAGTCCAAGGTCCGAGGTATCCGGAGGTCCACCCGTAACTTAAGTCCGAAGTTCGTTGTCCGTCGTCGAAGCAGTCCAGTCCAGTCTGAGGCCTTCCGTTCTTGCTGCCCGGTGAGTACCATTACTGGGGTAGTATCTAGACAGGGTCAATCTAATTGACTCTGGTCCGTGGGTTGGTGGTACCCAGACACACAAACGAAGTGTCCACTTCGGTGGATACGGGTCCTGACGTGTCTCTTTATGAGACCGGTAAGTTTCGTACTGTTTCAGCAGTGCATCTAGTTTCTGTTCTAGTCAGTTCAGTTCTCGAGAAAAATTCATGCATTCTGTTTTCCTGTAGCCAGTATTCCAGGTGGTATTCTGTTCGAACTGTTATTCATAATGTTCTTCATGTATCTTGATGTTGTGGTATGAGTGAGAAGTGATTTTTGTGTTTATTGTGTATTGTATTGTGTCCAGATTATAGTTCAGTCATGCCGCTGTTTTCAAAATTACGTCAGTTGAAAACTAGAAAGGGTTTGTTAGAGGAAGCAGTTCCAGTCCCGCCTAGGGACAGTCCAGGTCATTTTATGTATCAGAAGCATGGCATAAGTGCCATACTATATCTAGATTTATGGGTAGAGTATACAAAACAGTTAGAAGAAAAGTATAGATGGCCCGTATCGGGTACATGGGATGCCGAGTGCATCATGCGAGTAGAAGAGGCATTATGGAAAAAGAATGCCAGACAATCACAGAAAGATGCCATCGAGCTATGGCGTAAAGAAGCTCATAAAAGAACCGAAAAAGAAATCAGAAAGTCAGAATTAAGTAGAGAATCCTCGGAACGAGCACAAGAAAAAGAACTAATCGAGATAGGTGAACAAGTCAAAGCCGAACAGTCAGACAGACAGAGGAATGCCCTCATTAAGGGTATGTATCCTCTTCTTGCCGAGGGCTTGCCAAAAGCGACCCCGGAGGCATCCAGTAATTTTCCGCCACCACTAGTTCCGATCAAGTTACGTCACAAACCAACCGCAGCTGATATTTTCATCTCGTCCTATTTGGACGACACAGTCCCAGAATATGCAAATCCTGTTCCCACTCCACCAGTCCCTGTAAATCAGGCACTTCCCGTTCCTCCAGACACCGGGGCACCCTTTGCAGCACCTGCTACGGTCCCCCCGGTCCAGCCCGCCATACAAGTCCAGCCCGCATTCCAATTTCCCACCCTGCCAGGACGAAAAGCATCAGTTGATGATTCTAGTCTAGGGGCCGCAGGAGGAGGTCCTCCTCGAACCCCGCCGCCACATAAGCGTTTAACGGCAGCCGAATTACATATGCAAGCGTCACAACGTACGCCCAGACTGTCTGTTGCAGAAATAAGAAAATCCCTTGCCGAATGCTGCTATGACCCAGTCCCAGGCGAAGATGATATGGTTTTATATTCATTACGCGTAAGAAATGTGGCCGAGTATCTAGTCACCCTACCAGATATGAAGGAAGATCTAGACAGAATATATTGTTTCATCCGTACAGGGGAAGATCCAGAAAGTATTAGTGATGTCATGTCCCAAAGGAAAGCTGAGACCCAGCTCATGATATTAAAGTTTCTGATTAATTGTCTAATAAGAGAACAAGATTACCCGTCCAAAAATCAGGCCGAAATGAAAGCCCTGATGAAGTGGAGTAATAGTATAGCCGAGGGTAAGCACAAGACTATCGGTGCTATGGAGAGTATGTACAAGAAAATCCGTAAAGAAATAATAAAGTTACACGAACAACGTAAAGCAGCACAAGTAAACGAGAAAGAAAGTAACTCTGATACTGAAGAGTTAGACGACGAGAATTCCGCCAGAATAGCGTATGTAGGACAACCTAGATTTCCAGATCGCCATTTACGTCTAGAACCCAAGTCTACGTTCCATCATCCAGTACCAGACCAAGGTTCTCTAGAACAAGTATTTCAAGCTACCGATCACATTCTGAAATCACGAATCGGTTACAGTGAGTTAAGTACTATGCATGAACAAGAACTAGCCCGATCAGCAGTCCGATGGATTACTGATTCTACCACTTTTCCAGACGAAATAGTGGCACAAATGTTTCTGAAAATGCCCCCAGCCGAGCAACGACTGGTGGGTATGTATATGATTCAGCACCTCATTACTCTGTATGAGGGTCAACATTCTGATCCAGGTCCGTTACATGATATCCTGAACGAGTTACTCCAGTATAGATGGAGAGGTCTAGGTACCGATTTAATTAGTGTCATTCTAGAACAGCGCCACAAATATAGAACGTTTCTGAACCCGCATTTTGTTCATGTCTCACCCCCAGAAAGTAAACCATTTTACATAGACAGACAGAATCCGTTACGAGAAGTCCACCCAGTTAGAGGAACGGGTGGCGAAATGCAGCGAGTGTTTGTATACACTCCGATCACAAAGATGGAACTTCTGGAGATGAAGAAATTAATTCCCTGTCATGATAAAGATCCAGCAGGGTTCCATAGAGAATTAAAAGACATGCTCCGTATGGGAGAATACACGTATCCAGATATAATTAAAATGTTAAAGGTTCTGTTGCCCGCAGGGGTGTATGAAAAGCTCAAGGAAAAAGACTGGGAGGTGGGAGAGAAAAAGATCGATTGGGCAGTTCTAGAAGCTGAAGATAAGGCACGAGTACCAGGTACCGGTCTTGGAGCGAAATGTAAAGAATTACCAGAATTATTAATACAAGTTTTACCTAGATTATTGACAACTAGAAAAGAAGACTGGGATGCAATCTCAGCCTGTAAACAGAAACAAGACGAAGATATCAGTGATTTTTATTCTAGATTTGAGAAATGTTTTAGCATCAACAGTGGCCTCAAGACAAGTAGTGAGTCATACCCTCACCTTTTTGTTACTAAATTAGTCGAGAATTCAAGTTCATCAATTAAAAATCGAGTTCTGAAAGTCGAAAGTACCTGGCAAGCTAATACCCCGTCCCAGATGTTGCAGATGCTCCAATACCACCAGAATAGAATCAGAGAAGAGCAAGAACATGAAAGAAAACGTATGAAAGACACGAAAATGAAAGTACTAGTTGCACAATCTGTTCCTCAAGACAGTCAGAAGAGGGGTCCGAATCAAGCCAGTCATCCTGCAGCTCCCGTTAAAGGGAATTGCAATTATTGTAAACAGCCAGGTCATTTTATAAACGAGTGTGCAGTTCTGAAACACAACATAGCTACTGGTAAGACTAAAGAAAGACCACGTCCGCCTAGACAAGAACAAGTTTCACAGACTCCTCAGTTACAGAATGCGCCACAGACAGTTACAGCTCCGCAGCCTATCGCTGCAACACAGCATGTCACACAGCAGATGTACCAGTATGCACAGTCTGAGTATCCAGAGTACCAACAGTATTCATGAAACAGCCTAGAGAGGGAGGTAGGCTTGCCTCTCATCGAGATACCTGTAGATCAAGAAGGTCCCTATGTTCATAGTCAAGTATTAGGGAAAGACAGAAAGTTTTTGATTGATACAGGGGCAAGTAGGACCACAATTAGTCACGCCGAAGTTCCAGGGGCTCCGCTCTCAGGCTCAAGAAATGTTTCCCTTGGATTTTCAGGAAAGCCTATCGTAAATGAGATCTCAAAGCCAGTTTCTCTAGAAGTAGGTCCATTGTCCCGCACTACTGATCTGTTACTTACTAAGTCATGTCCAGAAAATCTATTAGGCATTAAGACACTGAAAGAGTTAGGTGCAGTTATATGCTGTTCCCCAGAGGGAATACGATTGTTCCTACGTGACTTTAAGGGTCACTATGTATTACGAGATTTTGACTCAAGACTGTCTAATGTTCCACAGCACTTATGGGCGCAAGGTCCAACTGATGTTGGTTATATGCAAATCACACCCTATCGTGTGACTCTCAAGCCAGGTGTAGTGTTACCACGAATCAGACAGTACAGATTGCCACCTGAGGCTGTAGCAGCCTTATCCAAAATTATTGACGAGCTTATTGCTCAAGGAGTGGTTGTAGAAACTGACTCCAATGTATGTAATTCTCCGATCATTCCAGTCATGAAACGTACTGATCCAAATGCACCCCCAGTATATCGATTAGTGATTGACCTACGAGAGCTTAATAAGTGTATTATTCCTCAGTACCCAGTTGTCCCAGACATCTCTTCCCTATTAACAGCCATTGATTCCGAAGCCACGTTCTTTACTGTAATCGACCTCAAGAACGCGTTTTTTAGTGTTCCCATTCATCCAGACAGCCAGTTCCTTTTCGGATTTTGTTTAAATGGAAGGAGCTATAAATTCACACGAGCTCCTCAAGGTTTCACAGAAAGTCCTAGTATTTACAGACAAGCACTTAAGAGACAACTAGACAACATTCACATGCCAACTGACACTGCCCTGCTCCAGTATGTCGATGATCTACTGATCACAGCCCGTTCTGAACGTGCTTGCGAGCAAGCATCCCTTACAGTCTTGTATTTCCTAGCCGAGATGGGGCACAAGGTGTCCCCTTCTAAGCTTCAATTCTGTGTCCAGCAAGTGGTATACTTAGGACACTTACTGTCCAAGAGGGGTAGGCAGTTGACACCAGACCGTATCCAGTTAATAGCGAGTCTTCCTCAGCCCAAGACCCAGAAGGAGGTACGTGCTTTTATTGGCCTTACTTCTTATTGCAGACAATGGATTCCTCAGTATGCATTTCTAGCCAAACCACTGATACAGTTAACGACACAGGAGGCAGCCGTATCGACTGTTCTCCCTTGGACATCTGAACATACACTTAGTTTCAATGAGTTAAAGAAAGCTTTATGCCAAGCTCCAGTTCTAGCGACACCGAACTACAGTAAGCCTTTTACACTTTTCGTTACTGAACGCGAAGGTACAGCATTATCTGTTCTCACACAAGATCAAGCAGGACAATACAAGCCATGTGCTTATTTTTCGAGCACATTAGATCCTGTAGCCCAGGCTCTGCCTGCGTGCCTCAAGTCAGTTGCAGCCACAGCACTAGCTATCAGGCAAAGTGATTCCATAGTCTTAGGACATTTCCTGACAGTACAGGTTCCACACTCTGTGGAGGTTCTTTTGAACCGAACACAAACTCAGCACTTGACAATTGCACGTTTAACAGGTTATGAATTGACACTGTTCCAGCCACACATAGAAATCAGACGCTGCAACATCCTGAACCCTGCTACACTGTTACCATCAGTTAATTCAAATCCAGCCACACATGATTGCGTGGAAGTAGTTAACATTACGACAAAGCCAAGACAAGATCTGACAGATACTCCGTTACCAGATCCCGACCTGACACTTTATGTGGATGGTTCATGCATGAGAACTAGTACAGGAGAACTAGTCGCCGCGTATGCAGTGACTACTGACACTGAAGTTATTGAGACACACCGTATTGACACCCTGTCCGCTCAAGCAGCAGAGCTAGTTGCTCTGACACAAGCCTGCATACACGCCAAGAACTTGAAAGTTAATGTCTACACGGATTCACGTTACGCATTTGGAGTCGTACACGACTTCGGAGTGCTCTGGCAGGAGAGAGGTTTCATGACTTCTCATGGAACCAAGATTCAGCATGGTCTCCTTATTCAAGCTCTGTTAGATGCCATACACTTACCGACATCTATCGCTATCATGAAATGCAAAGCACATACGAAAGTTACTGACATTATTTCCCAAGGTAATGATCTAGCAGATCGCACAGCCAAGCTTACAGCACAGACTCCAGACATTCCAGTTAATCAGACACATACTCCAGATCCGACTACATGTATGACAGTTAAGGACCCTACTCAAGATGTCATAGACATACAGTTACATGCTACTCCCGAAGAAATTAAGAAATGGTCCGAACAAGGAGGGGTCCAGACAGATCAAGGATGGTTAACGAAGGGTAGAGCCACATGGTTTCTCCCCGACTCTATGGTTCAAGTCATTATTAATACCGCACATAGTCCAGCACATTTAGGAGAAAAAGCTATGCTAGACAGTATCCAGAATATTTGGTTCAACAAACATTTACGAGCTGCAGCCAAGCAGAAAGTCCTTACCTGTATGATATGTTGTCAGTTTAATCCAGGTAAAAGTGTCCCGGTGGAACAAGGTGGATTCCAGCCCCCTGACCACCCTTTTGAAGTCCTCCAGATGGATTATATTCAGATGGAGCGATGTCGAGGTTTCAAGTATGTCCTTGTAGTTGTATGCGCTTTGTCCAGGTGGACAGAAGCATATCCAGTCCCAGATTACACAGCCGCGACCACTGCCAAGCAGTTGGTTCGTGA